>NC_134137.1:172827500-173452500 GCF_033958435.1 Carettochelys insculpta
ACAAGTGACTGAAATTTGAGCACCAGGCAAACCAATAAGAAAATCAACAAGAAAAGGAAACCATCAAAGTTTTAAGCTTGCATGCTAGAATGTGCGGACCATGCTGACAGGTTTGACTGAAGATCTTCAGGACATCAGCGACATCCGAAAGACCGCTGTCATCAATGAGGAACTAAAGAAGATCCAAGCTGACACTGCTGCTCTGCAAGAGACGTGACTCGCAGATTCGGGATCTCTAAAGGAAAAGGACTACATCTTTTTCTGGCAGGGTGAAGCCCAAGAAGAACCCTGGGAGCATGGTGTTGGCTTTGCCATCAGAAACACCCTTCTACAAATGGTGGAATTAGTCATGGGTGGATCAGAAAGACTCCTTCAGATCATACTTCAAACTTGCGCTGGTCCTGTCCACCTCATCAGCGCTTACGCTCCAACCCTGTACGCCACACCAGAAGTAAAAGACAAGTTCTATGATGTGCTTAGTGCTGCCGTAGCGCAAATACCTGCTCGCAAACAACTGTACATTTTGGGTGACTTCAATGCAAGAGTTGGAGCTGATCGTGACTCATGGCCTTCCTGCTTAGGCCACTTCGGTGTGGGAAAAATGAATGAAAACGGACAGCGTCTTCTTGAACTTTGCACGTGCCACAATCTGTGCATCACAAACACATTTTTCCAAACCAAGACACAGCACAAAGTGTCATGGAGACACCCACGCTCGAAACACTGGCATGAACTAGACGTGGTCGTCGCTAGACATGATAACATCCCTCTGACACGCAGCTATCATAGTGCCGACTGTGATACAGACCACTCGCTAGTTTGCTCCAAACTCAAGGTGAGACCTAAGAAGCTGTACCACTCTAAACCAAGTGGAAGGCTCCACATTGATGCCAGAAAGACAGAAAACTCAGAGAGAGCTGAAAAGTTCAGAGAGACCCTTGAGGAAAATCTGAGCAGCAGCCCTGGGGGTGCCGATGTGACATCCAGATGACAGCATCTGAGGGATACAATTTACAACATGACCTTGTCGGTGTTTGGAAGAAGAGCTAGCAACACAAATGCCTGGTTCAAAGCTAACTCCGATGAGATGATTCCAGCCATCGAAAAGAAGCATGCTGCACTCCTGGAGTACAAACGCTCACCGAGCCAGAGTCCCCTGAAAGCACTCAGAGCAGCCAGAAAAACAGTACAGCAGACAGCCAGGCACTGTGCCAACAGCTACTGGCTCGAGCTATGCAGCAGGATCCAGACCAGTGCTGACTCTGGTAATCTCAGGGGAATGTATGAGGGCATCGAGAAGGCATTAGGACCCACCCAGAAGAAGATGGCACCTCTGAAATCCAAATCTGGTGAAGTCATCACTGACAAAGCCAAATAGATGGAGCGCTGGGTTGAGCACTACTCCGAGCTGTACTCATGCGAGAACATTGTGGTTGATACAGCCCTCAATGCCATTGAGCTCCTACCAGTAATGGATGAACTGGATCAGGAACCAACTGTGGATGAACTGAAGAAGCCATCGACAGCATTGTGGTAGGAAAGTCCCCGGGCCAGGATGGTATATCACCAGAGGTAATCAAGTGTGCCACGGACACCCTTGTGGAACCCCTACATGAGCTACTGTGCCTGTGCTGGAGAGAGGGAGAGGTTCCACAGGATATGCGCAAAGCTAACATTGCAACATTGTATAAGAACAAAGGAGACAGAAGCGACTGCAACAATTACCGTGGAATTTGCCTCCTAAGCATCACTGGTAAACTGTTCGATCGTGTCATCCTCGGCAGACTCCAGAAGATTGCTGAGAGGGTGTATCCGAATCACAGTGTGGATTCGGTGCAGAGAGATCTACCATTGACATGGTCTTCTCTCTGAGGCAGCTGCAGGAGAAATGCAGGGAGCAGAGGAAGCCACTCTACATTGCCTTCATCGACCTGACCAAGGCCTTCGACTTGGTCAGCAGGGATGGACTGTTCAAACTGCTCCACAAGATAGGCTGTCCACCACGGTTACTTAAGATGATCCAGTCTTTCCATGAAGACATGAGAGGAACCATCCAATATGATGGCACATTATCGGATGTTTTCAGCATCAGGAGCGGTGTCAAACAAGGATGCGTCCTTGCTCCGACATTGTTCGGGATCTCTTTGCCCTCCTCCTGAAGGATGCCTTTGGATCTTCAACAGAGGGCATCTTTTTGCACACAAGATCTGATGGGAAACTGTTTAATCGTGCAAGGCTGAAAGCTAAGTCTAAGGTGCGGGAAGTCCTCATCAGAGATATGCTGTTCGCAGATGACGCTAGCCTCTGGCAAAAGACTTCCCAGACACCCCCAATTGTGCTACGATGATGTTTGTAAGAGGGACCTCGCAGCAGATGGAGGCAGGAACTACACAAGGGCCTTCAGAAGGGTGAGATGAGGATCAGACAGCTAGCAGAGGAGAAGTGAGCCCACAGAAAGCACAGTAAGGACCTGCCAGCCACCCACTACGCATGCAACAGATGCAGCAAGGACTGTCACTCTCATGTGGGCCTTCACAGTCACAGTCGACGCTGCAAATGATGATCCCAAATGGAACTATGAAGGGCGCGATCGTAGACTGAAGGATGCCTACTATTGAGAAAGGAAAAGCCAAAACAAAATAGAAGAGCTAGTGTATAACCACGAAGGAGGTTCATTGCTGTTACATGAAAAGTTAGCTCAGGTTGTGCAACAGGAAGAATTACACTGTATTACTGGATACTGGCTGAGACAATGGTGTCTAGAGTTGGATACCCTCTTCACCTTCACATCCAAAGGGAAGAATTACTCTGCTAACAGCAAGATCATTAAAATTGGAGAGCGTGGAAAGGTAAAAGGACTTTGAGATAAAACACACACACACACACACACACACTTCCAGAAATTGGTTGCTATTGATCTAAATCATAGGGGCTATGTCTACACTTGCCAAAAACTTTGAAATGGCCATTTCAAAGTTTACTAATGAGGAGATGAAATACATATTCAGCACCTCATTAGCATGTGGGCGGCCGCGGCACTTAGAAATTGACGCGGCTCGCCGACATGCGGCTCGTCCAGATGGGGCTCCTTTTCGAAAGGACCCCAGCTACTTTGAAGTCCCCTTATTCCTATGAGCAGATGGGAATAAGGGGACTTCGAAGTAGGTGGGGTCCTTTCCAAAACGGGCCCCGTCTGGACGAGCCGCGTCAATTTCGAAGTGCCGCAGCCGCCTGCATGCTAATGAGGTGCTGAATATGTATTTCAGTGCTTCATTAGTAAACTTTGAAATGGCCATTTGCATGGCCATTTTGAAGTTTTTGGCTAGTGTAGACACGGCCAGGGAGCATCTTAAGGCAGACTGAGGAACATTTTTCTAACTATACTCTAAGTAACATTTCCATAGTTTTTAAAACACAGTGAAAGCTTGGTCAACATGCCTGGTCCTGGCCCCAGGATATGCCAGGCATTTGCGTGGCCCCAGCCCTGACCCCAAAAGCAGCTGGGCAGCTGCACATCTGTTCCGCTAGCCGTGGGAGCAGCTGGGCAGCTGCATAGCTGGGGCCCTGGCCTTGGCCCTGGCCCCAGCCCCAAATGGGGAGCAGCTGGGCAGCTGCCCAGCAGCCCCGGCCTTCCCAGCTGCCCAGAAGACTGGTTGAGAGGCAGCCACACCGCAGCCGGTGCCCCAGCCTTCCCAGCGAGCTGTGGGTGGGGCCTCTCTGGTCTATTTGGGAAGGCAGTGGCATCCCTTGCCTTAATTATCCACCACCCGTGCTTCTATTGTACCGGCACCGTGCTCCCCATCAGTGCTTTTACCCACCTAGATGAGTTTACTCACACTCCTAATTTATTTTCTGATTGTTCTCAGTTTTCTCTCCTGTGTCCATCAACTGCTTTTGTTTAAGGAAGCTGGATTTGGTTGGAGGTAGTGAATTTGGGTTACTTGCTGTTGGGCATCCTGACGAGACAAACAGGAACTTTAACTCTGACCTCAGAGGGAGATAACTCAGGAGTAGAGGTTACAGGGTGAGCACTAAGGGCATCATTTGGTGTCACTGAAGTCAATGGAAACAGAGTCAAGCACTACAGCGCTGTGATCCTCCTGCCCGCAGTGTTGAAAAGGACTTGGCGCAGGTCAGAGAGAGCTGAAAGACCTGAGGCCTGGATATCATCAAAGCTCCCATTGATCTTCCATGCCATAGGGAGAGACAGCTGGGAAATACTATTGACAGATGTACCTGTTTAACCTGGGCCATACAAGGAGTGAATGTGGTCATCTTTTTAATTGTATTGTATGGTAGGCATATAGCAGAAGGAGCAATTCCCCATGCAATGCCAACGTCACCTGATAATATTTCTGCAGGCTCTTTTTAATTATTCATTCTGTGCACCCAGACCCTTTCCCCCCCATTTTCTTTTCTACAGTTAGGTATTGTGACTGCTTCTCTTGCTCGTTCTCATGTTGTTGATGATGGTTTATCCTGTACCATAGATATGCAGGGTGCTTTACAAATATATATGAAGAAAAGGTGACTACAGGTGTATGTCATCAAAGGACACAAATATAATCACAATGAAGAACTCAAATTGTCCTTTTCACGTTTTAGTACCATCCAAAAGTGTATGTTAAGAGTTTAGAGGATAATTTTTTTTTTCAGTTCAAATCCACAAAATCAGTTTGTTTTGAACTGGAACTGATTTTTGGTTTTACCTCTTGAAACAAATAGAGTGAAAAATCATTTTGTGTCAAAAAATATATGTGAGTGAAACTATTTTTTTCCATTTTGTTACTTTTTCAGGTGTTTTACCCTTTTCAATAAAATTTTAAACAAGTGGAGATTGATTTCAAAAAGAAATGTTTTGCCATGAAAAGTCAAAACAGTTTGCCTTTAAAAATCCAAAATAAAATGTTTGGACTTTTTTCAAGTTTTAAACATTTTTTTATTTGGCCCATACTATTTGCTGAATTCAACCCATATTCACCAATAGTTTTGGTCACTCCTTTCTGCATTTCTGAGCAAATTTAATTAAATATTTGACTGAAAAATGTCACCCAGTTTTAGGTAGGCATCGCTTGCCTCTTTCATAGCATCATCTAGTTGTTTTAATTCTTCGTAGTGGTCCCTGGATTCCCAAAGAGGTTGGAGCATCACTTCTTCAACTTCTGGAAAAAGCTAAACAAAAGTAAGGAAAGTCAAGATCTTATTTCTTTGAATATCTATTTACCTGTAAGTGGCAGAAATGGAGTAATAAGAGGTGTCACTGGCTTATGAAACGTTGATCAAAATCAAAATTCTCAGCTCCAGGAGGCCTCCCAGAACCTTGGTAACTTACCTTTGTTACTGTTTCAAACATTGGGATCAGAACAAATTTAAGGAACCCAATTTGTGCTGTTGGTTTGGTCACTTTATCTCGGTCCATGAAAGGGGCCACTGGAAGTCCCTCAGACTTTTCTCGATCGCTCTAGAATAGATTCAACAGTAACAAATGTCATTATCAACAGGGAGACTGTGAGAGCTGCAGAACACAAATAGTTTTCAGATTGGTAACTAGATCACCCATACTGCATACTTACGCCTCGGTGGGGTCTGACACAACAGCAATTGAACGGGAAAATGTGTGTCATATATGTTAGAAGCTGAACCTTATTGTTTTAATGCCCTCTTTATTGTTGTTTCTTTTGGATTTTCACAAATGTTGCATGTATAGAAAAGTATCATTTTGTAACAAGACCATAAGGTATGCATGTAGTCAGGAGCCAACCTCACAGTGACTCACATTGACGTGACTTGCGCTAGAGCACTAAAAATAGCAGCATGGATGTTTCAGCATGGGAACAGGCTAGACACCCCACCTCAAAGCCAGGATGCAGGGCAGGTTTGAGCTCAGGTCTCTGCTACCAGTTGAACCTCTCTACTCCGGCAGTCTCTTGTCCAGCAACATCTGTAATCTGGCATGACTTTAGTTAGCTAGATGGTAGACCATGAGAGGTCAATATTGTCTAACAGCACTACCAATGCTTCCATTGCTTAATGGGCTCTTAGAAGACCTTTAGGGGTAAATTACAGCTAAATAACAGCACAGAACACTGAGAGCCGGGGCTGGTGGGTGTAAACCCACTTTAGGGAACCATTGGAAACTCTGCCACACCCATGATAAGTGGTCATCTAGCTAATTGAAATCATGCCAGATTATGGATGTTGACGGATGAGAAAAATGCTGGACTAGGGAGATTCAACCTGTACCTTTTAATTAGCATAGCGCCATTAAGTTAAATGGGTCTACAGTAATTGCAATCAGCTGACTGTCTGAGCCTTTATTTCTGTAAGTGCATAGATATTAAAAGGGGTACAGAAATTGCCAATAAGTGACACCCCTTTAACTTCATTATCAGCATTTGTTCTCATCTGTCAAACTTGCTCTAATACTGTGTGTCATCTGTTAGGGCAAGGAACACAATAAACTGCATATACAGATTATTTTATTCAGTTTTTTTTTTAAAGAGAAGCTGGTATGGATCCTTGCCCCTCAGACTCCCTTCCCATGACTGCGGCTGCTGGAGGGGTGATAGGGGGTCTGGCTTCCAGCCCCCCTCTGCTGAATGGTGCAGGGACTCTGGCTCTGGCCCCGCTCTGAAAAACACTGGTGGTATGCTGTACCAGGGCATACCTTCACTAAAAGCACTGATTTTACCTTACATAAAGATGCTGAAGATGCCTCTAACTCTTTGTCATTAAGATTCCCTATTGTCAAGCCTTTTGCTTTGGATAAACCTAATTTTTTTTTTTTTGGTCAAATTGTTTCCTTCAGTGCAGGGAAAATGTTTAAAAAAAGAGAGAAGAAAACACTGGAGTTTTGTTCCTCTAATCACAGTAAAGCCATGCTTTTGCACGCTGCCAGCTGCTGCATTGTGCATGGATAGCTTGGAGGGGAGGATTGCTGTTACTTTTAACATTGCTTTATACTACAAGAAACCACTCTAGAGAGGGATGGGAATGCAGACAGAAGCACCTGTTTGGAGAATATAAATTGATTTTACAGGATTAACTAATGTGATGGTGTCCTTTGCAAAAAACTCAGATATTTTCATTTTTAAATCAAAAGTTCATCCTGTGCAGATTTGGTCATTTCATATCATCACAGATTTAATTTAAACTTGTTCCATTTAATTCTACCTTTTACTTGATTTTTTTCAATACCCACCTGTCTTGTCCTTTTAGCTTGACAAGTGTTCACATGCCAAATAAACTCACAAGGCCGTCCTGTTAGTGATAACAAGCTGCATACCAATGACACTAGCATTTCTACTTTGTTATTGTCATTTGTCTTACAAATTACAGTCACTTTTATTCTGGAGAAACTGTTTTATGCCATGCTTCTGTCACCTCAGGCAAAAGAAACCTCCTCATTCTCGTGGCACTGTAATGCCCTATAAGATCATCAGGCAGCTGCAGCTATAATTAAAATAAAAATTATTATAATACTAATTATTAGTTATTTATTATTATTATTATATATCTGTGTCTCATTCTTACCTGCATAAAATATTCCTCTAATAAGCAGTCTACCCAGGGTTCCGCGATTTCCATTGGGCGGACTTCATTTGAGATATCACAGCATTTGATCAGTATCATCTTCAACTGAAAGATGAAAATACTTTTACACTCTAGTAATATAGAAGTCTGCCTCTTTGTCTGTCTGTAAGCCACGAGTCTTCCATTTTCAGAGAGGCAGAGGGGAGTGATCTCAGACAGGAATCATAGTCTTATGGCTAAGGCACAAGGTTGATCTGCTGCCTCATTCTCCTATCTAGACATGTTCTCTTCCTGGTCCTGCCTGCCACACACTTCCTATATGACCTTTCGCAAGTAATTTAACCCCTCTGTGCCTTGGTTTTCCATGGGAGGCTTGGGAGGCCTCATGAATGACTGTAAAGTGCTTTGACATTCTTGGAGGGAAGAAACTGTAGAGGCTGGATCTCTCACTCATTAATGGAAAGATTGACACTGAGTTAATAGCAACTAGACTGGGTCTAGCGCAAAGTAAGGTTGTGAGGCTTTCCATGGAGACAAGAATGAAACTAAGAATTTACATCTGGACAGATTCAGTGATTATGTCTTGCTCCGATGACTCTAGGATGTCAAAATCTGAAAGAGGATCTAGACTATTTTTATATCAAGTGCTCGCTGCTCCTGCGATGGAGCAAAGTTTTTTTGTTTTTCCCAAAACACCCCAAAGCTTTGATAAAGCCCTACAGAAATACTCATGTTTTTGTTAATGGGCTGATGGAAACCGTTGTTTTGGGACACACATACCCCTGCAGTATTTGGTACCCACTTGCGGTGCCACCCAAAACGGGGAGGAAGGATGGTTCCATAGCAAGGTAGCTAGGCTGGGACTAAGGACAGCTGGTTTCAATACTCTGCTCCGCTAAGGGTATCCTGTGAGACCTGGGGCAAGTCACTTAGGCTCCCTGAGTCTCACTTCACAGGAGTGTTGTGAGGCACTTATGTACTATGCTGAGGGGCCCTAGCTCAGAATTTGAACCAAACTATTTCATTTGGATTTCTTCTTGTTAAAACCAAAAATTTCCCCACACCGAACATTTCAAATGTGCAGAGAATGCCTCTTCTGCTGGGAAAAAAAACCATTTTGACAGAAAAATTCTGACTACTTCTACTCAGTAACTTGCACGAGCAGCCCAAACTTCAGTGTACTTCAGAATGGAGTGAGATCACCATAAAGCATGCACACTAATGCAAAATGATTAACATGATCTTACACAGGTCATGTGTTCCTCATCTGAGAAATCAAAATTATCCATTTTTTCCTTGAAAGACTCCACTATTTCTGCATGTCTTGCCATGTCTGTTGCCAGGATTAACGTAATCATCCCCTATGAAAACACACATAACAATAAACCAATGTAACATCACATAAGGCCTAGCAAGTGCTGTGTAAGCAAACATGCTTAAATTAACACCCGTCCCTTATAATATAACACAAGAAGAACAGGTGTATCACATCAGCACCAGTGAATGAAGCACTTTCATACTTGTGGCCACTTGACAAACTAAACCATTTATTTAAAGAATTCACAGTGACATAAAAGAACAAAAACCATGTACAGGTTTGTGTATATCTTGAAGAAATTGCTGCTACTTACTCTGAGCTTTGTTTGATTTTTAATATGAACACAAAATGGACAAAGAAATAAACTAAAAGGTCAGTTCTTGATACTGAGGCCAAAGCTTTTTCATTTCTTCATTTTCATTTATCATGGATGGGAGTTGCATCCATGGAGTGAAGGGAAGAATTTTAACCATAATGATATGGGAATTACACCTAAGTTCACTGTCATGGAAAATATTGTGATGGCAGAAGATTTATCATTAGGGCTTCATTACTATACAAAACAGAAGAAGAGATGAGTTCCAAAGGCTGAAACTTTGTGTAAACTCAAATATTTTTAACAGCAATGATTTTTTTAAAAGATAATAAAATATGCAGGAAGTGAATTTGCTTATGTATTGACAAATTTTCTCCAGTTTGAACTCCAAAATGCTCTTCTAATAATTTAGCTGTTACCAGCATCTGAGCAAGTTGGCTGTTTTACAGTCACACCCTAACAACTCCTTTCATAATGTAATTTCTACACAGAGAGTATATGTTTAGTTGTCAAACTTTGCCCATTAGTACCCAAGAAAGGTGAACTCAGCAGCCCAACAAGAGTTGCTAGAAAAATAGCCTAGAAATCTCTCTCTCTCAGAAATCACTTTCTCTGAAAGTGTCATGCTAATAAACAGCCCAAAATATGCTAATGAGGTGCACATGTAAATTCCTGACAACTCATTAGCATAAGGACATGTGATTTGGAGTCCGGAAGATACTCTTCCGGACTCCAAAATGGCGTGATTAGAAGTGCGGCCGCCTGGGGGGTTCTTCCTGAAGGAAGTCCTCCTTCTGGAGGCCCCTTCTTCCCAAAAATTTTCAGAGAAAGTGGCATGTGCAGAAACAACCTCTGAGGGCAGGTCTACAGTACAGAGAAAGGTGGAATGAAGCCATGCAATTCTGGCTACATGAATTACATAGCTAGATTCAACATACCTTAATTCGGGCTTCTACACTGTCTCCACTAAGGGAGGTCTTCCCTTACTCCTAACGGGGAGCAGGAGTACCATGGTCAATGGGGGTGCCCTGTAAGTTTGATTTAGCGCCTCCTCAGTAGGCATGCTTAATCCAGCTCTGGAAGATCCACTGTGGCAGGGTTGCTCTTCCCTGTCGTCAAGACGTAACCTGAGGCTACCTCTAAACTCTAGACAGGATCTGTACTGATGGCCCATTAGAGGGTGGTGGTCAATTTAGCAGGTCTAGTGAGGAGCCACCAAACTGACCGCAAGCCATTCCCCAGTCAACCCCTGTACTCAACCTCAAATGAGAAGAGTAAGGTAAGATGACGGAAGAGTGTCCCGTGTGGTGTAGAAACCACAGTAAATTTACCTATGGTGTATCAACTCCACACTCCAGCGACATTATTCATGTAGCTGGAGTTGCACAGCTGAGGTCGACTCACTGCAGTAGGCAGCGTTCCCTGTAAGATGAGCTCTTGGGCAGCCACCCAAGAGAGATTTAGACGTTGCCCAGCTGATTAGCAGTGTGCCACAGCCAGCAGCATGTGTGTCTAATGGAGGTGCACATCCACACAGGCCTTGGTGAACATAGCAAAACTGACTCCCCAATGGAAGAAATTAGTGGGAACGCTGGCAGTGGGGTAGAAACTCTTCCAGTCTGAGATGATACACTTCTAGCCTCTTGATGGGATCATTCTGTTGGACTGTGCAGAAGGTAGATTTGTGCACATTGCATTTTCAAGAGCACGTTGCATGCCACAGCCTCTTTCTCTTGCTTCATACCTGCCTTATCTGCTTGAATTGTTCCTGGGTGACACTGGAGAAAATGTTGCATTCTGGCTGGGCAACGATCTGGAAAGCCACAGCACAGTGATGGTTCTCCAGTGGGGAGATGTCATTGTAGCGCACTGCAAGCTCAGTTCGGGCATTGATCTGGTAGCTGTTGGGAAGGAAAAGAGTGAGGTCTCACATGTGACCTGCACCCAGTATTTAAAATCACACATTACATGTTAGACATTGGTTTTGTTTGCTTGTTTTTGTACGTTGTTCTGAATAACTCATTAGTTAATAAATTATTGCAACAGGAAATATTAAATGTGAAAACTTGAGAAAATGATGATACTTCTACATAAACTCTCATTCTTTACTTTTTTATTACAGAACTTCTATCAATCACTTGAAACATATAGGGGAGAACAGGGAGGAATTGTCTAGATTTTGAAGCTTATTGGCTTGATTCCCGCTAACTCCCAGGAAAGTCAGAGAAAAAAGTCTCAAGGATCTCCATGCAGATTGGACCAGGCTCTTATGTAATTAGCTCAATACAAGTGAATTAGAATTTCTGTATACTTCATACAAGCACACACAAGTAATAACACTACACACTTCGAGAGCTCCTTCCACCTGAGGCTCGCACTGTGCTTCACATTTATGGAATGGCCTTCAGATCACCCCTGCCAGCTAGCTGGTATTATCTCCATTGTACAGATGGCCAAATGGAAATACACAGGGGTTAAGTGCTTTGTTTCAGGTCAGGCAAGAAGTGTTGGGCAGAGCTGGGAAAAGAACCAAAACCTCTTCACATACAATTGAGCCTCAACCATATGACCGTCCTTCTGCTACACAGGATAATTACCTACAGAATTTGACCTGAGATGCTTTCTAGCTGCCAGTGTTCTTTAATGGAAATACTTTTTTCTGAGAAAATTGGAGGGAGCCATTTTCCTTCCAAGCATTTATCAGTCTTAGCTCAGGACTGAGTGAGCTAATGGCTGTTGTTGCATATAGTCTAACCGATAGTGTCTCTGTCTGTTTGACCATAACAATAGAACAATGTGGGTAGATCCAACAACTGCTCTACTCTCTGCTCCAGACAGGAGAAGAAAATGCTGATCTGCATGTAACAAAGGGGGCACATACGTGTTGTTGTATCCTGGATGATCTAAATCATGGCATATTGCAGCAGTCATTAGAATTAAGATATCAATTTGGGGAAGTTTCTCCTGAAATAGAAAAGAAACACAATAATGTAGTGTCTTACCATACTTTTTTTCCCTAACACATTCAGTTTTCAGAAAAGCAGACCTTTTGTGTAAAATTAACCATTATTCATTAATTACATTGATTGCAGACAAGAAATAAGATTCCACTCTTCATTGCAGCAATAAATGACTCAGATTTGGCTTTGACACATGAAATAGAAGCAGTTTGGAGGAGGCAAATGGAATTTTGTCCCAGATTTACTCTTGTCTCAGACATAGAGGTTAAGACTCAGATCTTTAGAAATAGCGCCAGTATCTACATTAACTGAGGGTGGGTTGACATTATCTTTGACACTGACTAGAGATGGGAGGAAAGTGAAGACAGCTGGGGAGTCTGTCTGCTCTCTGTTGATGGAATGGATCGCTTTTTTGATCCACTTTGTATGTGAACATGATCTGTTGACAGAAGTTTTGCCAGAAGATCTCTGTAGTGTAGACATAGCCAAAGTCTCTTCACCCTGTCCCATGAACACCCCAACCACTGATCTGCAGTGGCAGATTCTTTTGAGGAAGATGGTAGAATTCCTGCCTTCTTTGGGTGGCTGATAGGTGATGGAACTCGCTTAGGCCTGGCCTACACCAGGGATCAAAGTCAATCCTAGATCAGCAATTCGAGCCATGTCATTTGTATAGCTAGAATGGGTGCATCAAGATCGACTTTCTTCCCTAGTGTAGATCAGGGATCTTTGGTCTCGTGCCGACATCCCTTATTCTATGTGTCAGCCTGGAGTTGATGGCTGAGCCTAGAGAGATCGACTTTGCCATGTCTTCACATGTGTCAAAATCAATCTCTGGAAGATCAGTTACGGCATGCCGACCCTCCCATCAGAATGGGCATAGTCTCCACTGCAGATCCTCTCAAACTTCCGGAGAACCTAACGTTTCCCTGGTGCATCAAGCCCTGCAGGAGCACAAGAGGGCAAAAGGGTTAATTAGCTCAGCAGCTTTAGGAGATGGTGGGAATACTTGGGAAGAGCCAGACTGAGTGGAGTTTGAAGGAACGCTCAGCAGAGACACTAGTGAGTTCTGTCTTTAGCTGCTGCCTCTGGAGAAAGAGAAAGAAAGCAGAACTGCTGCATGACTTTCTTCTGGAGAGAGTATCACAGAGGCGGAGTGGGGAAGTCCTTTTCTCCTGAGGCGGAGCAAAGCAGAAGGAGTACTGATCGGCAGAAATAGAGGGGCTGGGGCTTTTTCAGGGAGTCATTTCATGGGGAGCGAGCTAGAAAGGGACTATCCAAGGTTCAGAGTTTCAGATAAATTTTTGGTGAAGCGCGTGTGGTTACAGATATTCATTTAAACTTCTCAGGCCTACCCTACCTATCTTAAGCACTTACGTGGTGCCCATTATTGTTACATTTAAACATCTCACAATCTTAATGTACTTATTTTCATAACACCCTTGGGATATAGGGCAGTGTTATCATACCCATTTTACAGATGGAGAACTGAGGCACAGAGAGGCTAAGTAACTTGTTAAAGGTCACACAGGAAATGTGCAGTAGAAAAGGGACTTTAACCCAGGTCTCCTAAGCCCTAGGCTAGTTTCCCAACCATTGGACAGCCTTTCTTTCCACTGTAACTAATTATCATAGAGTTTCCTCATTTTTGTTTGCTTTCCTGTTTGCTTGTTTTCAATAAATTAATGAACCAGGAGCAAATACAATGATGGTCCTTTTTGTAAGGAAAATGTCCTGGGTTTCATGATGCCTAGTGGGTGAGTATTCATCTAGTGATAGAGGTAGAAATGCAGACAGCTATGTGAACAAATAAGAGACACACCTGGAGATTGCAGAGTGAGATCATACTGTACATCATCTGGGTCACACAGAAGCAGTGTCGGAAATTATGAAATGGGTTGTTTCTGTAGTTGTCATGAATGCAGAGCTACAAAAGAGGGAAAAAAACAGTTAAGGGCTATAGAGCTGTTTCTAAATGGGAAGATCACTTCCCTCTCTCCCTCAAGGCATTCCATGTCAGCATGTGAGACATAAGGAGCCCCACATCTTTCTCCATTTTTGCTTCTTCGAAAATCAGAACACGAAGGCCAGCAACGCCTTTTATGTGAGGAGAACTAGGCTATGTCTACACTGCAGGCTTTTTTTTCAACATTTCCAGAGCCTTTTTTCAAAAAAAAAGAAAAAAAAAAAGTGGAGCTGGTACTCAACCAGCTCCCTGCCCCTTTCCCTCAGCCATTCCCATGGCTGGAGCTGTCGAGGCGCCAGTACTCAGTACTGGCAAGTACTGGCACAAAAAAACCCCACTGCTTATCTCCATGTGCTAATAAGCAGTGTTGGAAAATTGCATTCACACAGACACAGCAGTACAACGTGGAGCATTCTCATTTACAGCCACAGACCACAGCCACAGCATTGCAAAAGGAACCTTCACAGGGGCTAATAATAAATCTGCTTTGTTCACACACATTCCTTTTTGACCTTGAACGCGGGGGAAGGAGGGATTGCCAGAAGAAGCCATTTGCAGAGCTGGAGTAATAATTTTGAGGGATTACCTTATCTCAAATTATCCTGCTTGGCTGTGTGAACACTTTGTTTTTGGTTTTTTTTTAAAGAAAAAAAGGGGTTTTCCTGAAAAAAAAAAAACCCAGTGCAGACAAGCCTAGATATGGCTCCCTGTAAAGAATTTATCAACAGAATTCCTGACAAGCACTGAGGTCACTGAAAAGCAGGGAGGGGATTCTTCTCCAGCCACATGAGTGACAGCAATCTGAGGGCGGAGATTGTGAGCTGTCCCTCTCTTCCTGATAAGCATTATCTGCCTCACCCAGTAGCGTAGGCAGGCAATAGTTGGCTTTTCCTTTCCTGATGCACCATCCGTGCTTTAGTTTTGCATCTCTACTGAGCAGACAACACCAAGTCTGCCACACTAGGCTGGGGACAGAGGCCCACTTAGGAACACACAGAGGGCACAAAGCTCATTTTGGACATAATTTGTATGGTCAACTCTGAGATCGTGAAAGGCAAGAAAGTGATAGTCATTTCATCTACAAACACACGCAGAAGCCAGTCTTTCTCCAGTCTCCCCAGTCTTGACGGGCAAGGTGTGTGTGTACGTGTTTGTGTGCGCGTAGGGGGACATGAGCTCTTAGAAATGACAGGGCCTCAAGAAAGGGCAAGGTTGAGGCCGTCTGCCATCAGTACTGTCTGGAGTGCACCAAGCGGGGCTTGGGTGGTGATTTAAAGGGACCCCGGTGCCAGCTGCTGCTGCTGCCGCTTTAGCATGACAGATGCTGGTAGCCCCAGGCCCTTTTGAATCGCCAGGCCCAGGCCAGTTGCCCCCTTTGTCCCCTCTTGTCAGCAGGCCTGAGAGGAATAAATTTGGTCACAGTGAGTCCACAGAAAGCTCAGAATCGAAAATGAAGTAAACAAATACAAAGCTATTATACAACGGCCGTGTCTACACTAGCCCAAAACTTTGAAATGGCCACGCAAATGGCCATTTCGAAGTTTACTAATGAAGCGCTGAAATACATATTCAGAGCCTCATTAGCACGCGGGCAGCCGCGGCACTTCGAAATTGACACAGCTGACAGCTGTGCGGCTCATCCAGACGGGGCTCCTTTTCGAAAGGACCCAGCTACTTCGAAGTCCCCTTATTCCTATGAGCAGATGGGAATAAGGGGACTTGGAAGTAGCCGGGGTCCTTTCGAAAAGGAGCCCGGTCTGAACGAGCCGCGCGGTGGCGAGCCGTGTCAATTTCAAAGCACCGCGGCTGCCCGCATGCTAATGAGGTGCTGAATATGTATTTCAGCGCTTCATTAGTAAACTTCGAAATGTCCATTTGCATGGCCATTTCGAAGTTTTGGGCAAGTTTAGACGTAGCCAACATGTCCCCCATGAGCCTGATAATGCAATCACTGGCACAAGTGCTTAACTTTAAACTTCCCACTGCCTTTAATGGGGTTACTCGTGTGCATGGACCTACTGCCAGGAGGAAGCGTACACAGGACTTAGAGCTCTGCTTGAAAAATCACAAATACTGGGAACTTTAAATAAATCCTTACCAACCACCGCTTCAGAGTTGTGGGGTTGATATTAAAGTCTTTCACCAAGCCGAGGTCATGGTACATATGCTCCAAACAACTCAGCATCTGTATTGATGAATAGACAGATTATTCTTTTAATCACTGTGATTTATAAAGCACCATGTACAAGGTAATGTAAATCTTCATGTTATAAGCACCGACGTGTAGTAGAGCCCTCTTGCTAATCACGAAACAAGCCGCTCAAAGATTGCAGAATTAAAACTAGTTTATTGAGGTCCTGATCCAAAGCTCACTGAAGACAAATGAAGTCAACAGAAGTTTGTCTATGTGATTTGGATTGGGAGCTAATTCACCCCAGAGCTCCTCAGTGACCACAGCTCATGAAAATCAAAATTACATCATCTCACGAAGAAGTAATTTGATTTTGTTAATGGAGCTGGTTTATGGGCCTGATCCAAAGCCCACTGAAGTCAGTAAGTGGTCTTTGCATTGACTTCCATGGACTTTGCATTGGGACTGAGGTATATAGAAATATGACTGCAGAAGACAACAGTTGCTGACAGTACAGTGCATTCAAGATAACTGGGTACACCTGATTCCTGTACAACTTCCCAGAATTTTTAAAAAAATCAATTATTTTCACTAAACTAAACTAAACAGATTTTAAAAACCCCTTCAGGCTATAAAATCAAACCAAAAATGGGAAGGTTTGTGCATATTCTGACTCATAACTGTGTATCTATGAATATTAACAAACCAAAACACAAAGGCACAATATTTGTTAAGACAACAGCAGTTTCACATTAATTCTAGTTTTCAGAAAGAAATACAACTAATTTAACTATGCCACCCCAAGTCTAGATTTTGCTGTATCTGGAAATATTATAGAAAATGAAAAGCATTTATATGCTACTTAGCTCTTGGTTTAAGACTACCTGACCCAATTTTTGAATCTCAATTATACTCACATTGGAATAAAGTTATAAATAAGCCCTAAGAAGTATTTCCATTTAAAAGTCCTATTTTGAGTACTTATTGCTTCCCAGAAAAATTGCTTTCTGTGGTGAAATCTGCTACATTTGTCAGCCCATATTTAACGTAATAACATGTTTCGTTAAATTCCATTATGGTTGATATGGGGTCATTTAAATGTGAATGAAAAAGGCTTTCCCACAAAACAACAGGAAAAATGTCATAGGACGAATGGTTATTCAGATAACACCAGCATTCACAATTTTGCTATCCAGCATCATGCTTGGTTCCCTGAAACCCAAGAATATTGTACAATACATTAAAAACAAACATACAAAATAAACACTTTTACAAGAATTAAAATTTTGGTCTGCTCTACACTGAAAAGTCATATTGGTATAATTTTGTCATTTAGGGTTGTGATTTAATAGCAAAATATCAAAACAAAAAAACAGTCATGTAGCACTTTAAAGATTAACAAAATTATTAGGTGATGAGCTTTCGTGGGACAGACCCACTTCTTCAGATCATAGCCATACCAGAACAGACTCAAGATACAAAGCACAGAGGTCCAAAAAATTGTTATCAAGGTTGGGAAATCAGAAAAATTGTTACCAAGGTTGGAAAATCAGAAGAGCAGAGGGATGGGGTGAGAGGTATGGGGTGGGGAAATTAAGACTTAAAACATTAAAGTATGTAAAAAAGTCTTTATAATGGGTCAAGTAATTGCTGTCCCTGTTCAAACCATGTGTTAATGTGTCAAATTTGAATATGAATGTTAGTTCTGAGCATTCCCTTTGTAGACGGTTGTTAAAGTCCCTTTTCAGTAGAAAACAAATTTTCAGGTCTTTAGCAGAACGGCCCACTCCATTAAAGTGTTGGCTGACAGGTTTGTGTATTTGTAGATTTTTGATGTCTGTTGTATGCCCATTCCTTCTTTGGGAAGACTGTTTGCAGTCGGTCCTATATACATGGTGTGTGGGCATCGCTGGCACATGATGACTTATATGATGTTAGTTGAGGAACAGGAAAATGAGCCTGTGATTCTCTAATTAATGTGGTTAGGTCCAGTGATGGTATCTCCAGAATAGATATGTGGACAAAGCTGGCAATGAGGCTTGTTGCAAGGAAAAGTTCCAGGATTAGTATTATTGTGAAAACAAAAATCAGTCAAGTAGCACTTTAAAGACTAGCAAAATAGTTTATTAGGTGAGCTTTCGTGGGACAGACCCACTTCTTCAGACCATAGCCAGACCAGAACAGACTCAATATTTAAGACACAGTCTGTTCTGGTCTGGCTATGGTCTGAAGAAGTGGGTCTGTCCCATGAAAGCTCACCTAATAAACTATTTTGCTAGTCTTTAAAGTGCTACTTGACTGATTTTTGTTTTGATAGTGTATAGACTAGCACAGCTTTCTCTCTGTTAGTATTATTGTGGTATAGCCTGTGGTTGCTAGTGAGAACCCTCATAAGGTTGGGAGGTTGTCTATAGGAAAGAACAGGCCTGTCACCCAGGGCCTTCTGGAGTGTGGCATCCTGATTAAGGATAGATTGTAGGCCTTTAATGATGCATTGCAGTGGTTTGATGTGGGGGCTGTAGGTAATAACAAGTGGTGTTCTGTTATTGGCTTTTTGGGGCCTATCTTCTGAGTATTTGTCTGGCCCTGTAGATTTGTTTTTTCAGTTCTCCCAGTGGGTAATTGAAGGTTTATGAATGTTTGGTAGAGATCTTGTAGGTTTTGATCTCTGTCAGTAGGATCAGAGCAGATGGGATTGCTTCTCAGGGCTTGACTGTAAACAATCGATCATCTCATGCATGCAGGAGGGAAACTAGAAGCATGTACGTAAGTGTAGCGGTCTGTCCCACAAAAGCTCATCACCTAATAAATTATTTTGTTAGTCTTTAAAGTGCGACTTGACTGCTTTTTTGTTTTGATAGAATACAGATTAACACAGTGGGCAAAGGCCTACTTCATCAGATGAAGAAGTTCTTTGCCCACGAAAGCTTATGCTCCAAAATATCTGTTAGTCTATAAGGTGCCACAGGACTTCTTGTTGTTTTTGAATATGTAGGCTAACACAGCTACCTCTCTGATACAGCTTAACACAGCTGCCTCTCTGTCACTAATAACAAAATAGTTATATTGGTTAAACTACTTGCATGGATGCAGTTATAATTACACTCATTCCTTGCTATACGAACACAATTGGTTCCCGACTTTCTGCTCGTAGGCAAAAACTCGTAAGAGGGACTTTAAATTGCCATTAAATACATGTTAAAGTCTCTGATTGGTTCCTAGTGCTCTTAACTGGGCAAGGGAATAACAGCATGTGGTGCTGCTTTTGAAAGGTAAGTGAACCTTGGGTAGGGGGCGGGAGAGGGTTGGGGAGGTTTAAAGGCTGGGGGGCAGTTTGGGGCCATGAGCGGGAGGTAGGGTTAAAACCTGGTGGCGGCTCTGGTGGAGGAAGTGGCAGCTCGTTCAACTGGGCTGCACCAGCAGTACCGGGGGGAGGGGTGTGGGGGGCTGGGCTGTGGTGGGTGTTAGGAGCAGGCTTGGTGGTGGGTGTGTGGGGAGCTGTGGACCAAGGGAGTGTTGGGAGCGGGCTGGGGCTGGGCTGAGGGATGTACGGGGAGCAGGCAGGGCTGGCGGGTGTTGGGGGGAGCTTCAGAGCATGGCTGGAGGTGCCTGACTGCATGGCTGCGTGCACCCCGCTGTGTGGCCGGAGCCGCTTTGACGTGTGCAGCTGGAGGTACTGGCAACTCCTCTGGGCTGCACCAGTGGTAAGTAAGTCCTTAACTTACCTGGAGGGGTGGGTTAGGGGATCAGGCCAGGCTGTGGGGTGTGTGGGCGGAGCTGTGGGACGGGGGGGGGTCAGCCTGTGGTGGGTTGGGGCCGCGGGGAGGAGGGTAAGGCTCGTATTGGGGGGGGAGTTCAGAGTTCACTCAGCTAATGAACAAAGGCGAGTGTATGTATCCCTCATTTAAGCAAGTACTTGTAATTAAAGTACTTGTTTAATGAGGGATGAGCGTATACAATGTGCCACTATAGTGTAAATCCTTCCCATTCTGCTGTAACAGTGTAAATGAGCTTTTAACAATATGACTGCACCCATGCCAGGGTTTTAGTTAATGTGGTAAAACGTTTTAAGCAAACACAAGCCCTACAAGAAATTGAAAGAGGTATATCATTCTCAGTGGAATAGGAGCTGGAGGGTCCGTGTTCCTGTTATAGATGACGTAAGGTCCATCTAGCCCAGCATCGTGTCGTTTGACAGTGGCCAATGCTAGGTGCCCCAGAGGGAGTGAACAGGACAGCTAATCTTCAAGTGCTCCATCCCCTGTTGCCCATTCCCAGCTTCTGGCAAACAGAGGCTAAAGACACTATCCCTGCCCACCCTGGCTAATAGCCACTGATGGACCTAATTGTCTAGTTTACCTGTAGACACCTAGTTATCAAAACCACAATTGTTCCATTACCCAGACACCAGTAGGACAGGCAATGCAGGGAGGTTGGCTGGAAGCTACTCAGCCACATGTACAGAGCAGGGAACAAGGTTTAACAAAGTGCCATTTACTCAACTTGATCTGCGTTCCACTTCACTCTTTGCCAATGAAACAAGAAGCATACCTCCTATCTGCTGAGCTTCATTTTCCTTACTGATTCAACTACGCACCTAGTGAAATTCAGCCAACAGGCATATATTTGGATCTTGGTAAATTACATCCTTTGGTTCTCCATAATTTTTCTTACATTGCTTTGTCTATTTCTTTTGAATAATCATAAAAAGGGAAATATAATGCAAAATGACAACATTATGATAAATATTCTGCAGACACAAACCCCCCCCCCCAAAAGTTCAAAGTTTTAGCCCCCTCAAAAAATTGTAATTGAGAAATACAGCACATCTAATCTATATTTTATGTGTCTTTCACATATGGGGCTTGGAAGATGTGGAGATGTTAAACAACCTTTATCCACTCCCCATCTAATCAATTTGCTAATTTACAGATTATTATAGTTGAACCAGATTTTCAAGTGCTCATCTTCAATTAAGGCATCTAAGTGAAGTGGCCAGATTTGCAAATGTACACACTGCAGCTTCCATAAAGCTTAATGACAAACTCCCTTCAGCATAATGGCAGCTGCCACGTGCTTTCGAAAAGCTGGCACATAATTTAACTACTCATATTATGAGAGTACCCAAAAGCTCAATAAGGGTCAGGGCTCCACTGTGCAAGGCACTGTATAAACACAGATGCAGACACATATATCCCTGCAGCATTTACAGCCTAAGGCCCTGATTCTGCCAGCTGGTAAATTGGTGGTGGTGGTGGTGGTGGCAGGGATGGACTTTTGCCAGCATAGAGCTCTACTACAGTCATTGGGCACACTGGTTTGCCAGCATGGAGTAGCTTGCAGGATTGGGATCTCAGTGTCAAACCAAAGATGGGGAGAAGGAAACACTACAATACAACATTGACCGGTCTTTGAGATTTTATTGTGAATCTCCCAATATTTGGAGTTTATCATAAAGCCTTGGGTGAGCAGATATTATCCTGATATTATGGGGAGAGTCCCTATGTTTGCGGGGGCTGTGTCTTATAGAGTTGCCTTCCCCGCCCCTAGCCTGATTTTTCATAGCAATGTAATCTTCCTAATCCAGCTACTGCTCAGCTGTCCTCAGGAGTGACCAGGTGAGCTGCTTTAGAAGGGAACAAAGGTCTAACATCCCTGGTAAGAGCAGCTTAAGTTTTAGTCCCAAGAGAATGAAATAGAGTTACGTTATCACACATTTCTCAGGAGCAAGGGCAAGATTCTCCAGGAGGTTTGGAAAAGTGATGCAACATTGTTGAAATAGTCTTGTTTATGAATTACCACTTAGCAAACCATTACTTTACTGCCTTATGTACTGGTAATACTCCAGCATGGTGGTTTGTAACCACTTGCTCAAAATCAGTCACACAAACACTGCTTACTGTTAAGTTAGAGTTAATATAACTGAATTGTTCACGTAGGCATAAAACAGAGTCAAAAGGGTGAAAACATCACCAGACGTTGCCATAGGGCATTGTGCTCAGAATGGCTTGTATAATTATTTCTGAGCATAAGTCCCACATATGGTAGTAGTAGTAGTAGTAGGCATCCTTCAGTCTACGTAGACTATGGATCGCGCCCTTCGTAGTTCCATTTGGGATCATCATTCACAGCATCGACTGTGACTGTGAAGGCCCACATGAGAGTGACAGTCCTTGCTGCATCTGTTGCATGTGTAATGGGTGTCTGGCAGGTCCTTACTGTGCTTTCTGTGGGCTTGCTTCTCCTCTTCTAGCTGTCTGATCCTCATCTCACCCTCCTGAAGGCCCTTGTATAGTTCCTGCCCCCATCTGCTGCGATCGTCTGCCAGCTCCTCCCAGCTGTCCGGCTCGATGTCTACCTCCCTGAGGTCCCTCTTGCAAACATCTTCGTAGCGCAACTGGGGGCATCCGGGAGGTCTTTTGCCAGAGGCTAGCTCGCCATACAGGATGTCTTTTGGGATCCTTCCACCATTCATCCTGTGGACGCGGCCAAGCCAGCGGAGCCGCCGCTGCCTGAGGAGGGTGTGCATGGCTGGGATTCCAGCTTGCTTAAGGACGGCTGTGTTGGACACTCTGTCCTTCCACGATATTTCAAGGATGCACCTGAGGCAGCGCAAGTGGAAGACGTTCAGCCTCTTTTCCTGGCAGGCGTATAGGGTCCAAGACTCGCTGCCGTAAAGGAGGGTGCTGAGGATGCAGGCTCTGTAGACTTGCATTTTGGTGTGGGTGTACAACTTGATGTTATTCCACGCTCTCTTGCTGAGTCTGGACAGAGTTGTGGTTGCTTTTCCAATCCTCCTATTTAGCTCAGTCTCCAATGACAGGGTGTCAGTGATGGTGGACCCGAGGTAAACAAACTTGTGGACGACCTCTAACGTATAGTTGTCAGTGCTGATTGATGGAGGTTCAGCAAAATCCTGACGAAGTACCTTTGTCTTTTTTAGGCTGATGGAAAGCCCGAAGTCCTTGCATGCTTTGGAGAACTGATCCAGCAGTTTCTGAAGCTGGTCTTCTGTGTGTGACACTACAGCATCATCATCTGCAAACAGCATATCTCTGATGAGGACTTCCCGCACCTTAGATTTAGCTTTCAGCCTTGCAAGATTAAACAGTTTCCCATCAGATCTTGCGTGCAAAAAGGTGCCCTCTGTGGAAGACCCAAAGGCATGCTTCAGGAGGAGGGTGAAGAAGATCCCGAACAATGTCGGAGCTAAGATGCATCCTTGTTTGACGCTGCTCCTGATGCTGAAAACATCCGATAATGTGCCATCATATTGGATGGTTCCTCTCATGTCTTCGTGGAAAGACTGGATCATCTTGGCTACGTCTACACGTGAAGCCTACATCGAAATAGATTATTTCGATGTAGCAACATCGAAATAGGCTATTTCGAAGAATAACGTCTACACATCCTCCAGGGCTGGCAACGTCGATGTTCAACTTCGACGTTGCGCAGCACCACATCGAAATAGGCGCTGCGAGGGAACGTCTACACGCCAAAGTAGCACACATCGAAATAAGGGTGCCAGGCACAGCTGCAGACAGGGTCACAGGGCGGACTCAACAGCAAGCCGCTCCCTTAAAGGGCCCCTCCCAGACACAGTTGTACTAAACAACACAAGATACACAGAGCCGACAACTGGTTGCAGACCCTGTGCCTGCAGCATGGATCCCCAGCTGCGGCAGCAGCAGCCAGAAGCCCTGGGCTAAGGGCTGCTGCACACAGTGACCATAGAGCCCCGCAGGGGCTGGAGAGAGAGCATCTCTCAACCCCTCAGCTGATGGCTGCCATGGAGGACCCGGCAATTTCAACGTTGCGGGACGCAGATCGTCTACACAGTCCCTACTTCGACGTTGAATGTCGAAGTAGGGCGCTATTCCGATCCCCTCATGAGGTTAGGGACTTCGACGTCTCGCCGCCTAACGTCGAAGTTAACTTCGAAATAGCGCCCGACGCGTGTAGCCGCGACGGGCACTATTTCGAAGTTAGTGCCGCTACTTCGAAGTAGCGTGCACGTGTAGACACAGCTCTTGAGCAACCGTGGACGAAAGCCTATCCGGTGGAGCAGTTTGAACAGTCCATCCCTGCTGACCAAGTCAAAGGCTTTGGTCAGGTCGATGAAGGCAATGTAGAGTGGCTTCCTCTGCTCCCTGCATTTCTCCTGCAGCTGCCTCAGAGAGAACACCATGTCAACGGTAGATCTCTCTGTGTGGAATCCACACTGTGATTTGGGATACACCCTCTCAGCAATCTTCTGGAGTCTGCCGAGGATGATGCAAGCGAACAGTTTACCAGTGATGCTTAGGAGGGAGATTCCACGGTAATTGTTGCAGTCGCTTCTGTCTCCTTTGTTCTTATACAAGATTACAATGTTAGCTTCGCGCATATCCTGTGGAACCTCTCTCTCTCTCCAGCACAGGCACAGTAGCTCATGTAGGGGTTCCAGGAGGGTGCCCGTGGCACAATTGATTACTTCTGGCGGTATACCATCCTGGCCCGGGGCCTTTCCTACTGCAATGTTGTCAATGGCTTTCTTCAGTTCGTCCACAGGTGGCTCCTGATCCTGTTCATCCATTACTGGTAGGAGCTCGATGGCATTGAGGGCTGTATCAACCACAATGCTCTTGCGTGAGTACAGCTCGGAGCAGTGCTCCACCCAACGCTCCATCTGTTTGGCTTTGTCAGTGATGACTTCACCAGATTTGGATTTCAGAGGTGCCATCTTGTTCTGGGAGGGTCCTAATGCCTTCTCGATGCCCTCATACATTCCCCTAAGATTACCAGAGTCAGCACTGGTCTGGATGCTGCTGCATAGCTTGAGCCAGTAGCTGTTGGCACAGCGCCTGGCTGTCTTTGGTACTGTTTTTCTGGCTGTTCTGAGTACTTGCAGGGGACTCTGGCCGGTGAGCGTTTGTACTCCAGGGGTGCAGCGCACTTCTTTTCGATGGCTGGAATCATCTTATCGGAGTTAGCTTTGAACCAGTCATTTGTGTTGCTAGCTCTTCTTCCAAACACCGACAAGGCCGTGTTGTAAATTGTATCCCTCAGATGTTGCCATCTGGATGTCACATTGGCACCCCCAGGGCTGCTGCGCAGATTCTCGTTGAGGGTCTCTCTGAACTTTTTGGCTCTCTCTGAGTTTTCTGTCTTTCTGGCATCAATGTGGGGCCTTCCACTTGGTTTAGAGTGGTACAGCTTCTTGGGTCTCACCTTGGGTTTGGAGCAAACTAGCGAGTGATCTGTATCACAGTCGGCACTATGATAGCTGCATGTCAGAAGGACGTTTTTGAGGTTATCACGTCTAGTGATGAACATGTCTAGTTGATGCCAGTGTTTCGAGCTTGGGTGTCTCCATGACACTTTGTGCTGTGGCTTGGTTTGGAAAAATGTGTTTGTGATGCACAGATTGTGGTATGTGCAAAGTTCGAGAAGACGCTGTCCGTTTTCATTCATTTTTCCCACACTGAAGTGGCCTAAGCAGGAAGGCCACATATGGTATGTTTCTAATTTCCATACCCTCATGTTATCTGTGTGCATGCCACAATGAAATGGTTCCCATTACTATGAATGAGTTTTGCTGTTAAAAAATCTAAGCCTCAGGGTACAAACATCTGTGGATAATGCCCTTTCCCCCTATTCCTACTCTTTATTAATTTTCTGCTAAACAATCTGCCAACATTTTTATGGTCTACCTGGCACATTGTAATTCTTAGGGCAGGAAAGACATCACAGACTAGGTATTTGAAAGATGGTGAGTAAGTTGTTTTCCCTGACTTGTACATGAAAGTATCTCTCCCAAACTGGCAAGATGCATAGAGAACATTCTATTATCTTCTGTGTGAACATGCGTGACCACATACTAACAGCCAATGGAAGACTGAACTCTGACCCACATAAAGGGCCTCCTATTACCCCTACCAGCTGGAAGTAGGTTAACAAAGAAAATGAATGAAAAACATGATTCATGTTAGGATTTTTTTAATCTTTGGAATTTGGTTTGCCGTGGAATATATTCATCTAGTGAATCTGAAGCCGAACAGTTTTTGTTCACATAACACTACTTTGAAGATGCAATGTGTGTTACTACTTTGCAGAATAAATTGCATTTTTTGCCATTGTACTGATCTAGTTATGTCCTCCTCCTTCTCCATCATTTGTTACATCCATTCGTTCAGTTTGGTTTCACATAATAACTGCACACAAAAGGGGCACCCTCTTTCTTTGTGTTTCCACAGCAGCTGGCACAATGAGGCCTCTGGAAGCTTCCATACTGTAGATGATTATTAATAAATAACAATAAATAATATGAGGTCTATTTAGATCTGCAACTTCTCTGAATGTATTGCACCTCAACATGCCTGCACAGGTGCATACAAATCAATGTAGCCACATGGCCCGGGGTTCAGCAAAGCACCTGAATACTTGTTTAACATTAAGCAGGTAAGTAGTTCCCACTGGCTACCTGGTTCAAACTAAGCATGTGCAGAAGTGGTTTGCTGAACAGGGATAAAGTCAATACACTAGAAGGCATGAAAGACCACAGGCTTTGTTGCACATGTCCTTTTATGACATTGCCAGTATTTGGCCTATGCAGTAATAAAGTTCTGTAATAAAAACAATCTATTTGGCATCTCCAGGGAACAAAAATTATTGCACTCCAGGATGATCTGAAGAAGTGGGTCTGTCTGTCCCATGAAAGCTCATCACCTGATAAATGATTTTGTTAGTCTGTAAAGTGCTACGTGACTGCTGGTTTGTTTTACTTGGTAAAGAAAAGACTTTAGGCATATTCTCTAGGTCCACCAATTCCATGATTGAAACAGGAAATTTCAACTGAAAAACTGAGGAGTCATGAATTAATTAAGGGGATCTGAAAAGGAAAAAAAAACAAAATTTTCCTGAATGGATATTTTTGGCCTCATCGTCCTTTGGGAAAAGCACTGATCCGGCAATTGGTGGTGTCATCCATGTGCTGCCACTACAGACACGTCTGCACTGCGGTTAGCTGCCCCTGGGTGGCCAGTATCAGGTGACTTGGGCCCACAGGGCTCAGGCTAAGGGGCTGTGTAACTCTGGCACAGACATTCAGGCTCAGGCTAGAACCAGAGCTCTGGGAGCCTCCCACCTCACCGGGTCCTAGAGGCTGGGCTCCTGCCCAAGCTTGAATGCCTACATTGGAGTTACACAGCTCCCAACATGAGTCCTGTCATCCCGAGTCAGCTGGCTTGGACCCATCAGGGGTTTTGAACTGCAGAGGAGACGTGCTAAAAGGCTATGTCTTCATTGCAAAAAAGGTGCGTTTACTTTGCTGTAAAATCCTAGCGGGGTGAAGGCGCTCGCAGCTTTAACCTCTCTCTAGCTAGGTGAGGTCATCCCTGTGCCCTCCACCTGGGGTTTATCTTGACTAGCTGCATCTCAGCAGGAGTGACAGTGCCTTGTCTCCACTAGGACTGTAGCTAGTTCAAATTAGCCATCTCCACGCAAAACCACTCCCTTTTCAGCAGCGAAGGTATGGCTCATTGTATAGAGTTGCAGGCTGGGGTTTGTACCAGTTGAGCTAACGAGGTACACTCAGTGCTCCACCACTCCCTCTTGGCCAGTTGAGCCCTGCTTCTCCATAGGCAGCTGGAAGCAGAAAAGCAGGGCTCAGGGGGATGGGCAAAAGCGGCAGAGCAGAACAACCTGCTGCTCAGTCTGTGGCATGAGTGCAGGGCGGAGGAAGGGGCTCAGAAGGAGATGACTCTCTGTGGGTGCTGCTGCCTCCAGATGCTCCCAGCAACCTCTCCATATGATGGCTCAAATAGTTGCCACGGGGCCCCCAAAAGCACAGGGCTTGGGGTGGCCACCCCATCTCATCCTATGGATGGGGGACAGCTCTGCTGTGCAAAAATAGAGGCCAGCATTAACAATCTGGCCCTTAATACGTGGGTGAGGGAATGAGAGCTTTGCTCCTCTTTGAAGAAGCTGATTTGCTCCTAACTGTACATGGTGACATTCTGGGAGGAGCATTTAAAAATATACACACTGAGCATTATTATTCTGTTATGTACCTGGTGTGAGGTCCTGGTACCTTTGTGGCTGAGATTGGAACACCATGATGATTTCACTGTACAATCCCTTGTAAGTGGGTTAAAGGACAATGAAATCAGTCAGTCAGTCCAGTTCCTTGTATGTTCTTTTCTGCACTTTGGGGTCGGCACACAGGGGGCTACATTTACTTCTAGGCACCAGTTGGTAAACAGAGGGTATTCCTGAGTGTAGGCCAGGTCTTTGTTCAGCGTTGCCTTCATTAGGTTTGCGTGGCTTTCATGACACTGTCAGTGCTGTCATGCGATAAGCTACAAACATCAATAACTTGTCCGCTCATTGCCTCATTACCTCATTGGGCTCCCACAGCCAGACATCAAACGTTGGTTTCCGAAGTGCTTCTATGGTCTCTTGGGACAGCATGTACTGTAGACAAAAAGAAGTGTCTATTATTAACTACAGCTGAGCTCTCCTCCTGTCACCATGGGAGCTGCCTTCTGCCCTCGTCAGGAGTTTTCCAGCATACCATTAATCCATTTTCCAAAATTTCTTGTCTCAGCTGTGACTGGGTAAAATGTTTTTATCTCTTATTGGTTTTAAACTTAAATTCTATCTATTTGGGGTGGGGGTGGTGGTAGTTAAATATTTAACTTCAGGTGATTTATATTCTCATTTTGGACAGTTGTTTTTTCTGAAGGGCTTCCAGATTTTAATCAGGTACCAGGCAACAAAGTTAACATGGCTGTTTATTGTGTGCTCAGAGTTTTTTTTTTTTTTTTTAAAAAGTCCAGCTCAACTTTTGGTGGGACTTAAGGTGTGTCTGGCTAGCACAGGCCATAGAGCCCTGAAACAACATTTCATTTCTAAAAAATGAGGTGGGTCCCAGAAGGTGTGCATTTATGATACCCTGTGCAGGGAAAGCCACTCTGATTGCTTGCTCTCCCTGCTTGTCTGCCTCCTGCGGAAGTGCAGCCAATCAGAGCTGCTGCAGGAAGCCGACAAAGCTCTTTCCCCCTCCCCTCAGGAGCTGACACAATTCTTACCGAAAGGGAAAGGTAGGAGGGAGTAGAAGGAGACCAGCAGCTCAGGGATGCTCTGTCCCCCTCAGCCTTCCACCCTTTCTGGGAGCAATGGGATGGCTCCTCTGCTCCCCCGCCCTCCTCTCTGCAACATCTGGCACAGGAATGGGTAGATAGTACGTACCTCACTGCAACCACCTCCCCACAATCCCTGGCCTAAAGGGAGGTGAAAAACCCAGCAGAGCAGAAGTGAGGCTGATGGGGCAGAAAAGATCTGGGGGTAGAACTGACTGGGAGAAGGGCCTAAAGAGACAGGACTGATTTGGAGGTTGGGGGACAATAGAAGGGCACATGTGAATGTGATGACAAATCTCCCCCTCCATTGTTTTCACAGCACTTTAGGCAATGACCTCTGATGTTCTCGGTTGTTACAGGATTGGTACCAATGGCTGCTAATTTATTGAAAAGAACCTAGAGTGATAGAAGATGTGGAAGGTATCTAACCACTGGTGAACTATGTTTTTGAGACACTGATCAAAATATCCTTGGAACATGTATACCTAATAAGCTTAACTGGTCCACTTCCCTCAGCTGCCTATAATTAGTTTGGGTATACTATTTTGAGACTATGAATGAAATTATATGAGACACTACATTGTTATTTAATTCAAGCAAGAATTACATTTGAGGATTAATTCTCCATCTCTGGAAAGCACTAATCTTTAATATATGTGATGCTTTATTTCCAGTATAGAGTTTTGCTAGACAGTTGTAAATTAGTAATATTGATGTATTAATTAATACTAATATTGTAATTACCAAATCTGTTTCTAGTGAATTGCCGGGGGATTCACAGATCCAGTATTTAAAGCCATAACAAATGTCATGCATAGAGCAGACAAAACCTAAGTTTCTCCTGAAACTGAGCAATTAAAAGCCTTTGACTCTAGGTAAAAATGAACAACAGTTTGCCACTGTATTCAGTTAGTACAATAATAGTCTCAGAAGCCAAGCATTCTAGCAATGCATAAAAGGTTAGGGAATAGTTTTCATCTACATATCATGAAGAAAGTAATGTACAGCAGTGTGAGAAAGCATGTGTTAATTGTGTCAACAACCATACTAATTTAAGCAAAGCAAAAATGGAAGTGACATTTTACAACTCATTAAACCTCTTTTCAAGAGGCAGATGCCAGGACTACATAAATTACTTTAATTGAAAAAAAAATCACTGAAAGGAAAAAAAGGAAACACGCCATTACAGCACAGAGAATAAAATCACAGATTATCATAAATCTTGCATTGAGCCTGCAGACTAAGTGTCGTTTGACAAAACAGAACACTAAATGTTCGACAAATTTGTAACATGTTAAGTATTAATGGGATTCAGAATACTAAAAGTTACTGAGGGTCGGATTTCCAATCCATTGAAATCAATGCAAAACTTTCTATTGGCTTCCAGGGTCTTCTGGTCAGGCCCTTGATCTAGTGATTCTCAAAGTGGTGTCCACTGACTCTGGGGGCTTGCGGTGGGTCACGTGTGAGTCTGTCCCTTGAGCCATGGCCGAACCACACTGCAACAGTATTCTGGTACTTTTGCTGAACGGAGGATGCCAATATGAGAACAAAATGGCATGCTCAACATAACATGGCCTTTCACACGCTGTACACAAGAGGTCAGGCTGGCAGGGGTGTTCCCACACTGGCAGGGTTGGTCTCACAGTACAAGAAATGAAAGAGGTCCCGGAGACTTAGTCAGATGCCAAAGGCGTCTTCAGGGAAAATGTTTGAGAATCACTGATCCAAACAATTAAACTGTAGAGTGAGGTGAAGTTATGCTTTTTATTCCAGTTCCTCCTGGGAGTTGGGGTATGGTCTATAAATTAATACACTAATGAAGTGCATCTTACGGTACCTTTGGATAGGATGGTATGTCCCTTCGGGGTCTCAGCTTCTTGTTTTCATCTAAGAAGCTGTACTTACAGGGACAGCTGGTTCTGCAAATGAAAAAATCAGCCCTCAATATTGAGATAACTGTGGGTGCATTCTCTTAAGTAGCACTGAGTATATTAAAATATCTTGGCATGTGGTCACATAGAGGGTATGTCAATATTGCATCTTAAGCCTGGGTTCTAACTCAGCTTTGAGCCCAGGCCCCACTTCTGTTCACACACACATCAGCCTAACTAGTGTCAACAAGCACTCAGGGCCTGTGTCTCAAGACCTGCTAGGGGGTGGTTCCAAGCGCAAGTCCTTCTGTGACTGAGGTCCAAGACCTATGATTTTGTACCATAGATTAAGCTCAAGCTGCACACCAAATCAGAAGATCTGTGTGGGACCCTATGGATGTGTTAGAATGACTGTGAGACCTGGGGCCAGCAGTTGTAAACTCAGGTTTATAACACAGTGTGGAATCTGAAGTGTAGGTTTGGAAACACCAAGTCCACAAGCCGAGGTCCCACAAGCCTCAACTTGGGTTTACAATGCAGTGTAGACATCCCCCTAGATAGTTATATTGCTTTTCAATCTCTCATAACATTCTCATTTTTTTACTATAAGAAACAACCATGGCTAAGTCATTCTTGCTGCTGTATGAAGAAAAACATAATTGAGGCCACCATAATATCCACAAACCTTTCTAGAAACAAATGTAGATGTATTGGAAATTTGTTCATATTCTTTAATTTTATCATCTTTCCATTCAATTGATTCAGTATGTTTATTATTTTTGTGTAAAATAGTTCTGCTTGAGTTTAACCTTCATTCCTAGATTCCCAAAGTTTGGATTCTCCATTTTTATTTTAAAAACACTTTCAAATATCAAGAGTAAAACAAAAAACAAACAAAAACCCTGAGACAATTTAAAAAACACAACCCAAAAAACTAAAACACTCAAACCAAACAAAATCAGAACAACCTATGAACTTTTATTTCCCCCTTTCATAAATTTGGAAATTTCTAGCATGCCACCCTATTTCCCCTATTCCACTGTCAATATCCCAACCCTCTATTTTTTTCCTTCTGCCTCTTATGTTTGCTGTCATCTCTGTTGCTGTTTTTTGTATCCTTTGCAAAACAACTTTGGCTTTTGGTTCATGGTAATCAGTACTAAACATCATCTCACCAGGGCTTTAGGCATTAGCAGCACCACTGGTGAGGTTGTAAACTTTCCAAAACAGTACTAAGAAAAGAATAAGTTCATGACTTGTAATAGTGTAGTACTCAGGGGCACTGAGACCTCATCTGGAGTGAGTGAAGTCTGTGCTCTACAGCTTTAGCTGAGACCCAGTGGGCCTTCAGCTCATGGGGTAGAGTACACAGCTTTAACCCCTATGCTCACAGGTTCTATCCCTAAGGCCAGCAACATGGGTCTGTTGCTGTTACAACAGTATTACTCTTTGTGTTGCAGCAGCTCCTGGGGTCCCTAGCTGAGACAGGGACTCCATGATGATTGCACTGCACAAACTAAGTTAGGCTTAGCATTGTACTACCTCACTTCAGGCTCTCTGCCTCTTCCTAGAACCCACGGCCCCAAAGTCAGGTGCTCTGACTTCCTATAAAATGCCTGTGGAGAATCAGGTGCCTGAGAATGGGATCTAAAAGAGCCAGCCCATTGAATAGGGAGATGCCTAAGTTGGCAAATAGGAAATGCCAAGGAAAGGGGTGTGGTCTCAGGGACTTCAGTGCCTAACTCCATTTGGAATTCACAGCTGTGATCCTGCTTCTAGAGCTCGGTACCTAAGCCAGATCACCCTTTCTTGAAAAAAACTGAGAAGGACATTCTACCAGTCCCCTTCTACCCAGTTAGCTTGGGCTTTAGAGTTGTAGCCGGAGGTCGTAGTCACCAGCTGGAGATAGACAGACACATTATAATTACACACATTGTTTTCCCCAAAAAGCAAGAACTGATTACAAAAAGCAACACCAATAACAACCTGCATAAGGGTTCAGACTGGGGTCCTCTGGCCTGCACTGGCTATTGTGTAGGGCCCTTTCTGACCCCAGGAGGACACCATAGGGCCAGCAGCCCCATCTAATTTGTTTGCCAGAGACTATCCTATCTCTCCAGGCTCATACCGCTCCTTGCTCCTGGCTGAGATCACCTTTATATTCCAGTCAAGAGTATGGGTCAGTCATAAGGGGCTGATCAGCTGTGTCAGCTGCCATCTGTCTATTGTGCTTGTGTGTGGGTTAGAGACAACTGCTCCCTCTCCCCCCACCCGCTGGGCTATTAAACAGGCAGAGCCCCCCACTAGTAAACAGGGAATCTCTAGGCCAGATTCATCAGGGTGGCAGAACTGATTTGTGTTGTTTGGTGGCAGAGGGGTGGGTGGGAAACTCAGCTTAACTAGTTAGTTTCTTCTGTGTAGGGTAGGTAGAATCCCCAGGTGCAAGATGAAGACAAAGAACCACACCGTGGAAAACATCTCAACTATAAATATAAAATGAGGGGGTCTAACTTAGCTGTTAGCACTGAAGAAAGAGATCTTGGAGCCATTGTGGATAGTTCTCTGAAAACATCCACTCAGTAGATAGTGGGAATTAGAAAAGCTATCAGAATGCTGTGGATCATCAAGAAAAAGAGAGATGGTAAAACAGAAATTATCATATTGCTGCTCTATAAATCCATGGTACACACACAACTTGAATACCATGTGCAGATGTGGTTGCCCCATCTCAAAAAGAGATGTATTGGAATTGGAAAGGATTCAGAAAAGGGCAACAAAAATGATCGGGGATTTAGAAAGACTGCTATATGAGCGGAGATGTGTACGACTTGGACTTTTCAGCCTGCGAAAGCAATGACCAAGGGGGAGATACGGCAGAGGTCCATAAACTCATGGCTAGTATGGGAAAAGTAAATACGGTCGGTTAATTACTTCTCAGAACACAAGAACCAGGGGGTCAGGAAATTATATTAACAGGAAGCATGTTTAAAACAAACAAGGAAAAATTTCTTTAAAAAATGCACAGTCAACACACAGAACTCTTTGTCAGAGGCTGTTGTGAAGGCCAAGACTACAACAGAGTTTAAAAAAAAAGAACTAGCTAACTATCTGGAGGACAGGTTTATCAAGAGCCAGAATGGCAGGGCACCGGTAGTGTCTGTAGCTTCTGTTTACCAGAAGCTGATAATGAACAACACACTCAACGATTACCTGTTCTGTTCATTCGTTCTGGGGCATCAGGCACTGGTTTCTGTCGGTAGACAGGATACTGGGCTTGACGGACCTTTGGTCTGACCCGGAATAACTGTTCTTACGTTTTATGACAGCTGCCTAAGGCACATTCCTTCCAGCTCCAGTGCTAAGGGTATGACTGGAGAAAAGGTGGTATGGCCTGACCATCTTTGCATCTGGTTGAAACTACCTTGTGCAGGTATAGGGCGGATCAGCATGGGGCAGCCTTCATGCTGCTGAACTTGCACCGGTGTTAGGACATAATCAAGCACTTATATGTGTGCAGTATGTGCGTAAGAAGCACTCTCATGTTATTAGCGTCTGCAAACTGCAGGTGCAAATAGGGCCATCCTGGGAGGGTTGGGGCAGGACAACCCCTTCCAATACTCCAGGTGCTTGGCCCCAGGCACCCTCACCGTGCTGTGTGCCCCACCCCTTCCCTGCTCTGCCTCCACTCTGATATCTGGCCCCCGCCCCAGCCAGGCTCCTGGGGGTTACCTGGAGCAGGGGGAGGGCAGCAGATGCCAGAAGCAGCCTCAGGGAGTCACCTCCCCACTGTCGCACTTACCATGCAGCGCTTCACCACTCCCTCCTGGCCAACTGAGCGCCGCTTCTCCATGGGTGGCTGAGAGCAGAGAAACGTGGCTCAGCGGGATGGGAGGCAGCTGCAGAGCAGAGCCGGCTGCTGCTTGCTCAGGGGCATGAGTGCAGAGTAGAGGGGGTCAGGGAGAGGCGACCCTCTGTGGCTGATGCTGTGTCCGGTTGCCCCTGAAACCCAGTCCATAGGATGGGTGCAGTAGCTGCCATGCGGCACCCAAAAGCCAGGATTTGAGGCGGCTGCTCCACTGCGTCCTGCGGACGGGACAGCTCTGGGTGCAAAAATAGAGGCCAGAATTAACAATCTGGCCCTTAAAGTGCAGGCGAGGGAATGAGAGCCTTGCTCCTCTTTGAAGAAGCTGATTTGCTCTTAAACTGCACATGAGGACGTTCCAGGAGGGGCATTTTATAAACATATACATTGAGCAATCCTCATGTTCTATTCTGTACAAGTAATATGTCACAGTATGTCTACAGGCACTGTATTTACAACATGCAGTGAATGAAACAGTGAGTTAAGAAGGCTGGATGATGTGCAGAGAAAGCCACTACTTTGCTCTGGGATGCCTTTTTTAGACCCCTCTGACAGCGGGGAGGGTTTGTTTGCTTAGCAACTTCAGGATGAAGCTCCTCTTGTCATTGCTCAGGCTGAGCCATGGTTGCTAGGGAAACCGGTAGCTGCTTGTAATTACTCACCAGCTTCAGTGGGGGTCCTCTTTAAGGACAATACCACACAAGGCGCAGCCTTCCCTTGCTTTAGAAAATACACGCAGTGCACTGGGATCTTTGATTATATTCTGCAGGGCTAAGGTCCAGTTGCTGATGCAAGAGCCATCTGTTTAAGCTGATGACTACAGTGGGTGGTTTATTATGCAAGCTTTTCCATTGTTTGGGTAGGACCTCAGTCTTCAGCTTAAAAATAAGAATGAGTAAACTGATACTTTACCTGGATGATGTGAGAGAGATTGTGTGTGTTTGTGGAATTCCTGTCTGCAGTTGTAAGTTTAATGGAGGATTTGAGATGTAAACGGTTTCAATGAAAGAACAAATCAATTAATTAAGAAAAGTAATTCATTTTGCACATTTACAGTGCTTTTCTCCTGCAGACGTCAACGTGGTCAACTCCACTCATCAAGTCTGATAATACACATGTAAATTAGGAAGGACTTACATGTCTTGCACAATATAGAAGGAAGGATGATCTGTTGGTTAAAGTACAAGATGGAGAATCACGCAATCTGCGTTCTGATCCTGGCCCTGCCGCTGGAGCCTGTCAACGCTGCAAAGAAAACCCATGGCTGGCCCATGCCAGCTGACACAGACTTGCACAGCTTGGGCTGCTTCATTGCTGCATAGGCTTTCTGCTTCTTGAACCCTGCATGGTGGGTTGGTGCTCTAGAGCATGGGCTTCAGCCAGAGCCCAGCAGTCTACACAGCAGTCAGTCAGTCTTGCAGCCCCAGCCCTACCTGCCTGAATAGAGGCCAGCCATGGGTTTTTCTTTGCTGTGCAGACTGACTCAGATTTACACACAGATTGTCTCTGAACCTCATCTTCCTCGTCCATGAAATGGGGATAACGGTTCAGTGAAATGGCTCGGGGCCCATGCCTTTGAAGCGGAGGCCTTAAAATTTAAATGTAACTGGGGTTTAAAAATAACTAGATAATTAAAGCTGCTGCCTATAACTCATTGGGAAAAAGACCTCTGTACTCAAGTGGGATTAACAAGAAATAGCTGGGGTTAGCCCAAGTTTGACCCAAAAGAACCCAAGATGAGTAACCAGTGGGGCCAACAGTCACCACAGACCCCAGAGGCAGGTGTGAGCGGTTCCCCCCCAGCCAGAAGGGGCAACACCTCAGGCAGAAGGGGCAGGGCTGAGGGCTCTTAGCACCAATGGTGCTGTGCCTTCCCCTCCAGTCCTCCGAGGCATGCAGAACATCGGAGTGGGGCTTCCCTGATATTTGAAAGGGGTCCAGGGCTCCAGCTGCTGCACTAGCTATGGTGGTGGCCAGGAATTCTGGGCCCTTTTGACACACTGGGCTCATGTGCAATTGTCCCCTTGCCTCCCGGTCAGCTGGCTTAAGAGTAACAGTCACTGCCTGTCGTTACCACAGCCACTTGACAATGGCCCTGCCTGGAACAGGTCCCTGTCCGTAGGGAAAGCAGTGTGCTTGACCAACCACATTCTGCAAAAAACTAAAAAGACAATTTGATTTTTTTTTTGCCTTTCACACTCTTTAACCCATGGATTTCAACAGCATCACCTCAACCTAAGGCTGGAATTTTTCAGTGGTGAGGCAGGCCCCAAGTTTCTATCTTTTTCCACTGCAAAGATGCAGCTGTTTCAGTGTAAACAGGTCCACAGCCTTGCAGAAAACTGCCTATCCAAACAAGAGCACCAGCAAAGATGGGACCTCATCTCTCCAGTGCCCCACGGACCTCAAAGAGGTGCGAACTCCACATTCTAACCGGATGCCTTTAAATGCTCACATGATTAAGCACAGGCAAGTTTGATCTATCTTCTGAAGCCTCATTACCTAAATGCAAAAACCTTCATTAAGTCAACCTTATGATGGCCCAGGTACAACTGCAAAAATCAATAAGTAAAACATTTCATTCCCACAACAACGCTAACTTGACTGCATTGAATATATGTAGTACTTTCTATTCCCAGTTTTCATGCTACACTATATTGCTGCACATATCGCAAAGTATAGACCACAAAGCAACAGAATGGGCAGCATGAATGAGTCCAGATGGAGGTTGGAGCAGTAAGTTATGCATTTCTTAATTTTGATATGATGTTAACTGTGCAACCTTAATTTAGCACTGACACAATTTTTTGTTCGGTATCTTTCTAGGTATGCCTGCATTCACACATGCACATATTCTACAGAAAGTCAGGAATCAAGCAGCTTTTTTCCGCCCCCCGCCCTTTAAAGAGTAACAAAATAATTTGTTAGGTGATGAGCTTTCGTGGGGCAGACCCACTGCTTCAGATCTGGAGACAGTCTAACAGACTAACGTGGCTACCTCTCTGTTACTATTTAATTTAATGTATATTAGAATAGATATTTTTGCTTTTGCTGCCACATTCATTCCTAGCTATGCTAATGAAATTCTCTCAGACTATGTAGTCCGCGAGGCTAATTTATATTTGTTACACTGCTGTAACTCTAGTGTAGTTTCATTAAGGTTAATGGATTACTCCAGATCACACCAATAGAAAAGGACCAAAATTGAAACTAAGACTGTATCTAATACAAATGTGTTTTTTTAACTATTGTATCATGTTCATCCAGATAGTCCTAGCATTATAAAACCAAATTATTATATTCCCAGGTTCCGAGGTTCTTTGAACAAATCTCCCATCTACTTTAATTAAATATTTATCTGTTTAAGGACCAAAAGATTTGACCTTAAATATATAGAAGGAAAGCGAAAAGCTTTCAAGCAAACACCCAGAGTTAACTTTGCTTAGGAAATATCCTTTTTACAAGAGTCTGAATTGCCTGGTGTATTTCTCTTTAATAACCATGCCAGCAGTGTTAACAATCTCTTAGTTGCTGATATGTTTATCTTAATGATGTATTCCAGAGACCTAAAGGTCCAGCACTCCTGCTGATGCAGTTTACTGCAACAAGATACAATTCTCTCTGCTGTTTTAATTACAGCAAATCTAAACTTGGTAATAGCTGATTAGTTGGGTGACTCCTTGAATTTAGAAGGAAATCTCTCATTGCTAGTTGAAATTGGAAGTCAACACTCTGCAGTAATGGGAGAATATAATTATAAGAACTGTTGTGCATTTATTGTGAGATTTTTAAAATCTACTTTAAATCTAACAAGCTAATAGGAACACTAGCCTTTTACAAAATAAAAGTTTTCTTTGACAGAAGTTTCTCTCTCTTCATAAAAGTTGGTGCAAAATTCCCCTGACTGGAAGATTGAGCATGGAAAAAACCGAGACGTTAATCTCTGTCTGTGAGCAGATTTTTCCTTCAGTCCTCTGGAACAAGCTTGAACTCCTGAATTGCCCTAAATTCTTTAAATAAAACAACAGTTTGCAAATGAAGCCAATGCCCTGTGCAGCACTGAGCTGCTTCTTTGCTCCCGTTTTAAAAAAACAACCCAGAAGGATTAAAGTCAGCGCAATTACTTCATCAGAGTGAATGCAGAAATCCCACTGGCTTCTCCTCTGACCCCAGGGGTACCTCAAGCAGAACTTACCTGGTGCTTCTTGCTGCCATTTCCTCCCTCATCTTTTTAATGTCACTCTTGCATTTCTCGATCTCTACTACTTTCAGTCCTTCCACTGTCAACAAAGAAAAACAACAGGGGTGTTACCATGGAGAAACATGAAGGATCTTATTTCATTAATTGTGCAGAATTTCAAAAGGCTTGTCCCACTGGGGTTATCCCAGGAGTCAACAGGTTCTTGCAAGCTGCGCCAGTTCGCAGATGGGCAGGTGCTGCCAACACCAAATAATATCTTCAAAATCCACAGGAATTTTCTGTTGCTAGTTTTCAAAATCAGCTCAAGTGTTTTAATTCATGAAACAGCCACAAGCATCTGATCATCTCAGAATAGTTACCAACATTAATCAAAGGAACCGTTCGACAAAGAAATGTTCCAGTGAAGTGAGAAGATTGCCAGACTACACAGTCACGAATATTTCCTGCTAGAACTCAAATTCCCATTGAGATAAAAGGGTATAATTTTAAAAGTTCCCCAAGGAGCAATCAGAGACTGTGAGAAGCATGCCTGGATACAGAGAAACCAAAAATAGATATTTAAAAAAATGTCTTGGCACTTAGAATTAATTTTATTTCAGTTAAGTACCTAAAATATGTCAGAATTCTTTGCAGATAAATTGTTGTGCAATCCAGGGTTATTGTTGCATGCAGCACAGGAAATACTGGGCTCTCATTTGTATATATTATTGGTGCCACAAGGCAGAAAGTTTGTGGTTATGTTGCAGCTTGTTTCATTCTGCGCCGCCTTAAGAGCCTCGTGCAGTTCCAAGGCATGGCTATGCCTCCCTTCCCACTCTCAGGCGACCAAAGCACTCAAGGACATAATACCAAACAGTTTATTAAGTGCATGTCGTTCACAGTGGGATCCTACTGCAACTCATTTGTTTACTGTGCTCACTGCTTATGTAGACAAGTTGATGGGTAGGAACCTCAGGGGAACTTTTAGCTGTAAGATCAGAATTCATTCACTCTCTTTCACACTAGTCATTTTCCTACCCACCCATGGAAGTGATGAAAAACTGCTTGGGATGGACATAACACTGCAGCTCAGCAGAAAACTCATTTGTCATCTAACTGCGATTAACTACCGTTACTGCTTTTGGGTGTAGGGTGAGGAAATGGGAAAAACACACGAGCTACACAAGCTCACTCCAAATTCTTACATGGAAAAAGAGGAAAAGCAGAGGGTTCTGAACATATGAAGAAAGGGACCTGGAAATCAGATTTCCCTCTGAACATTTTGCAACTAATATTGTTAGGAGTCACCCTTAAGATGATGAGAGCTGAAAGGGACAAGAGAAAAAAGGTTTATATATTCAGTGGTTTGTGTGTGCGTGCTTTTGACAGCACTTGGTATGTGCTAAATTTCACAGCTTTGTCAGTAGTCAGATGCACTTCCTGCCTCCTACAGGGGAATGGCGACCTCAGATTCCTCTGTAGTGCAAACGAGCCCCTAGAAGCTGTGTCTACACGTGCACGCTACTTCGAAGTGGCGGCACTAACTTCGAAATAGCGCCCATCGCGGCTACACGCGTCGGGCGCTATTTCGAAGTTAACTTCGACATTAGGCGGCGAGACGTCAAAGTCCCTAACCTCATGAGGGGATCGGAATAGCGCCCTACTTCGACGTTCAATGTCGAAGTAGGGACCGTGTAGACGATCCGCGTCCCGCACCGTCGAAATTGCCGGGTCCTCCATGGCGGCCATCAGCTGGGGGGTTGAGAGACGCTCTCTCCAGCCCCTCAGCTCACTGGTGGCCGCGTGGAGCGGCCCCTTAAAGGTCCCCTCCCCCTCCCTTCCTCTGCAGGAAGCTGAGGGAACATGCAGGCTGCAGCCTGCACACGCGGCCAGCCTGCACCACCCTCAGACCCACAGAGCTGCGATGGCTGCCCGGCAGCCCCCCCAGCGCCCCCAGGGGACCCCCCCCCAAGGGGAGCCAGGGCAGCCAGCCCAGCCAGAAGGGCAGCCAGGCTGGGAAGCGGCAGCGGGGCCCCTCCTGGACGGAGGCCGAGCTGCGGGACCTGCTGGGGCTCTGGAGCGAGGAGGAGGTGCTCCAGGTAATGGGGAGCAAGAGGCGGAACGTGGATGCGTTCGCTCGGCTGGCTGACGGCCTGGCTGCCCGGGGTTACCCTGCCCGCACTCCTGACCACGTCAGGAGTAAGGTCAAGGAGCTGCGGCAGGGTTACTCCTGGGCCCGGGATGCGGCCAGCTGATCTGGGGCCGCCCCCGTCACTTGCACCTTTTACAGGGAGCTCAGGGACATCCTGGGCTCCCGGCACACCTCCTCCCCTCCGGCCACCCTTGACACCTCGGCTGACGAGCCCCAGCAGGCCCTGCAGACGGAGTCCGCCCCAGAGGCAAGCCCCGCACCCCGGGGGCCCCCCCGGAGGCCACCCCCGGGACATCGCAGCAGGAGGAGGAGGAGGAGGAGGGGGGCTCCTCCTCCGCAGAATCCAGCCTGCAGATCCTCCTCCTGCCATCCCGGAGCAGCAGCAGGGCCTCCAACCCCCGGGGATCTCCGGACCGTGGGAGCGGACCGACAGGTAGGTACCCCCCTCTGGTGTACACCTCTGGGCTTGAGGGGCGGGGGTAAGAGATATGTGTCCAGGGCCCCCCACATGCTCACATGGCCATGGCCCCAAGGACATCAGGGCCATGGCCCTCACAGCTCTGCATCCATCAGCCCCTGCCCCCGCCCATCCCGCATGACAGTGCCATGCCCCATCCCTGGGCCAGGGGGGAGCGGAACCTCGAGGGGCCCCCGGGAGGAGGGGGTGGGACACCCCGCAGCAGCTGCATGTGATGGAGTGGGGGGAGTGCCAAAGGGAGACTCAGGCTACATATGAGCAACAAGAGCCGAATAGCTCCCAGGGGCAAAGGAGGATCCTGGGGCTACAGCTGGCAGGTGACACCTCTGCCCTGAACAAACAGGAGGGAGGAGCCGAGATGGCTTGGAATTGGGGGGGGAGGATGGGGGCCACAGGTAGAGGCTAGGGGAAGGGAGAGCTGGAAGGCAGCCAGCCTGAGGAGGGGGAAAGCTGCATCCCAGAGGGGCACCCCTTGGGGTCTTCTCCCCACGACGGGTTGGAAGGACTGTCTCTTCCGACAGCTGGTGCTGTCACTCCTGGCAGAAACTGGGCATCTGTGGCCTAAGAAACCTCTCCTGCTCTCAGACCCTGTGGGGTGAAGTGAGAGTCGCTCCCACCAGGGGACGGGGTGCAGGGCAGGGGGACCCCTGAACCCCATCCATCACAGCAGCATCTCCCGGGGACGGGGATGGGGAACCTGCAGCACAGGGCTGGGGGGACAAAGGCCACGGCTCGGGGCCCACACTAACGCCTGTCTCCATTCTTCTTCCCCCCCTCCTCTCCTGTGTCCTGCACCTGCACCATCAGAAGGACTGGAAGAGAGCACCGGCGAGGCGTCAGTCGTCCCGGAGAGCCCTCCGGGACCATCGCTCCAGGGCAGCCCCTCGACCGAGGACCGACCGGCCCCACGGCGGGCTAGACGGCGGACCCCGCGCCTCCATCCGCCGACGGCGACGGACCCCCAGCTGCTGGCCATCCACCGTCAGCAGCTGGAGGTCACGGAGCAGCACCTCCAGCTGCAGGAGCGGGCTCTGGCCTGGCGCCAGGAGGCATGGGGGGCCTACATGGACACATTTAATAGCCTGGTGGACTACCTGGCCCCCCATGCCACGCCGGCCGCAACATCGCCCGCCCTGCCTGCTCCTGCAGCCCCACCACCAGCTGCTCCGCCCGTCGCCGTCCCGTCCACCGTCGCCCCGCCACCCACCGGCGAGGGCCGGAGCGCCGAGGGACCCCTGGAGCCACCTGACACTCGCCGGCCACCATACCTTCCGGTCCAGCCCGCTCCCACCCAGCCACGGACCAGGCTGCGAGCGCGGCGGGGCTCCCGGCCGGCAACGCCCAGTGCCGGCTATAGGGGCGAGGGGCCCGGGACGTGCCCCCCACCTTGTATATAGTTGGACCCTGTTGTTTTCGGCCCCCCGTTTGCCCCGTCCCCCCATGTAAATAGTTCTCCCCTTTATCCTCCCTGGTTTTCTTTTTATTATGGCAGACAGTTGTTTCTTTGTATTGTTTTATTTTTGTACATATTGCTTTTGTTGAACGTTTTTACCTAGTTTTTGGTTTGTGGTTCACATATTTATTTACATAAAAAAAAAAAGTTTCGGAAAGAAAAAAAAAATTTTATGTTCAGCCACAAGTGCGTGCTGTCATTTGTCCAGGACAAGTGGGGGCGGGGGCGGTGGGGTGCTCCATGGTGTGGGCGTTGGGGCAGGAGTGTGGGGGAGGAAGGGGCGGGCAGTAGGGGGCCTGGGCAGAGTTCACCCCACGGCCTGTTCATCAAAGTGGGCCCGCAGGGCCTCCCGGACCCGGGTCCCCTCGGGGTCCACCTGCTGACTGGGGGCAGCAGGTGGCTGGACGTGTGCCCTGGCGGCTTCCGCAGCCCAGCCCTGGAAAAAGGTCTCCTCCTTGCTCTCGACCAAATTGTGCAGGGCGCAGCAGGCACCCACAATCTAGGGGATGTTGTTGGGGCCCGCATCCAGGCGGGTCAGGAGACATCTCCAGCGTCCCTTCAGGCGGCCAAATGAGCGCTCCACCACCTGGCGCGCGTGGTTCAGGCGCTCGTTGAAGCGCTCCTGGCTAGCGGAGAGATGGCCCGTGTAGGGGTGCATGAGCCACAGCCGGAGGGGGTATGCCGCATCTGCGATGACGCAGAAGGGCATGGTGGTGTCCCCCAGAGGGATCTCCCGCTGGGGGATGTAGGTCCCCGCCTCCAGCCGGCGGCACAGGCCCGAGTTCCGGAAAACCCGGGCGTCGTGGGTGCTGCCAGGCCAGCCCACGTAAATGTCCTGGAAATGTCCCCGGCTGTCCACCAAGGCCTGGAGGACGACAGAATGGTAGCCCTTTCGATTGAGGTATCGTCCTCCACTGTGATGCGGGGCGCGGATGGGGATGTGAGTCCCATCCAGAGCCCCGAAGCAGTTGGGGAAGCCCAGGGTGGCAAAGGCCACGATGGTGGCATCTGGGTCCCCCAGCCTCACGAGCCTGTGCAGGAGCATGGCGTTGATGGAACACACAACCTGCAGAGAAAGCACATGGGACAGCACCAATGAGGGTTGAGCAGGGTGTGCGTGGCCCTGCCCTGCCCTGCCCTGCTCTGGCCCCCCTGCCCTGGCCCCCCTGCCCTGCCCTGCTGTGGCCCCCCTGCCCTGGCCCCCCTGCTCTGCCCTGCCCTGGCCTCCCCTCCCCTGCCCTGCCCTCCCCCCGTGGGTTCGCTTACCTCCATGAAGACAGCCCCGACGGTGGCCTTGCCGACACCAAACTGCTGGCCCACGGATCGGTAGCTGTCCGGAGTGGCCAGCTTCCAGACAGCGATGCCGACCCATTTCTGCACTGTGAGGGCACGCTGCATGGCAGTGTCCTGGTGCCTGAGTGCGGGGGTGAGCCACTGGCACAGCTCCAGGAATGTCTGCCGGGTCATCCTGAAGTTCCCGAGCCAGTGGTCGTCATCCCACTCCCCAAGCACCAGCCGCTCCCACCAGTCGGTGCTGGTGGGGTAGCTCCACAGACGCCGGCGTGTGAGGCGGGGGGTGGGGCGGGGTGCTGCAGGGGTAGGGGTTGAGCCCTGCTGCCCTGGGGGCATCTCCTCCCCTGGGGCAAGGAGGTGCTCAGCTGCCTCCCGCATGGCATGGGTCAGGGCAAGCCCTGCTCCTGCCGGGAGGGCTGGGTGGACCTCTAGCTGCTGCTGCTGCTGCTGCTGCTGCTGCTGCTGCTGGGGGTCCATGACTGCGGCGCCCGGGGTCTGTGTGCCTATGGCTCCTCAGACCACGTGCTGTGCAGGCTGAGTGTGTCTGGGAGGGGCCCTTTAAGGGAGCGGCTAGCTGTTGCCCCGGAAGCACTAGTCCGCCCTGTGACCCTGTCTGCAGCTGTGCCTGGCATCCCTATTTCGATGTGTGCTACTTGGGTGTGTAGACGTTCCCTCGCTGCGCCTATTTCGATGTTGGGCTGCGCAACGTCGAAGTTGAACATCGACGTTGCCGGCCCTGGAGGACGTGTAGACGCTATTCATCGAAATAGCCCATTTCGATGTTGCCACATCGAAATAGGCTACTTTGATGTAGGCTTCACGTGTAGACGTAGCCATAGTGACTCAGGAAATTCTCATCCCGGTTCAAACCATGTGTTAATGTGCTGTATTATTAGGTGAGCTTCCGTGGGACAGACCCACTTCTTCAGACCATACCCAGATCAGAACAGACTCAACATTTAAGGCTTAGAGAACCAATACTTGACACAATAGAATCTTTTATATTCAAATGTGGCACATTAACACGTGGTTTGAACCGGGATGGGAATTTTCTGAGTCACTATAGGGGCTCGTTTGCATACTTGGCTTAATCTAATTCTTCACCTCCCCCACTTCTACCCCTCTACTCTCTGATTTGCTCACCTGGATCATTTTTTTCTGATTTGTTCTCCTTGCTTACTGTTTTTGGTTCTCTGTGCCTTAAATATTGAGTCTGTTCTGGTCTGGCTATGGTCTGAAGAAGTGGGTCTGTCCCACAAAAGCTCACCTAATAAACTATTTTATTAGTCTTTAAAGTGCTTCTTGACTGCTTTTTCGTTTTCATACACCAACAGTTTAAGTTGAAAAGCAGAGCTGGGTACTGCCCTCACTTCATGTCTGTGAAATACTCTGTGGTCCTTGAATGTCATGCCATCAATGATGTGCCAGTGATAGATAGATAGATAGATAGATAGATAGAATGGGGTTGAGCTCACAATCGCCTTAGATGTGATTCCTTTAGAAGTCCTTTTCAGATAATGAATTTCAGCTCTGGTTGCTGCTCTAATTGCTGTGATGTGATTGGTCTTTGAGCAGAGAGAAAGACATTGACAAAAGGTTTAGGGCCAAATCCTGAACTCTGCACTGGACCCTAACTCTAATGAACCAGGGCGCACTGAACTGGTCAGGTCAGCTCAAAATCGTTATGTGAGCTATAGGCTGAAATAAATTACATATCTGCCACATCAGGCTTGGTAGCTGGATTCTGGAAGCCAACATTTACAGAGCTGACAAATTTCCCCGACAAGGCTCCTTCCACTACCGATAGAATTAACAAGAGATGTGGCTATCCAGGGCTATTTCTGTCCATAAGGATAAGAATGCACCTCCAACAGCCAATGTAGGTGAAGAGGTGCTCCCTTTTTTATTTCCTGTCTAAAGTTAATTAAAATATATCTGCTCAGAATATGACTTCAAGATCTTGCAACTGTGCCAAGTATGCAATGTTTTGAAATAATACCAGGTCTTCATGTCTTACGTGCATAATTGCAATAAGCTGGATCCTGAATTTACTTAGGCAAATTTCTTTTGAGACAATTTATAGTGCAGAATTCAGGATTTGGCCCAATGCCTTTTTATTCCACAGAGCCTTTTAAAACCTTATTTGTTGCTGCAAATTAATGTAAAGGGCATAAACAAGGCACCTTTATGTGTGAATAAACAAGGCAGTTTGTTATCTCCAAGTAAAGTGAAAAAAATGAAAAATGTTGATCATTGGGATCGCCGACTTGTGAACTCCCAGGGGTCTACAGGCCACAATTTGAGAACCACTGGGACTGGGCATTCAGTTTGGTGCCTTCTTTCTATACCAGTTTGATGGGGAGACATACAGAACTGCTGGTTTCACCTGCTCTGGTCCATGGATTCTGGCAAGCTGCTGGTATTAGCCTAGAATAAAACAATACCTGCAGTGCGGCAGAAGTTCTTTCGATTTCGGTCTTAAATGCACCTATGCTTGTGGAGCACACAAAAGAAACCTTGACCCTGTCGAAACTATGCTGTATGGCAGCGCTTTATTTGCCCATTTGCCCTCTCTTCCATAGCTGTATTTCATATACTTCACAAGGTGAAAAAATAAAAATTGTATGATATACAGAAAAATGCCGCTTCAAACTTTACTTTCTTGCTGCAGGGTAAAAGAAAACAATAATTTCACTGTTAAAACAAATAAGGAAAAATATAAACAATGCCTTAATGTGCAATCAGGAAACAGGCTGAAAGGTGTGGGTGTTCTGTGTTTACAGTTCCAGTTTTGGCCAAGATAATTTAAAGCCTGCTGCTTTATTAAAAGGCGCAGGCAGCCTCTGTTGTCTAAACTATGTGAGGTCACACTGTGCAGACTATTATACATATGCTGTACATTTATTGGTATGGACAATCTAGTATTTTACTTACTCAATATTTTACTGTCACTTATTGGCTACGTCTACACGTGAAGCCTACATCGAAGTAGCCTATTTCGATGTGGCAACATCAAAATAGGCTATTTCGATGAATAACGTCTACACGTCCTCCAGGGCTGGCAATGTCGATGTTCAACATCGACGTTGCGCAGCTCCACATCGAAATAGGCGCTGCGAGGGAACGTCTACACACCAAAGTAGCACACATCGAAATAAGGGTGCCAGGCACAGCTGCAGACAGGGTCACAGGGCGGACTCAACAGCAAGCCGCTCCCTTAAAGGGCCCCTCCCAGACACAGTTGCACTAAACAGCACAAGATACACAGAGCCGACAACTGGTTGCAGACCCTGTGCATGCAGCATGGATCCCCAGCTGCTGCAGCAGCAACCAGAAGCCCTGGGCTAAGGGCTGCTGCACACGGTGACCATAGAGCCCCACAGGGGCTGGAAAGAGAGCGTCTCTCAACCCCTCAGCTGATGGCTGCCATGGCGGACCCCGCTATTTCGAAGTTACGGGACACGCAACAACTACACGGTCCCTACTTCGATGTTGAACGTCGAAGTAGGGCGCTATTCCCATCCCCTCATGGGGTTAGCGGCTTCGACGTCTCGCCGCCTAACGTCGATGTTAACATCGAAATAGTGCCCAACACGTGTAGCCGTGACGGGCGCTATTTCGAAGTTAGTGCCACTACTTCGAAGTAGCGTGCACGTGTAGACACGGCTATTCAGTATCATATGTTTGTTGCAGCTAGGATAGAAAACACAGTGGGTGAAAACTTGACCACACAGATGTTTGACTTCTGTGAAACACAGACTTCATCCAGTGTGAGAGTACAGAAAGGGAAAAAGAAAGTTAGATATGTTCACATATACAGGAAATATCTTTAAAACTTTATGCTAATAATGGGGAGTTAGAATAGATGGGAATAGATGGTGAATGTATTTATGAAAGAGGTTGACAATAAGGAGAGGAAGTACAAATAAATAACAAGGTTTCTGATTTGTGCAGTTGTTGAGCATATGCATATAAAACTGAAGAAGTCAGCTACCTTATGTTGTGTAATTACATTTTTAAAGTATTAAAAAATCTCAATGAATGGGACTATATTTTACAAGAATATCCTCTTTTTATTGAGTGTAAGCACTTATCCTTTGGGACTGTAACTCATATAAAAGGGAAAACATCACTCTGTGTGTGTGTATTACTATTATTATTACAGTTCCAAAGGATAAGTGTCTACACTCAATAAAAGAGGATACTCCTTTAAAATATAGTCCCATTCCTTAAGATTTTTTAACACTTTAAAAATGTAATTACACAAGGAAAATGTAGCTAATTTCTTCACTTTTATGTGCATATGCTGGACAACTGCACAAATCAGAACCCTTGTTATTTATTTGCATTCCCTCCCTTTATTGTCAACCTCTTGCACAAACACCTATCACTTCCATTTGCACAGCTCCATTTTAAAAGTACAATAGCAAGGATGAAAAGTCAAGCACGTAAAAGACAGGACATTCCAGAATTTCATTCTGCTCCCTTGAGCGTATGCATTATGATGAATTCTTCAGTTACATGATCACATACTATTTTCTCCACAAGCTCTGTTCCTCAGTGCACAGGATGGCAGTGTTCCTTTCATGGACACCTATTCCATATTTAGCTTTCATTGCTCCGTATGTGCCTCTGGGCCTGATCTACTGCCCACTATTCAAATCCTGCTGTGAATATACAATGATTAATTTCCTCATTTTTTTTCACACTCATCCCTAAGTTATCTGAGTGGTTCACAATGGTTTCTTGTCAGTAATCCCTTAAGATAAGAAAGTGGTATATCATTAGCTCCTTTCACAGATAGGAAAGGATACAACACAAGATTGTGGGAAAAAGTTTAATTAAGGTGCACTAGGTTTTGGTGTCCAGTCTCAGATGTCTACAGACATATTTTTCAGAGTGTTGAGCATTCTAAACCATTTTATTTAACAAAAAAAAAGGACTCCTGTAGCACTTTAATAAAATAATTTATTAGGTGATGAGCTTTCGTGGGACACACCCACTTCTTCAGACCTGGAAAATCTGAAGAAGTAGGTCTGTCCCACGAAAGCTCATCTACTAATACATTTTTGTTAGTCTTTAAAGTGCTACAAAGCTGCTTTTTTTGTTTTGTTTTGTTTTGTTTTTTTGTGAAGATTCAGACGAACCTGGATACCTCTCTGTGAATATGCCACTTAATATGTTCATCTTATTTCTCCCATTAGACTGAAGTTGCTGCTCTGAATTCTTAGCACTTCTGTAAATCAGATCCCAAGGTCTCAAGGCAGGAATCCAGAAAAGGAGGGATACAATATCAGTGACCCGTGAAATGTATGGTTTTAGTGACTTCCTGAACATCTTGTAGGAGCTCAGTGGCCAAGGAAGTGACAGACTGAAATTCTCCCAGGCAGCATTCAGCTACTGTGACCACAAAAGCATCCTTCTCCTTCCTGCAGTCTCCTGCTTCGTTCACTACATACCTCTCAACTTGTATTAACAAATAAAGCAGAAGTCCAACAAATGTTTTCTTTTACTACACAGCCCTGATTCCTCCACAGAGCAGGTCTAGTCTGTGTACTAAATGCAGAAAAAATAATATGAGATCACGTAATTAAGGACTGTATCATGAAACATACACACAAAGAGACTGATTTAAGGTTACATACACCACCTTAATTTTGGTGTTTCCTAACTTTTGAGTGCTTGACTTTGCAACCTCATATTCTTCGATTTACACTGAGTGTGTGTGTGTGTGTGTGTGTGTGTGGCGCTATGCCTCCATTATAGCATAAAGTCAATTTTAAGGCACTTAGCTTGATTTTACAATGTCACTGTTTTCATTGCAAATACCTTTAGGTCGATTTAAAGGGGCGCTAAGGTCAACCTTCTTGCCCTGACCTTCTCATGTGGCGTAATGCCAAGTTCAAATATAAAAGGTCAAATTAATGTGAGTGTGGAAACAGCATACTTTAAATCAATTTTATTGGCCTCCAGAGGTATCCCACAACGCCTCACTAGTGTCCCTTCTGTCTGCTTTCACCTTCGCTGCTCTCCAGGTGCGCTGGAAGTAGGTAACAGGAAGCCCGGGAATTTGAATTCATTTCCTTTCTAACAGTGTGGACATCAAACCTCAGGAACCATCCACCATGTCTAGCCTTCATGACTACTCAGAGCTCTTCTATCTGGGTTCTTAGGTTCACAAAAGAACTTCAGCACAGAGCCAAAATGAGATCCAGGATCTCATTTAGGTATGGGGTGAAGAATCTGAGCAAACTGCAAACCAGCAAACGAAATGCAGACGTCTATGAGAAAATTTTGTGGGGCATGATGGAGACAGGGTACGTCCGGGACACTCAGCAATGCCCAGTCAAAATAAGGGAGCTCAGTCAGAATTACCTGAAAGTGAGAGAAGCCAATGGGTGATCTGGGGCTGGGCTAGATGACCTCCTGAGGTCCCTTCCAGCCCAGTGATTCTATGATCTGGGTCATCCCCCAAGATGTGTCACTACTTCAAGCAGCTCCACGCTTTCCTTGGGAGGGAACAAACCATGCTCCCTGAGGCTAGCACAGACTCGTCAGGAAACTGTCTCTTCTGAGCATGTACAAAGTGTGATTTTTCAAAGGCTTATAAGCAGCGTTCCCTCTCATTTTTCCATCCCTAGGCAGAAATAATTTTATATGGACAAAGGCATGTGCGGATGTGCACCACCAATGGAAACACATGCTGTTGGCTGGGGGTGCTCTGCTCACCAGCTGAGTGGCACCTGAATCTCTCCTGGGCAGCTACCCAAGCTCAGCTTATGGGCAGCGCTGCTTATAAATGGTACAAATTTGGCCAAATATTCATAGGGACAGAAAAAGGCACATCCTGACATAAAGACCACCTCCCCTGCCAACTTTCAAGTCCTTTTTTCAAAGCATATGGATGCTAGAGGCGGTAAAAAAAAAAAAAGTCACCAGAATTTTTTAACATGGACAAAACACCATATATTCCGCTATCCTTCTTCATGGAAATGTCTGAAATTCTTTTGGTTGACATTTTTCACAATAATTCAACCTTAAGCAAAGACCCAGCATGGAAAATTTCAGCCAAAAAGTCTAGTCAGGTAAATTTACAAGTAACTGAAAACAGGATGATATAATCAGAAATGTCAGGAAACTTTAATAACAGATGCCACTGAGCCCTTGTACAATAATCAGCTAGATGTCGATTTAATATTTAATAAATCCTAATTTAGTTAAAAAATAGAGGGCACTCACATTCAACCTTTTTCTCCAGCATTGCCAAGTGATTTGCTACTTCAGTTTTCAGTTCATTGATTTTAAACGCCCTAGGGGAAAGAATCAGATATGAAATACACATTTATATCGAAATGCAGGGCTGTCCTGAGGACGGTGGCGAGGCATGAAGCAGCTCTGCTTTCCCACTCCAGCGCCCCTTTTGCAAGGCTACAAGCAACGCCCTCATACCACAGGCCCCTCCCTGGCTCTGCTCCCCCCTTTCCCTCTCCCCAACTAGTTTGGCTGGGGGGTTGCCTAGGGCAGGGCCGAAGGTGGCAGCAGCAGCAGGAGTTCACCTTTCCTCTTTTTGCCCCCCACCCCAAGTGCGAGTGGCAGCCCGCTCTGCTCCACTCTGCTCCACCCTGCCGGCACACTGAGTCCTGCTTCTCCCTGGGTGGCTGGGAGCAGAGGTGGCTTCCCGCTGCTGCAGAGAAGTAAGGCTCAGCAGGCCAGGAGGGCACAGTGGAGCGGAGCAGGCTGCTGTTCATGCTGCATGATGAGTGCAGGGGTGGGGTGGGGGAATAATGGGAGAGGGAGAGACCCCCCTGCTGCTGCCGTCTGCCACATGTGGTAATCCTTCACCCCTCCTGTCCATAGGCCTGTGCTTCTAAATCTACACAATAAGGAAAAAAATTGTACTGGAAAACACATACCAGTTTCAAAGGGTGCTAATGTATGACATTTAATGTAAAGCATAGCTAAATCTGTACCGACTATGCAACCTTGAAGAAAGCTATGTGCACGTTCGACAATCCATGGAAATGAAAAGAGAATACTCTAGTTACTGCTCTGAGAAAATGAAGCCACCATCCAACGTTCCAGAAGATACTTGCTAACACACCCCTTAGGGAAGCAAAATTAAACAGAGAGCACTTCAAAACCAGCACACAGGCATTTTTAGAGCTTTGAAGCTCTTTTTTCTTTCGGTCACATTGGAGGCCTGCACAGACGTAGCAGAACTGATCCCTCCCACTGAAGACAGTGAAGATAAAATAAGTTTTGTAAAAACATTCAAAATTATTATCGGAGGGGTGAAAATGTGCATATTAAATTGATGAACAAATGCTGAGCCTACGGAGCTCGACAAAGCAGCACTTTTTTTTTTCCCAATAACACGTTGGGAGCACAATTAAATCAACCAGCCTTTCTTGTGCAAATGTCAGCCAAATTCCTCTGGCATAAGCCTTGTGCATCTCCCGGTACATGGTATTTGTATGAGCTGAGTCTGGCAGTGAAGGTGGAATTGCCAGGAGTACTGAGGGCACGAGGTGCCTACCTTCCTTTTGAATCCCAGACTTTGTCTACACTACTAACTTTGGTCACCAAAAACAGCCTTTTGGCGACAAAACAGTGAGAGCACACAAATTGCAGTGCAACTTTTGTCTGGAAACGTATATCAGAGGTGTAGCTGTGTTACTCTGCATCCACAAAAACAACAAGAAGTCCTGTGGCACCTTATTGATTAACAGATATTTTTGAGCATAAGCTTTCATGGGCAAAGACCCACAAAGACATTACGTCTGACGAAATGGGTCTTTTCCCACAAAAGCTTATGCTCCAATGTATCTGTTGAGCCGCGTCTACACTACAAAGTTTTGTCTACAGAGGAGGCCCTCTGTTGACAAAACTGGGGAATGTCCGCACTACAAATGCGTTCTGTCTAGAATCTATCAACAGAACATGGCCTTTTTCCCAGCAGAGTTATGTCTTGAAAGTTTGAGGCATAGCACCTCTGTAGACAGATTCTGTCAATAGAAAAATAGCGTTGGTGCTCTGGAGGGCCCTCTATTGACAGAGAGAGCTTCTGTTTCACTAGGCTGCCCTGTTTGCAGAGCTTCCAGTTGGCTGTTCTGTCGACGGAGGGCTGGGCAGCCTGGCTGCTCTCCGTCGCCAGAGGGCGTCGCCGGGGGAGCTCCTATTAGGTGGGGATGTGTTCTGTAGACAGAGGTTCTGTTGGCAAAACTCTGTCGGACAGTGACTTCTGTAGACAGAACTTTGCAATGTAGACCTAGCTTTAGTCTCGTTGTTCTTTGTCTGGAAGAACACCCAGTTTTGGCAGCTAAAATATTCCACCCTTGGGACACAGACTTTTCTTTTCCCCTCTCTTTATTGTTGATGAAGAGCCCGAAGCGGACCCTGCAGTTTGTTTTGTCAACAGCACTCGCTTCTGCCAGTGTCAAACATACCAGCACTGATCGGTCTGCTTAGCGTTTTGCTCTCTGCTGGCTTGCACGCGCCTCCTTTCAAAGCTCTGGGAAGCATCTGACCACTGAATGAGCTGCTCCATTTGGGGAACAAATAAAAGAACAAATCTTTGGAGTGCTCCTGTTTGCTCTGCCCTAGGAACACAGTGGCAGGGGGAGGGGAACAGAGACTGTGTTGCTTTGTCACTCTTCAACACAGAGACCTCAGCGAGCTACTCATGATGCCACTCCCAACAGCTGAGGAGGCTGTGGGAGACCTCCAAGGGAATCCCAGGATGTGCAGGGATCAGCTCTGCCTTCTACAACACTGCTCTGAGGGATACCTACCCACCGTGCATTGCTCACACTGTCGATGATGGAGTCCCCAGCGTGGGCATGATCTGGCAACAGAGGGAGCGAGTCTGAGCACCCCCTTTGGCGATTTTGTTTTGTCAACCTTTGGGTGGCAAACTAAGTTATGCCGACAAAACATGGTAGCGTAGATGTAGCCCCAGTGGGAGTTTGGTGCCTCATTTCTTTAGCCTCCTTTGAAAGCCTGTGTCAAGAAAAGCAACAGACCTTCGAGTTCATAACAGTGAGGTAACATTCTTACCTTGAGAATTGTTCAGCAATCTGTGTCAATACACTCTGGAGCAATTCCTCTTTCTCTAAAAAACAAAATAACGGGACAGCATAGTACACGGCACAGACTAGATGGTAGTGAAGGGACTGGTAAATGCCAGCCCTCTGCTGCAACAGGCGGAGGGGAGCTTAGTGCAGCCATCAGTGAAGGGGGCATTCCAGCAGTGAGTAAGGAGCTACTTGCTGAAGGTCCTCTTCTGTGGGTCTTGGGCACCCATTGCTCAGCACACTCTAGCTTCAGTGGGGCCGACAGTCACCACATGCCCCGGGGCAAGGTGGGAGGGGAGTGTGGCTCTGTGCCCCAGAAGGGGTGTGGCCAAGGGCAGAAAGGATGGGGCCTAGGCTAGTCAACCCTTAGTGCCACTCAGATTGCGGTGCTACTCCTCCAACCAGAGCTGTGCGGAGTGGTGGAGCGATGCTGCTGTGACATTTCAAGGGGACGCAAAACAACTGCCCGCTTGGCCCCACTTCCTGTCAGTGGGCCTGCTGGGCCCTCACGATTCAACATGGAATGGAGAGCCATGTGGAGCCTCTTTGGACTTCATTCACACTGCCCCACCCTACTCATCCTTGGAACCAGAAATGGAAACCTGGCCTGACAGAGGCTGCAGACCTAGCTGTCCTCTTTATAAGGAGCTCAGGAAAGAATTTTTCTTCCCCAGGCCAACTAGCAGAGAGCCAGAGAGCTTTTTCCCTTGATCACAGAACCTTCAAGGACAGAGGGTTAAGCAGGGATGCATTTGGTACCTAACTGGGGCACCTGACTGGGCTGTTAATGCGTCACAAATTGTAATTAGGTTCCGGCACAGTTAGAAGGAAACAAGCAAGCAATTCCCAGAGACAAGAGGCCTAGGATTTTGGTGATGGGCTTAGTGGTTTTGGGTCAAAGTGAGACCGTGACGCTTTCGTGAACAGAGTCCCTCCCCCAATCCTCCGCTGCAACCTTTGTTCCCTTTGTGGGGGAACATTCTTCTGAGACTCAGAATGAGCTGAGTTCTGATGGGGTTGGCTGAGAAGCACCTACACTGAGTTATGAGTTATGAGATTGTAGCCCTGTAAGTTTTGCACTGGAACCAGCTAAATGCTTGGTACAGGGGTGATGGTGGGTAGCATCCACCTTGGTGTTACAGTTTATTAAAATGTGTGGCCTTTGGCTTTACATTCATCTATGTGTTGATGTCTGTCTTGTTTCTGGTGTGAGTCTGCATTGAAGAAACATCTATGCTAAGCTGTATCTTCCCTCTTCCATTGTATTTGCTATTTCCTTGGTTCTGCCACAGTCTCGTGTCCCCTGGCTACAGATTACAGCCAAGGTTTCCAAAAGAGGCTGGTAATTTTGGCTGCCTAACTTGTGGTATCTGAAAAATATCTGATTTTCTTAAAGTATTCTGCACCTATGCTCTGACAATCAGGCCCCTAGCAGGTGCCTCAGGGTGCAGGCCCAAAACTGGAGGCACCTAAAACCACCATTTACTTCTGAAAATCCTAGTTCCCTCTTTCTGGCTCACAAAGGCTGCGTCTACACGTGCACGCTACTTCGAAGTAGCGGCAGTAACTTCGAAATAGCGCCCGTCACGTCTACACGTGTTGGGCGCTATTTCGAAGTTGAAATCGACGTTAGGCGGCGAGACGTCGAAGTCGCTAACCCCATGAGGGGATGGGAATAGCGCCCTACTTCGACGTTCAACATCGAAGTAGGGACGTGTAGACGATCCGCGTCCCGCAACATCGAAATAGCGGGGTCCTCCATGGCAGCCATCAGCTGGGGGGTTGAGAGATACTCTCTCTCCAGCCCTTGCGGGGCTCTGTGGTCACCGTGGGCAGCAGCCCTTAGCCCAGGGCTTCTGGCTGCTGCTGCTGCAGCTGGGGGTCCGTGCTGCATATACAGGGTCTGCAACTAGTTGTTGGCTCTGTGTATCTTGCACTGTTTAATGAAAGTGTGTCTGGGAGGGGCCCTTTAAGGGAGCGACTTGCTGTTGAGTCCGCCCCGTGACCCTGTCTGCAGCTGTGCCTGGCTCCCTTATTTCGATGTGTGCTACTTTGGCGTGTAGACGTTCCCTCGCTGTGCCTATTTCGATGTTGGGCTGAGCAACGTCGAAGTTGAACATCGACGTTGCCAGCCCTGGAGGACGTGTAGACGTTATTCATCGAAATAGCCTATTTCGATGTCGCAACATCGAAATAAGCTATTTCGAAGTTGGGTGCACGTGTAGACGTAGCCAAAGATTGCACTCAGACTATAAACACGCTGCCTGAAGAATCTAGTAATGACATACCTCAATGTGGCTAAAGCACTGTTTGGAATCATGCTGTAGTCCTCTTAACATTGGTGATGACCATAAAAAGCAGAAAAATTCAGTAACATCTTATGTCTAGGAAGTGTCATTCCACGAGCATGTTGTATTCTAGCGTAGGAATATTATCAGAAGGGTCTGCTTTGCAAGGGCATAGCACACCATTGCTATGTAAGCTGATTCTGCAGTGTCGGAGCTGGTTGGATGATTGGGAAGCCTGCAGTGCATTTCACCCATTGTCTGCAAAAACAATCCCCAGATATCAGCCTACTTCTCATACTTGATTGTCCTTAACTACTGATTAACTCGGCTACCTCTCTGATACTTAACTACAATGTGGAAATACATCGTATTACAGGAAATATAAAATCATGACCTTTTTGGAGCCCTAGGTAACCATTTGATCCACTAGTTTATTCTTTCTTAAAAATGTAGCACTGATGAAAGTTAGAGACTAGTACAGGGGTCTGCAACCAAAACAGGGAGAAGCCCTAGGCAACCATTTGATCCACTAGTTTATTCTTTCTTAAAAATGTAGCGCTGATGAAAGTTAGAGACTAGTACAGGGGTCTGCAACCAAAACAGGGAGAAGAGCCATTTTTCCAAATTCAGTTACAAAACCAATCCTTCAAGAGTCGCAATGAGTGTGAATATGAGATAGTCCCTAATGAATAACGGCAAACCATACTTTTTGTCACCCCTGTTTTAAGAACAGTGCACACACAATGATTTGTACCAGTTAGAAAGTTTGAGTTACTTTCACCCCGGATTGGAGAGCAAACGAGGGCAAGGAAAATGCTGCGCCTGGAGATGGGCTCTTAAGCAGGAAGGAGAAATGTTTGCATCAACCCTCTATGCCCCTCCATTCTCAGGCTTTACTCCTCTCACCCCCAACCCACCCCTCCATCCTCTGGCTTAACCCCTCTTAGCCCCAAACCTGCTCCCACCATCCCTAGGATTAACCCTCCTCAGCCCCAAACCAGCCCCTGGGACTAGCCCATCCATGGCGCTGGCTGAGGCGTGGAAGCCGGGAGGCCACATGCGCCCAGCAGGAGGAAGGCTGGCGCAGAGGTGTTCCACTGGCAGGGGTGAGCCAAGCCACGCCCACTAGAGAGGTGTGGCTGCTCAGGCAGCAGGGCTTCCCACCTTAGGGACACAGCTCCACTGAGGGGCAGGGAACAGCAGCGTGCCCAGCTGCCTCCCCCCACCCACAGAAGGGCTGGCCCAGAATAAAGGGGCTGTACCAGCTACAGCCCAGAGCCCCTGCAGCCTGGGGCCACAGCCCCAAAGCCCATCTCTGAATCTGGCCCTGTGCTGGGGCTGAGGAAAGGCAGAACTGGCGCAGCATGGAGCTGCCGGGGAGCAGAAGCTATGGCAGCTTCATGTGCAGCAGCCACGCAGCTTGGAGATGCTAGTAGCAAGGTGAGAGAGGGTCTCACTGCAGCTCCACGCCCTGCTGCCACTGAAACAGTGGAAACCAATTACATCAATTTAATAACCAGATGGATCCCTTCTGCTGCCGTGCCAGCCATTAAACCAATTAAATTTAGTTCCACTGTTTCAGCAGTGGCAGGACAGGGAGATGCAGACGAGTCAGCAGTGGCAGATCTGGAGCCGCCAATGACTTCTAAAAGAGCTGCATGAGGCTCTGGAGCCACAGGTTGCCGACCCCTGGACTAGCAGAATGAGTTTAAATCAGGTACAATGCAAGCAGGCATTGTGAAAGCCCACACCCCCACCCACACACCACACAGCAAACGTACCTGATCCCTGCCCTGCAAACCCCTTTTACGTCCTTCCGTAGAAACTTGCCAGTTCTGCATTGGTTTTGTTCATAAACATGTGCTCAGGAGGAGACCGCCATATTCATTTTCCTAATTGTAATCCAAACTAGGATTAAAATTCAGGTCCCTAAACAAGAAAGGCCAGTGTATGAACTTACTCCATTTCCTTTGCTACAAGAATTCCACTTCTTTCATTTTCTAGCGCACCCCTGACACCAGGGGTGGAAGGTTTGCAGAAATGCTGGTGGTGCCCAGGCCACCAGAGCTCAAGCCCCTCCCTCATCCAAACTGCACACTCACCCGCCAAACCTGATTAAGATTCTGGGAGGGAGTTTGTTCATCAGGCTTCCTGTTTCTGACATTCTTAAAAATGTTGGTATTACTTTTTGAGTTTTTGTTCTTCAAATTGTTTTTTGGCCCTTCTAATTACATTTTTACACTTCATTTGACAGAGATTATGCTCCTTCGTATTTTCCTTGCTAGGATTTAACTTCCATTTGTTAAACAATGCCTTTTTGGTTTTTTCTATTTCTTTTAATAGATTGTTAAGCTATGGTTGCACTTTTTTGGGTCTTTTACTATTTTTTCTTTTTTAATTTGGGGCATACACTTAAACTGAGGGTCTATTATGGTGTCTTTGAAAAGTTTCCATGCAGCTTGCAGGGAGTTCACTTTTTACACTGTACCTTTTAATTTCTGTTTCACTAACCTTCTTATTTTGTGTAGTTCACCTTTTTGAAATTAAATGCCCTGCTGTTGGACTGCTGTGGTGTTTTTCCCACCACAAGGATGTTAAATGTAATTAATTCACAATTTCCAAGCAGTCCATCCATATTCACTTCTTGGACAAGATCCTGTGCTCCATTTAGAATTAAATCAAGAATTGTCTCTCCTTTTGTAGGTTCTAGAATCAGTTGTTCCAAGAAGCAGACGGTGTAAATAAACCTTCTCTGCATCTGGTCCTGAGGTCACATGTACCAATATGGGGATAGTTGAAATTCCCCCATTATTTTTGAATTTTTTATTTTTATAGTCTGTCAGTCTCCCTCAGCTTTTCACAGTCAATATCACCGTACTGGCCAGGTGGTCAATAATATATCCCCACTGTTATATTCTTATTATTATATCATGGAATTACTACCTGTAGAGATTCTGTGGTACAATTCAGTTCATTCAAGTTTTTTCATTTGATTCTATGTTTTCTTTAACATACAGTGCCACACCCACACCAGCCTGACCTGTTCTGTCCTTCCAATATATTTTGCATCTTGGTATTTCTTCGTCCCATTGATTACGCTTCTTTTTTCAAGTTTCCGTGATGTCTCTCTAAACTCTACCTCAAAACTCCATCGCAAAACTCCCATTAGCCCACCTTTTGTTTCTTTATCTTTTGACTGGATTAGTTGGCAATGCTTCTGCGATAATCTAATGATCCTTCTCAGAGAAGTAGCTGTGTTAGTCTGTATCTTTACAAAACAAAGCAAGCAGTCCCGCAGCACCTTAAAGACTGACAATATTATTTATTAGGTAATGAGCTTTCACCGGAAACGCCCACTTCTTCAGATTTGAAACTGTTTCCAGAAACTTCCAGAATCTAAAGACGTGGGTCTGTCCCACAAAAGCTCATCACCGAACAAATCATTTTGTTAATTTTTAAAATGCTACAAGACTGCTTTTTTATTTTTTAATAAATAATATTATTAGGCTTTAAGGTGCTTTAAAACTGCTTGCTTTGTTTTGCTAATGATCCTTAGTTCACTTTAATAACAAGCCTTTTGTTATGCTAATCTCCCTACCTGCAAAGGCTGTGCTGCTCCCAGATTCATCACAGTCACACTCAAACTGCAGTTAACATTGCTGGAGCTGAGCTCCCAGGCTTGAATATTCATGCTTCCTGAGCACCTAGAACCCATATGACTCCCCACCTATGCCTGACACATCAAATTGAAATGGAAGTCCAGCTATGAATAACAGGACAGACTGGAATGATTTGACCAGATAGCTAGAAAACAACAAGTAAAGTTAATTTATTCTGGAAAAATTAACAACAGCTGAAAAGCCACAGAAGTGGCATCCATATTCACAAGTAGAACACATTGGCTACAGTTACACTAGCAAGTTTTGCCAACAAAACCCCGGTTTGGTCAACAAAACAGGTGAAACGTCCACATGCAAAATGCTGTTTGTGGACAGTTTGTTGACACTTTCACTGGTAGCGTTCTGCCTCTCAGCTGTGAGACATAACGCTGCTGTTCACAGATTCTGTCAACAAAAAAGCTGTGTGGATGCTTTGGGGGGCTCTCTCTTGAGAGGCAGGGCATCCAGAACAACGGGCAGCCCTATCTGCTATGCTTCCGGGTGCCTGTTTTGTCAAGAGAGCAGCTGAGCTGTCCCGCCACTCTGTTGACAAAGCGGAGCGCTCTCCTGATTGGATTTTGTGTGTGGCAGCACTCTGTCAACAGAAGTTTTGTTGGGAAATCTCTTCCGACAGATGACTTCTGTCAACAGCTCGCCATTGTGTAAACCATAGCCATTGCTGTTATGCAATGGGAGGAAAGCAATACACCAAACGTCGAGACCAATGCTTACTACGGGACAGAATTCTAACCCTGTATGATTCCTTCTGACAAGACAGCTACAGCAAGCGTACTTGTTTAGACACACAGGAAAGGTTCAAGCTATCCCCTGTCTTTACAATGTTTAGTATTGTGGTGGTTGGTACAATAAACCATAAGACAGATAAGCAAGAAGCAATTTTCCAGAACACTTCTGTTTAATGGAATGAAAGATAGTCAGGATATAATTGCCTTTGACAATCTCCAGTAAAACAGTTTTTGCAATAAAAATGTAATAACTACCATACTGGGGAAGGCCCTTCATTGATCTTGTCTAGGACCCTTTTTATTCCTGACAGTGTATGTGACATACTGCACTACAGCGACTTTATTTTTTATTTATGCTTATGCCTTGAAACGTTAAAAGTTACAGTGCCTTTAAAAATGATATCCTCTCCAGTCCAGCTGCAAATGCTATAGCTGTCACCTATATCTACACACACTGAGCTATCATCTGTATGTACACACAGAGACACATGCACATGTATATACATGATAGAAATGCGTAAGGGAAAGATATTAATGGACCCATCACACTTAACCACAATCGACGATCAGTCCCAAACTCTTCTGGGTGCTATTTAGCCAAACGTAATGTAACCCTGGATCTTACCCACGAAAGGTCATTACCTAATAAATACATTTGTTAGTCTTTAAGGTGCTACAGAACTGGGTATTTTTTGTGACGCTACAGACTAACACAGCTACCCCTCTGAGATTCACAAAATGTTTTTGACAAATAGTTTCCTCATTAGGCCTGTTACCACAGAACTCTGAGTAACAATCCATTTAAACTACAATACAGAACTGTATTTCCCACACCCCAGAAGCAGTGCAAAGGCTTGGTGCATAGGCGGTGTGTATAATAGGCCAGGCGAGTGCACCTGCTACTGCAGGAGTCTGGGTTGTGTGTGTTTTTATTTAGTGTTATATGCTGCGCGGGTTCAGGGGCAGCTGAGGAGATGGTATTTGCTATTCAGTTTACCTGGGGTTCATCAGTAATCTCTCTAGAGTCCTGGGAGATTATTGATGAACCCAGGAAGCCTCAGCTGTCCAGGACCCTACATGGCAATAGTGCTCAGTGGCAGAGCGGGGAGTGGCGGAGGAGTTGGGAAGGCAAGGCACATGCATTTGTCATTCTCTGGGAGGGACAGCTCGGGCTGCTCTGTGGCTCAGATGGCTCAAGTTGCTGGGGCTGCGTGCTGCGGTTGGCTGGTGCAGCTGTGTCTGCTCCACCTGGCCTACCTGTCCACCTACACGGCTGGGGCTGCTTGAGGTGGTTAGTTGGCCAGCATGGTGGGGACTGGCCTGAGGCAACTCCAGCAGCAGGGTGGGGGCTTAGGGTTCTGGCCACCCCGAGCCTTCTCTGGTTGTCAGGGAAGGGGAGGCTCAGGGCTCTGTCCGTGATAGGGCAGAGCCAGGGAACTAGCCCCCCTTTCGACATAGGGGTCCATCTGCTGCCCCTGGCATGGGGGAGTTAGGGAAGGTAGGAGGAGGTAAGGGAGAGGGAAGTAATTGCTGGGTGTGGACTTGGAGGGTTGTCGGTGTGGCTGGAAGAAGTATGGAACAGGTTATTTTTTGTGGGGAGGGCTGGATGGTTAGGGAGACTTCCCCCATGAAGACCCTGGCTGATCCCATCTCTCTCTCATTCAGTCAGGCATAGCTCACCCCATCCCCATGTGTCCCTGCACTCAGCCAGCCCCATTGAGTCCCCACCCAATTGGTGCCCTCCACTAGCCCTTCTGAACCTCAATCTGTGGCCCCAGCCCTCCAGCAGCCCCTATGTGCCACACACTGCCCACCCCCCTCATCCCATGCCTCCTGACCTGGCCCCATTGCAAGGGCACTGGGAGGAATGTAGCATCTTCTCTTTCCTATTCACAGCTGGGGCTGCTCCCACCCTGGAGGGGTTGCATTCTGTTCTGAAGCACAGCAGCCCCTAGTGGGTGAAAGGCAGTGCTTGTCGGCAGGATATATTTTCTGCCAGGAAAAACATATGCGAGGTCAGGAGGCATGAGATGAGGGGGGTGGGCAGTGTGTGGCACAAAGGGGCTGCTGGGGGGCTGGGGCCAAAGATTGAGGTTCAGAAGGGCTAGTGGAGGGCACCGATTGGGTGGGGGCTCAATGGGGCTGGCTGAGTTCAGAGACACATGGGGACAGGGTGAGCTATGTGCCTCACATGAATTCTGGACGTGCACAGTGGTGCAGAATTCCTCAGGAATAGGCTCTACACAGAAAAAGCTTCTAATGGGGTAAGGGGAATCTTGCCTGCATAAGGATGGCAGGATCGGGTCACTGCATTTATAGTCTATGGTCATCATTTTTTTTTAAATCCAGAATTTCTTAAACCAAACCTTAGTATACGTTAAGGAGTTGCTAATCTTTAAAAAATCTAAGTGCTTGAAGTGCTAATAGGAAGGGAGAACATTGGCATTTGCAGTACAAACTACCCGAGCACTTCCCCTGAAAATGAAACCTAATCCATCATTACAGCAAGGAATTAAAATGTAAGAATCCCACCATTGCCTGCACTGGTTCAGCTGCACAGCTGTTAGCAACATGAGAAGTCCTAGTGTAGATTGTCTCCAGCAGCCATATCAATTAAACCTGCTCAGTAGTGTAGGTCAGGTCCCCTTTCTCTAGTAAATCCCCAGGCTATTTGCCAAGATTGGCAACAAAACCATGCAAACAGGGCTTGAAAAGGCAAGTTCGTCTTTAACAAGACCCTAGATTTTAAGGAATAGGTTTTTTTTGTTAAAAAAACAACAAAATGGCGCTAATATAATCCACTGTCCTCCACAAATGAAGTACAATGGCAATATTTCTCTCTGTCTGTCCTGGAAATGCAAGATAAACATTTTGACTTCTACATTCGCTCATATGTTTTAAGCATAATTTTTAATTTATTGGCACACACATGTATATTGACAGCATAAAAACATTTCTAACACCTGTCTCCTGTACTCTTCCGATATATCAACATATATCATGAATACAACACATATAGTACAGAATACGTTTTGGAAAACAATCAGTTGTGTACAGTACACAAGAAACAGCTACCTAACATTTAAAATGCATTCCTTTGAGACTGCTTGTTTCCTTTGAGAGCATTCATTACCACTAGTCTACTCTTCATAATATCACAGTTAATTAAGAGAGAGATCAGCAACGGATTGTCAGGGACATTTGCTTTTAGTTCCCAAATGATTTGCTTATTACACAATTATGCCTCTAAAATGGGACAAGTGCATAGTACTTTTCTGAAGGTCCAGGATCTAATTCACATTCTTTTGTGTTTTTAGTTTATTTGATCCCCAGGTACCGTGACCCAACAAGCAAATAAAAAGATTAGTTCCATTACTAAGAATAGTTTTCAGTTATCTCAGAAAGGGTTTTAAGCTGCCATTGAAAATCAAAGAGCTGGAAAATAAACCAAAAACAAAAAACCCAAATACCTCTCATTTAAAAATTACCAGGAAAGCTTCATCTTTGCTTACCGTGCACAGTGCCTAGAATACTACGGACTCCAAAAGTAACAATAAACACAGAAACCTTTGTACCCTGTGTAACCCTTCTGTTAACGCCAGATGCCTGCCAGAAGGGCCGGGTTCAACTCTTGTGGGGTTTTCCTATCAAGGATACAATCAACTGGCTCGAGTCCCCACCCAGTGGCCTGGGACAATTTCACCCCCGTGCTGGGTGCCTGTAAGGCGGTTCTCCCCACCTCGCAAGCACAGAGTCTGAGATAGAAATGGCTTGTTTAATGACCGTAACCTACCCCAAGGTTACAGCGACAGATGCAGCATATCTCAGCACAGAAGAGACAAACCCCCTTTACCCAGATACCATCCCCATATGCAGTAGAACCCAGTCTCTTGCTGGGGCTCTTGGCCCTTTTCCACACACACACAGTTACAGGGTGTACCCTCTGCGGTGCAGTCCCAAACTCAAAGCCCACAGATACATCACCAGGGCAATACTAGCTGTCCACTTGTCTGTAGCCTCCCCTTGCTGTCACCAGCTGTCTGCCGGTCGCCATCGTCTACCACCGCCGCCGCTCCTACCGGCCGCCCGCTGGTCCTGCTGTTGTCCGCCAGTCCTAACCCCACTGCTTGGGACTGCCCTAAGGCAGAACCCAGTGATTTCAGCTCTGTGTGGCCTCAGCTGCCACTCTGTGATTTCAGCTCTTGGTATCTCTAGTGTGGGGTTTCACAAACACCCTAGTATCCAGCTCTATCTTTTAACAGGTGGGGAGGGTTAGTCAAGCCAGGCTTATAGCTAAGGCATAGGGAGGGCCAAGGCACTCAGCAAGCTGGCTCAACCCATACCCCTCCCCTTGCTCTCTCACAATGCTTTAAACCAGGGAGCCCTGTGTAATCAATGTCTTACACAGCTAAGGCGACTGCCCTGTCCCCCACAACAACCCAGAGCATCGGTGAGATCTCACAACTCCCACCTTAAGTGTCAGCTTAAATTGTGATTTTACAACTACGTTTACAATAGACCAAATCTCATGGCTTACTTGCTACCCATTAGGCTTTGCCTGAAAAGGTATCACACATGCACACCTTTTGCATTCTCATGCAGATGACCTCTGGGAGACTCATTCCTCCCGGCCTTCAGCAGCACTGCATTCCTTCTGCCCCATTGCCCACAGAAGCAAAGACGAGAGCAGGCTCATTTGCTCTCCTGCCTGTGGAAGCAGCTACCTGTCCCCTCCTCCTTCCATCTTCTGGGGCGGGGGAACTGCTGCTGCCCCCCACTTGAGCAGCCCACCTCCTCATCCAGCAGCTGCTGCATCCTCCCCGCCCCCAGCAGGAAAGGTAAGGGGCTTCTTAAAGCAGCGGTTGGGCCCCCTCCACAGGCCTCCTCCTGTGGAGTGGCCTGGGAGGGGTGAGTTTGGGCAGAGCCCTTCTTCTCCACCGGGGCTCCAGAGGGGTGGCTACGTAGCCAGGGGTGGGGTGTTAGGGTATGGCCCTGCCCCACCCCTGCAGCCACCCTCTCCCTTACTGCCCCCCCACCCACACCCAGCCACCGCTGGGGGCCCCTCCTCCACCTAGGCCCCCTTCTAACCAGCTGCCCCTTCCTTCTCCCCCTGGTTTCTTGAAGGCTCTGCAGCAGCTGCTGTGGCGGGGATTTCAACTGCACCCTCGAGGAGCGGGACCGCATGGGGACCGAGAAGTGCCAGGCCGCTGCAGACGTCCTCAGGGAGCTCATTAACCATCGCTCTCTGGTGGACATCTGGCGCAGCCACCACCTGGACGAGGATGCCGGTTTCACCTACGTCCGGGTGGTGGGCCATAAACCTGCACACTCCCGGTTGGACCGCATTTACATCTCACGGCACCATCTCTCCCAGGCCCACGCCTCCAGCGTCCGGCCGGCCCCCTTCTCGGACCACCATCTGGTGGCCGTGAAGGCTTCCCTCTTGCCGGGGAAGCGGGGGTCGGCCTACTGGCATTTTAACAACAGCCTGCTGGAGGACGTGGGCTTCGTGGCGTCCTTCTGGGAGTTCTGGCTGGCCTGGCGCGAGCAGCGGCACACCTTTCCCTCGGCGCGGCGGTGGTGGGACCTGGGAAAGGTGCGCGCGCGGCTCTTCTGCCGCGACTATACTCGGGGGGGCCAGCCGGCAGCAGGATGCACTGATAGGGCAGCTGGAATGGGAGGTCCTTGAGCTGGAGAGGCGTCTAGCCGCCAGCCCCGGAGATCCATCCCTCTGCGGCACGTACCGGTAGAAGCGGGACGAGCTCAGGACCCTCGACGCCCATCGGGCACAGGGGGCCTTGGTGAGGTCGCGAATCCAACTCCTCCGGGAGATGGACCGCGGCTCCCGCTTCTTCTACGCCCTGGAGAAAAAGAGGGGCGCCCAAAAACATATCCTCTGCCTTCTGGCGGAGGATGGCACCCCTCTTACGGATCCGGTGGAGATGCGCGAGAGGGCTCGCGCCTTCTACGCCGCCCTTTTCTCCCCGGATCCGACCGACGCTGACGCCCTCAGGGCGCTCTGGGACCAACTCCCATCGGTCAGCACGGGTGACCGGGACCGGCTGGAGCTTCCTCTCACTCTGGCCGAGCTCTCGGAAGCCCTCCATCTCATGCCCACCAATAAATCCCCGGGCATGGACGGGCTGACCGTGGAGTTTTACTGCGTGTTTTGGGACGTCCTCGGCCCAGACCTGCTTGGCGTCTGGGCCGAGGCCCTGCAAAGCAGGGTGCTCCCCCTCTCGTGCAGGCGTGCAGTCCTCAGCCTGCTACCCAAGAAGGGGGACCCCCGCGACCTCAAGAACTGGCGTCCCATCTCGCTCCTCAGCACGGACTACAAGATCATTGCCAAAGCCATCTCCCGTAGCTTGGGGTCCGTGCTGCAGGACGTGGTCCACCCCGACCAGACCTACACCATCCCGGGCCGCACCATCCTGCACAATTTGTCCCTGGTCCGGGATCTCTTAGAGCTTGGGTGTAGGGACGGCCTGTCGTTCACCCTCCTGTCCTTGGACCAGGAGAAGGCATTCGACAGGGTGGACCACGGGTATCTCCTGGGCACCCTGCAGGCCTTCGGCTTCGGACCCCGCTTCGTTGGGTTTCTCCGGGTGCTGTACGCTGCCTCGGAGTGCATGGTCAAGCTCAACTGGACCCTGACCGCTCCGGTCAGCTTCGGACGGGGAGTACGACAAGGCTGCCCGCTCTCAGGACAGCTGTACGCCCTGGCCATCAAGCCCTTCCTCTGCCTCCTCCGGCGAAGGTTGACGGGGTTGGCGCTTCCAGAGGGAGGGCTGAGGCTAGTCCTGTCGGCGTACGCCGACGACGTGCTCCTCGTGGTCCAGGACCCGGGAGACCTGGCGTGTCTGGAGGCTTGCCAAGCTATCTACTCGGCAGCCTCCTCCGCCCGGGTCAACTGGGTCAAGAGCTCTGGCCTGGTGGTCGGGACCGGATGGCAGACGAGCTGCCTCCCACCCGCGCTTCAGGCCATCCGGTGGAGCGCGGGTCCGCTGCTCTATCTAGGCGTCTTTCTATCCGCCACGCATCCCTCTCCGCCGGAAAACTGGCAAGGCCTAGAGAGCAGGGTCACTGAGCGGTTGCAGAGGTGGACAGGGCTACTCCAGTGTCTCTCCCTCCGAGGGAGAGCGCTGGTGTTGAACCAACTAGTCCTGTCCATGCTCTGGCACCACCTCAGCACCCTGGTCCCACCCCCCGGGTTCCTGGACCAGCTTCAGAGGTTAATCCTGGAGTTCTTCTGGCCAGGACTGCACTGGGTCCCTGCAGGGGTACTCCATCTTCCCCCGGAGGAGGGGGGACAGGACCTGACCTGCACGCGCACTCAGGTCCATGTCTTCCGCCTCCGGGCCTTGCAGAGGCTTCTCAACACCAACAGTGCAGATAGTCCGGCGTGGAGCACGCTGGCGCACGCTTTCCTCCGCCGTTACCAAGGGCTCCGATGCGACCGGCAGTTCCTCTATTTATCCTGCAGAGACCGTCCGCGAGGCCTCACGGAGCTGCCGGCCTTCTACCAGGACCTCCTCCGCACTTGGCGGCTGCTCGCAGCCTCCAGGTCCTTAGGGGCCACCGTGGGAGAAGACCTCCTCGCGGAGCCCCTTCTACACAACCCCCACCTTCGTGTGCAGGCAGCGGAGTCTCGCACGGTGTGCCGGAGGCTGGTCCTAGGTGGAATCACCAGGGTCGGAGACCTCCTGGACTATGAGCGGGGGGACTGGATGGAGGCCCCGGCGCTCGCCTGGCGCATGGGGCTCTCCGACCTACGCTCCCCCCGTCTCTTACTCCGGGAGGTGAAGGCTGCCCTGCCCTCCACCGCTCACAGTTACCGGGTCCTGCGAGAGGGTACACCCTGCCCCCCTCCCACACCTAGCCCTCCGGACCTCTTTGTGGGCCCCCAGCTTCGCGATCCTGCCCGCCCCCCTCTCCCCCATCACCTTAGCCGGCTGCACACTTTCCAGCCGGTCCCCTTCCAAACCGCACCTCGACATCTTCTGTACGCACTCGTGCTTCACACGCTCCACTTCCCCACCCTCGTGTCCCGCCCCGATCACAAATGGCGGGACCTCTTGCCGTCATCGGAGGGTGGGGAGCCCCGGTGGGCCGGCCTCTACTCCACCTTGGTCCCGCGGCCCACCGGGGACATCAGCTGGAGAATCCTCCATGGAGCGGTGAGCACGGGCGTGTACCTGGCGCGGTTCACCCCCATCCTGGACACCTGTACCTTTTGCGGCACGAGGGAGAACCTGGCGCACATCTACATCGAGTGCGCCAGGCTGCAGCCCCTCTTCCGGCTCGTCCAGAACCTCCTCTTGAGGTTCTGGCTGCACTTCTCCCCACACCTTCTCATCCTCTCACACCCTATCCGTGGCCTCACAAAGTCGCGGGACCTCCTCGTCAGCCTCCTCCTGGCCACGGCCAAAATGGCCATTTACAAAACCAAGGAGAGGAGGCTGGCGGGGGGGGGGACGGGACCTGCGACTGTGGGGTCTACTTCCGTTCCTCCCTCCGCTCACGAATCTGAGCAGAGTTCCTCTGGGCGGCGTCCACCAACTCCCTGGACGCCTTTGAGGAACGGTGGGCGCTGTCCGGGGTCCTCTGCTCAGTGTCCCCCTCCGGCTCCCTTATTTCAAACCTTTGACCCTCACTCCCGTTCCTGGTTTTTCTTTTGTTGTCCCCCGTATTTATTTGGGACCGGGCTGTTTTTAATGGGTCCTCTCTCATCATGAGAGGGGCCTTGTAGCCGTGGGCAGGCTATGCCTGCCCACTCCCCCGGCATCCAATATGTACACCTGAATTCAGTGCCTCTCACATCTGTCTCAGTAGCTGTAGCACACAGGAGAGTAACAAGTTGCTTTCAAAAACCAACCCAACCCAGTAACTAAACTAGATGTTCTACTATCACTCCTTTTGCCTCTTAGAGCTGACTAAGAATACCAGGACAGTCTAATCCAGGGAACAGGTAACTGTCATGTGACGTTTATAGAAGTAATAAATGACTTTCAAAACATAAAACCATGTTTTTATAACCCTAGAGTGCAGGAAAGATATATGACCAACAATGGCAATTGCTCTCATCTTAAAGAGACATAGCACAATTCCTTCAAACCATTTCAGTCAAGACTGCTACAATTGCTTATTGCAAAAAATAAATAAACAAAAATGTTACAGCAATAGGGAATTATGCACCTAGCGTTTGTCTCTCTGGCTTATACCCTCAAAGACATTTAGGACCCTGGTTCCCATTGAAATCAGTGAAACTTAGGTGCCTCAATACCTGGTTAGGTCTATGCCTTGGTTTCTTATCTGGAAAATGAGGGTAATAATAATCCTCCCATTCTCCTATCCCTTGTCTATTGTGTCCATTTAGCTCTTTTGGGGTGGGGGAATGGGTCTATGAGCCAGACTGTGATCTCCCCGCTCAAGCTGAGTACTGCCATATGCCAACAGTAATCTCACTGATTCACTGCAACCCCTTGGGTAAGAGGGGTCTACTCAGTGTACAACATGGTATCAGAATCTGACCGCAGGTGTATGCACAATTCACAAGACAGTAGTGCCCCAGGCTTCCTCAGGGCCTCTATCTCTACTGGAACACAAACATAAAAGATAATTGTCACCTTCATTCTGAAATTCATTTCACAAAAGTGGATGTGGCTTTGCAAGACAAAGTTGTTACCCAATTTGCAAAGGACTCCTGTTTTGCTCTCAAACATTTTAGAACTGAGAAATGCGAAGACTTACACCCACTCAATGAGACTGCAGAAAATTCATAGTGCACAGCCTCCAGGCAAAATTCAACTCTTCCTGCAGCTATTGGTTGCTTATTCGGCACTTGCTCTGCGTGTGTGGAACTCTCGCCAAGGTTTTCTGCATGGCCGCAAAGGGATTCATCCCCCAATGAGGGCATGATGTTCCACACGGTGGACATGAGAGCTGCAATATAGGATCAGAGAGTAGGATTCTTGCCCCTTTTCTTTAAAGGCCAAATTCCAGCAGTCTTCAGGTTTGACCAGAAAACGAATGTCTATTAATGCTGCTAAAGTCAGACTGCCACCATGCACATATTTTTCCTGCCAGAATCAGCAGAAATCAGAGTAGGGGATTTCTCTTTCTCTCTCTCAGACAGGTGGGCGCACATCCCATACCCAGGGCCGCCAAAGGGGGTGGACAAAGGGGACTGTTGCCCCCAGCACCAGTGATTCAAAGGGTCCCAGAGCTTTTGCTACTGTGGCAGCAGGAGTAGCTAGAACATTGGGCCCCTTTGAATTGCCACTGCAGCACTGCTCAGTGTGGCTCTGAGATCTGGGGGTCCCATGGTCTGGGCAGTGCTATGGGCTGACTGCCCTTGGCCCTCCCCTTCAAGATCCTGCCCCCCACATCTTGCCCCACGGCCCACAATGTCTGTCAGCCCCACTGCCCATAATCCTTAGGTGCCTTCCTTAGAATGGCCAGAGTCACCATCCCTCCCCTCTCAGCTCCTTGCTGTGGTGAAGGAGGAATAAGCAAGTTGCTGTGCTCCTTCTGTGGAGGACTTTACTTGGCCGTTTGGGCCCAGAGAGCTATTACAGCAAGTATGGGAAGGCAGAAGTGGGATACTCCCATTCCCCACCCCTTCCCACTGGCCTGCTCCCAGGAAGATGGGGGGAGTAGCAGGCAATTTGGACCTGTTCCCCTAAAAAACATTCAGAATTGCAATCTGAGCAGCTCAAAGCTGTGGGGTGGGATGGGCTGGCTCACCTTACTGCACGCACTTTCCTAGGTAGCCCCGCCAGGCCTGTGATAATTTCACCCTACGGACCAGAATCAGGCTGGATAATTTCGGCCCAATGGGCCTATCATCACACACATACCCAAGCATGTACCTCTGCCCAGCTCACAGCCTGGATTTACTGCAAAGCATTTTGTTTTGAATAGGAGGATAGTCCTTCCAAATGTTAGAGATAAGAACAAAAGTGTTAGAATTGGGCACGAAGAGAGCTGGTTGAGAATTGTTCTGATAAAATGATTTTCATTGGAAAATGCAGATTCCACAAAACCAAGGGGTTCCAGGGAAATGTGTTTGTTTTGCAGACCTTTGGCTGATCATATTCCTGAGGTTTCACCTGGAATTTCAGGGGCCAACAGTCCTTTGACACAATAGACGATGCATTAGAGCCCTCGCCTGGGATGAGGAAGGCCCAGGCTCAAATGCCTATTCTGAAGCATGCTTCCCATGTCCTAGCAAAGAGTCCCAACCACTAGACTGGACAGTCAGTCTTAAATTCTGTTATTAGACTTTGTATAAGTAATCAGAGGACTAGAGGGTTCAGGCAGAGTGCAGGTTTAAACTTGCATCTCCCACATTCCTGGAGCGAGCCTTAACTAGTAGGCTATTCTGGGGTCTGTTGTACACCATGAAAGATTTTATATCATAGTTTTGTTCCACTATAGAAAAAAAATTCTGAAACCTTGAAATTTTTCACAAAATGGAATTCTTACTCTAATTCTGACCCCTATCCATTGCAGTTAATCATCTAAGATTGGTGCACAGATTAACTACGACTGAAACCTGCAAATCCTTATTCAGATACGTCATCCCTTTTCCAGTTACATTAGCTGCTGTTCCATTTACACTTGGGTACCTGTGATCAGCTTCCACCCTAGGGGCTGCTTGTGTGAGTAAGTTATGTCAGAAACAGCTTTTCAGGTGGAGACCTTTTTCCTGATGACATTGTTTAGAATGGACATGTCATACTCTTTCATAAGTATTAAGGGTTATTTTGGCTCCTAGATCATCATATGTGTAGATTAGGCATTGTGACAAGTTGCTGTCATTTCACAAATAATGAATAGGTACAAAGAAGATAATACATACATAACCAGTCAAAAAATCTATGGGTCTTAGTTGGAGACTTCGATATCACCAGTGGCTCATCGATCAGCATGGCAGATATATAAATAAATTTGCACACAGGTCTCCTACCTGGTAGCTACATTAATTGTGCGGACCCAATTCTTCCAATTCACGCTGGCTGTGTCTACACTAGCAAGTTCTTTCGGAAAATCAGGCCCTTTCTGAAAGAACATATGGAGAGTCCACCCACAAAATTCGCTCTTTCGATCCAAAATCAAAGAATATGATTCTTCCCCCAGAAGCCCTCTTCTGCTCCTGGATCAGGAAGAGTGCCTCCTTTTGAAAGCTTCTTTTGAAAAAAAAATGTGTAGATGCCTTCATGGGCCCTGTAACACGTCCAGAAACGCCCAGCCCCTTGGCCTAGGGCGGGCGGCAGCAAAAAGGGGTTAGAGCACCAGCCCATACTCAGTTCGGGTGGTCAGCGGCTCACCGCTACAACACCATACAGGCCCCAGCCCTCAACCTAGGGAGGGGCCGCAGTTCACAAGAGTAGTATAGTTCTGGGCCCAGCCCTCAGTCCAGGGCAGGGCAGCAGTTCACAGGTAATAGTACAGTTCTAGGCCCGGCCCTCAGTCCAGGGTAGGGCAGCAGTCCCAAGTACTAGCACAGTTCTGGGCCCAGCCCTCAGTCCAGGGCAGGGCAGCAGCACAAGGTTTAACCACAAAGCCCAGCCCTCAGTTTGGGGCGGGGCAGCAACACAAGGGTCTAAATGCAGGCCCAGCACAGGCTGGCCCTGTCAAGGAGAGGGGGGTAGGGGGTCGCAGGCCCTCCCACTCCACTGCGACCTGGCCCGGGGCCCTGGGGGTCGCTCACACGCAACCCCGGCAGTGGGGATCCAGACCACAACACACTGCCATTGGTTCGTGAGCGTCGTTCCCCGGGCCACTTCCTACCTCACCCTCTGCTGGCGGGAGGTCCCAGTCCATCTGGTCAAGGGGTCTCCCTAGGTCAGTCTCCTCCAGGTCATCCACCTTCGGGGGCTCCGGCCAGTCGTCCATAACAATGTCGTTAGGGTAGTCGGGCGGCGGTAATGCAGGAGACGCGAGGCGATCCTGGGTCTGAGTGCTGAAAGGATCCGCTGGGACTCTGGGGCAGCCCGCTCCTGGGGCCTCTTCCAAGGCGGGGGGTCTCTGCCGGCGGGAAGGTCCTGGTAGGTCTGGGAAGTCCGGGTAGTCCCCTTGGGGCATATGGACCCGGGATTGCTTGGAGCCTCTGGGGGCTTGCTCCTCCGGCCTGGCTGGGCGGCCGCAGGCCCTCTCCCTTTGGTGCCGAGGAGCTCGTGCAGGCACGTCCTCCCTGCCCGGAGGTCCAGGTCCGAATGGGTCCTGAGTCCTGCCTTTGGCTCTTCTAGCCCTTGGCCCCGCCCTCTGAGGGGCGGGCCTCTGGTCTCCTGGCTCCGGCCCCACCCACCAGGGCCTCTGCATAGTCTCCCCTGCTTCCGGGTCTGCAGGAGGCCATACTGACTCACTACAGGCCCTTTTTTCGGAAGAGCAGTCCTCATGGTGATGGATTTTTCAATCCCTGGCCCGTTCTTTTGAAAGAGTGGAGACTGTGTGGAAGCTCTCTATTGAAAGAGCGTATCGATCTTTCAACCTGCTTTTTGTGCGTGTGGATGCGCTCTTCCAAAAGAAGATCTTCCAGAAGATCACCTTTCAAAAGATCTCTGTGTTGTAGACACAGCCACTGACATCTCTAGGCAAGAATCATGGGCTTTCTTCCATATGAGTTGATAACTAGATAATTGAATGGGCAAGTAAAAGGCAATGGAAGTCAGAGGCAAAGATGAATTGTTCACCTTTTGTCTGGTCAACAGACAATGAAATGCACTGGTAGCTGTTCCCAATGCTGAGGTTCTGTAGAAAGAAGTGGTAAATATATTGATTCCCCTGTGCTTTGGTCTAGATTTCCTCTCATTTGATAAGACAAAGAAGCTCCTGACCTCTTTGCCTTTCAACACGCAGTTCAAATTTGGTCATGTGAGGTTACGCGGTTACACATTTCTAAAGGGTCCATCTGAGCTAGTGATGGTGGCATTAGGAAAAGCTCAGAGCAAAGAATTCAGTGCATCTAAGGAATGACAGAGGTCCGAAGGAGACAATGCTAGTGAGGAATTGTTATTATTTTCCTCAAAGGCGGGAATTCTGCAGTTGATTGGCAGCATAATTTAACTGGCATCTACTGTATTACAGAGTACTAGATCTTTAGTTGCTGCAAGCCGAGGGACGTGAATCTGTGAGTCCCAAGATCATTTTAACTTCAGGAATGAGATCTCTGCCTTCACGCTACTGAAATCTGTATTGGTTGTGATATAACAGTATTCACTGGAACTAAAGGTGGATGCCCTTATCATGTGACTAGGGTAATAATTTTGTGCAATCCTGATTCATGTCATTATGGCCAGGGCATAAAGACTGTCCTCTTACCACTGCTCCTGTGCATCACACCTTTACATCGTATCTATATTGCAAACTTGGCTTGATGCAAGTAATGTTAAAGTAAAGCTGCTGCAGTTAGTCTATGCTTGTGCATATATACTTGTCTCTTGGGTCAGCACTGTGTGGTAATCACCAAGAGCGCGTGCATAAATACTGGCTCAGCAGGTACAGAATGACTGTTGAACTTGCTTTTGGTAGACTGAGGTGGTGTTTACTCACAAGATTGGATTTCAGTTAAAAATATCCCAATATTTAGAGCTGCCTGCTGTGCCCTGCATAATAGCTGCAAAACAAGTGGCTGGGGCCAGGAGGGGTGGAAAGCTGCTGCTGGTGTGGAGAGTCAAGAATCAGACACTAGGGCTTGTAAACGATATTAAGATGGAGCTTAATGGCTCAGGAAGTCTTCGGAAGAGCACTTCAACAGTGAGCCACATTAATGTAGTGTGGTGTGCTGTGCACTACCTGGCCCTGTTATGTGGGTGGCCTGTTAGAAATTGTGTGATGCTGGGTACACATCTATGCATACAACACTGTCAATGTACCTATTAATTTTGTACTGTTTGCTTCACATTTATGATTATTGTACTGTGCATGTTTGTCATTAAATCTGTGAGTTGTCTTACAATGTGCAGGAACAAGTAAGTGCGTGCTTTCAGAATTGCAAAGCACTCTACGGCCTATGTTACAAACTGATAGCAATGTTCCAAATAATTGAATTATATTCAGTAACAAAACCAGTACAGCGAAAAATCTGCGCAATTGAAAAGAAAATACACTCAAAACTTTAATAAATTAATAGACCAGAATGTATCAAGAGGAAAAGTCATCCATGTACAGTTGTACTACATATACAGCTATCGTGACTTTCACAGATCCGCACATGTGAAGCTGTGGTTGTCCTAATGTCTTCCAAAGTCATAGGGCTGTGGTCCCTGTGTTGCCATGTGGAATGTTGAGAGTTGAGGTGTTTGCGAGGGGAGAAGGGATCTGTAGGAAGGTGCTGTAATGGAGCTCGCCCTGGACTGCAAAGGGAGATGACCACAGGACCTTTGAACCCATAGGCCCACAAGAGTTTGCAGCCTCTCTGTTCACTGAAGGAAAATCCCTATTATGTCCTGATGCACCTCTCTCTCCCTTTTTCCTGCTGGGAATCCTAGACCCTTCTTCTGTCCATGCTTTCTTTCTCAAAATACCTGCAATATTCACCTTCCAGACCCCCTGCTCCCAATCTGATGCAGTGCTGGCTTGAAGGATCTCACTGATTATGTCATCCCAAATCCTCTTCTTCCTCCTCCTTATCCGGCTCCCACATTCCATGGGTGCGAAGGGGGAACTTATCAAGGCTGCAATGGCAGCAAGTACAGTTGAAACACAGAGGCACCCATCAGTCCAATCACAACAGAAGGCAAAAGTTAAGGTTCACAACTCACTTCCTTTGCTCCCCCAGAGTGTTCAACAAGCAACGTCCATTGACTCGTACTTCTGCTTTGGAGTGCTTGTATATGGCACCGGTTACAGAGCAGGCTGTGGTGAATAAGGCTTACTAGGGGAGAGGGAAATTAGGTGGGAATGGCTCAGTTGTATTAAAATAGTATGAAAATATGAGCTTTGGGCAGTGGCACTCAAACTGGCACCATTTTCCACAGTCTGTGGTGATTGTAGCTGATATCTCACTCCTGAAAGTAACAAAGGAACAGAGAACCCTGCTGCTGCTGGTAATCCAGTGTTGGCTAGGCCTGCAGGCTGCTACCCTATGAACTGCATTGGCCTGATGAAGTTACCACTGACTGATGTGCAAAAGTGTCCTACTGCGGAGGAAGCAGTAAGGTTGTCATCCTTAGAAACCTTCAGGAAAGGACTGCAAAGTACCTCCAGTAAAGTGTCCTTGAGATCTAGGGGACATCCCAGTGTTCATATAGTTCCCCTTATGGCTCCCCCACTCTTGCCTAGCCCTACATGGGAACGAAAAGTAGGTAATACCATTACTTCTTTCTTTTGTACTGTTACGTCTTCTCGTACGAGTAAAATAATGGAAAATCAATACTTGTGCCCTCTTAAGTCAGGGGCGCCATCACTGCAACTGGAAATAAATTTACACACTTAAACACAGAGCCTTCCTTTCCACTGGGCTTTCTCATTTGTGATTGCTAGTACTGACTAGATGTGGTGGAGTCTCAAACAGGTCCTGGCTAATAACATAGCTGGACCCTCACCCAGTCACTTGTCTCCCATTCTCTTCTTCCTTGCTGTTCAGGTCAAGGACCTATGACTCAGGCTCCTTGGAAGTATCTTGAGTGATGGGTTCTCCTCTAAGTATGGCATGTAGTGCAATCTAAAAGCAGCATGCTGGTGGTTTGGCACCAGATCCACTGTCGGCCTCCCTGGTTTGTTTATAAAGAAAGTAGAACCGAACATTTTTACAAAAAAGAACCATTTACTTTCTTCGATCTTCTGTAAAAGGTCAGGAAAGTTTAAAATTAATGGCAACCAACATAAATGAGAAACAGAAACTGAAGAAACAGTAATTTTCTTGCCTACAGTCCAAATGATTTCCTTTTTCCTTAACAGAAGCTGTTTACCTGCTTTGGCTAATAAGACAACAGGAATTTGCAGCGCTTTTCATCTTAGATCTTTGGGAATCCCTACTTCATAACAGGAAACAGGAAACCACAGACATGATTAAAATGGCCAACCATATGCTAAACAAAGCAATCCACCCTTCCCCCAAACTCAGCTGACCAAAAAGTCAGGACTATCAGAAAGTGTGAAAAGGCAAAATTGCTCTTGGAAAATATGAAGTGGGCTTTGTTCAAATAAAGCCAAACTGCCTGAAGCCATTGGGTCAGATTCTTATCCAGTGAAAATCAATATAACTTGACTGCAGAGCCACACTCAGAGACACCAAACAAGGATCTGTCCTTTCTTGTAGATGAGGCAAGCAACCAGTGTTACACATGCTAGTCTGTATGTGAGGAAGGTCACACCTCCTAAAGTCCCTTTCCTTCTCGAGGCTACATCTACACTACCACCCAGATCAACACTCGAGATCAATCCACCAATGGTCGATTTAGTGGGTCAAGGGAAGACCTCTGAAATTGACTGCAGACCACTCTCTGGTCAGACATGTTACAGTACTCCAGATATGAGAGTAAGGGAAGTCAACATGAGAGTTTCTCTGATCAACCCTCCTAAAGTGTAGAGCCGGCAGTAACTCATCTTAAGGTAGATCTACTCCAGGTGCCATGTTTATATAGTTGGAGTTGCACATCTTAAGATGACTTTCTGCTATAGTGTGGGTGTAGCCACACTTGATAATGCAGCTATTTCTCTCCTAGGCCAAGAGTTCTCACGTCTTTCAATGTGGAACACATTTTAATAAGAGAAGTGTCTTAAGGGCTACTTCCCTCCCCATTTGCTATCACATGGATCCTCTTCTCTCCTTTGGACAGCCTTCCTCAGCCTTCAGCAATCACTGCTATGTCATTCTACTCTGATAAAACCCTTTCCCCCTTCCCATTTTTTCTATTCCTTTCTCTTGTCTTACTCCCCTGAACTAGCCTCTCTGTCATCTGTTCCCTCTCAACTGACGTGCTTTCCCACAGCCTGGCCCTCCCGTCTTCCTGGACATATGGCTAGGCAGCCTCATTTCCTTTTCCTCTGGACATTCCTCTCCCAGTGGATGCTGGCAACTGGGCCAATGGCTTCTGGTTCCTCCTCTTCATAATCTATATACCATAGGCTGAAGCCAATGCAGCTAGGGCCAGACTATTCTTCCTTGTTTCCGGCTGCTTTTACAAGCCTTTGCACATTTCTTTTCAGTGCAAAGCTGATATTCCTCCAGCACCAGCTAGAGAGAAGCAGCCACGCATGACGAGCTAGTTCTCTGCTGAACACAAGCTAGTGCTCTGTGGGCATCTGGTCTGCCTTACACCAAAATCAGGGAGATACTGGACTAAGCATGTTGCTAAAAACCAGCAAGAAAATGTGAGGCAGATTGGACTGAAATGGAAGTGCTATTTCTGTTCCCTTTAGACTAGAGAGGGGACAACTCAGCTGTTTCAGAGAACAGGCCCTGAAAGCACACATGGGATATGCAATGTTGTTACCCATCCAGACCTTTTTCAGTCATGTCACTTTTATTAATGCTACTGAATCCACGCCTGATAAATGTTTCAGTGAATAAGACACCCTTTCCTCAGTCTGTAAGTGCTATCTAAGATACAAATGCCGGGCCCAACTTTGATGAGATGTTTGTAGAAATTAAACAAAACAAAACAAAACCACTACAGGTAGGATTTTCAAAAGTGCTCAGCAATGACTCCCACTGAAGTCAACAAGGATAGGCCTACAGAGCAGTTAGACACCCCTGCTGCAGGTCTCTTTCATGGCTCGGTGGACTTATAATTTGCCCACATTGCAGGGTACTAGATCCTGGGATCCAGAGTGAGCTCACACTGCTACACAGTAATGAAACAACCCCACAGCCTGAGCCCTGTGAACCTGAGGGGCTGGCATAGTCCAGCCTTATGTGTCTGGTTGCTACACGGACATATCCTTAAACTTGTAGCATTGACCTCTATGGAAGCAGAGTTAGACCAATGATGAGCAGAGTTGAAAATTCCATGCTACAGGTTCACAGATAAGTCTCTAACTTGAATAGCAGCTGATTTGAAACACTCATTAGTTGAAGTTCAAATATTTTGCACAGTTCTTGATTATGGCATAGCTTCAGCCACCTCAGATCAATAGTTTTTTTGCATTATAACCAGAGAATGTACAAGTAATACTTTTTCCAGATTTTTTTTTACTCTAAGACTGCCAGCTCAGTCAAAGGTGTTTCAGTAAATATGGCTGAAATAAAGGTGTTTTACCTGACAACTGTCCAGTAGCCACAGGTCTCACTTTATATGGAGTACTGTAAAATATCAGAAAAGGCTTGTTACAAGGACACCTTGCATTTCCTATATAGGACTGGTGCACATGCCATGAAGAGTGGGCAGGCCTGCTCACTGGGGGTGGGTGAGGAACAAAGGGGGCAGTCGCCCCAGGGCCCGGCCTTTCAAAGTGACCTGGAGCTTCAGCTGCCACCACTGCAACTTTGTCAGCAGTGGCGGCTGGAGGTCTGGGCCCCTTTGAAGACCCGCGACATTGCTGCTCTGCCACTCTGTGCAGCTGTGAGGGGGGTATTTGTCCCTGCCCCTTTTGGGGGTGCGGAGCCAAGCCCCCTCCTAGTTTGCCCTGAGAGTGGGAGGAAACATATCAATGCATTCTGAGCTGGCTTGAAATGTGTAGGTTGAAAATTTATCCATGGAAATAAAGAACATGCACCTTTTGTGAAATTATCACCTTTAAATTTGCAGCACTGTAGTAAAGGACGTGGTCAAGTTACTCTAGTGCCACCAGAATATGCCCTTGTCAGATAGCAAGCACAGCAGAAATCTCTCCCTTCTGAGGAGAGTCAGCTTGGAAATAGAGGTGTCAAAGAAATTGTCACTGGGGAGAAGAAAGTTCTGTGGGGGCAGGGACAGTCTTTTTGTTCTCTGTTTACACAGTGCCCATCACAGTGGGGTCCTGGCCTATGAGTCGGGGGCCTAGGCATGCACAGATAACTACAGAGATAATGAGAGTGACCACAGTGGGCATAAAAAGCAAGCAGAGCAAGCTGTGAAAAGCCAGGGAACAGAAAGTGAATTGGGTTTAGACCACTGTAGGGCTTGGAGCAGCCTCTCTATGAATCCACACCCCAGAAAAAGCTGGACCACCCATTTGCAAACATGCCTGAGTTTTAACTGAGAAATATAGAAGCCTGTGAATTACAGGAGCTGGCAGCCTTTGAAGTAAACACAGTGGGTTGCAAACAGATGTTCTACATTAAATACGTATGTGCAGTAGTTTTTCCTCCAATGTCTTCTCCTATTTTACTAACAGATAAAGTTACAATCCAAGGAGACATTAATGTTATCATCTTGTGCCCAGCTTCTGCTGACAGTTACTTCTCACAGTGCAGGGGCTCCTGACCCCCTTTTCTGGCTTGACTCTATTTTACAGGGTTGGGCCCTCTTCAGGCTTACCTCTCCGTGTTTGCTGGCATTGTTGGATCGATGGATACCAGGCAATTATCAACTGTCAAAAGTGAGATAGTTGTGTTCCTGAAAGACATGAGTCAAAGAGGGTTATTTAACTTAGAAAATGAGGGTGCTGGTTCTGCGTTCACACCTTTCTTGCCCCGACGTAACTGATCAAGTGGGATTGAACACTCCCATTCTGACCAGGTGCCATGTCACACACTCTCTGCCCTGATGTAGATGACTACACAAGGGACAACACAGTAGAAAATTGGGTCCTTAATAACTATGGTCTGCACAGTTCGACCACAAGAGACACGTGTGATTAAAACTCATCTGCGGTCTTGTTTGTCCCCAGAGGAACTTTTCTCCCTATAAAATCACATCTGCTGCACTACTGAATAACCACATACTAATCCTTCCACTGAGGAGCTATCATGATTTATTGACTTGGTAGAGTTTAGATATTTAGACTGAGTTAAAAACCAGTATAAATATTTACCCTGAGAAAATGCATACAAAATCCAACTCCCTCCCAGCTACACAAGTGATTGGCAGTGCTGCTTTTCACTTCTTTTACAAAAAGAGAATTCTAAAATTGTTAAACAAGTGCCGGCACAAAACAAACAAGCAAACAAACAAACCCCAAAGCCAAACATCAAGAGCAATGGAAAGTATTGAAAGGAGGGCAAAGTTTTTGAATATTTATTTTTGGCGCATCACAGACTTAGTGAACGTGTTTGAAATTAGTGAAATCTCAGCATTCCTTTGTAAAGCCCTGTTTAAAACAAACCGTAACCCAGCTTGTTTAACAGACCCTCCTGTTATTGCTCATGAATGGCTTATCTCATTGAACAGGTTTTCTGGGTGACAGTGGAAGAATTAGACATCACCGGCACATGACACTTATCGATCTCTCCAATATCAAAGGAAGGGTATAGCAAAAGGAAACACCAAAGCCTATTGGATTCCGTCCCAGAATTTTATGTAAATAATGGTCAGTGGGTTCTCCAGCTACCCACAGAGTTAGCCACACTCAATAATCCTGTGTTGTTATTTTCATAGGCTTTATTACTGTGAACGTGTACATCTAAGGGACATCATACTCCTCTCTACAGACCCCTTATTAGAGGGTTCTGTGACATCCAGAGAGCAGTGGGAACTAGTCTTCAGTGCATGGACAAGGGGCTTCTGGCTGATTCCCCTAGCTTCATGAGTGAAACCTCCAGCCTCCAGCCAGTTTGGTCTGTGGAGGACTGGAACATCAAACTCTGTCCCAAATGAAAGAATTAACAAGGTGGTGCACAAGTGGAAACTCATGACATTTATAGGACCCCTCCTTCCCCCAGAAATAACCCAATTAAGTGAGGACATGGTCTGGAACAAAGAACCTAGTAACATTTTTATTTATTCCTTTTATGCAAAATTCCAGCAGATACTATGTGAATGGATGGAGCTTTGAACAAGGCTGGTACAAGTTTATTTGACAGGTGCCCCACATGTAAAACCAGCATCCTTCAGTGGGTTTTTCTGTGCATAATTTCTCAAAACACCTTCTATTGTGTTCTGTTCTCTTCACCAAATCAATACTGTGATATCTGAGCACCTTCCAAAAGTGCATGAAGTTCTCTTCAATTTATGAATTATGCATGAATTACTGTTACCCCAGTTTCTGCTTCCCATATACTGTAGTTTGATGCCTGAGATGCAAAATTCAAATCAGGGCTTTTGTCTGGATTTTTAAAATATTTTCTCCTCTTCCCAAAACTCAGACATGAGTTGGGTGTGAGGTTCCATTTTGGGCTCATCGATGAATTGTTCTGAAGAAGGAAGGAACCAAGATTAAAGATGTGTTAGCCCTTCTCAAAAATATCAATTGATACCTACCTTGGTAAACCAGTTGCGATGCAGAAGAGGTCCACAATATCTCTGGAATTGCAGTATTTACTGAAGACCACCTTCCCAGCAAAACAGCAGCAGCAAAGAAAAACAAGAGAAGGTACATTTTAATTCCATGGGACATTAACCTCATGTATTCTCTTTATAGAATCATAGACTCTTAAGGCTGGGAGAAACGTCAGGAGATCATCGAGTCCAGTCCCCACCCCCAAAGCAGGATCAACCCTAAATAAATCATCCTAGCCAGGACTTTGTCAAGCTGGGACTTAAAAACCTCTAGGGGTGGAGATTCCACCACCTCTCTAGGCAAAGCATTCCAGTGCTTCACCACCCTCCTGGTGGAATAGTTTTTCCTAAAATCCAACCTAGACCTCCTTCACTGTAGCTTGAGACTATTGCTCCTTGTTCTGCCGTCCCTCTCTACTGAGAACAGCCTCTCTCCATCCTTTTTAGAGCCTCTGCTTTAGGAAGTTGAAAGCTGTTAACAAATCACCCCTCACTCTTCTCTTCTGCAAATTAAAGAAGCTCAAATCCCTCAGCCTCTCCTCATAGGTCATGTGCTCCCTCCCCCTAATCATTTTTGTAGCCCTCTGCTGGACCTTCCCCAATGCATCTACATCCTTTCTATACTGGGGGTCCCCAAAGTGGATGCTCATTCTTGCTTTTGAAATATCTGATTTGCCCTGGACACTGGAATTCTTTCCTCTCTTTCTTCTCTTTCCCCTTTTGTGATTCATTTATTTTCAGTGAGAAAGCAGAAGAGGAAAGGGGCTTGTCAATGCTAACCCAACTAGCTACAAATATAGCCTACGGTACCTGAAATGACAACAAAACACACTTTATGATACACTTACCCTATATAACACGCATGACCACGTATTGCACGAAGAAACAACTGAGAGTCCTGAAATATGTTTATTTAACAGGACAGATCACCACAGCTAATCTAAATTGGTTAATTCATTTATATCAGCGATGAATCTGGACTAGTAATTTAAACATTTTCCAAGTGCTCCACACTTCCCACTGTAGGGTATGGCACCATTGCAGTCATGTTAAGTTAGCAGCTGAATCCACTCGAGAGAAATTCTAATTTTTGCCACTGCTGCTGACCCTCAAAGAATGCCCTTCGTCCTTCTGCACACCCAACAGGTGTTAAAAACACTACTGACGTTGCAAAGATAGCCCTAAATAATCTCAGTTTAAAAATCTTCAGGGCAGGAGACGGTGGAACTCGGGTTTTTATGCAAACCCTTCAGGCATTTGCATTATGATAAAAGTCTTTAAGCACATTATCACATACTATTTTTCCATTGGATGTCTACCTCAATCAGCGCATAGGATAGACCTGCTCAGGAGATGAATAGCGTGTGTAGTAAAGAAGGCTGTTCTCTGCTGGAACCTGCTTCCATTGTTGCAGAAGGTGGAAGATAATGGCAAGGGGTTTGCAGGAAGAGAAAGGACACGCTCGTGGTCTTCCAGTGATCCCTGCCCATTCCTTGAACCACCCCTGCCTCTGCCATTTGATCCACCTCTCCATTCCCATTGCATTCCCTGCCTCATAATACCAGTCTGCTTATCCAACCAGTCCCACTCTTCTCGCCCAGCTTGCTCAAGTCTCTTCCTCCCTCCCCCACTCCTCATCCGCCTGCAGTCCCACTCAAACTCTTTGTTCTAATCTATCCTCTCTCAGGTTTGGCTCTTGTCCATGCAGCACCCTCCTCTTCCCTACCTTGGCCCAGCAGATGGCCATTAAGAGCTCTGGGTACTCAGGCTGTCTACTTTCAGTTTCAGTGCCTGGGCTCCAGCTGGACATGCAGCATCCCAGAGCTGTAATTGCAGGCAAAGTCCAGCTCAGATCTGGGCTGTAAAGCACCCAGTGCTCATGGAATTAGACACTAAAATTTGAGAAGTCTCCACTGAGCATGAGCAAACCAAAATTTTTCAAGGCTTAAACCTTGGCCAAATTTGGGCAGGTTTTCATATGAATGGCAAAAATCACATCCCTGACACAAAGACCAACTTTAAAGTCCCTGCTCCAAAGCACGTTGCCATCACCTCCCACTAAATCGGTTTAAAAAAGTCTCAGAAGTTGTTTAACATGAGGAAAGCTTGTTTCCCTAATCTTGTTCTCAGATAGTCTACTTTCAGTCAAAACTGTTCAGCCCTAATAAATTCAGCCTGAAGCAGACATACAACACAGACCATTTAAACTCTGCAGCTATGTCTGTGCTAGAGAGTTTTGTCGACAAAACCGGTATTTTGTTGACAAATCCCATGGAGTGTCCGCATTCCCAAGGCGTTCTGTCAACAGTACATCGACAAAATGCTGCACTTCTGTCAACGGTGTTCTGCTGTTCCTCTGGGAGACAGAACATCTCTGTCAACAGATTCTGTTGACAGAAAGCGGGTCTGGATGCTCCAGGGGGAGCCTTTGATGACAGACAGGGCTTCTAGGACACTGGGAAGCCTTGTCTGCTGAGTTTCTAGTTGGCTGTTTTGCCAACAGAGCAGCTGAGCAGTCCGGTTGCTCTCTGCTGGCAGAGTGGATCACTCTTTTGATCTGCTTTGCAGTCTGGCCGCCATCTGTCAATGGCAGTTTTGTCAGAAGCAATCTTCTGACAGAAACTTCCATCAACAGATTGCTGTAGTGTAGACAAAGCCATACAGTCAAAGTTCAGCAAAACTAAAAGGTACTGAAAACTGGGTTTTATGCACCCTTAGTAATAGGTGGAGTTACCAGCCCCAGATATAACAGCAGGATTCAACCTTGTATTGATACGGGCAGCTCTAAGCATTCAGAAATCATAAATTAGGCCAAAACTGAGACTGGTTTCAAAATCATGAAGTTAACATACATAGGCTACGTCTACACGTGCACACAACATCGAAATAGCTTATTTAGATGTAGTGACATCGAAATAGTCTATTTCGATGAATAACGTCTACACGTCCTCCGGGGCTGGCAACGTCGACATTCAACTTCGACATCGGGCAGCACCACATCGAAATAGGCGCTGCGAGGGAACGTCTACACGCCAAAGTAGCACACATCGAAATAAGGGTGCCAGGAACAGCTGCAGACAGGGTCACAGGGCGGACTCAACAGCAAGCCGCTCCCTTAAAGGGCCCCTCCCAGACACACTTGCACTAAACAGCACAAGATCCACAGAGCCGACAACTGGTTGCAGACCCTGTGCATGCAGCATGGATCCCCAGCTGCCGCAGCAGCAGCCAGAAGCCCTGGGCTAAGGGCTGCTGCACACGGTGACCATAGAGCCCCGCAGGGGCTGGAGAGAGAGCGTCTCTCAACCCCTCAGCTGATGGCCGCCATGGAGGACCCCGCTATTTCGATGGTGCGGGACGCAGATCGTCTACACGTGCCCTACTTCGACGTTCAACTTCAAAGTAGGGCGCTATTCCCATCCCCTCATGGGGTTAGCGGCTTCGACGTCTCGCCGCCTAATGTCAATTTCAACTTCGAAATAGCGCCCAACACGTGTAGCCGTGACGGGTGCTATTTCGAAGTTGGCGCCGCTACTTTGAAGTAGCGTGCACGTGTAGACACGGCCATATTGATATTGAGATCTTATTTCCCATCTGGTCTTTGAACTTTTAGGTGTCACATTGGCAAGCTTTTCTATACCACCCTGGGGACAGAAACTTAATACTTTCCTTCCAGACAGTGAAAGTTGAGATTGTCACACAATAAAATGATTCTAGGAGCTGGGGATTTAAGAAAACACCCCAACTATCACAAAGCCATAACAGAATTTTTAGAGTTGGCAGCACTGTCTGGATGTGTGACTGTGCCAGACATGCTAGGTGAGTTAGATGAGGTATTAAACAAATATTTCATATCCTGTTCCCTGGGAGAAATTAAAAAAACCCATTACAGTGGTTGTGGTATGAAAGTTTTGCTGGTGGTGTTCTTTTTAATAGCAAGAGAAGGGCATAACTGTTAGTACATTGCTCCACTCATTGGGATGTCTAGATTAAATTTTATGGAATTGAACAATTAGATCATGAAAAACATGAGACAATTACCAGTTATTACACATTATTTGGAAAGTAATTGGCATCAAGACCCAATTTATCCTATGCGACTATTTTGATAATCACCACAGTGATGGACCTTAGTTTATTACAATCCAGCTGCAATCAAAGCAGTAAAATGAGGTTTTAAATATATTTTTAATCAGATTTAGATATGACTAAATCCTGCTCTTAGCAACACAGCATCTTTCTGAGAGCTGGCTACTAAAACTGTCTGACTTGGTATCACAAGCTCATTATTGTACAAACAACTGACAAATGCAATAATTTAGGAGACGCTTGTAACTGCAGCTGAACTTACAATGAACTTTTGTGACAAGCTGGGTTCTCATTCTGGAAATCAATTATTAGTGACCAGAGAGGATAAGAGCGGGATAAGATAAAAAATATTCAGGAAGCACTAAAGGTCAGAAAGCCAGCCAGTTTCATGAAGGAAAGCACCAGGATTTTAATAAAGCCAGCATGACTTTTTTCAAAGTTTCGGAGAATAATGAAAAAGTGCAAAGCTGGGCAATAAAATATTACTTTGTATTTAAGTCTAAGTGGACAGTGGGCTAGATTCCTAATGCTCTTGGTCTTTTACAAAGTTCGATAGAAACTGTGATTCATAAATCACTTGCTGCCTTTTGATAAGGAGATCAAGATTTGAAATGATTGTCTTTAGGGGGGTTTTAACCTGTGATTTTATGTTATAAAACTATTTTTTTTCACTTGTCAGATGGTGGATAATTCTGACTGGTTTCCTTCTATTTTCAAGCAAAGCAGCCAGCCAGCAAGCAATCATTTCCTAGCAAATGTAAAGTTTTCTGTGATTGCCTGTACATTCTTACTCCCAATGAAGTAAATGAGAGTTTTCCTGGTGACTTCTAGAGCTGGATCCTTAGTTGAGACTCAGGTGCTGAGTTATTTTGCTCTAAAACAGAAGTTCTTAACCTTTACTGCAGCCTGCACACCTTAGGTTCTCAAAATATGTTCTTGCACCCCTTTATCAAATATCAAAATGGAGATGGGGGGGCCTTATACACTTTTAAATGCATGTTAAATATATGCAAAATAGTTGTATATTATTACTCACCACAAATAATAGTATAGTGAGCATAGAGAAATAAGCAAGTACTACCCAGAGACGTTGCAGAGTTTTGCTGTGGAAGTAAACGGTAACTGGCGTGCTAACACTTCATGGCTAACTGACTTCAAACAAAGCCGCTGGCACTGCCACATCACCATCCGCACATGCGTCAAGAAATACCCTGCAATGTGGCGGTACGCTACATTTTGTAGCAAGACAATTTCACCACAATTAGCTGAAAAACTTGCGAGTAAATTTTTTGTTTGTATATTACCGTAATTGTTAAAAATGGATAATGTTAATAAATACATAGAGCTGATGAAACAAAGCAATTGTACTTACGTGCCTGGGCTTAATTTGGGTTTTTGAAGATTTACCTTCTAAAACAATCTGGCAAGTCTCGCACCCCCAGAAAGGTCATCACACACCTCCAGCGGGTGCGTGCACCCCAGGTTAAGAACCACTGCTCTAAAAACTGCTTCATGGGCTGCAGTACCCTTCTTATTTTACATCATGCACAACTTGTGTGTGCGTGGGGGAAGGTGCTTTGGGCACATGTGCACCGTTGATAGCTCCAGCACAGCGCATTCTCTCAGAGCCCGCTTTTATCTCAGAGACATTAGCAATTTTCATCATCTGTGGGTGACACTCTGCAATAATTAGCTTGCAAACATCCATCGCCACAGTACCAGCCATTGGGGTACCAATAGGGTGACCAAACAGCAAGTGTGAAAAATAACTACAGGGGAGAGATGCAACTGGCTTTTAATAGCAGAACTGTCCCAAGAAAATCAGGGCATCTGGTCGACCTAGTGGCCAATGGCAAAATGATTAGCCAACAGCCTGTTGGAGTCTGTCATCACCCACTTCCGATGGTAATTGCAGCTCACTTCTGGTCTCTCTTAACTACATGTCCAGGTACTTATGGGCCAAAAGAAGCTTACAGCACTCTCCAGAAAGGCATCCATCCTCACACAGAAGTTCTAGAACCACTGCCAGCCATCTTAGGTCTGCATGATGATGCAGGGCCATCACTCAGTGCTTGTGGGCCTGCTCCAGAATTTCCAATCAGCTTCCTGGGACTCCACAGTGATTGAAAGCTATGTTGGCTGTCTCCACTACTGCATCTCTGCATGAAGTCTGCACGTGAAGCCTCTTGCCATTGCTTTCTCTGGAAGGTAAGTGGCTGAAGAAGTGCCCTCTCAGGCATCTGCTGTCCTGTATCCATCCTGAGCCGCATTAATGCCAATATCTCAGGGTAGAAGCCAAGGTTTGCTACAGAGTGGGATAGAGGTCCACCCTGGACAGATATTTATAGCATGCCAAACAAGTAGCACTTCTTTGAACTGGCAAGCTAAGACCACTTCCACACAGGTGCCTGGGAAGAAAAAACAAGTTTTCTCAGAATATGCTTCCAAAAACAAAAAATCATTGAGCAGGACTGAGAACTATTGGATGTATTCCCAGAAATCCTACAGCCGGACAGGCGTGAGTACAGTATGAAAGTGGACGCAACAATTCCACTTTGGCTTTGCAGTATGGACACTCACACCGTGGTTAGGCCAAGCTGGGAGTTAGCAAGAACATACCCAAAGTGATGCGAGTGTTGTGAAGGGCATCGGATTGATGCTCTGGATGAATCCTTCTCGTTGTTCATAGAAGAGATATCATGCAGGCAGCAGCAATTCAGGTTGCCGTGTACTGCCCCAGCAAAACAAAAAAGCAGTCCTGTAGCACTTTAAAGAGTAACAAAATTATTTATTAGGCGATGAGCTCTCATGGGACAGACCCACTTCTTCGGAGCTGGAAAATTCTGCCCCAGCAATACGCTTCTGCTTGTCCCGGAGAATTCACATTTAGGGTTTAGGCTATAATGGCCATTCAATCCTTGGTTTCTTTGTTATCTCCACTGGTAAGGGTGACAGTTAGGGCCATTATGATTGCATGGATTCTTATCTGTTGGGAACTGGACTGGCACCCCTAAAGTTAATTTCAAATAGATCTCATCTTGTAGCGACTTTCAGTAACTATACTTTTGGGCTGGACTTGACCTCACCACCTTCCGACAGAAGACTCTGTTATTCACCAGCTGTTTCCTTCTCTGACCACTTCCCTGAAGAAATGCTGTCACAGAGAGGTAGCTGTGTTAGTCTGTATCTTCAAAAACAACAAGAAGGCCTGTGGCACCTCATAGACTAACAGATAGTTTGGAACATAAGCTTTCATGGGCAAAGACCCGCTTCATCAGATGCATGAGTGGGGGGGGTGGGGGGGTTCAGAGAAGGATTTAAAGAGGGGGGTGTCAGTAAAGGGAGGGCCAGAACTGACAAGGTCTATTCAGTCAGGGTGGAAATGGCCCATAATTAGTAGTGTACATCAAGAGAAGAGAAAACCAGTCAGATCAGTCACAGGAGATGTGGCCCATTGTCAGATTCTAATGTGGAGGTGTGAACATGAAGAGCAGAGAAGCTGCTTTTGCAATGGGCCAACCACTCCCAGTCTCTGTTCAATCCTTGGTTGATGGAGTCAAATTTGCAAATGAATGGCAGCTCAGAGATTTCTCTCTCCATTTTATTTCTGAAACTTTTTTTGGTGTAGAACTGCTACTTTTAAATCTGCTACTGAGTGTCCAGGGAGACTGAAGTGTTTTCCTACAGGTTTTTGTATGTTACTATTCCTGTTAGAAAGTTCTCTTTCCTGAACCAGCAAATCAAGATTAATTTAGCCATTTTGAATTTAGTTGTTTTTAGGGAACACTAAAGGTGGAGGAGAAAGCGTTAGAGGGTTCTCTCTGCACTTCCCTGTTGCTAACTCCTTCAAGATTCCCAACCACATATAAATCTAGTTTATTGCTTCTCCCTTGTGTATGAGCCAGATGGCAATGGAAGGAACATAATCCTCAAAAGCACTATAGCCACCACACTTAAGTTGGTTTCCCTGTTTTAAGATTAAATTTGCCACATTTCAGTCCCTCTTGCCTTTAGAGGAATTTCCAACAGGTGTGGAAAAAAAGGACCATGAAACTTGTCATCATTTAGTATTTTACACAATCATCTTCAGAAGCCTCCAACAAAATCATCGTGTCCCCATTTGACTGAAGCACAGAGTATGCTCTGATTGCTTCTGAGGGCAACAGAAAGCCAGGAAAGAAAGCAGCGTAGCTAATGGGATGACTGAGGCTTGCTGGAGTGGGAATAATAGTTGGATTAAGTGTGCAAAGAGTGTGAAACAGGCCACTGAGTCAGTGCTAATGCTTATTGACTGGGCTTTGGGTCATATCCACAATGCTAATGTCAGTGACTGTTTTGGCAAACATCCTTTTGGCCTTAGTCCTTTTTGTATGGCTCTCGTGTGTGTTAAAAATCTCATGGTACTTTGCAGAGAGGGAAGAGATTTACAACCCTAGTGTCTAGCCCAGGGGTGAGCAATAATTTTTGATGGGGGAGGAACTCCAAGATTTTGGGTAAGGGGTTGACAGCCACAATTTTCTATGGAGCAGGTGAAGGGTCTGGGATGGAGCTTGGATGCAGAAGGGAGCTTGGGATAGGGGACTGGGGTGCAGGAGAGGATGTGGGGTATGAGAGGGAGGTTGGGGGAAGCAGGGGCATGTGACCTGGAGCAAGGGATTGGGGTGCAGGGTCCAGAATGGGATATGGGTGCAGGAGAGGATTCCAGCCTGGGGAAGGCTGAAGGAGCACCTGCAGGGTGATCTGGGGTGGGGAGCAGTAGGGTGCAGAGGATATGTGTGGTGACCTGGAGCTGGGGATTGGGGTGCAGGGTCCATAAGGTGTCTGGTTTCCAACCAATAGGAGCTGAGAGATTTTGCTGGAGGACGGGGCAGCATGTGAACCTCTCCCCCCTCTGCAGTGCAGAGAACCACAGGGGCCAGCTGGCTGCTTTGAGCGGTGCTGCTCCCTGACGCAGGGGCTGGCCACAGGCCAGATTAAAAGGCTTGGTAGGCTCAATCTGGCCCAGTGGCTATGTCTTGCCCATGCCTGGTCTAGCCCAATATTCTCACTCAATTGGACATATTTTCATATTCTATGCTGAACAGGAGCTACTCCTCAAGATACAATAAAGGCTCTGATTACATGTAGTCTCTGCCCTGTTGATTTATAACTATTAACTTTGTATGTCACTTTGGGTTTTGGGTACCACAAGCAGGGAAGGGTGTGTAAACCCAAATTCTGTTCTATATCTAGGTTCAGAGTATCTCATCCTCCACATGTCCAGAATTCTGCCCCTTCTTCATTTTTGTTGATAATTGAATTTGGTTCCAATTTTGTTCCAACAAGCAGCTGATATTATTTTTTCTTTGTAAAATTCCTAATGGAGTAGTTCCAAAAAATGCTTCTCAAGCCAGCCTGTTCTCGGCTTCCAGCCCTTTGCATGACAGCATCAACCTGTTGGCTCTGACATCTGTAGTCCTTAGGTGATGTATGTTTTCAGCCAGTAAACTAAGCTGTGTTCAGGATCACTGTCAAGCTGTACAGGTGATCTTTTTAAATTGATGTAAAAGGCTAGTGTCTGTAGAATAAGCCTAGCTCATGGTACAACATATGGTAATATGTTAGCAGATGGCTCCCCTAAGGGCAAGCAGCCAAGTTTTGGTGAACCAGTGACTAAGAGGGGTAAGACGCTGAAGGACATCAGAACCATTGCAAGGAGTAGGTGCAGAGCCAGGGACGAGACGCACTCCAGTGGTCAGGGAGAAGGACCGTGCTGCGTTGAGAGTTTGCCCAGCCAACAGGCCCGTAATGAAGGCTGCTAGGCTGCAGCTGGTGACGAACAGTTTAGCTTCAGACTCACACATGCCACAAGGGCAGGTGAAGGTTGAGTAGCCAAGAAGCAAGGTCTCCTGCCAGGTCAGAAGCCCAGACTGGCCAGCCACCAAGCAGTGGGGTGCACATCTCAGCGTCATGTGCGCCACTGGCATGATCTGAGGGGGAGGTGTGTGTGTGTGTGTGTGTGTGTGAAGATTTTGGGTACCTTTGGGGAGGGGCGGGAAGGCAGGGGGTGGTACAGACCCAGCAATGGAGAGTGGGAGCAAAGGGGACTTTTGCCCCTGGGCCCCTTTGAATTGCTGAGGGAGTGTTACTGCACCCATGCGTATGGCTGTGTTGGGGGACACTCAGCACTGTGGTTCAGGCAGTGTGGAGGCCAAATGCACGAGGCTCCACCCCATCCAACCCTGGCCATGCCCCTCCCACCCTGCCCCAGGGCCCGTGGCAGCTGTTGGCCCCACTGGGATGGTATAACTATTTCAACATCACAGCTGAATTCTCTTCAGTCCCCTTTAGGCCCGTTTTTCTGTTCCTATTCCCCTACTTGTATATTCCTTTCTATAAATGCTCGCAGAATGTTGCTCTGTGCAATAGGCTCTCTGGATCCATGCAATCAAAAGGAGTCTATACCAAAAGCAAAGAGAAATAGGTTCAGAAGTGTGCTATCTTAAGACATCTGCCAGCACCTGTGTCCAACGCAGAGAAGGTCGACACAAAACCATTATGCTTTATTGTGGAAAGTTTCTTGTCCAGGGTGCTAAAGGTGTTCTTGAATGGCTTCAACAATGATTTGCACAGAAGAATTTTGAACTTCTGTACAAGAAGTCTGATGTGAAATTTCTCTCATCATGGTTATGCTTTCCTTCCCAACAGCCACCCCTGGCTATATCAATGTGAAACAGGCTTCGGACCACTTAAATATCACTGTGTGGAATCCACAGGGAAAGGAGAAACTTGCTTTTTAAAAAAAGAAAGAAAAAAAATTGTAATCACAGTCTTGTTGAGAAGCTGAGAAAGTACTGATAAGACTACCTATCTTGTCAGTTATATTTCCAAAACATAGAGATAAGCCTCAAATAAAACTTCACTTCTAAATCCCAGCTGAGTTTAGAAGTTTGAAATTTAGATCCAAGTAGCGAAACTTGATTCATTACCTGTCCAAAGCATCAGGTTTATTCTCCTTTATGGCCCAGCCTAATTAGTGGTTGGGCCAGAAATGTCAACTCTCCATTCCTCAGTTTCCCCACCTATAATGAGGCTAATGCAGGGATTGGCAACCTCTGGCGCACAGCCCTTAGGGTAATCTGCTGGTGGGCCACGATACATTTTGTTCACAATGACCATCCACAAGCATGGTTTCCCACAGCTCCCAGGGACCATGGTTCACTGTTCATGGTTAATGGATTATTAATTATTAATTAATTATTATTAATGGACTATTAATGGAGTTCAAAGTAGCGGCATGGGCTGCAGAGACATGCTGGCTGCCACTTCCCACCGTGTACTGAGGGTCGCTGACCCTGAGATAATGATACTTGCCACATCCTTTGTAAAGTGTTCTGGGAGCCAGTGATTTTAAAGTCATAAGAACTGGGTACGATTGTTATTAGTGGTCTTTTCTATATGATTTTAACTCCTGTCGAGTGAGGCCAGGATATAACACTGTGCTCATTTTGTATTTGCTCCTATCCTACTAAAGTTTTAACTATTCCATTCAAAATGTTATGCCTGATTCTTAGCTTACGCTGGAGTAACTCTATGTGAGGGAGGAATGGAATGGACACCTTTCCAGGCCCAGTCAGCAGTAAGTGATCTGGCATCGTTGTTGTACAAAGCAAAAGGTCCAGGTTTCTGGTCATATTCAGTCAGCATCTGTTCCTTATGTTTCTGTGTGATTTGGAGAAGAGTGATATTGCACCTGGAAACCTGGATGAAGTGGGGGAAGCTATGGAACCTATACCCCTGAGGCAATCTACCTCTGTTTGTTTGTTCCCCACGAGGCCTGGTGTGAGCCTCTGTCATCCCACTACAACCAGCTCCTCTTTCCTCCCATTCTCAGGCTCCAGTGGGAAGGGAAAGTTGCAATCTCCTGGCAAAGGAGGGGTGCCAAGCACGTGGCGACCACCAGAGCCCCCGTCTTGCCCTGACCTGGACTGCTGCCATGCCACCGTGCCCCCACCTTTGCAACATAGAAGCTTGCACAGCTGCAGAAGCTGGTATTTGCAGCCACTGTCTTGTACCTGGTTTCAAAGCAGATGCAAAATAGGGAGTCCCAGTCTACCCCTTACCAGGGCTTCCAGCAAACCAAGTCAAGCTACTCCCTTAAGAGCTCTGTGCTGTACCTGCCGCAGAGTGGCCACATAAAAACATAACTTTGGCCTTATACATAACACGCCCTTATTGTGTTGGACAGATGCTCTTTTGTGAGCTTATTGTTCGTGTTCTACAATGTATCTCTTCTAAAGTCTGCCACTCAGTTTTTTGTTACAGCTAGTGCAACCGTGAGCCCATTGCCCACTCTTCCAGCTCCTGCAGCTGTTAGACTAGCAGAGATCCGATGGTGAAAATAGACTAGGAATGACATGTTCCTTGAGCAAATGAAATCCACCCACACAGACAGGGCACCATTAAATGCATGGAGGTAAGGAGGATGGAGCGTGAGGAAAGGAGAGCATACAAGGAACGTGAAGCCAAGATTCAGAAGCTGATACTGAGGCTTGTGGAACAGCAAACAGAGCTGCTGAGGTACCTGATAGAGGCACAAGAGGGGCAGATAGAGCACAGAGCCTCCCTCTACCTCATGCTGAGTCTCACGCTCTCTTCACCATATTTCATAGCTCCCTCTCCCAGGCACGCTGGGATGCAGGAGGGAAGTCAAGGGCACCCTTCCAATCAAGTCCCAGGGATGTCTACCGGAAGAGAAGGCTGACGTTCCCACACCAGTGACTGCTGAACCAGGGCATTGCAAAACACCGCTAGCCCTTGCGCACTCCTATCCTACTGAACCGCCTGCCCTGAACTCCTTTACTGTCCCATTTCCTTTCAGACCCTAAATAAAAAGTGCATCATTTCTCAAAACCAGAATCTTTAGTGCTTGAATTGTATGGGAAAGGGAGGGTAGCAGGGTTTACGGGCCACCACACACAATACAGGGGGTAGCTCATTACCAGCAACATACTTGACTGTAATTTCACTGCCCGGTCAGTCATAAAGCTGTTTTCAAAGCCTCCCTGATTAGCAGTGTCCCTCACTGTGCTCTTTTTATTGTCCTAGTGTTTGGCCATTCATCATTACTGGCCAGGTGATCTGCCTCCACCCTGGCATTAAATATGCTCCCCCTACTTTCACAAGCATTATGGGTCACACAGCAGGCTGTCATAATGATGGGAATGTTGCTTTCACTGTGATCTAACTGAGTTAACAAACCCAGAAACCTAGCCTTTGAATGGCTGAAAGCACATCTTACTACCCTTCTACACTTGCTCAGCCTATAGTTGAACTACTTACTGCAGTAGGCTGCCAGCATAAGCTTCATAAGCCACAGGAGCAAGGGGTGGGCAGGGTCTCCAAGGGTAATTGTCTGCATCTTCATGTCTCCAATGGCAATTTTCTGGTCTGGGAAAAAAGTTCCATCTTGCAACTTTCTGAAGAGATCAGAGTTCCTAAAGATGCACGTATAATGCGTCTTTCTCAACCACCCCATGTTGATGTCAGTGAAATAGCTCTTGTGATCCACCAAAGCCTTCAGTACCATGGATGATTACCCTTTGTACTTTATGCACTTTGTGGCAAAGTGGTTTGGTGTCAAGACAGGGATGTGAGTTCCTTCTCTTGCCCCACGGCAGTTAGGGAACCACATCACAACAAAACCATCCACTACGTCCTCCACATTTCCCACAGTCACTGTGCTTCCTCGCAGAAGGGTATTGATTGCTTTGGCTACCTGGATCACAGAAGCCCCCAGCTCCAAAGTAATTTCCAAATGACCGGTAGCTTTTGGTGTTGCAAGCCTCCTCAAGGCTATTGCCACTTCCTTTTCAATGGTCAGAGCGGGTCTTATTTTGGTATTTTTGCATGTCAGGAGAGAAGAAAGCAATTCACAAAGCTCCATGAAAGTGGCCTTACGCACTTGGAAGCTTTGTAGCAACTGATGCTTGTCCCATAGCTGCATAACTATGTGGCCCCCACCAGTCTGTGCTCGTTTTACAGGACCAGAACCCAACATGCCACTGTGTGAGCAGGATTGACTGCTGCTAGCGTCTGCTAGTTGCTCCACTCCAGTATCCTGTAGCGTAGGTCAAGGAGGTTGAATTGCATAGGAAGGTTTGTTTAGGATTTGATTAGTTTTAAGGCTGTTTTTCTTTTTGACATTTAATAGGTGCCTTTGATTTAGCTGGTAAAATGACTCCAAATCCATCACTTATTTCCTGAGCGTTAGGAAAATATGAAACTGGATGATTTCCTCAAAACTTGGACAGGGCCAGTTCTCTTTTCTTTTTCCATTTAAATTACTTTTCTTGCCCTCCCATCTTTCCATCCTAGGGTGTAGCTACAATGGGACATTAATTAAGACATTTAAAAAACCCCTCAGATTAAATGATTTGCCTCACCCACTGTCACTGCTCATAATACTTGGAGTGAAATCACTCCACTGAGATATTTAAAAATGACACCGCCTGAGAGCCACCCCAACTGGAATTATTGCTGTTTGGCAGTTAAGCTCTGTAGCCATTTACTCCACAGAGTTAATCTACTGACATGCATACTGAGCCTTGACCTCCAAGTGGAAAAAAAAAATCACCCTCATAAACATGCTGTGCCTGGATGGCTGCATGGCTGTGCCTTCAATAGAACCACATTTAAGATTTCTTTTTAAAAAATCCCTCTTGTTTGAAGAGATGAGAGAGTGGCAATATTTGCCTCCAGGCCCAGAGGTCAAACGTCTCAAAATTCATAGATGGAAAAATGGTCTGAGATAAATGAGATGAAATTCAATACGGACAAATGCAAAGAACTCCCCTTAGGAAGGAACCATCAGCTGCAGAGATACACAATGGGAAATGACAGCCTAGGCAGCAGCCCTGCAGAAAGAGGTCTTAGGGTCACAGTGGACCACAAGCTAACTGTGGGTCAACAGTGCAACAGGGTTGTAAAAAAGCAAACGCCATTCCGGGATGTAGTAGCAGGAGTGTTGTAACAAGACACGAGAAGTAATTCTTTCATTTTACTTCATGCTTGTTAGGCCTCAATTGGAAAACTGTGTGCAGTTCGTGACACCACATCTCAGGAAAGAATTGAACAAATTGGAGAAAGTCCAGAATAGAGCACTAAAGATGACTAACTGGCTAGAAAACAAGACCTGTGAGGGAAGACTGAAAAAATTGGGTTTGTTTAGTGTGGAAAACAGAAGGGTGAGATGGAACGTAACAATTTTCAAGTGGATAGAAAGTGGTTACAATGAGCAAAGAGACACAAATATTCTCCTCCTCCGAGGACAGAAGGAGAAGGAATGGGCTTAAATTGAAGCAAGGACAGTATAGGTTGGACTTTTGGAAAAAAAAAAACTTGACTGTCAAGAGCTTAAACGCCTGAATAAATTACCTAGGGAGTTTGTGGAATCTCCATTGTTGGAGATTTTCAAGAGCAGTTTAGACAAATGCCTTTTGGAGTGATATAGGTAATACTTAGCTCTGCGAGGAGTGCAGGGGATTAGACCAGATGACATCTTGAGGTCCCTTCACTCCTACAATTCTGTGATTCTACTGATGGGGTCTTTTACCCTTGCATTGTGCAGATCACCCAGAAGGGTTTCAAAGCCCAACATATTGAGAGTCACAGTCCAGCAGGTCATCTTTTTGGGGAGTATTGTAGGCAGAGCTGGAGGGACTGATAAGGATATCAATGCTTCACATCAAATGGCAAGACTTTGTCACAAATGAGGAGCTTTGGAACAGAGCAGGACAAGAACCACTTGATGTTCAAATCGAGAGAAGAACATGGGGATGGCTAGGCCACTCTCTCAGAGACCATCATCCAGCATAGGTTCTCAAGCTCTCAAATGAAATCCACAAGGAAAACACAAAAGAGGACAATCTTGGACAGTGTGGAGGAGATCTACTGAAACTGAAGGACAATAACTGGGGTACTCCTGGGGTCAGCTAGAAGCTTTGTCCCAAGGCAGAGAGAAGTGGAAGAGGCTTGTAGATGACCTATACTCCACTCGGAGTACAAGGGATTAAGTAAGTAGTAAGTAACAGCTATCTGTTAGGATGTAATGCTTAATTAAATGTTAATGTTTTCATTAACAGATCCTTAAGTGTAATGTGCTACATACTAGATCTTCAGGCATAATACTCAATGAGCCTGACAGTCATCTCACTTAAAATCTTGTAAATGAGGATTAACTCCACAGAAGTCAACGGTGCACCAAAGTGCAAAACTGGTGTAAGACAAGAATCAGGCCATTTAAATGAAAAAGTATTTATCATCATCATCATCAATCAGGTGCCCATCTCCAACACAATATTATGAAATGTTCATAAACACAGTCAAATTCGGGGGCTTTCAAACTCAAACAATTTTATTATGACCATATTTCAGTAGTGGGTCAAACAAGGAGCTGCTTCGCATTACTTTAAAGAGCTGCCTCCAGAAATCACAAATACTTCATTCCTTGGAAGATTATGGATTCCTTTCATATAATTAAGTTTTTACTTGGGAGGCATGAGGCTTTGCACTATGCTCTGCTTGCCCCTGAATGAGCCCCCATTTACTCCATATTTTTACTGCAGTAATCCTTCCCAACATTTCACAGATGGAATTTCACATCTGACAAAAGAAGCAGATAACATTTACTGAGCAACATTTATATTGCTTGCGTTTGCATTGCTGTTTCATGCAGTCATGCCTCTGGTGTGTTCTTCTGCAATATAATTGCTCTTCAGAGACTAATCCTGGGAAACACTCAATTTCTTAGCAGGAGGAAGTGACAAAATATTGTTTAGTAACTATAGTCTCCAACTTTTTAAATAAAAATTAAAACCTTTGTTTTTTATATTTCTGAAGGAGTTATGGAATTTCACACAGCAAGTGTCATTTCTTTGGATTATTAGGCAACTAGCTCTGCCAAGCTGTGGCAAACCATAAATCCTTCTTCCTGTGTAACTGTGTTTGAATGCTCCTTTCTGCTCGTGATGAAAAGCTGACAGCAACAGAGATTTCACATTCAACTCAAAGCCCCAAAACTGATGAGGTGATAATATTCTGCTGAGGAAACTTGTGCAGCTCTTTATTATCCAAGGTCTTATTTTGAATACATTCCTCATTTGCTATTTGCATACTCCTGTGAGCTTGCCATATCCAGGGGAATTTGTTCAGTCTCTTGGGTGACAAGTGCAGTCTGGTAAGGGCCCATAGGCAAAGAAGACACACTTTGGGATGACAGTAGGCAACTACTTAGTTACCTAATGATTTATTCAGTGATGAGCTTTCATGGGACAGACCCACTTCATCAGATCAATTTCATTTCCAATCCAGACTGACATTTATAAGTACAGAGGACAAAAGAAAAAGAAAAGAAAAGAAAAAATTTCAATAAAAACTTGATCTGAAGAAGTGGGTCTGTCCCACAAAAACTCATCTCCAAATAAATCATTTTGTTAGTCTTTAAATTGCTACATTTCTGCTGCTTTGGTTTCCTGGAGTGCAGAGTAACACGGCTACCTCTGTGTTACTACTCAGTTACCTGTTATTTATGGTTATCTAATAAATGAAGAGTAACAGAGACGTAGACATGTTAGCCTGTATGCCAACAAAACAAAGCAGCAGAAATGCTACATCTTTCCAAAGGAAAAGTTGAGGGCATGTAAAATAATTTAGGCTTGATCCTTGAATTTTGCAAGCCAGAACGAGATGTCTTTTTAATAGCTGAGTGTCATCTATTTGCTGTGTAAGGTACTTGACTTGTGTCCAAAAGATGATCTAGGCTAAATTAGGAAGTGAAACAGTAGGGTATTTAGGTGTAAAATGCATACCTAGCATATTTCACATATTCTGAGCTGTATGTTTCTTATAGTTAGCATACATACTCCTCAGAGCATGGATTGCATATTCCTTTATGTTCTGTATAGCACTGAATGCACAATAAATAATACCTGAAGTTCTGATAAAACTTCAGTGAAGAAGAACTCGGTCAGTGTTATTGTTGGCCACTACCCACTACCAGCAACTGAGATACAAATGCATATTAATTAAACAGCTTCCTAGCACTTAGAGTATATTTTAAAATGTCTTCTTCCCGTTAATATCCATGTGCCAGACAATCTTAAAATAATGCATCATAGCTTCCTTTTCAGTTACTGTTCATCATGTGAAAACCAGGACAGCACCTTTCCACACGCAAAACTTTGCAAACCCTGAAAGGGTTGCTTCTGTAGAGCAGTCCTGGAAGACTATTAAATCAGCATTTCACACACATACACGGAAGTCCTGGAGCATAGAGAGTCTTAATTGCACTTTAAAAACAAACCAACTGTATTTGTTCCCAAAGCAGAAGTAACTCAAAAGCATTTTATAAAGAGTAAAGCTCCATGCCAGTGCTGAATATAAACACATTTAAAGCTTTAGGTCACATAATACAGTGTGACATCATCGCTGCTGTTGCTTACTGAAAGAGATACCAGCCTGTGAAAAATAGAAGTACCTTTTGAATTCTTCCGTCAATATCCAAATAGATACACTTGGGCCGGTAGGTTGAAGAGGCAGATCCCATCTTGCTATAGCTGGACTTTTACTGTACTTTCCCTGTGTCAGCTGTATAGCAGGAAAAAGGGATTAGCCAAATAATCCTGAGCCACCACTGCCTGTCCCTTCAGTGTCTTAGCTCTTCCTCCGTGTACCACAGTCTCATGCTGCGATGGTCCCTCCTCTAGCATACATGCATTTTGCGGTGGCTCTGTGTGTGTGTGTATGTGTGCCACCTCCTCTGAGTTTTTCCTTCTCTCTGACTCCAGCTGCCTTGGACAGGGAAAGACTGGCTCCAGATCCTGCCGTTTAGTGCCCTCCTCATTCCCATAGCAACCCCCTTTGACTTCAGAGCTGGGAGCCTGCGGGCAATCAATCTGTTACGCTGTACTGGCGAGCAGGACTTGATTAGTCGCTTTCAACACACAAGACAAAGTACCAGTTATCGCTGGGAGAATCCTCTACATTAGACTGCAGCCAGCGTCATTTGTTTTTATGGTGAAATGGAAACAGAACAATCAACTAATATCTATCCTTTCAGTTGCCTCTATTCATTTTAAAGAAGTATGACAGACTCCCAGCTGTACTGAGTCCTGGCACATTTAAAAACACCATGTAGCCAGACCTGGGACTGACCCAGCTAAAACTAAGCCGCTACATTTATATGCCACCTCTGTTATCATTGGATAGGCATAAGATGGGCAAGAAAGAGTTATAGTAATAAAATGTAGACCCACAGACAAATGTCTATCGCGTGATGTCCCAAATACAATTCCTGTGTTTAAAAGAAATCTGTAGTTAGGGAAATGTTGAGTGCTCTGGGAATTGTATACCACATTTGGAAAACCGGTCTGAAAACCGGAGGGAGGAATACATTTGCTGTTTGATTCTATGTGAATTCCAAATACCAGCTGCTGAAAGTCTGCCTTGTTTTGCATTGTCAGTGTCTGCAGGAAACAAGAACACAGGCTGGCAATTCTCTGTAGTAGCGTGAAGATACTTTCAAAGACAGTGATTCCTCTGACTTCACATGGCAGACAACATCAGGCAAGCTGCAGGCAGACAGTGCTGCTGGAAAAAGTGCATTAGGATACATTAATTTCTAAGTGCTTTCTGTGGCTTTTGGTGCTTCTGCTGCTGAATGAATCATAAAATATCTCACTGACTTTTTTGTGTGTGGCAGCCTGAGAGAAACTATGGAAGACACAAAACTGTGACTGCATTGAGGGCTCAAGTCTGTCTTTCTTACACATGTGGAGGGCCTTATATTGCACGAAATGATGTTAATGGGGCGATTTATGTAGTCTGGTACTGCCCAGTATGGATGTTGGAATTGGGTTCTAAGTAACTAAGGAAGAGGACCATGGACACAGAGCAGTGAGTCAGAGCCTGCAGGCCTTACTCAAGCAGAACTCTCATGGCTTTTATTGTGAGTTTGCCTGAGTAATAAATGCAGCTCAGACCCAAAATTGTATCAATACAACCCGAATAGAGTAGGCAGACAGTCTTTATAAATGATGACCAAGAGCTCTTTATAAGATCTCAGAGTTTAGTAACCCACTTTTATTAGCATGCTTACTCTTAGTTTACATCTACAATGAGCTTATAAAAGAGGGTTGAAGATAAGCAGATTTTTTAAATTCTCTTGTAACAAACTTCATGACTGATCAGGATCAGGGTTTGAATCCTAACCAGTTAGCGCCAAACCATAGATCTCCAACACTTGAGCTAAAGGAAAACCTTCATTGCATGGCAGCAGTAGTTGGCTTTATACCGTCTAATGTAACTCTTAGAGGGAAGGGACATGACACACATTTTAGCAACATGTTTCACCCTCCTTGCTAATTTGTATAGCAAATTACTCTATTACTGAGGCTCACATGTGTCTCCATATAGTTAATCAATAATCCTGAGCATTAATTATATCACTCACCCACTTTTGTGTTTGTCTACTTTTTTCAGTTCTCAGTTGTTTTTGAATCACTTTGAGCTGGAGAGAACCCCTCTCTGCCAAGCACCCAGCCAAACGGAACGTGCTTAGGTTTACATTCAGAAAAATGTAAAAAAGTTCCTCCAGTTCCTATTTCAGATTCAATGCTGTCCATGTGTGCAACTTCAGTCAGCTTCAGTTGTATTTCTAATACCTGTGAGCCTCACTGTTACCTGCCTTCTATTTTTGCACCTGCAATCGTTTATGTAGCTACACCATGAATTCTACTGTGAGTGTTTGCATGCGTTGTAAACACTATATGTGGGAATTTTTGCCCCTAGTGGTACCTGTCAGGTTGGCTGTGGACCCCTCCTGGATTGGTGCCTTAATGGCTTGGTATATAAGGCTCTGCTGACTCACTCCCCATCTAGTTCCTTCTTACTGCCAGTGACATTTGATGCATTCAGTCATCATCCAAATAGCCTACACACTAAGTTATTTGCTTAAGACACTGGTGAATCATAACCATTAGTGATGGAAGAGACCCAAATATTAGAGATAAGGGGCCCATCTCCATGACAATATAGGGTTGTCTCCAAAAGTACATTTTGGTATTGTTCCGTTCAGTCTAGTTTTAAATGTGCCAAATGCGGGACTGAAGGATCAGTTCCTTTGGTGAAGTATTCCCCTATTGAATGCATCTCCAAGATGATGAATTTCTTCCTAATACTCTGCCTAAATTTTCCCACTCTTAACTGTGTCCCATCACTTCTAGTTGCAACCTTTTGTGCCAGCCTAAATAATCCCTCTCCTTCCTTGATGCCTAATCCAAACCCATTGAAGTCAATGGAGAGACTCCAATAATTTTTGGCCATTGGGTCAGGTCCCTGGTGCTAGCTTTATCTGTATAGTTAACATTCAGATTGAAAAACACTACCTCTTCCTAGCACAAGGTGGGCTAACGATTTTTAAATTAAAAGGCACAGAATACAACAAAACCAAAAATAAAATAACTCTGAAGGCTCACTACCCACTTGGCAACTGAGTAGCCAGCTGAGGATTCCCCACCCCTCTATGCAGCCCAGCCCTCATCAGTGGGGCTGACAGCCACCACAGGTCCCCAGGGCAAGACATGGGGAAGGGGCTGGCTTCACGCCCCTAGAAGGGTCAGGGCCTCAGGCAGAAGGGCAGAAAGCAATCAGCACTTAGCACCACCCAGACCATGGTGTGCTCCCCCCAGCCCTCAAAGCTGCCTGGAGTGGTGCTCTGACAGCAATTCAAAGAGGTCTGGAGCTCCAGCTGCCACCATTGCCCCATCAGCACAGGAGATCCACCTAGCTGAGAGGTTGTAGCTAGGTTGATGGAATGATTCTCTACAAGCGTAGCATAGTCTACAGGGATGCTAGGTCAGTTCAAAAGCACTGGTCAGAAGTGTGCATTTTTCAAACCCCTGACTGACATGGTCAGGCCAGCTGAATTTTCTAGTGTAGACCAGACTTTGTGACACTGGGTTCAAGCGTCCAGTGCGCCAGAGCGGTGCCCAGCAATATGGGAGGTGGAGGCAAAGGGCGCTTTTGTCATGGACTCACGGAATGCGCCATGGGCTCGTGAGCACCCGTGCGGAAGAGACAGGGTAGCAGTTTTAAAGCTTCACCTGAAGGAGAGATTGAGCGACAGGGAGCACAGTGAAAACAGAAGTGTAATTATCTGCCCAGAAGCATGATTGGCAAGACCCTGGTCTCAGCATAGTTGTACCAACTGTGTCAGGAAGTTTAGATAGTGCTTGGGATTAGGTCATGTAGCCACCCCTCTGGATAACATATAGGAAGGTTATTAAAAAGAAATCCAGCACATTTTCTAGCCTATTTTGTATCTCCACCTCTCATTTTCCTTCTTTTGCCTCGCTTGTGTCCTTTTTCCAATCTCTGATCTTCTGCTGTAAGCCTCTGCCTCAGGTCTTTCACCAGGCTTCCCTCAGGGCCTGATCTTACTGCTTTTACTCTTCCATATTTTTAACACTTTCACTTACTTTAATGCTTCATTTTCTCAGTGCTTGTAGCTCAAAACATTTCCTCTCACTGATCCCTCCTCCCCAAAGGGCTCTCTCAGAATCTGTTTCTGTCACACATCTCTTTTAGAGTCCCTCATCTCTCCAGTTTCTCCACTCTCACTCCCAGAATTCCTCTCCCCCTTAATGTGTGTTTTAGGATTTGTTTCAACAGGAAAATTTCATATCTTACACTGCGATAGTTGTAGTGGGCAGACCCCTACCCCACGTGGCTACTCTTATTCTGGAACAAGAGACGTTTTTTTAGTTTGTTTTGGGTTTGCTTAAACCCCTTTAAATTCACACCTTAGCTTATACCCGTAGAACTTTCTCATGTAGAGAAACCCTCGTGGTTTCTCTGCTCCCATTTCTTTTATGCCTTTGCCATATCCCCCTAGCCAGCACTGGAAACAGTCACGTTTGACTCTGATTATACGTTGCCTAATCGATGATCACTGAACCAATCTAAGAGATCATTGTGCCTGTCTGTCCATATTGCCAACAAGGCTCATGCTCAGGCCCTCATCATCTGCCCGATCCACTATTGGTACCATCCGCATTCCCCTCCTTGCCTAAAATTCATTCAACTTGTTGCTGCCATGCTCATCTTCCTGGCTCACTGCTTAGACCTCCTTATCCTCTTCTTTGTACCCACCCTCCATTAAGCTCTACCTGATCCATCACAATACTCTTGTATTTACCTTGAAAGCACTTCACCACTTATTCCCCCAACATTGATCAGATCTACTCGCTTATTGGGACATCAGCCCTCTCCTTTGCTCCATCAGTGATACCAGTCTCAATCTGACTGCGCCACCTTATGCAATTTTGTGTGGTCTCCTCCAGCAAGCCTTCTGTGTGCAGGGGATAAAAATGTGTCTGTTAAAACGTGCAGCGCTCCTTTAAATCCCTCCTCAAAAGCTGCCTCTGTTGTGATGCTAATAAATTGCTACCATCTAGCATTAGTTTGGCAAATGAAATTCTGCTAGACTTCTCCTTTAATGGGAAATTGTGTTAGTGTTACCAAATCCCCCAGCTCCACCCCATTGCATACAAATGTGTCGTGCTCTCTCCCTTGTAGTTTGCCAACTCTCTGAAGCTTGGCCTGTTTGTGTTGATATTAGCCCTTCCCAGAGCTTAACACAGTGGGGCCCTGAGTCTTGAGCAGGGCTCTTAGAGCTGCTGTAACATAAATAAATACGTAATGATCATTTAGAAGCACTTATGCCTGTACACCATTTCCTTAGAAATATTAGAACAGCTCCAGGAATGACTTCACAAGCATACCAAAGACTGGCAAATGTCAATTAATGGATCCCTGCCCACGTGCTAAGTCCAAGCAAAGTCTATGGACCCAATTTTGCTCCTGGGGGAAGTGCTACAGGTAGTTTCCTCAGCTGCATTGACTTCAGTGGGACTATTGACTGTGGTAAGCATGCTGATCAGTACCTGATCAGGGTTTGTGGGACTGGATTGAAAGGTGAGGGTTGCCAATATGGTGAGTGGGTGGAAGAGTTTATTGTAAAGCACATCTGCTCTTTTACTGTTCACCAGAGGTTATTATTGCATCATCATCATCATTAACCACGGGCTCAGCGCCCGCTGGTCTCTAATGCCTCCCTCACTATTTCCTTCCATCTTTCCCTGTCCAGTGCGGAGTGGCTTAGTTTCTTATTGCAGTTTAAGCTTATTATTAATAATACAGCGTTCATTTACATTAGCCCATCGGTCATCCCCAAAAGATCCAAAAACAATTATTTTGAACTGAAATACACTCCAAGATCAATGACGTGGAAAATGGCAGCTGTTCACATCATGCAGCCTCTAGAGAACAGTTTAGGACAGGAAGTTAATAACCCTGTGTACTAAATAATACTGTATACTAGCAACTAAAGAGGAAATATTGTAATCGAAGCTAGGTTTGGCCAAGACACTGAGATAATGTCCCTATTCTGGTACTCTAAAGCTCAGTGACATCTTAGTTGAAGAGATACTTTAAATCATTCCCCCCCCCATGTAATACATTAGTGATCAAGAAAAAAATACAGTTGTTGCAAAATGAACACAGTGATGAGTTACTAAACAAGGTGTAGGTTTCCGAGGAGGGTGACCATATTTCCCTAGGACAAATATGGGAAACCCTGGCTGGGGGCAACTCCCTGGCTGTGGCTCCCAAGCAAGTGCAGGTCCTGGCTGCCCCATGCCACAGAGCTGCCACCCGGGGGCCGGGGGGAAGCTCCATGGTTGCAGGGGTGGTTGTCCTGTGGAAGCAGGATAGGGTTGCCAGATGATCCGTGATGCTGGGCACCAGGAACAGGGCTGCTGCCTTGTTGGGGACCTCCCTGGCTGCTCCAGGCACTGGGCTCAGGGCTGCGGTCCTGTGAGGGAGGCACCCCACTTCTCCCCATTTTTTGTTAAAGGGAGGTTGGATGATGGTAAAGAAGAGGAGGGCTTGAAGGTTTCTCAAAAATCAAAAGGGGGGCATGATGCTGAAAAGTTTGGCAACCTCTGCTCTAGAGCAATACACACCTTGACTTTGTAGGTATGGCATACCACTGAGGTGAGGACCAGCAAAACAGGTCCTATCATCACTAATCCTGGTTCTGGAACGGGGGTTTGCTCAGGACATGACATACAGTCTGGGGTTCCACCCTGTTTTTTACCACTTGGTTTCCAGCCAAGGGCATTTCAGGTTTGGCCATTGTTTAACAAATAAGTGCCAGGCCTCTGGGGTCACCTCTGTCTGGGCCTTAAGTGGTAGGTAGACCCCCAGCGAGAATCAACAGCCCGACTTCTATCAGTACCCTGCTGGTACAGCTGACACATGACCTGGTACTGGTATCTGGCTTTTTCCCCACAATGCCCCACATGAATTCTGGCACTGAGGGTTGTGTGTTTCTTACCATGGCCTCCTTTACCACAATATGCAAAATAATTACGTTTAAATGAGGGATAGCACAAGGCTTTGTACTCTCCATTACTGTTAGTGCACAGTTGCTTCCCTGTATGAGTGATCTGAATGCCGCTTGCATTAATTGTGGTCACTGTTCCCCTGACAGGGCCACAACAGGGTTCAGGAATATCCTTCCCTGAAAGTGGAGAGCCAGTGCAGTGCCATAGCTCCTCCCAAATGCTCCCATCAGGTCCCGTAACGTCTGGCACCTGACACCAGCGAGTAACTGGGCATTCGGCCGTTACGCAAATGGTGACATTATTAGTCTGCCTGTTTAAGTGGGTATCAGTATATAGCTTTATGTGGAGCCTTTGATGATCTACTGAGCCGTGTTCCAGCCACAGGCTGACCCTTACCGCTGGCCAAGCCCTTGTGATGGTCGGGGCGCGTGTTCTACAAAAGCTAAGCGTTTTGCTGGTATAACACCTAAACCAAGTAGCCCTGAGGGAGGGGGGCTGGTAACCCAGTTCCAGTCCTCCTTTTCACGTGGCACACTTTCCCCTTTCCCTGTCACGCACCACAGGGATAGCAGCAGTTTCAGCAGGAACGACGTCACGATCCTTTGTTGATCCTTCCTGAGTACCTGACAGACATTGTTAGTATTTGCAGCTGCCGATTCAAACATTTTCAACTGATTTTGGGGCCTCCAAAAATGCCCCCAGTTTTTGCAGAGGGGTTTGCAGTTAGCAGGCCCCTCATGAGCCCTTGCCACTGTGGTTTAGGGTCCCTTTAACTTCTAGATAAATGCGGCACGTTACCAGATTCCCCACCTTGAAATCCCGGTTTATCCGGGCTGTTGTTATTGTCTAGTTGGGTTTGATTTTATTTTGCTTGGCTGTATAAACTCTTTAGTTCCTCGTCCAGTGCATTAATGTAGTTCTGTGCTCTGGGTACGAATGGTCCTGACCTGTCAGCAGGTAAGACTGTGTCACTGGGCATTCTCATTGCCCTCCCTGGCATTAGTTCAAAGGGAGCGAGCTGAGTTAGTCTGTTTGGGCTGCCTCAGATTCGGTACAGCACAGCCGGCAGTATGCGTGCCCATCCGTCTCCAGCACTGCCCATGTTAGAGCTGCGTTCATCAGCCGGTTCATTCTTTCTACCATTCCTGAGCTTTCAGGGTGGCGTGGTATAAGAAACCTCTGTTTTCTTCCTAGTGCTTTACATGCCCCCCTCATCTCACTCCCAGTAAAGTGGGCATCTTGATCTGAATCTACTGACAAGGGCAGGCCCCAGCCGGGTATTATGTCTTCTGCTAGGATACAAGCTGCTGTGGTAGCAGTGCAGTTTTCAGTAGGGAAAGTGTCTGCCCATCTGGTAAATGTGTCACCAAGATGTACTTGTATCCCCGGTTTGGTGGCAGGGGCCTAGTAAAATCACTTTGCAAATTCAGCCATGGACCTTCTGGTCGTGGCTGGTGGTTTTGGGGTATTTTCTTCCTTTTCCCCACATTGCTTGTGCACACATTATACACCAATGTCCTTTGTCAAGGATGTCCACCACCAGTACTCCAGAGCGGCTTTCATTTGTCTCCATCCTAGTGAGCTGGGGAGTGGATGATGTGGAGCGGCACACCACATATATGCTACCTACCAGCTGTTTACCCCCAGGTGCACACCAAAGATGATTTTTATACACGCAACCTTGCCGCTCTAATCTGTTTTCTTCCTCTGTACTCATAGCTGTGCATAGCTTCTTTAGATTCACCGCCCCTTCTGCTACTGTAGCCGCACTAATCCCGAGTGGTGTCAACTGTGCAGCTTCCTTAGCTCGCTTATCTGCTCAATAGGTCGCCTTCTGTTCCTCACTTGTAATTCTGTGACGTGCCTTTATTTTAGCCACGGCCAATTCTGAGGTCAACTTGACAGCTTCTGCTAGCTTCTTCACTGCATCTAACTTATTAATGGGCTTGCTGGCAGTTGTTACACATCCATGTAGTCGTGCCCTACCCCAAATGCGTATCTGCTGTCTGTGTGAAATGTAATTCTTTTCCCCTCCCCTGCTCAGACAGCTTCCATGAGAGCAGTTAACTCCCCCTCCTGGGCTGATTTTGAGCTTTCCAGCTGACCTGATGCTACTGCTATCCTGTCTCTGATTACCACTGCCCAGCTGGTGGCTGGCACCCTATTTTCAAATTTCCTCAATCCATCGACATACATGACCATGTCTGGTTTTTCTAAAGGCTCTTCCTTAACTCTTCCCATCACTTCCTCTTCCTTATCTACCAGACATTTGTGTACCTCTCTATGTTTATATATACAGCCACACTGATTCCTTTGTCTCTTAGTATGGAAAAACTGGGGCTTTGCATATGCATTGTTGACTCCCATTGACTCCTGCAGGCATCTGTTACTGATTTTAACTGCTCGGTAGTGAGGAGGTCAATAAGCGTGTGCGGGGTATGCAGCACCAGGGTGCCCACAAGAGTACATGGCTCACAAGTTTTTAAAGCTCAAGTGGCACAGCCCAGGGCAGCCTGGGTGAGTTTGGATTTTAACTGGGGCCCCCCCATGATTGTTACATTCTGTGCCTCCTCTCCATTATTTCTGATGGGGTTTGGAATACCTCCTGGCCCGTATAGAGCTGGGTATGGAGGGAGAGAGTTGGCTCTGGCTGCCAGCTCTTCCCAGGGATAATGGAGCGGTGGTGCAGTTGGTGGGCATGTTTTGGCTAAGAATTCCTTCTCTCCTGTCTTTGGGGAGTTCTCCTGGCACAGAGGTTGTGATTCTTGGGGTTTGTTTTTCTCATTCTGGGGCAAGCATTTACTGTTCAAAGCATTGTTCTCATCTCTTAAGGCTTTATTTTCTTTCTCCTTTGATTTGAGGATATCCAATAAAATTATCGCTGCCTTATCTGCTTTGTCACTTTTCTGGTTATGTCACCATTTAATTAGTTCCTCCTCTGGTCTGCCTGTGGCGTAGCCTGCCTTTTTAACTGCCGCCTGACAAATCCTTATGAGCTTGTACTCCAAATACTCTTGTGGGTCGGCTTTCGCTTCCCCCTTAGATGCCATGATGTCTAATTGCCCTGGTTGCAACCTGAGGATGTATGTCTCTTCCTTTTCTGCTTTCTTTTTAGGGAAAGTGCTTATTCCCTTTTTCCTTTAGGGCCCCTTTCCGTCTCTTTTCTTTTCCTCCTGTATACAGGTTATGCTGCAGTCTTACTATCCACAATCTCACAATGTCAGCTTCAGCGGGGACATGTACTATTTGAGGCTACACATGTTACGTGCCTGACAGAGGGTGCTCCATTAGGACTTAAAACGTTAGGTGCAATGGGGAAGTGGGACCATCCGTTCGCACTGCTTGCAGCCTTGGGTACCCAGGCAGTCCTGGGTTTAGCGTACAGCTTAATTACTCCCTGATGGTTTGTCCAGTCCCTCCATAACACACCCCTTAGCTTAAGCAGTATATCTCTCTTGTACTCGGCCCCTTTCCATGGATAGCCTTTCTGACCCCTGTGCTTGGATCCTCACATCCAGGTTCCTCTTAATTTAAATTTGGAAAGTAGAACCAAGATGTGTCAGAAGGGAAAGAGAGACTTCTATCCCTAACCTAGTGAGGTGGTAAAGAGAAGTTACTCACCTGTGTAGTAACGATGGTTCTTCAAGATGTGTCCCCGTGGGTGCTCCACAGTAGGTGTCAGGCTCACCCCGGCGCTGCAGATCAGAAAATTTCCAGCAGTCTCCATCGGGTCGCGCATGTGCCGATGTGCATCGGTCCTTTGTGTGCTTTCGGTCATGTGTGCGATCTGGTCCCCGCCAGTTCCTTGACCAACTGCCCCGGATGCTTCTGAAAAACACGAAACAGAGCTCCAAAGCGGGGAGGATGGGCAGGTAGTGGAGCACCCACAGGGACACATCTCGAAGAACCATCGTTACTACACAGGTGAGTAACTTCTCTTTCTTCTTCGAGTGGTCCCCGTGGGTGCTCCACGGTAGGTGACTACCCAGCAGTGACCTCAAAAAAGGAGGTGGGTACCCGATTTATGTGCAGCTTACCCTTGAGAGGACTGCTGTTGACAGGTGTGTATCCTCATCAAACACCCAGTGCATGGCATAATGCTTGGTGAAGGTGTCGTAAGATGACCAAGTCGCCGCTCTGCAGATGTCTCAGCGCTATTCCCTTGAAGAAGGCCGTCGATGCCGCCATCGCTCTGGTGGAGTGAGCCCTGGGCGGAACTAGCAAAGGGGTCTTACGAAGCTCATAACACAGTCTTATGCAGGATACGATGTGATTTGAAATCCTTTGTGAGGATAGGCCTTCCCCTTTCAACCTGGGTGCAAGGGACACCAGGAGTCTGTCCGTTTTCCAGAAGGACTTAGTTCTATCTATGTAAAAGGCCAACGCCCTTCTCACATCTAGTAGGTGCAGCCACGCCTCCTTGCTGGAGTTGTGAGGTTTAGGATAAAATGAGGGCAATACTATTGTTTCGTTAATGTGGAACTCTGAGGAAACCTTTGGAACGAAGGCTGGGTGTAATCGTAAGATCACTGCTTCCTTTGAGAATACTGTGCAGGGCAGCATTGCCATAATTGCTGCAAGTTTGCTCACCCTACGGGCTGACATAATTGCGAGAAGGAAGGTTGTTTTCATGGTGAGTAACCGGAGGGGTAGCATGGCCAATGGTTCAAAGGGTGGTCCCGACAGAGTGTGGAGGACCAAGTCCAAGCTCCATGACGGTGGTAGAGGTTTCCGAGGCGGGTACAGGTTTGCCAGCCCCTTTAGGAACTGAGTGACAATAGGATGGGCGAATATGGTTGGCCCTTCCTCTTTGTGTTGAAACGTTGATATAGCTGTGAGATGGACCTTCAGTGAGGATAGGGAGAGCCCGTCTCGTTTTAGCTCCAGCAGGTATTCTAGAATTACAGTTATAGGGATGTCCAAAGGAGCTAACTGCTTGGAAGAGCACCAGGAGATAAATCGTTTCCACTTCTGCGCGTAAGTCCTTCTAGTGGAATTCCTTCGACTGAACTCCAAAACTTGTTTCACTCCCTCCGAACATGTGCTCGCTAAGGTGCTGAGCCATGGATTAGCCACACCTGTAGGCAGAGTCCTTGAGGATGTGGGTGCACTTTGGACCCCTGAGCCTGCATGAGAAGGCCCGGCACTACCAGTAGGGGGAGTGGCGGGCGGCATGCTATGTGCAGAAGCAGAGGGAACCAGTGCTGTCGGTCCCAGGTTGGGACTATAAGCATTGTGTGTGCTCTCTCCCTTCTGGCTTTCTCTAGAACCTTGTGAATGAGTGTTGTGGGAGGGAATGCATAGAGTAGAGGGCCCTTCCATGGCACCATGAAGGCATTCCCCCAAGGATCCCTGTCCTATGCCTGCTCTGGAGCAGTACTGAGGGCATTTCTTGTTGTTGTGAGTGGCAAACAAATTGATTTGGGGAAACCCCCATTTGTGAAACACTTGTCGGAGCAGATCGGAACGGATCTGCCACTTGTGCGTGAGCACAAAATGTCTGTTGAGTTGGTCTGCCTTCGTGTTGTGGACACCCGGTAAGTATGAGGCTTTTAGTGTTATACTGTTGACAATGCACCAGTTCCACAACCAGACCACCTCTGCGCAGAGTGTGTGAGATCTGGCCCCTCCTTGTCGGTTGATATAAAACATGGTGGAGGTGTTGTCGGTATTTATCCCGACTACTTTGCCGTGCAGGTATTTTCGAAAACGTCTGCACGCATTGAACACTGCTCTGAGCTCTAGTATGTTTATGTGCAATGTCTTTTCCGCAGGGGACCATAGCCCTTGAGTTACTTTGTTGCTGATGTGCACTTCCCATCCTATGTGGGATGCGTCTGTCGTAAGAAAAATCGTAATTTGTGGTTGGTGGAAGGGCACCCCTACTAGTAAGTTCTTTGGATCTGCCCACCATGCCAGTGACCTTCATACCTCTGTTGAGGGCGATACTGCCCTGTGGATGGTATGGACTATTGGTTTGTAAACGCTCGCCAACCCAATGCTGCAGGCCTCGCATATGCAGCCTGGCATTCTGTACCACATACGTGGTGGTCGCCATGTGCCCCAACAGCTGTAGACATGTTAGGATTGGCACTGTGGGGCTGTACGTCGTTACTTGTACCAGGGATTTCATGGCGCGGAAACGGGCATCGGGCAGGTATACTCTTGATGTAATAGAGTCTGTGTGTGCCCCTATGAACTCTATATTTTGCGTGGGCTCGATCTTTGATTTCGAAAGGTTGATAACTAGGCCCAACGAGGCGAATGTGTTTGTAGTGATGCGTATCATGCGTAGGACCTCTGCCTTCGAAACCCCTTTCAGCAGGCAGTCGTCCAGGTATGGAAAAATGAACACACCCTGCTTGTGTAGGCAAGCTGATACTACCGCCAGCGTTTTGGTAAAAGCTCTGGGCACCGAAGAGAGACCAAATGGAAGAACTCTGTATTGGAAATGCTCCCTGTGTACTGTGAATCAGAGAAAACGTCTGTATGCCGGGTGAATTATTATATGAAAATACGCATCCTGTAAGTCGAGGGCTGCAAACCAGTCTCCATCGTCCAGTGCCGTGATTATGGAGGCAATTGTAGTCATCCTGAAATGCTGTTTGCACAAATGCTGGTTGAGGGCCTGTAAGCCCAGGATTGGCCTCCAGCCTCCTGTCTTCTTCTCTGTTAGGAAGTATCGTGAGTAGAAGCCTTTCCCTTGGAATTGTTCCAGTACTCTCTCCACTGCCCCTAAAAACATGAGATGGTCTACCTCCTGTTTTAACCTTGTCTCGTGACAGGGGTCCTTGAAGAAGGACCAGGTGGGAGGTTTCAGTGGTGGTAGTGATTGGAAGGGGATCGTGTACTGGAGATTATAGCCACGGGATACCCATTTGTCTGTAGTAATGTTTTGCCATTGAGAGTAGAACAGTTTGAGCCGATGGTGGAACATGTGCTGAGATTGGTATTGAGAGGTGGTCTTGATATTGCAGTCCTCGACATACCCGTCAAACTTGCTGTCTCAGGGCTTGCCCGGAGGGTGCGTGACCCTGCTGGGGGTGACGTCTAGGGGCCCTATACTGCTGCTGCTGTTGGTGGTGCCCCTGGTCATAACCCCATTGATATTGTGTACGCTGTGGTTGATAAGCATAATGCCTTTGCTGTGGGTAAACGTCTTCCTCCTGTACGGGGGAGTGCACATACCCAGGGTCCTAAGTGTGGCTCTCGAGTCCTTGCTGGAGTGCAGGACCGAGTCAGTTGAATCTGCGAATAACCTTTGTCTATCAAATGGAAGATCTACGATTTTTGTTTGCAGATCTCTGGGAATACCGGACGTCTGGAGCCACGATTCCCTCCGCATTACCACTGCTGTGGCTGTGGAACATGCTGCTGTGTCCGCCACATACAGGGCAATCTGAACTCCTGCTCGTGAGGCTGCGTAGCCCTCCTGGACGATCGTTTTCAGCACTGGTTTTTTGTCCTCTGGAAGGAAATCCATGAGGGAGGTAAGTCTGGAATAATTGTCGAAGTTGTGGTTTGACAGGTGTGCGGCATAATTTGCCATTCGCAGTAGCAAGGTAGAGGAGGAATAGACCTTCCTGCCAAACAGGTTTAATTTCCTTGCATCTTTATCTGTCCCTCCTGACTTATATTGGGGTGTCTTGGATCTATGCTGTGATGATTTGACCATCAGGGAATTTGGCTGTGGGTGGCTAAACAGGAATTCCATGCCCTTGGTTGGAACAAAGTATTTCTTATCCGCCCTCTTATTTGTGGGTGGGATGGAGGCCGGAGTCTGCCATATGTTGGTGGCTGATTCCATAATTGCTTCATCTGGTGGGATGGCGATCTTGGATGAAGCCAGGGGTCTCAAATTTTTTGGGAGTTTATGATGTTTTTCCTGCACCTCTGCTATTTGAATGTCCTGTGTTTGTGCTACCCTCTTGAACAGTTCTTGGAATTGCTTAAGGTCGTCCGGGGGAGAGATATCCCCGGGGACAACCGCCTCATCTGGGGAGGACGAGGAGGCATCGCTATGATGTACCTCCTCTAATTCCTCAGGTTCCTGACTCTGTTCGTATGCTTGCTTTTTTGAGGGTTCTGGAGGGGGTCCAGGGCCTTTGGACCAATTTCCAGCTGGGAAAGCTGTGATCTTCCCGCAGAGTGAGACTGTGTGAAGGGGTGTTGGCGAGGTGTGGATGGGAATCTACCCCCAGATCTGGACCCCCTGTGCCGGTGTTCAGTATAGTAAGGACGGCCATAACAACAGGGGCAAGGGCCCGGTGATAGAGATCTGGACCACGACCGTAACGTGTACATATGGTGCCTAGAAGGGCGTGACCTCCATGATGACGTTGACAATGGCAGAGATGTTCTGTGATAGTATTCATAGGGATCCCTGCTGGAGACTGGTGAAAGTTGTTTGAGCCAGGGGGATGGTGGTTGAAGGAACGGGGATGGAGGTCTGAAGCAGGCTGTTGGAGTTGCTGCCCGGTGTATCTCGGGGGTGGGGGAGCTAGGTGATAACAGCAACGCGATGATGTCCGGAGATGGGCTGAGATGCCGGGTTTTGGCCTTTGCTTTTCCCCATCCCTGAGTAGCAGGTGCCACCCCCTCTGGTGCCAGGGACCTCGGCACCATACTCAGTGCCGCACTTGGTGCTGCTGTGCACGGTGCCACGCGGGTAGCTTCCTCCAGCACCGTTAGGTCTCGTGCCGGGTACCCTCACTCCGGTGCCATCAGTGCCGCAATGCTTGGTGCCATGGGAGTCGGTGCCGCCGATTCCGGCACCTGCGGGGCCCTCGGTGCCGACTGCTTAATGGTCGGAGGCCCTTGCGCAGCTGTGTGTGCTGTGGTCTTCCCACTATGAACAGCCAGCGGGTCAGGGCCCTGTGCTCCACTCGTCCCGCTTGCGGATGTCACCAGCAAGGATCGAGCTGGGGACAGCTTCTTTTTCTTTTGCACAGAGGAGGTTAGGGAAACCACCTTCCTCTTGTGCGAACCTGAGGGCCCCTCTTTATGGGGCTTCTCTGATGGTCCAGGTTGGAGGGCCTTATCAAATAGAATGATCTTCAGCCTCATTTCCCTGTCCTTTCTGGCTCTGGCTGTAAGCTTAGAGCAATGAGGACACTTTTGTGGAACGTGGGTCTCCCCGAGGCAACGGATACACTTGCTATGCCCATCTGAGGCAGGCATGGCCTCACAGCATGACTCACATTTCTTAAACCCCGGCAAAGACACCTCTGCCCAGGCATTTAAGTCTTTGAATGTTAATAAAGCACTTAACAGCTAATCAGTCCTGGAACAGATAACGTTCGCAGCCTTAAGATAGCGGACCGCCTGAGGCAGCCGCCTCTGCTCTTCTCTCCTTTTCTTTCTTTTTTTTTTTTTAAACTATATACACATCTAACACAGAACAACTTCAAGAGTAATAACTAAACTATCAACTAATAACTATTAACAATAGAAAAACAAAGTTTTATCTTTCTCAGGCGTTGGAGCCAGAGCGGATTCCATCTGCAGCCGTTGGCGGTTGAGAAGGAACTGGTGGGGACTGGATCACGCACGTGACCAAAAGTGCGCGAAGGACCGACATGCATCGGCGCATGCGTGATCCGATAGAGACTGCTGGAAATTTCCGATCTGCGGCGCCAGGGCGAGCCCGACACCTACTGTGGAGCACCCACGGGGACCACTCAAAGAAGAAAGTAAACATACTCACTTCTCTTGGATATCATTTTCTGGCTCCCATGCAGCTCACAAGCTTGAATCCCAGACGAGCTGCCCCCAAATTGTAGGAACAAAGTCTGGACACCGTGCACAATCAAGCAGGAGGGTTTATTACACACAGCACTGGTGGAGCGCCACCTTGCCTGTGAGACCAAGCTATGTGAAGCACTGTCAAGCAATAGGTTACAACAGATTATACAGGGTATCAATGGGTGCTGAGAAACGATGGGGTGACAGGTCCCAAGCCCCTGGATGGGTGCTGGCAGCAAGACATGAAGAGCACAATAAGCCAATAAGCTAAAAAGTTACACAATGACTCTGCCTGTAATTTACATGTAACATTTTAGACAATACACAGGTTTTTTTTTTCTTTAGTCATCTGTTTAAATAACATATACATTGATTCTATTCCTGCTTATGTATCCATGGGAGTAATGATGCCTTTGTTCGATTGGGTATGATCCAGAGGTCCATATCTGAAGGAGTTAAAATAAAACAATGAGAGTACATAACAAACATCATTTATTTATAACACATTGTTCTCGTGTTTGGAGCCCCTGGGTTAGTGAACTAGGAAAAGTAGAGAATACTGAAAGGAAGGAGGGTCTCTCATCCCTGGTAGCTGACGCTTGTCTTACAGCCCCTGGACTTGGCCTTGGAGCACAGTTGCTGTGATTATTATCTCTTTTTCCAGACTATGAGAAAGCTATGGCCTTGCTTGTAAGTTCCTTCTCACCTTAGCTGTATTTGTAAATCATGGTACATGTTATGAGTTAGTTACGTCTTATACCAGACTGTGAAATTTGGGCATAAAGTGAAAGGTCTTAACAGAAACCATAATATGCATCAGGAATTTGGGATTTCATCCTACAGATGACGCTAAGCTGGGGAGAGAGGTAGATCTGCTTGAGGGTAGAGATAGCGTCCAGAGTGACCTAGATAAATTTGAAGATTGGGCCGAAAGAAATCTGATGAGCTGCAACAAGGACAAACACAGAGTCCTACAGGTAGGGCAGAAGAATTCCATGCATTGCTATAGGTTGGGGACCAATTGATTAGGCAGCAGGTGTGCAGAAAAGGACCCAGGGATTATAGTAGATGAGAAGTGGGATAGGAGTCAACAGTGTGCCCTTATAGCCAAGAAGGCTAACAGCATATTGGGCTGCATTAGTAGCAGCAGCACCAACAGATCTAGGCAAGTGATTATTCCCCTCTTCAGCACTGGTGAAGACTCATCTGTAGCATTGTGTTCAGTTTTGGGCTCTGCACTATGGAAAGGATGTGGACACACTGAAGAGGGTCCAGCAGAGGACAACAAGAATGATTAGGGGGGCGGAGGCAAACAACTTACGGCCAAAGTTTAAGGGAATGTGGAATTATTTAGTCTGCAAAATAGAAGAATGAAAGGGGACTTGAGACCAGCCTTCAACTACCTGAAAGGGCGTTCCAAAGAGGCTGGAGACAGGTTACACTCAGTGATGGCAGATGACAGAACAAGGAGCGATAGTTTCAAGTTGCAATGTGGGAGGTCTAGGTTGGATATGAAGATAAAATATTTCACTTGGAGGGTAGTGAAGCACTGCAATGGGTTACCTAGGAAGGTGTTGGAAGAGATTTTTAAGGTGAGGCTTGACAAAGCCCTGGTTGGAATAATTGGGTTGGGATAGGTCCTTCATTGAGCAGAAGGCTGGATGAGAAGACCTTCTGAGGTCTCTTCCAAGCCGTGATTCTATGGCACACAAAGAATCAGACAGTGCTAATGTACTTTCCTTAATGTGCACCATTAAAAGGGGATGTGACTTTTCCTACTTAGATGTCAATATTATTGCACAGTTAATCCGAACCTTCCTTGCTGAGTCTTCATCAATATTAACATGATAAGCCTCGTTCTCTGGAGAGCTCTCTATTGCAAACATTGGTTGAAACACAGCTGAATCAGAAACACAATTTGTCAAACTTCAACAAGAATCTCATGGCCTTATGCTGCCCTGTATCTGCATGTGACAGTTATCTGTTCTGAATGAGGTCAGTGTGTGGATTTTACTCGACAGCAGTGATAGCTATCTATCAGATTGTTTAGCATTTGCTGCCTTTTGTGCCCAACTATATTCTAAGGAGGTTTTGTGTTTTTTAATCAGTTAAGCAAGTTTTTAGCTACTGAGTGTTTTAAAAAGCTCTTCCTGTTTCTGATAGCTTCTTTACAACGAATGATTTTAGGAAAGCTATTTGGCACACTGCAAAGCCCAACCTTTGAGCCATTTTCCATTACAAAAGGATGGGAGTTCAAGCGGACATGTGCTTATTGAAACTTTATCATCGGCTTCTAACAAGGTAACAGAGAGGGTGCCGTGCTAGTTTATACACTGTCAAAACAAAAAGCAGTCAAGTAGCACTTTAAAGACTAGCAAAATAGTTTATTAGGTGAGCTTTCATGGGACAGACCCACTTCTGTTCTGGTCTGGCTATGGTCTGATGAAGTGGGTCTGTCCCATGAAAGCTCACCTAATAAACTATTTTGCTAGTCTTTAAAGTGCTACTTGACTGAGTTTTGTTCTAACAAGCTGTGGAGAGTAAACAGGACTCACAAATGCTGAGGTGAAGAGCTCTGTTTCTTGGTTATATAAAAAGTGCCCTAAGCAGGCGACAGCTGTTCCATTTCTAAACCATTTTCTTTCTAACTCTCTTTTCAGTGTAGCTACAGGAACCACCTTCTTAAAATTTAATACATGGCTGTTATGGCTCCTTCCCCACTTTAGCAAAATAAATGCAGAAGTGGGGGCCAGCAAAAGTACCTTCAAAACCTTATTTACCAGGTTTTGGTATAAACTTCCCCTTAAAAATTTTAAAAACCTTAGATTTTGGGGATAAAATTCGCTGCCACCACCCAAGTAATAATAAGGAAACCAGGGAGAGACTACTTGGGAAATTTTAGCCCAAAAGTAAAAACCAGGACACAAACATTAACCAATACCAGGTTAATAAAAAGAAAAAGAGAACTTTTATTATTAAAACAATATTTGTGTTGCAAGCCTCATAACTAGATGGAAGAGTCACAAAGTAAAACACATGGGGAGTGTCCACCATGGGCCTAGAACTTAGTTAGAAGGAGAGTAAAAGAACATGTCTAAAAAGTGCACAAACATTAGATCCCACTTCCCAAACCATAAAACAATAAAGCCTAACGGATCTATCTAAACTTTACCCTACTTACAGAAGATTGGAAGGGCTGTTCTTGGAGAGAGATATTTTGTGTCTCCCTCCCTCATGGCTGGAAAAAAAAAGAAGGAACAGAGAACAGAAGAAGGAGGAGCCAAAATTTAACTCTTACCCACATTCCTGTAGGCCAACCCCACCTGGCTAAGGAGGTTAACCCTTTTACTCCCAGGCTGCTGGCTAACCCTCATGCTTATGACAATGGCCAAACTGTGGTACCATTTGCTGGCAGCCTCCAATATTGCACAACGACAACAAACATCCCACCCCACTTGTTGTGGTGTCATTGTTTCTTGGTCCCCCTTTACTCATCCCACCATTCCTACCACAACACATCCTGTCTTGTCACTTTCCTTTCCCTTTTATGCCACTTTCCTTTATTTATTCTGTCTCATCCTTATTCCAACAATCTATTCCAACTGATGGTAGGTACTTATATTGCCCTCTTGGTCATAGTGTCTGAGAACGTCACAATCTTGCACTTCAGGCATTTATATTTCTTACCGTTGAAGAGCGTGCAATATTCTAACTAACTGTTGAAGGATGTAGTCACAGTACTGGTGTCCATAGCCACAGCCGCTGGGAAAGCCCAACCTTAAAATCTGCCTGGACTTATTTTCTCAAGGTAATGGAAGAATTAACAAACATGACCGGAAATTTCAATAACTGGTGGGAAAATGACCAAATTAACTGTGTTTAGAGATTCCGGCTAAATCACTCAGAGAAATGATAGCCAAGAAATGGAAAAGTAAGGTCTCTAGACTAGACAAAACTGGCCGATTTGCTTGGTAAGGAAGCTAAGCTAAAGGCAGTAGTGTATGCCCCAAAATAGAAGACAACCCAGCATAATGTTCTAATTACAGAAAATCATGTATTATTTTATATCCTTCAGGAAAGGAAGATAATTCAGATACAGGGATTGGATCTAAGTGGATCCTGAATATTGTAATAAAGAGTCTGCAAAAGCATTAAAATACTTAAGAGTGAAGAGACACTATATTTTAATATCAGCTCTGGAATACCAGGTGTAATATGGATTAATGTGAACCTAGGACAGAAGAGCCAATGGACATGTATATAAAGATGAAAGGATCCTCAGACCTGATACAATGCTCCAAAAACCAACAACAAAAGCAAACGTAAACTTCAGATGTGCTGGATGTATGAAGACGTAAATTAGGATTACCATATCAAAAAGAAAAAAGCAGTAAAGTAGCACTTTAAAGACTAACAAAATAATTTATTAGGTGAGCTTTCGTGGGACAGACCCACTTCTTCGGACCATAGCCAGACCAGAACAGACTCAATATGTAAGTTACAGAGAACCAAAAACAGTAATCAAGGAGGACAAATCAGAAAAAAAATTATCAAGGTGAGCAAATCAGAGAGTAGAGGGGCGGGGGGAGGAGTCAAGAATTAGATTAAGCCAAGTATGCAAAAGAGCCCCTATCATGACTCAGAAAATTCACATCCTGGTTCAAACCACGTGTTAATGCATTGAATTTGAATATGAGAGAGAGTTCAGCAGCCTCTCTTTCCAAAGTAGTGTGAAAATTCCTCTTCAGTAAGACGCAAAGTCTTAAGTCATTAACGGAATGGCCCACTCCATTAAGATGTTGGCTGACCGGTTTGTGGATCAGGAGTGTTTTTATGTCTGTTTTGTGCCCATTAACTCTTTGTCTAAGAGAGTTTAAAGAGGACACTTCATAAGGAAGTGTATCTGTATAGGTGCCTATGAACTCACCTTGTATTAATGTGTTATGGCATCTCTAGTACATTAATATAAAGTGAGTTGGTAGATATGGATACATATGTATTCTCTCATGGGGGCATCCTCCTTTTTGAAAGGTGGAATATGGTAACCCTGCTTAAATGCTCTGGAGGACTCAAAGGGAGACTCTGTTAGGTTTGGTATTACTGTACATGTTTTCCTGCTCCTCAGGTTCATTTTGCAGACAGCTATAAGGATGGTCTTTAGATAGAATTGCTTCACACCCCAAATGAAATTATACCCAGTACCTTTACATGTCAGGGTTTACATCAATTTCAAAAGGGAACAAGAATCTAGGGGCAAGATTATTGCTGCAGCTATAAGTCATTGTGATGAGGCATCTGCCCCACTCTGGCCCTGCAAGGATTAAAGCCAGCCCTGGGAGAGGGCTTGGGCTGAAGAGCAAGCAGCTGCAATGTATAGCAGCTAATTAGGGCCCAGCTGAGGGCTGTGTAAAAGAGGGCTCCTGGCGGGGAGGAGAGGCACAGTGTGTGCTCTGGGTGTGGAGCAGGAGTCCCACCTGCCAAAAAGCTAAAGGCTTCTTAGCAGAGCAGGTCTGCATGGAAGGGCAGGCAGAGCTGGGGGAGCTCTGGCCAGGCAGGTTCCCAGGCTGCAGGGCCCGAGACAAGGCCTGATGGTTCTAGGGCTGCAAGGAAGCAGCCAGGGTAGGATAAGGCAGCAGTTCTGATCCCTTCCCAATGATGAGTGACCATTTCACACTGCAGTTTGCTCCCAAGGTGAGGTACTAGATGCTAACTGGCATTGGGTCACTGAGACAAGGTACGTATAGGGAGCTTGGGGCTCCCTGGGAGGGAATGACCCCAGAGTGTGGGGCACTGAGGTAGGGCAGTAGCCTGAGGAAAGGGCACCATGGGCTGGGCGGGACACGGGGTCTGATGAAAGCGAGCGGAGAACCAACCAGACAGGGAATGGTGGGCAAGACACTGAACAGAAGAGGAGACTGGAGGAGCTAATTCCCAAGTGACCAGCAGGAGGTGCCATGGTGAAGAGTCATACCTGGTTACCATCACCCTTTTGTGCTTCAACTGCTTTGGTAGGATTATCCACCACTTGAAGGGAAAAATTAAAATGAATGCAACACACAAAACTATATTCTTTGCTTTACAGAAAGTTAGACACTTCCAGGGCCTGCCTGTGATATCACTTTCACCTGTCTCGTACGAGTACAGCTCAACTAGCAGAGAGAGTTCCTTCTGATTTACACCCAGGTACAATAAGTGACATCAGAATCATCGACCTGAATTTTGCTGTATCAGTTCAGGAGAAGTTAGAGTATGTAGTTCACTGCATGATACAAAACTGGATTCCTTTATAATACATAATCACATTTTTTTTCCTGTGTGCATGTATGTTTCTGCACTGCTTTCACCAATAGTCAGCAATATGTATTTAAAGAGTCAGAGAATTAACATATCACGTAGTACTGGCTGGAGGACCGTATCCACAATACAGAGATCTTTGAAAATAAGTCCTTCCAGAAGATCTCTTCCAAAAGAACTTCTTTCGAAAGAGTGCATCCACACACAAAAAAGCAGATCAAAAGAGTGATCTATTCTTTCCAAAGAGAGCATTCACACAGCCCCCGCTCTTTCAAAAGAATGGGCAAGGGATCGAAAAATCAGGCACCATGAGGACTGCTCTTTTGAAAAAAAGGGTTCACAGAGCATCTATACACATTTTCTTTCAAAAGCAGCTTTCAAAAAGGGGTGCTCTTCCTGAAACAGGAGTGGAAGAACGCTTTCAAAAGGAGCGTCGTATTCTTTCAATTTACTTTCAAAAGAATGCTTTTTGTGTGTAGACGTTTCAAGGGATCTTTCGAAAGAGCCTCCTTCTTTTGAAAAATCTTTTGAAAGAACTTGCTATTGTTGACTCAGCCAAGATGTATTTGTTGACATGACACTATGGCTATGTCTACACTAGAAGCATCTGTCTACAGAAGTTACTATTGGAAGAGATGTTCTGAAAAACGTCTGTCAACAGATCATGTCTACACAGAAAAGCAGATCAATCTTTTGATCCTCTTTGTCAACAAAAGGGCCCCCCAGAATGGTTACGTTGCTTTTTTGTTGACAGTTTGTGTTGACAAAATGCATTTTGTGTGTAGATGCTCTGAGAGTTTTGTTGATGGAACCCCCGTTTTGTCTACAAAACTCTCTGGTGTAGACATTGCCAAGAAGGAAAGGAAAAATATTTTAGCAAGTCAGGACAATAAAACTGGATCAAAAAAGGATACGACTAGTACTGAGTACTTTTCACTTGATTTGCAGGAGCACTGAAAGCATCTGAAGCAGATGAAAATAGTGGTAAGCTAAGGACAACTCAGGCTTTTGGAGTTCAGTTTTTCGTAAGTGTCTCAAACTCTGTTTTGGGTTTCCCAAATTAGCCTGAGTTCGTTAACCATGTATAAGACCATGTATACACGGTCCGTACAGGATAACTTGCAAAGCTCTGTTCATTCCTCTCATATAATAAGAGAGACAATAAAAGATTCAGAATCAGCCTTATTTGTTAAATTGGAACTTCACGTCTCATGGAGTTTTAAGCAGGGTCTGAATGCATTCTCCTGACAGCTAGCTGAGAGGTGGAGAGGATATGGAACAAACAGTATTTATATGAGCATGCCTACTCTGCCTAGCTATGTAGCAGATAGAGCAGCGATGCTCAAAGTGATTAACTTCGGCCACTGTTGGGTGGTACGGAATGCTAAGCAGTGAAATGCCGTTTTCAATGTTGCTTTCATTATTGTATGAATACAGGGAAGCAGGAACCTGTCACAAATGAGAGAGGGTCACCTTCAGCTGAAAGCACCTGCTTAAGCCACAAGCTTGGATGCCAGAGCCCTATGACAATAAGAGGAGTGAAGACAGGTGCCCCAGCTAACAAGTGTGTGGACTCTCCCTAGGGGCCTTTGTGTGGTTTAAGCCGTTCCTCCCCAGGACTGAACGAAAGAGCTAAATAAGCTCATTAGGAGCCTCCTTTTAATCAGGAAAGGGGAACTGTTTTTCTGTCAGGGGCCAGTGATCCAATTGGGGGGCACACAGCTGCGCAGGTGATGGAGGGCGGGGAGGTTTGGAGGTGGGTCGAGAAACGAGGGGTTCAGGGTGTGAGGTGGTGCTCCGGGCTGTGACAGGGGGTTGAGGTGCAAGAGAAGATGGGAGCTCTGGCTAGGGTTGTGGGCAGGGATTTCAGGATGAAGGGTAGAGCTCGAGGCTGAGGCAAGGGATTGGAGTGTGGGACAGTGTGTGGGGTGTAGGCTCAGGGAGGGAATTTAGCTGTGAGAGGGAGCTCAGGGTGGGGGTGGGTTGTGGGAAGGAGTGGTGGGTTCCAAAGTGGGGCAGTGGGTTGAGGTCTGGGAGGGAACTTAGGGTCGGGGCTCTGGCTGGGCAGTGCTTAACTCAAGAGCAGGTTTTAAATGGTTAATCAAAGCTGAAATCAACTGTGCTGGGACTATGTTTCAGCCCTGCCTGCTACAAGCTGAAAATGAGTAAGAACTGACTCCACATTTGTGAGTGGGAAAGTATTGCCACTCAAAGGTGCCTGGGGTGGTGTGTAATTTTCCCAGCTAACAAGGTGGGGGTTTGAGCCACCCTTGTTATACTGATAGAAAGAAATCCTTAGATATTGAACCTGGCGCTGGTTGCTGCTGGTCCCACCTGGCAGAAGGGTTACACAATGAAGTGATGACTGTTAGACCAAAAATAAGTGTTCATGTTGTAGAGCAGAATTATTAGCAGTGTGTTGGCTGATCATTCAGAGGAAAACAAGACCTTTCAGAAGTCAACTGTACTTTTAATTGGCTATTTAGTCACTCTTTATGGAGCTGACTTTTTGTATCATAATGCTGAAAATAGGAGAATTCGCATTGGTTTGTCATTTTGCTACATCTGTTCTTGTCCTTATTTTGAAAGGGATTCATTGAATCTCAGGCAGCTGTTTTATTTTCGTTTTCCCAGTAAAGATTACAAGGGCTGTGTCTACACAAGCCCAAAACTTTGAATTGGCTATGCGAATGGCCATTTCAAAGTTTACTAATGAAGCGCCAAAATAAGTATTCAGCGCCTCATTAGAATGCCGGCAGCTGCGGCACTTCGAAATCTATGCGGCTTGCAGCCATGCGGCTCGTCCAGACGGGGCTCCTTTTCGAAAGGATCCCGGCAACTTTGAAATCCTGTTCCTAAGGGATTTCGAAGTTGCCGGGGTCCTTTTGAAGAGGAGCCCTGTCTGGACGAGCTGCGCAGCAGCGAGCCACATAAATTTCGAAGTGCCACAGCTGCCGGCATTCTAATGAGGCGCTGAATACTTATTTCTGCGCTTCATTAGTAAACTTTGAAATGGCCATTCGCATAGCCAATTCGAAGTTTTGGGCTTGTGTAGACACAGCCAAGAAGTCCTGTGGCACCTTATAGACTAACATATATTTTGGAGCATAAGCTTTCATGGGCAAAGACCCACTTCATCAGATGCATCTGACGAAGCGGGTCTTTGCCCATGAAAGCTTATGCTCCAAAATATCTGTTGGTCTATAAGGTGCCACAGGACTTTTTGTTTTTGAAGATACAGACTAACTCAGCTACCTCACTGATACCAGTAAAGATTATGAGTCCATACCCCAATTCTAGCATAAATACCCTATCCTGCCCACGTAAACACACTCTCCCTCTACAGTTAGCCAATGCATTTACTTTTTAATGGAAGTCTCTAGGTGCTCTGCACATTTTCAAAACATGTGGCCTAACTGTCAATACACATAAGAATTTAGCAACTGAAATGTGATATCCAGTTTAAAAATCATGGCCAAGAGTATGTGTTTTGGCTCTGTATTTTCTATTGCTAAGCAGTGCTATAACCACGGTATTGCCTGTCTCACTTCACTTGGCTCCTTTTTGTACATGCTGAATTAAACTATTTAAAATGATACAATAAAATGTCATTTGTTAAAATAAGACAATCATGCCATAATCAAATCACTCTTGAAAGCCTTAGCTATAGCTCAGGCTCTAGCTTTTGAAGCATCTACTTCACATCACATAATTCAGTCATTTGTATGCAGCAAAAGGCCTGTTTTCCAGTATAACCAAGCTCTTAATCATTAATTAATTTTGGGAACTCAGCATGAATATATTGCCAGAATTGCAAAAGAACATCACCTCTGATGGCAGAAAATGACAAAAATAATTTTAATTTTCAATATTTTTCTTTTAGGTTTCCTTTTGTTAGAAGGTGCTGTAAGGATTATAAGAACAGAAGAAATAAACCATTACAATCATCATCATCATCAGTCCCTTGACTGAGATCGTTGGGGTGCCTTCATGACAATGTTCCTTATAGCATCTCTCCATCTTTGGTGGTCGTGTGCCAACTCTTGAGTTGCGGCAAAACTCATACCTGTCCATTCTTTAATATTGTCTGTCCATTACTTCTTCTGTCTGCCACGTCTCCTTTTGCCGTTGACTGTACTGGATAGCAGCTCGTAATGAGGTCCTATTGCTGAGTTGATGATGTTTCTGACCTCTTCATTACTACTATGTGCTGTGTAGGGGATGTTAAGAAGCTTGTGGTATAGCCTCATTTCAAGGGCCTTGATCTTGTGCTCTAGTTCTGCTGTCTGAGTCCAGGTCTCACAAGCATATAAAAAGATGGAGTGTACAAGAGTTTGCATGAGCCTTACTTTTGACTTTAGAGATATGTTTTTGTCTTTCCAGATTGGTTTTAATTTTGCCATTGCTGCAGTTGTTATTGCTATTCTGGCGAGTAGTTCTGGTTTTGTACCTGCATCAGAGATGATTGACCCTAAGTATTTAAATTGTTTTACTTCTTCCAATTTCTGTTGTTTTAAGGATATTTGTGCGGATATACCCTTAGGTCATGAGTTTTGTCTTTTCTGCATTTATTTCCATGCCATATTTTGTTGAAGTTTTATCTAGGCATTTAACAAGGTTATCTAATTCTTTTTCACTCCCTGCCACTCCAACAAAGTCATCTGCGAAGCGTAAGTTGGTTATAGATGGACCACCAATGCTTACGGTTACAGTGTGCTCATCTAGAGCATCTATCATGGTACGTTCCAGAAAGATGTTGAAAAGGGTAGGAGAGAGTATGCAGCCCTGTCATACTCCTACAGTGGTACGGAACCAGGCACCAACGGCCCTATTGAACAATACTGCACTACTGGCCTTTTCGTATAAATTTTTAATTATGTCAACAAGTTTACTATTGATGTTAAATTGCTTCACTGTTGCCCACAGTGATGCATGCCAAACTCTGTCAAAGGCCTTTTTAAAAAATCAATAAAAATGTGGTACAGGTCTTGCTGATGTAAATTATATTTCTGACAGATAGGTTGAAAATCTGTTCAGTGGTACTCGTGCCTGCTTGAAAGCCAGCTTGTTCTTCAGAAATTATCTTCTCAGCCTGGGGTGTTAGTCTATTCAGTATGATTTTCAGCGTCACCTTAGTAGGGTGGCTAATTAAGCTGATGGTCCTGTAATTTTCATGTAACTGTAGGTTTCCTTTTTTAGGAAGCATTATAATTAGTGATTGAGTCCAAGTTGTTGGCCGTTCTCCACTCTGCCATATTTTCTTGCAAATCATCATGAGTATGTCAACCATACCGCTACCTCCATTTTTTACAAATTCAGATGGGATGTTATCTATGCCAAGTGATTTGCCTGCCTTTAGCAGTTTAATGGCTGCTTCAACTTCCTCCCATAGGATGGAAAAGTTTGTTTCTTCTGTTGGGTTGTTAACTTTCAGAACGGTGGGATCTCCATTGGAGTTATGGTTGTAGAGCTCAAAGCAGTATTCTGTCCATCTGTTTACAATGCCTTTCTCTTCAGGGAGGCAGTTACCAGTTTTGTCTTGTATAGTGCTTATTCTGTGTTCTATAGTCTGTGTTAACCCTTTAATAGTTTTAAAAGCTTTCTTACTGTTGTTTGCATTATAAGAAAAGAAGCATTATAAGAACAGAAGAAATGTTGAAATGCTACATTTTCCCCAGGGATTTGATTACCAGAATATTCCTGTAGTGGTGGATAAGGACAGGTGAATACAAGGTCATTTGAGGTTTCAAAGATAATTTAGGACTTGCAGGACAAATTTGAGTTGTGTCATTTACAGCAGTGATAGACTGTGAGCTCATGTGACAGAGACTGCTTTTGTTGTGTATGCGTGTGTGTGCGCGCGCGCGCGCATACCGTCCCTATCTTAATAGAACCCTGGCCTCTAGACAGAACTGCAATGCAGGTAAACTAAAAAAATCAAAATTCAATTTTTTTTCCATCAAGGGAAGCCTGTGCTATGCAAACCATAAAGAAAGATGTGAAACACAGCATTGTGTGCTGTTCTTCCACACAGGAAGCCCCTTATACTGCAGCATTGTCTTAAAAGGTAGAATAAGTTTCTGGATCACTCATGGAAATGAAAGAAATGTGGCTAAGCCCTGCTTGGCCCCTTTTGTAAAAGTAAGAAAAAAATCCTATCTTACTCTGCATGTGGAACAGGCAGATAAAGAAAGTAATTAAAAATGTGGCATATGGAATATTTATCAATCTACAGCTTCAGGAACAGCTTGCACAGAACAGTTGTCAAAGCAGGTGACAGACAGTTCATACAGAACGTGTCTGAGAAAAGTACAGCTGTGGTGTTCCTAGTCTTTGATGCATGAAAAGTTTACTGCAGTAGGAAGAGAGCCTGATGTATGATGGCACAGAGGGACATGTGAAATTGAATATTCTCCTAATAGGAAATAATTCTCTGCTTCTAGGGGAGATATATTTCTAACATTACTCCCAAATGAAAATTAGCCATAACAAAGGAAATGAACAGGGGAAATGCAAGATTCTTTACGTCAATGCAGACAATTAAATTCTGAAGAGAAATTCATGTTACATCTACAGCACTTGAGAAGAAAGCATAAAAACATTTGAATCAGCCCTTAAATCAAGAGGATAACATAAGCCATCTAGAGGGGTTAGAAGAACAATTTCCACTGAAATTAAAGAGACGTGTATTTCTTCATTCATTCTGAAGCTTTGACAGTCTCATGTGTAATTACCAGAGCAGACAGATAATGAAAATGATTTCCATCTCAAAAGTTTTAAAATGCCTCCAGAAACAACACTCCCCCCTAAAACTGAAAAAGTCATTGTTCAGAGGTAAGAAAATTGTAATTCTCAGATTGTAAGGACAGAAGAGCCCATCTAGTCTAATAACCCTGTATAACACAGGCCACAGAGTTTCACCCAGCTCTCTCTGTATTGAGCCCAATAACTTGTGTTTGACTAAAACAGATCTTAAAGTCAAACCCGGGTTTGAAAACATCCAACAACTTTGAACATCCATTGACTTCAATAACAGCCTTCCCAATAAAGATTTTGAGTCCACACCCCAATTCTATAACATACTGGCTTGATCTGAATTTGAATAAACACTTAGAACAGACATTGGCAGACTCCTCACAGACACATTGGTATGAGGGCATTACAGAGACAAGGTGCATATACTGGAGCAACTTCTGTTGGTAAGACAGTCAAGCTTTTAATCCATACACAGCTCTTCTTCAGGTAATCTTGTCTCCTTCACCAACACAAGTTGGTCAAATAGAAGTTCTCACCCTCCTTGCTGCATTTAACATTAGCAGTCTTGTGCATTGACCACTGCAAGAACCATTGATTTATAATATCTAAATGGAATCATAAATTTGTATCAATTAAGAGTCACAGAGAGTCAATTAATATGACCAGCATAAATATAAAATTAGACATCTTTAGACATGTTTTAAAGCCTTTAAACCCTGAATACAGACACTCAGCATACCTCATAACTTTTACAAATGGAAGGAGAAATCCCATATGAAATTCCTTTGAGATCAAGATGCAAGAACAATAGGTTATTTTATTCCAAATGCCACACATGCTCCTTGCAATAGGCTGAAGCCAAAAAAAAGTTTCCAACGTTGTCCGTCTTTAGTATTTGAAGGTGAAATGTCATTAAAAATAAAACTCCACTTTTTTGGGCAACAAACATGAACGTTCCCCAGGTCTTTGCAGCAGCATTTGCCACAGTTAAAGAGACTTACACCCCAAGAGGTACGTACAAACAATGCCTAATGCTATTATGGCTTCCATTCAGGTCTTCATGATTTGAAAAGTGAAGTTCCAGAGTTGTTCTTTTTAATTTCCTTTAGTTGAAAAAGGCAAGTCTGACACTGGAATGTATTGACAATAATTTGGCTGTCTAGAAGGTGGACGGTAATGAGGTTTAGAAATTACATTTTTGCCATCTTTCGTTCATCTTTGTAGTCTGTTGCCAAACTCAAATCACTGTAGCCTTTCCATAAACCTGTGTGAACATCATATTTGCCATTCATATTATATAGGCAAATGAGAAAAGAAATCCTAGAAGCCGAAAGAGGTACATCCTTCATATCAAATGGCACGACTTAGTCACAAATGAGGAGCTTTGGAACAGAGCAGGACAAGAGCCACTTGATGTTCAAATCAAGAGAAGAAAGTGGGGACGGCTAGGCCACACTCTCAGAAAACCATCATCCAGCATAGTCGGTCAAGCTGTCAAATAGAACCCACAAGGAAAATGCAAAAGAAGAAGACCGCAGACAACGTGGAGAAGATCTACAGAGACTGAAGGAGAACAACTGAAGTACTCCCGGAGTCAGCCAGAAGTTTTGTCCTGACACAGAGTGAAGTGGAAGAGACTTGTAAATGACCTGTGCTCCACCAGGAGTACAAGTGCTTAAGTCAAGAAGACAATGGTCAAATGTGTTTTAATACAGCACTTCTCCCAGGGCACTTTCAGTAGCTCTAAATATCCTCATGGAGGCTGTGTCTACACTAGCAAGTTCTTTTGGAAAACCTGGCCCTTTTTCAAAAGAACACATGGAACTTCTACACACAGAATGCACTCTTTCGATCTGAAATTGAAAGAATGTTACTTTTCTTCCAAAAGCTGTCTTCTCCCGGGTTAGGAAGAGCACCTTTCGAAAGCTACTTTAAAACAAACAAACAAATCCCTGCGTGTAGATGCTCTGCGGGCCCTTTTTCTGAAAGAGCAGTGCTCATGGTGGCAGATTTTTCGATCCGTGGCCCATTCTTTTGAAAGAGCGGGGGCTGCGTGAATGCTCTTTTTCAAAAGAGCAGATCAATTTTTTTTATCTGCTTTTTTGTGTGTGGACATGTTCTTTCGAACGGAGATTTTTTTGGAAGGTATCTTCCGGAAGAACTTCTTTCAGAAGATTGCTATAGTTTAGATGTAGCCTAAATGTTTGAACTATGGTTTTGTAAACTACTGGAGTCTTGTTTGGTGGGAAAAATGGGTATGTTTTTTCCAATTGGTTTAGCTCTATCAAATTAGCTTAGCAGGACTGAAAAGTCCTAACAACATGCAGGCTACAATGCCTGAAGTCATGTTATCAAGTGCCATCACAACTATCTTTGTACATCAGCACCTATCACGTCTGTATTAATCTATTGTGGGGAAATGTAGGTGGGTAACCAACAGTGTTTCAGAGAGGACAGAGTTCCAGCAGGGTGTGGACATGGAACAGCAAAAGCAGCATGTGAGGTAATACGCGCATGGATGGCGTAGTGCAAAGAGAGCTGGAAGAAAGGAGTAATGACCAAACCAGTTACAAGGCATGGTTAGAGATTATTTATTATTTGTATTCTGGTTGTACCTAAAGGGCTCTGTTAGCATCAATGCCTTCTTGTGTTAGGATCTGCACAAACACACAGTAAAAGAAGGTCCCTGAACTGAAGGCTTACCATCTAAGTAAGGGATCAGATTTTACCTTCAAGACCTTTAGTACCAGGTTACTATATGAATCAATTGGCAGCCCTGGAATCAGACATTCTCTGCAAACAATGTAGTGGTAGAACAAGGTTGAGGAAAACCTCTGGGAGGGATGCTATCAGCTATCGACGTTAAAGAGGTTGGCAACTTGTGAAAGATTGGCCATCGCTTCCTCATTTTAATAAATGAGTTATTTTACTGAATTGATCAGTTTAGCCATACAAAAGAGTTCTAACAGTAAATACTATTTTCAAAACCAGTTCAAAGAGAAGTTCTACAGCTTGTCAGAATCATGCCCTCTGCTGGCCCCATGAGAAGGGAGAGGACCATACAGCAGGTTCAGCAACCTTTCCAAGGTGGCGTGCTGAGATTCAACCTTTTGACCTCTATATACAGTGCAAGTGCTGGTGATAATTTTAAGGTCACTAATAGTCTTACTTACAACAGCTTCATTAATAAATAAATTAAGATGCAGAGCATTACGCTTAAAATGGTGGTTGGTAGCATTAGCTGTGTCTTCTGTTAATCCACAGGTGGCATGGCTTTCAGCAAGATCCTAGCTGCATGAGGGGTAGGAGTGGGGCTGGCTCCCGCTTTGGATGTCAATGAAAAGCAGCTTGCACGGCACTCTTGGCACCCATGCTGGGGATTGCTGACCCCTGCTGTACAGAGATTGGTTGCAGTTTTGATGACCAATCATGCTGGCTACGTCTACACTACAGAGATCTTTCGAAAGAAGTCCTTCTGGAAGATCTTTTCTGAAAGAACTTCTTCCAAAAAAGCACGTCCACACACAAAAAAGTGGATCAAAAGAATGTGGATCAGAGCCCACACAGCCCCCACTCATTCAAAAGAATAGGCCAATGATCAAAAAAATCAGGCACCCTGAGGACTGCTCTTTTGGAAAAAAGGGCCTGCAGAGCATCTACATATTGTCTTTTGAAAGAAGCTCTCAAAAAAAGGTGCTCCTCCTGAAATGGGAGTGCAAGAGCTCTTTTGAAAGAAGTGCTGCATTCTTTCAATGTAATCGTGAAAGAACACTTTGTGTGTAGAAGCTTCACTGGATATTTCAAAAGAGCCCCCTTCTTTTGAAAAATACATCAAAAGAACTTTCTAATGTAGACATGGCCAATATGGCAAGTTTTTGTGCCTCCTGTCCAGAGTGCCAGAAGGTAGCTCAAAGACTTACTAGGCTCTTCTAGTTTCCTATGTTTTAATGAGAACTGACACATCTCGAAGAACCATCGTTACTACAGGTGAGTAACTTCTCTTTCTTTTTCGAGTGGTCCCCGTGGGTGCTCTACAATAGGTGACTACCCAGCAGTAACCCAAGTAAGGAGGTGGGTAATCGGTTTATGTGCAGCTTGCCCCCGAGAGGACTACTGTCGACAGACAGGTATCCTCTTAGAATACCCGAGGCAGGGCATAATGCTTGGCAAAGGTGTCATAGGATGACCAGGTCACCGCTCTACAGATGTCTGTTAACGCAATGCCCTTGAAGAAGGCTGTTGACGCCACCACCGCCCTGGTGGAGTGAGCCCTGGGCGGGGCCAGCAAAGGAGTCTTTCGAAGTTCGAAGCACATTTTTATACAGGACACAATGTGCTTTGAGATTCTCCGGAAAGAGAGACCTTCTCCTTTTGACCTGGGAGCAAGAGAGACTAGAAGCCTGTCTGTTTTCCGGAAGGACTTAGTTCTGTCTGTGTAGAAGGCCAATGCCCTCCTCACATCTAGGAGATGCAGGCATGCCTCCTTGCCAGAGCTGCGAGGCTTCGGGTAAAACGAGGGTAAAACTATTGGCTCGTTAAGATTGGACTCCGAAGAGACTTTTGGAACAAAGGCTGGGTGCAGCCTTAAGGTTACCGCCTCCTTTGAGAATACTGTGCAGTGCGGCGTTGCCATCACTGCCGCGAGCTCACTCCCCCTGCGGGCTGACGTAGTTGCAAGGAGGAAGGTTGTTTTTATCGTAAGGAGACGTAGGGGAACTGTGGCTAATGGTTCAAAAGGTGGACCCGATAGTGTGCTGAGCACCAAGTCCAAATTCCACGATAGTGGAGGCGGTTTCTGAGGGGGGGAACAGGTTTACCAGCCCCTTCAAGAACCTGGTAACGATAGGATGGGTGAATACCATGGGCCCTTCCTCTGTATGCCGAAAGGCTGATATAGTGGCAAGGTGGACCTTTAGCGAGAATAGAGAAAACCCGCCTCTCTTGAGGTCTAATAAGTATTCTAGTATTACAGGTATAGGAATGTCAAGGGGAGTTAACTGCTTGGCAGAACACCAGGCTGTGAATCAAGTCCATTTCTGCTTCTAAGTCCTCCTGGTGGAGGTCCTTCGGCTACATTCCAGGACTTGTTGTGCTCTCTCTGTACATGTGCTCTTTAAGGAGCTGAGCCATGGATTAGCCATGCTTGTAGGTGCAGACCCTGAGGGTGCGGGTACACTATGGACCCTTGAGCCCGCGTGAGTAAGTCTGGCGTCACCAGTAGAGGGAGCGGTGGGCGGTCCGACATGCGCAGAAGCAAGGGAAAACATTGCTGCCGATCCCAAGCGGGACTATGAGTATCATGCGAGCTCTCTCCCTTCTGGCTTTGTGCAAGACCGTGCGGATAAGCGCTGCAGGGGAAACGCGTAAAGTAGGGAGCCCTTCCATGAAAACATGAATGCGTCCCCCAGGGACCCTCACCCTACTCCTGCCCTGGAGCAGTACTGGGGATGCTTTTTTTTTTTTTTGTACTGGGTGGCAAACAGATCGATCTGGGGAAAACCCCCATGTACGAAAAATGCGCTGTAGCAGATCGGAACGGATCTGCCATTCGTGCATGATTGCGAAGCGCCTGCTCAGCTGATCTGCATTCACATTGTGAGTGCCTGGCAAGTACGAAGCTTTCAACGTTATGTTGTTGGCGATGCACCGATTCCACAATCGGAGTGCTTCCGCACATAAGGCACGGGATCGTGCTCCCCCTTGTCGATTAATGTAGAAACACAGTGGAGGTATTGTCTGTATTGAATCCCAACTACTTTGCCATGTAGGTAATCTCGAAAATGTTTGCAGGCGTTGAACACTGCCCTGAGCTCCAGTATGGATATGTGCAGTGTCTGTTCCGCAGGGGACCATAGCCCTTGCGTTACCTTGTCGCCGATGTGCGCTCCCCATCCCATGTGGGAGGCGTCGGTAGTAAGAAAAATAGAAATTTGTGGTTGGTGAAAAGGCACCCCCACTAGCAGATTCTCGGGGTTTTCCCACCACGCCAGGGATCTGCGCACCTCTGTTGTGGGCGACACCACCCTGTGGACAGTGTGGGATGCCAGTTTGTAAACGCTCGCCAGCCAATGCTACAGGCTTGACATGTGCGACCTGGCATTCTGTACCACAAACGTCGCTGCCGCCATGTGGCCCAGCAGCTGTAGGCACGTTAAAGACCGGCACCGCGGGGCTGTATGTAATGACTTGCACCAGCGAACTGATGGCGCGGAAGCGGGCGTCGGGTAGGTACACCCTTGCTGTGATAGAGTTTGTGTGTGCCCCTATGAACTCTATATGTTGTGTGGGTTTGGACTTTGACTTTGCGAGGTTGATGACGAGGCCCAGCAAAGAAACGTGTCCACTGTGACGTGTATCATGCGTGAGACCTCTGCCTTCGAGGTCCCTTTTAGCAGGCAGTCGCCCAGATATGGGAAAAATAAACACCCCCTGTCTGTGCAGGTAGGCTGACACCACTGCCAGGGTTTTGGTAAAGACTCTGGGGGCCGAGAAGAGGCCGAACGGAAGAACCCTGTGCTGGAAGCGCTCCTGGCTGACCATGAAGCGGAGGAAGCGTCTGTGTGCCGGGTGGATTGTTATATGAAAGTAAGCATCTCATAAGTCGAGTGCTGCAACCCAGTCTCCATCGTCCAGTGCCGTGAGTATCAAGGCAACTGTGATCATCCGAAACTGTTGCTTGCGCAAGTAACGGCTGAGGCCCCGAAGATCTAAGATGGGCCTCCAGGGTCCTGTTTTTTTCCCTGGTAGGAAGTAGTGTGAATAAAAACCTTCCCCTGGAATTATTCCGGCACTCTTTCCACCGCCCTTATGAACATAAGGTGAGTCACCTTCTGCTTGAGCCTCACCTCGTGGCAGCGTACCTGAGGTGAGGTCTGGTGGGAGGCTTTGTCGGTGGAAGCGACTGGGAGGGGATCGCGTAACCCGTGGCTATGATCTCCAGCACCCATATGTCTGTGATGGTCTTTTGCCATTGGGAGTGGAACGGTCTGAGGCGATGATGGAACATGAGGCGAGAGTGGCATTGAGCGAGGGTATTGATAGTGCAGCCCCCGACATACCCATCAAACTTGTTGCCTTTGGGCCTGACCCCAGGGCGTACAGCTTTGTTGAGAACATCGCCTAGGAGTTCTGTACTGTTGCCACTATTGATAGCGCCCTTGGCCGTAGCCCCGTTGATACTGAGCATGCTGTGGTTGTAAGCACAGCGTCTTTGCTGAGGATAAAACTTTTCCCTCCTGTACAGGGGAGTATAAATGCCCGTGGTTCTAAGTGTAGCTCTCGAGTCCTTACTGGAGTGAGGGACCGAGTCGGTTGAGTCTGCAAACAGCTTTTGTGTATCAAAGGGAAGGTCCACAATCTTCGCCTGTAGGTCCCTCGAGATACCCGACGTCTGGGGCCAGGATTCTCTACGCATGACCACTGCTGTAGCCGTTGAATGTGCCGCCATGTCCGCCACGTCCAGGGCAATCTGGACTCCTGTCCGCGATGCTGCATAGCCCTCTTGAACAATCGCCTTTAACACCGGCTTTTTATCTTTTGGGAGTAAGCCCAGAGTAATTATCAAAATTATGGTTTGCTAGGTGTGCCCATAATTTGCCATTCTCAATAGCAGGATAGGAGAGGAATATACCTTCCTGCCAAACAGCTCTAGCTTCTTAGCATCTTTGTCTGATCCCCCGATTTGTACTGAGAAGCCTTTGACCTCTGCTGGGATGACCCGACCACCAAAGAATTTGGTTGTGGGTGACTGAAGAGGAACTCCATGACCCGACCACCAAAGAATTTGGTTGTGGGTGACTGAAGAGGAACTCCATGCCCTTTGCCGGGATGAAGTATTTCTTATCCGCTCTGTTGTTCGTAGGCGGAACAGAGGCCGGAGTCTGCCATGCAGTAGTGGCTGACTCCAGAATGGCTTCGTCCAATGGAATAGCAATTTTGGATGAAGCCGGGGGTCTCAAATTTTTCAGGAGTTTGTGATGTTTCTCCTGCACCTCTGCCGTTTGAATGTCTTGCATGAAAGCCACCCTTTTAAACAGCTCCTGAAACTGTTTAAGGTCATCCGGGGGAGAGACATCCCCGGGGGCCATGGCCTCATCTGGGGAGGATGAGGAGGAACCACTAAGGTAAACCCCTCTCGAACCCTCAGGTTCCTGCGGTCGATGATACACTTGCTCACTGGAGGATTGTGAAGGAAAGTCTCGGGGTTCTAAAATTAACTCCCCTTGAGACAACTGTGTTTCCGTCCCCGATCGGGAGTGCCCACGGGGGTATTGAGCGGCCGGGGGGGGACCTGCCCCTGGGTGTAGGCCTGTGGTTTGTCTGTGTCCAGCATGATAAGGACGACCATGGCAGCATGGGTGAAGGTGGCCCAAACCATGGTGACATTGGTTGGAGGAACGGAGAAGGAGGTTTTTCTTTTTCTTTTTTTTTTTTTTGTTTCTTTTTTTTTCTGGATGGGCCGGTGGAGACACAGGCCTTCGGTGTGGCATGTGTATCACAGGGGGAGGGCTTGATGCTAACAGCAGCGCAGCCGTGTCCAGAGATGGACTGCAGTGCCGGGTTTTTGATGTTGCCTTGCCCCTCTGCTGAGGGGCCAGCACCGCCCCCTCCCATGCCGGGGATCTCGGACCCGCTGTCAGCACCGCGCTCGGCACCGTCAGCTGCGGTGCCGCACAGGTATCCTCCTCTGGTGCCTGCAAGCTCCGTGCCTGGCACCCCTGCACTGCTGGTGCCGCGGGGGTCTGTGCCGCCTGTGGCGATGCCGCCAGTTCCGGCGCTTGCCTGGCTGATGCTCTAGGCGCCGCGCGTGCTGGCTGTTGTATAACCGGAGGCTCAGCCTCTGCCACGTGCGCTGCCGCGCTGCCACTTGCCTGAGTATGCGGCTGGTGGCTGTGTGCTCCGCTTGTCCTGCTCGCTGCAAACGCAAGGCAAGGATCGAGCCAGGGAGAGTTTCCTCTGTTTCTGCACTGAGGAGATCAGAGAAAACCTACCCTCCTCTTATGCAACCCAGAGGGCCCTTCTGGGTGAGGCTTCTCCAGCAAGTCCGGCTGGAGAGCCTTATCAACAAGAGCATTTTATGCCTCATCGCTCTGTCCTTCCTGGCCCTGACTGTGAGCTTAGCACAGTGAGAACGCGTCTGGGTAGCCGTAATTCCCCCAGGCATCGGATGGCTTCGCCATGCCCCACGGAGGCCGGCACAGCTTCACGGCATGACTCCCGCTTTGTAAAACCTGAAGAGGCCATTGCAGTGAGTCCTTTATTGCTAATAGGGCACATAGCACTTAATCCGTGCCTTTCCACCCCAAATAGTGATCACTGGCCTGCGGCAGCGGGCAGCCTAAATGGCCTTCACATCCGCTCTTCTCTTCTCCACTCCTCTCTTTTTCCCTTTTTTTTGCTGATATTCTCTTTGTCTTTGCTTTCTCTCTCTCTTTTTTTTTTTTGTTTTTTTGTTTAATAACCGAAAACAACAAATTACACGTGGAAAAAAAAAACACTAAGTAATCTGACTCTGGCCTTAGCCTGAGTGGATTCTGTCTGCAGCCGATGGCAGTTGAGAAGGAACTGGCGGGGACCAGATCATGCACACGGCCGGGGGCATGCAGGGGGGGCGGCGCGCGCTGGCGCATGTGCGATCCAGGAGAAACTGCTGGAGGATTTCCGATCCACGGTGCCGGGCGAGCCCGACACCTATTGTGGAGCACCCACGGGGACCACTCGAAGAAGACGACCTTATTTCAAAATGCCTCTGGAGTGTAGCCATAGCCTAGCTCTGTAAGCCTGAGTGCAACAGCTACAAAATGTACTTACCAAAACTTTGAAATAGCTCTGTATTATATGGGCTGCAATATATTTCCAACCTACTCCAGGGCTTTCAGTTCTTTGTACCTCAAAGTGAACTGTTTATTTTTTAAAAGTGTGTTCGTTTCTTCCTCCTTCCCATAAAAAGGTAACAAAATATATGGTCCCCCCCCGTGTTTTCTTTAGAAATGTTTTAGCCCTACAGAAATCTTTCTCCTGAAATAATTTTGCAAAGCTTCATTAACTGGAAACTTGCTTTCCCCTCCTACCATTTTCCTTCATGCCTAAGTGGTTTAAATCCCATTATATCTGTAGGAGAGTCACACAACATTAAACATGAAGTTGATCAAGACCAGGACTTTCTTGAGAGGGCTTGGAACAGGGAGGAGGGAAAGAGAGAGAAGAGTGAGCAGAGTAAAGAAGGAAGACACAGCAGTATTCACTGTCTGTGTATACTGACTGTAAATCCAAAAACAGATGGAACACAATGGACAGAGTTCAAATGGCACTCTATGGGTCTGTCTACACTAGGAACTAACTTTGAAGTTAACTTTGAAGTTAGGCACTACTTCGAAGTAGCCAGCAGGAAGTCTACGCACATGTTCCTTTACTTCGATGTTACCTTCGAAGTCAGGAGCCCAACTTCGAAGTCCTTACTCCATTCCTGGGAATACAGTAGAGCCCTACTTCAAAGTTTAACTTCAAAGTAGGGTGTGTGTAGACGCTCAACTTTGAAGTTGCTTACTTCGAAGTTTTACTTCGAAGCTACTTCAAAGTTATTTTTGTAGTGTAGACACAGCTCTGGCAACTAGTATAAGAAGTGCAGGGCCCAGTCTCCTTCCCATAGTGTCTGCTTTCACATAAGACCGAGAGGAAGGTTTATTGTCTCTGACAGAAAGTGGTCTAATGAAAGATATTATCTCAACCACATTGTCTATCTAACGGGCAGGTTGGTCACTACTTCCTCCTCCAAAGAGTCTAATTCCAGCGTTATGTGAGAAAGCCACTGCATCTAGAAGAAGGTTTATTAGGGAAAGCAACCTAAAATATCTCCACTACTCCTGCAAGAAGAGGCCACTCTCCACACACACAGGCAGAAAATGGACAATGTCCTTATAAAGTTACAGAAAAGGTAAAAGTGATCCACATTTTAAACATAAACACAGAATCCATCTTTATTCAATATAAGGTACAAAAATATTTCACTTTGCAAATAATCAGTGTTTAAAAGTGAAACATGTCACATTCAGATAGTAACCACACTTTGACTACTTCTCTTCTGCATTTCTATACACCAGTGGTGGGCGACCTCCTGGCTGCGGATCAGGCCCATCAGGGTTCACAGGGTTATCTGTGTGATATTTCGGTTATGGTTTCCCCACACACAGGATTGCCAGATTCTTCTGGTTTCCATCCGCATAGTTTTTCCCTACCATTAAGACGACGTGCATGTAAAGCAAGGGCACATGAAGTGAGTTGCTTGTGGAATGCACAAAATATTGACTGTGAGAGCCATATGCTCCCTCTGCATCCAAAGTGCTGCTATGGTTCTATCAACACTTTCTGCAAATTCTAGGTAGGCAAGTGCAGTTAGAAAAACTACCCTCTCCGAGGAGACTGTCTTGAGTTACAACAATCTTGCAGCCCTCTGAACTGATGGAGGGCCACTCATGCGGCCCACTCACTAATCTAGGTTGCCCAACAGTCACATGAATTTGTTCATTCCAGGTGAATGAGTTGTTGACACCACAAGCAGACAAAATACACTGTTCAAAATGCAAAAGATTTTTGTAAATGAGAAGTGGCCAAATTCCTTTCCCAGAAGCAAATCAGGTAAGGAAATTAGACCTTCAGTTTTATGATCTGTACCAGAAACGTATGACACATGCAAACCAGGAACACAGATTTATAGAAGTTCGACTGACGGCACTTTGAAAATTTGAAGCCTGATCCTGCTCTTCTTAGTCAGGTAGAATTCCTGTTACAGACAAAACCCTTTGGCCTTAATGACCAGGAAATTCCATATGCTCACATTCTTTTCCTGGTGCAGAAATTTATGAATTAGCACCTTAAGAATCATCAGTAATGCGTCACTGGGTTTATTATTCTTCAGGTTATCTGGGACGTTTAATTTGTTGGCTAGCATTTTAGTGTGTTTTTTTTTCTGATTTACATATATGGATTCTCCCAATCAACTCCAAATAAAGTAGCAAAGAGCTCCTCCAAGGACACACAAATACCTCACAACAGCTAAGTGAACTGCAAAGATTGCGTACATGAAAAAGAACCTAAACTTACAAATCATGAAGGACACAGTCTGAGGAGCTGAGAGCTCTAGTCTGCCAGTGCAGTTGGTGGGAGAGAGGTTCTTTATTGTGCCTCGGACACAGTCATTGCCTCACATAGGGGCTTTTATGTGGAGGGGAGGAAGATATAAATAAAGTCAGCACCTCAGAGGAAAACATCTAAAACTGGAATACAGTAAACATCTTGACAATATAATTGTTATGAACTAATACCGTGCGAAGCACTTTAACCAAAGACTTTAGTTGAAGAGACAGAGCTATTAAAAACTTGCAAATGGCGACATTTCAGAATAAAACAATTTTGGCAACTAACACTTTGACCCTAAAGAAGACTGGGCACGCACTTGTCTTTATGCAGTGTGCATAAGTGAGGTTTCATTGACTTTAATTAACCTACTCTAGTCTAAGTTCCAACTAACTTGTTCCTTCCATGTGCAGAATACATTTTGTTAGGTGCCCCAAGGCATGTGCAGATGTGCACCGCTAGTTAGAAACACCTGCTGCTGGCGCACTGCAAATCAGCTGGGTGGCACCTGACTCTATTCTAGGTAGCCACCCAATTGCTCACCTTATAGGGAAAAAGTATCGGAGGGGTAGCCGTGTTAGTCTGGATCTGTAACAGCAACGAAGGGTCCTGTGGCGCCCTATAGACTAACAGAAAAGTTTTGAGCATGAGCTTTCGTGAGCACAGACTCACTTCATCAGATGCTGGTCTTGGAAAAATGCGACTGGCTGGCTAAATACAAAAGCAGCTTCCCCTCCCTTGGTGTTCACACGTCCAGATCAACTGCTGGTAGTAGCCTCACCCTTGCTGACTGAGCTAACCTTGTTATCCCCACCCTTGCTCTGGCTTATTTATACCTGGCCCTGCAGATTTCCAAGACCAGAATCTGATGAAGTGAGTCTGTGCTCACGGAAGCTCATGCTCAAAACTTTTCTGTTAGTCCATAAGGTGCTACAGGACCCTTCGTTGCTATTATAGGGAAAGACTGCTCATAATGTGTGAAGTTAAGCATTTACCTAAGTCTTTGCAGGACAGAGACCTTTATCTCACGCTGACTTTGGCATATGCATAAATCTCTGTTGGACTGAGGCCTCGGCTGGTTCCTTGCTGAATAGGGGCTTTAAGCAAAGTGCACGAGCATGTCCTTAACTTTCAGCATTTGTGAAGCCTAGTTCAAGTCAGTCGCACTTAAGCAGGCGTTAAGTGCCTTGCTGCATCAGGGGAAAAATTCAGATTAGGAGAAAATGAAAAGGAGAAAAGCATGAATTCAAGGACAACTGCTCAAAGGTTAAAGAATGAAAAAACAAAACAAAAATAATCAGAAAGATGAAGCATTGTGACAGAAACAAAAATGCAAACAAGAAGTTGAGAAGTTTCACTGGATGTTTTGAAGGGTTATTTTATGAAAGATTACTTTGTTAGGTAAGGGAGGTATGTACAGTATCACATAATTTTGTAAAAAAGTTAAAAGCAAAATTTAGAACAGTAACAGAGATTTAATAAATACACCTTGTTACTATATACAGTTTAAGTCTATTTAACCTTTGTAATCAACACAATGGAAATTTCTTTCACAGGAATTCCCTTTAACATTATTGTACATCTTCACTAGGAGATTATCTTCTATTGAAAGTAGATTAAAAATGGTCAGATCAAGAAAACACTAACACTTACAGGATAGTATAAACCTCTGAATTTCTTTTCTTCTTTCACGTCATGTCCAGTACCTGGGTTGTTGGTTTTTAAACTGTATAACTTTGGCTCTGAACTTGGAGTCTGAGCTAGTCTCTTGATAGATTTTGTTCACACATTATTTTTTTAAAAAGCATCTAGTGTTAAAGCTTGAGTCACAGACAAGACGATGCTTTTGCCCTTCATATAAAAAATACCCTGCAACTCCAAAGGAGCATATAGCATTGACAGCAAAACAAGTCTATAAAGTTTGTACAGTCGGTGTATAATGCCCTCAAAAGTCATTAAAACTCCTCACAGGATATGCTTAACTATAGTAAACTTCTTCGTTCCTTTTCTGACAACCCCATATGAGCAAAACTCCCCATTCAGGGGGCCAGTGGAGGCTACATTTTTACAGCACACTTTACCTACTGATATATGAGTCCTACTCTATTATACATAAAAGAGCAGAATGCTGCCCTTGGGATTTTACAGTGCAGGATAAGTTAGTGCTGTAGTTAAAGTCTGATAACATGGTCATACTACTTTCTTACTCTTTAAACTGTTTCAGATATTGAATAGCGGTGAATCCGAGCCAGCCCCATTCTACTGCTGGAGCATCTGAAGAAAGTTAATTGTCTTCTTTGTACTCTATTCTCAAGTTTCCTTGCACTTTTTTAAAAATATGCAGTTTAAAGGTTTAATTAAAATATCCTATCAAAATGAATCAAAAGGCACTTGGCAATTCTTTTTTGACCCAGTTAAGCAGTTCAACTAGCAGCTTCTCAAAGCTTCTGTCTCTTCATATGATCAACAGTCACCAACCTGAGAGACGGAATTATGTGCAAACAAGAAAAACAAAACATAAAAACAAAAAATTTCACCAGAAATTCATCAACTGAATTTCTAAATTGTCTCATGGTAAATGTGCAAAATGCTTCTTCACAAGATATTCTCTTAAATACAGCATAATTTATTCCATAGTCTTTTGGAGGGTGTAGCTTTAATCACACATGAAGACCTTAATTCCATGCCTGAGGTGTCACAATTCAGTGTTCTTTAAACCTGTGAAAGAGTAGGTCGTATGAGAAGTTTTGAAACAATGCATAACAAGAGAGCAATATCTTCAAAGCACTGTTCACATTCTTCATTATACGCTTTCCTATTCCATGCTGTATTTATAGATGAGGGGCCTCGTTCTGATTTCTCTCATTTTACTTTTGTATAGTTCCACTGATTTGTTGGAACATCTCTGGATCTGCACTGGTTTGAAATCAGAACCACCCTTTCCTTCCTGTCAAAAGTACAACTGGAATTATTAAAAGAATTCCATCCCCCGCAACCAAAGAACCGCCAAGTGAAAAACTAAGATGGGCCCCCCAACTTGTACAGAAAAGTTACAGAGAATTCAGCTTTCCCCTACTGTTTTAGAAACCTGTTCTGAAGAAAGATCTCCAGGATTTAAAGAAAAAGAGGTTACTCATTACAAACCAAACCAAATCAAACCAAACCAACCAAAAAACTGCAGATTAAAGTACAGACACATAAAGCAAGAATAAAAGATTTTTGCAAGGAGAGGGAGCACAAAAGTGAACAAAGCAAGGATGATATGAAAGCATTCAATTATCCTACAGAAGAAAACCCACAAATGGCAAACTTACAAGGTGTGGTCCATCTTACACTGGAGTTCTTTACGTATAAGACGGAGTAAGAACTGTACAAAAAAAAACTGAGTTAAAATCTAGACTGATGAACCAATCAATTAAGTTTTCTGAATTACTCTGAATTCATCACTTAATGTTATCCCATTTATCATTCCAAATGAAAACCTATTAAATTCATGCAAGTTCAGTCAATGGTTGGAAGATGAATTTACACCACTCATGTGAGAAGAGCTAAATCAAAGTCTTTCTGGGCCTGAAAAGGTCCAGAGATTATGGAAAGACTGGAGGTAAGTCAGTTTTCAAAACAGAACATTTTTGCAACCCTACCCTGCATTGTGACAAAATTGAAAATAAAAACCCAATTTTTTCAATTTGATTTTCTTTTCCTCTCCCTACATCTTTCAGTACCCCTCTCCTGCCACTGCCTACTTTTTCAGCGGCAAAATGGTGAAGAGGGGAGGACAAGAGGAAGGAAAACTGGAGAAAAATATCCATCCCACCCCAACTCCCCTGAAAAAATTTCCAAACATTTTATCATCATTTCAGACAAAAAATGTTCCACTTCTATCCATGGAATAAAGGGACTCAAATACATGGCAACTGTCCTCTGTGCATCTCCCTTTTTTTAACAGCTGGAACAAGAACAATTTTATAACTGTTCCAGCAAGACTCTGATGAGACCAGCAGAGGGAGCCTAAGATTGCAAGAAAAAATGGTAACAATTATGCCACCATTGCTCCCAGGTGCACATTTGGGTCTAATCCCAAGCAATTACTCATGTCTATTACTGACTGTAGGGGCGGGCCCTTTATACTTACTGTCAGAGGTATGCCAATTAACACAGCCTTTCATCAAGGGGAAACAGAAGAGTGATCTTCCAGATGGGCTACATCTACGCTTACCAAAAACTTTGAAATGGCCACGCTAATGGCCAGATCGAAGAATATTAATGAGGCGCTGACATGTATGAGCTCATAGGAATAAGGGGATTTTGATGTTGGTGGGGTCCTTTCGAAAAGGACCCCCCATGTAGACGAGCCATGCAGGAGCAAAACGCAGCAATTTCTAAGTGCCATGACTGGCGGCATGCTAATGAAGTGCTGAAATGCATATTATATTATATTCAGCTTTAGTATTCTTCAAACTGGCCATTAGCATGGCAATTTCGAAGTCTTTGGTATGTGTAGACACAGCCATGATGTTTGATGAAAACTCTGTGCTAAAAATTCTATCTCGCATACTTTTTGGCTATCACCAGCATGAACCAGATGCAACTATTTTTAGAAGTGAAGTCTGAGTTTCTGAAGCACTTAACTCCCCTTCCTACACCTAATTCTCATTGGAATTCAATAGAATTCAAAGGCCTATATATCTCAGAAGTCTGTTACATTGGGGGGAAAAATAAAAAGGTTCCAATTGCTGGATTTATCACCCTCACAAGGAATTTACCCACTGGCCAGCAGAAATCCTCGCAGCAACAGTAATGGCTGAGTAAACAAGTTATGTGGTCATTTTAAACGCACATTATCCACTTGACAGAACCCAGCTAGTGGAAAGCAGAATTTCCATTAATGATGGAAGATGACACTCAGCTCTTTAAAAAACCCGGGATCTCAGACTGTGTTCATGCTGCTTTGGACTAGTACATCTGTTTACTAAAAGAGCTAGGCTCTAAAAACTACTGAATATTTGTGGGAGCACCTCTTGAAATGTGATTAATGTGTCCATTTTAATTATTAATTTCCAGAAGTCTTATTCTACTATATGGAACAGCTTGAGAACAAACCAACTTTTTTTTTTTTTGAATTAGAGAGATGCTCTCTGGTCCCCTATGAGGCTCAAATTGAAAGTGTGACGTGGAGGGGAATAACTGCTTATATAATATGGGGATGTGTGGGGACCCCACCTTCTCTAATATTGGGATGTGTAGGGACTCTACCTTCCCTACATGCATGTGATTGAATTCAATGGAACTGTATGGCATACGGTACTGTCTGTGAAGATCAGACAGAAGAGCTGAGACCTGATTCTGAAGTGTTCAACAAAAATATAGCCCTTCTGTCATCACCTTCCTGTGAGAACAAAGCACTTTACCAAGGATGTATAAAAGAAGCCCACTTAAACTTCTCTGAGGCTACGTCTATACTACAAAATAAAATATAATTTATTAAAGTCGACTTTGTAACACTGGGTTCTATAGAGTTGAAACAGAGTATCTGCACCTCCCCACAAAGTTGACTAAGCGTGTCCCCACTAAATCACAAAGTTTGACTGTTGCAGCAGTGCATTGTGGGAACATCCCAGAGTTCCCTCAGCACCATTGCATTCTGGGTTTTTTCACTGGTGCTTCATGAGGAAAAAAAATGCTCCCCCAAGTGGTTGTGGGCGTGTGATGTCATCTTCCCACATTGCATTGCCCTCTTTCTCCTCCCTTTGAAAACAAATGGCCATTTTTCAGAAGTCTCTTTCCCTGAGGAGAGAAATTGTTTGAGTCATCTACATTACAGATCTTTTAACCAAATGCATCCTGAGAGCACTCACTGTTATCATCCCCCTCAAGCTGAAAGCAAACTGTCATTTTTCAGAAGGAAAAGTAGTGAATCCAAGGGGAGAGAAAACCAAGACTGAACCATGTCAACAGGTTGCTCAACTAGTTTTCCCTCAGTGAAAGAACACCAAACACTGGATGTATTTGGATCCATGTGCATAGGGAAAGACTTCACATTATTCACAGAGAAGGAAAGTAGGAAATCCCGAGGGAAATAAAGCCGAACAGTTGGCGGGCTTCAGAAGCTGAAGCACTCTTCAGAAATGTGTTCTGGGAGCACACAGCTGACTGTTCAATGTCAACAGGTACCTCAGTTTTCCCCTGGTGAAAGAACACCTTTCACGGGGCAGCACGTCAGGGACTATCAATCCCATATATGATGGCGGATGTGCTCCAGCTGACTGGACCAGGTCAACAGGTACCTCAGTTTTACTCTGATGAAAGAACACCTTTCACAAGGCAGGGAACCTTCAATCCCACTTTTTTTTTTTGTGTGTGTGACAACAGTGGATTAACACCAGACCACAGGCAGAAAGGTAGGGAGGGAATCAGACCAACAGGTACCTCAGTGTTCCTGCAGTTAAAATGCAGCAAGGTTGCTACTGCTGAGACTGTGGTTCCCCTGAGCCACATGCATTGGGAAGGGAGTGTCCTGGAGTGGTGTGCTTAGGTGAGGGGGCCAGCCTGAAAATTTACACTGCCCTCTTTAGGGACATCCCCCCATATGGTGTACCTAGGTCGGGGGAGCCCAAAAAATAGCAGTGGCCAACATAATTAGGGGCCAGCTGAGGCTCCTGTTGACAATGCTGCAGTCACCTGGTTTCTTACTGGCCACCTCCCTGGGGTGTGTTGCCTTACAGGAGCCAGGCAGCACCCCCAACCGTGGCCCTCGGTGAGCCCTGGAAAATGTGAAGCACAGAAGCCTTCACCCCATGCAGGCCAGGACATGCTACTTTCTGGATGCATGGTCCGCATGGTGCCACCAGCACATGGTGCAGTGAGACAGGGGTTAGCCCGCCAGACGCACCCCATACAAACGTGCAACGAAGAAAAGAAGTTTCTCAGCCTCTCCCACAAGTACAACCACCACAGCCCAGCTGCCACGTGATGTGGTGTGGGGCAGGGTCCAGCCCACTAGCTGAACTCAGGCCCTGGTTCTCCTGGTGACTCCATGCTGGGGCTTTCTTTCATGGCTAGCTGCAATCACCACACTGATCATAAGGAAATAAACTGAAAATCCTGGGCTTCCTGTTTCCTACTTCCTGCACACCTGGAGAGCGGGGGCGGGGGGGAAGCACTGAGGCACCTGTTGATATGATATGAAAGCAGACAGAATGTACACCTGTGGGATACCTGTGGGACACCTCTGGAGGCCAATAAAATTGATTTCAAGTAGCACTGTTTCTCCACTAGTATTAATCCAACCTTTTAAATTCAGACTTGGCATTATGCCACTTGGGATGATCTGCACAAGAATGTCAACCTTAGCACTCATTAAATCTGACCTAATGTTAGTCGCAACGAAGACAGCCGCATTGTAAAACCGAGATCAGCGCCTTAAAATCAACTTTATGCTGTGATCTACATGTAGGCTGAGGTGGGCCAGTATTGTGATTGGCAGAGGTAGGAGCAAGAAGGACAAAGAAGCTAAAAGACTTGACAAAAGGCATTCAGGAATTCTTTGGCAAAATCAGAAACAGAACCTACAGGCTATATTCTCTGCTGCTATAAAACCACTGACTTGAACAGAGTTACACCAGCAAATAATTTGTCCTTAAGAGTGTTTGACTTCTTATCTTGCACCTTAAACACCACACAGGACAATCTGCCTAGATAACATAAAATATGGCAGGTCAGAAACAGCCTCTTTTCAGATCATTCATCTATTATGCTTTTATGTCAAACAGGAAGCAAGTGATGGACACCGGGAACAAGTGGAATATGGGACGCATTCGATCTTAACAGTTACATTACCATGGTGATACTGATTCTATGGCGGTGTAGTACCATGTGTGTTACTATTTCAGTAAATTGGCATTGCTACTTCAGTGTTGCTTTCAAGTGGAAAAAAAAAAAAGGAAGAATTCTTCTGCAGCCCAAAACCAAGTTATCTTCCCAACCTTTGAAATGGATTTTTGCTGCCAACTATATCTTCTATAATCCCTTTGGTGAATCACTGCATACATATACCACCCAGTGAAGCTAATTTGCTCTTTGGCTTCAAAGTTCAATAAATTTCAAAATGCTCCTCTTAGCTCTTAAACAAAAAAACAAAAAACAAAACAATACAAAAAGAAAAGCCCAAAGCACCTACAATATGAACAGAAACTTCCCACTCAGTACAAATCCCATAAAATTGTAGACGACACTTCCATTGTAACACAAGGGGCTTGATAAGCAAGAAATATGGCACAGCACATATTATTTAGACTTACCAGTAAGGCACATGCATCTGCCACCATTAGCATGTAAAATACGTTGTTCCAACCAGAGGGAGAGATGAGACCAGCTAACAGAGGCCCCAGAGCAGCACCTAACATACAATATGTTAAATATGTTACAAATATGAGGTGGAAGAATTTTTAGTGCCAATGGTCAGATAGGTGGTGTTTGGATATTTTACTCACACTTCATAAAAGCAAATCCATTCCGGCACATATTTGCAAGAGCATATGTCCGTAAAGCATACAGAGAATATACAGTACATCCGCGAAGCTGCACTAACGCTGGTGTAGCTCGCTAGCCAGGGGATGGTTTCTCCTGACAGAAATTTGCTGTGTCAGGAGCATTCTGCCAACATCCCTGTCTTCCTCATTCTACAAGGAAGAGGGGATGTCTTGGCAGAGGGAGTGTGCCCAACATTTGGCCCCGTGTGGATGGGGGATATGCAAATGTGTTGTGCAATTTGCATATCTTTGCTGATGGTTCTCAGCAATCTAGACACAGCCATGCAAACTGTGCACATGTGGTGTGAAAAAATCACTGAGAGAGACATGGAAATTCTCAATGCCAGCTTTGGTCTGCTGTCAGAGCAGAACTACACGGTCATTGTATAGCACTAGGGCTACAGAAGGGAGGCAGCTTCTGAACAGCTTACCTACAGAACCTGTTCCATCAATGATCGCCGTAACCGTGGACAGTGCTCTTGCATTTCCTTTCAGACTTTTATGGGTACCCTAGAGTGACAAATACTCCATTCATAACCATTTACAGACAAGCCTGGGAAACAGCCATACACCTGCTTTATATCACTGGTCTTTCCCACAGAGAAACATAGGCAAATACATGTTAGCATGAACTTTATTTACCAAACAGCCTTAAATATATAGGGGCAAGATCCTTTTATTGCTGCTTTAAAAACTCCCCCATAACAAATCTATTTTAATGATGTTCTTTACAAATAACCCTGTCTATTCTGGTGTCCAGGGCATGTAAGGTTGCCTTTCAAATCTGCGATTTTTCTCTGCAGCTGCATGGTTGTCTGTCAGTTCAGCCAGAAATCGCTGCAGAATGGAAGAGAACCCTGGACAAGAAAACTAACAAATCCAGAGTAGAGTATCAATCATAAAAATCATGAGAAGCCAATTGAGCAGGTTTGAGTCAAATGGCCCACAAGGAAGTAGTTGTGAAGGCTATTTTTCATTAGGCCAGTTAGTCAATAGGATTGCAGAGTAAAGCTCATGATCACAGGAACAGTTTTATAACTTGGTCTATAGGAGACTGGATGATTCAGAAGGTTGTTAATAAGACAGAGAGCCTTTTATTTACTCAGGGTAAGAAAAGATTTCAGTCTAGGTCTCCAGTTGTCTCAAGTCATTAGTGTCAGATGGTTGTTCAGTGACATATGAGAAAAATCAGTTGGTGGTTTCCTTCCAGCTCCCAGAAGGCGAGAGTCTATGTGAAGAGATCCTACGCTCGAGCCACCAGTTGCGGCACTGTGGCTATTGACTGAACGGATCATTAAGGAGGCACAGGACAAATGCTGGGCTGGGCCAGGCCGGGGACTTATCTGCCATCTTTCCTGTACCTATTTTGCACCTCACTCTGCAGGGCTCTCGCCATCCAGCACCTTTCAAAGCAATACGTTTACCTCGCACTAAAAAAGCAAAGTGGAAGAAAAGGTACCTGGCAATGTCATCGTGAAGCACGTGATCCAATCAGAACACAAGCCTGCAAGGCCTGGTGTGGCATGGAAGCTGGGAGCACAGGTTGACTGGGGTGCAGGGTATGGGTGAGTGGAGGCTAACATGAGTGCAAAGGGAGGGTGAGGGGAAGCCCCACACAGTAACCTCCATGCCTAATGGGCACCACTTTCCAGCCAGTTGCACATCTTACTGCTCACTCTCAAAGACGCAGGGTAAAAAAGCGCAGGGTGTAGCGGCACATGGCACACCTATGAGACACGCCCTGAGGCACGAGCTCAGCACGCACGCCAAGTGTTTACTTACCAGAGTCCCTCCGTAGTCTCTCTCCTTATGAGGTAGGAGTAATTTGGAGGCCACTCATCTGTATTAACACAGGGCTGAGCTCCCTAACGCTTGCCGTCCTGCTTGTTACTCTTCACCTTGCACACAGAAGTGCAGCACACACATGCCCGCTGTACGTGCGCTACGCGGACCCAGCTCCACGATGCTTTCCACCAGAGAGCTCAGTCTCAGTTTACCTGAGGGCCAGTGCTAATTCTCAAATCCTCCCAGTGTGCCAGGAAGCAGCCCTCAGTGGCAGGGCCTGGGCGGGGGGAGGGAAGAACAGTGCCCCCGACCACTCCCTCCCCATGTCTGCCAGCCTGCGCACATCCACCGCCCGACCCTGGCATCCCATAGCCCTGCCAGCCACTGCTGGGTGATCTCAAACTCTGCCTGGGGGCCCCTTCCGGCTGCTACCTCTGCACCACTGCCAGCATGGCCCAGGGGAGGCGTGTACGGAACCATCTTGTCTCTAGGATGGCTTGGTGCAGCCGCCCCAGGCTTCATGCTTTGGGGAACCCCGTGGCAGACTCCCCAACCGTCTTATGGACAGGCTGGTCCCCCCTACTCAGGTTATCCTGCGAGGCCACAGATGGGCTGGGGCTGGGGCTGGGCCCCTCATCATGGCTGCAGGATGCAGAACTACAGAGCAGCCGGCTCTGTTCCTCCTCTATCTCCCAAGCCGCTCCATTTCCCACCACTGCAGTGAAGTGGAGAGACTGGACAGGCTTGGGATTAGGCAGCAGAGCAGAGAGTGCTGTGTGGCTCTGCTTCCCTGTGGCCTCCAGCAACCTCACCCCTGCCGCCACCCCATGCCAGGCCCCCAGGAATCCCCGAGGCCATGTCCCTCAGAGGAGGGGGTTTCATGGAAGGAATGATGAGAGGAGAGGGCAGGGCAGGGGTGGGACAATGGCTGGACTTGGGGGAAGGTACAGACACCTCCCAGGGCCACAGGGACTTAAGTGCCAGCAACCGTGTGTGGGCTGCACTGTGAGACTGCTTAGGCTACAGATGGCCCCAAGGCTGAGAGTTTGAGACCCGTTTTACACACATTTACTGCTCCCCAGAGAAACCAGGCTTCTCTCCCCAGATAAGGGCAAACGAGTGGGAGCGTCCACTAAACGCAAAAACAAGCGGAAAGCCAAACTCACCAAGTCGGCGGAGACTGCAGTTGTGATCAGTGCGTATGGACCATTCACCAGGGCCCCACTGATGAGCAGCATAACTGTAGGAAGTTCAATGAAGAGACGTAAACATGACGTTTCTAGAACTGATGTTATTTATAATCATGGCCCCATGTGAAGATCTGGACACTGATCATTCAACATAAATTGCATTTGTTAAACATAGATAGCAACTATGGGGAGGGTAATTCTGGGAAGTACAATTTGGCTTCAAAATGGCTAACAAGGGTGCCAGGGAAAACCAAGGAGGAGAAAGCCAACCCAGCAGTAATGGGCAGAGTTAGGCACAGAGGGGTGTTCGCTCCCAGCGTAGTGGAGAACATGACTGTGTCCATCCCCAACTCTTCAGCTGCTTGTGCCTTTTAGACTGTAAACTCTTTTGAGTGGAGACGAATCTTACCTATATAGGGCCTACCACAGTGAGTCTACAAAGATCAACAGGGCCTTTACATTCTGGTGGCAGACCTACAAAACTTTCAACTCCTCTCTTCTTGTAGTTGGCAGAAGGCAGAAACCAAAGTGAGTTTATCCACAGGAAAGGTCTGGACTGCATCCCTTTTAAGTTTACAAGGGGCTCTTTAATCATCGCTGATCCTTGGGAAGAGGGACACCATCCTTCCCTTCCCAGAGCATCATCCTCTTTCCAGTCCCACATGGAGTCCTTAGAAGTAGGCACACAGCTTGGAGGAGGCATTAGCTTTCTAGCAGAAGTCTCCAAGTGGAAGGAAACCCTCATTTAAGAGGGGAAATCACAGGGGCAGGAGGGCAATGAAAGATCCTGGGACTACCAGGGAATTTGATAGGAAACTCTCGGGAGCAAATACAGGCTGCTGTGCAGTACATGTCTTTGAGGATTTGCCAGGCCTGACAGGCCCTAAGAAAATCTCTCTACAACAGAACAAAGGGGGAGAAACTCTGCAAGGAGGACCACACAGAGACCTCATTCCTCTCATCTTTTACGTCAGACAGTTCTAGGGGTACAGTCTGGCAAGATGTCATTCAGAGCTGGTCAAACAAAGGGATATTCCCCCCTTCAAAAGTGTCCTTTTTTTCAAAACTGAATTTTTTTGGTGAAAACACCTTAGTTTTTTTGCTTTTGTTTTTGCTTTTTTTCAGGCGGGGGCTCTTAGTTTTCTTCCTTCCCCCTTACCAGCTATGAAATGGATAAAAAAGGAGACATTTGGGAGTGGCGGGGGAAGCTGCAGCGAAGGATGTACGAGGAAGTGAGGAGAAGAGAGAGAGAGAGAAGAGAAACTTAAAGCAAAAATGAAACATTTAAACCAAAATTTTTCATTTTTATGAAATACTGAATAGAGAAAAACCTGTTTCTCTCTGAAACACCAAAAATAAAAAAGAACTTTGAATTATTCAACATTGTTGTGAAAGAAGTTTTCCATGCTTTGACCAGTTCTAATGCTAGTATTTTTCCTAAAGCCTGACATGAAATTACTGTGCTAACAAAATTCTGTACCTGGCCCTTTTTCTCTGGATGGTTTTTTGCTTCTAAAGAGACTAAGCAGAAATCCAACCGACTTCAATGTGAGCTGCAAGTGTTTCTAAACTTTTTCCCCAGGAAAATAATCACTGAATGGAACAAAAAGTAAAAGTGAGCTAACTTCAGTCAAAAACAGACAGAATATAATTCAATTTCTCACCTATAGTGGCTTCCAGGCCCATTTTACTGATTGCAGAGAACATGTACAGCTGTAAGGGATAAACACTTATGTAGTGAAAACAGAAGAAAATGGTTTGATTCTGATCTCACATTTTCACCAGCATAACTTGTATGGAAGTTGAGTGAAAGGAAGTCTTGGCCCCTGCTCTTCCCAATACTGTAGGTGTTCCTCACATACACACAAAAATCGTCTTAAATATTACAATGTGAAAGTGATGCAAAGATTATTAGTTTGCTATTTTGGTGCTGGAGTCCCCAGATATGGAAATCACGCAGACAGCCAATTTATATGACCATGATTTTTTAACCGGTCAGACTTTCACCTTAAGTACGGCACGAAGTTCTGCATATTCCAAAAATCAAAAAGACAAATTGCTTGCCCAATTCTGACTCAAAATTGAATGACTGAGTAATTTGAGTTCTGCCAAAGCCAGAAGACTGTGATGATGGGTCATGGTGTCCTGTAACACAGGGATTCTCCATCCTTTTCTGGCTGAACCTCCTGCTCCCCACCGCAACATGTTTTAAAACTCCATGGCAACGCTGGGGGGGTTGGGGCTTCAAGCTTGGGGAGGGGCAACCTTGGGCATAGGCATAATTTTACTTTTATTTGGGGGAGGGAGGGGGAAAAGGGCTGGTGTGGCTCGAGCCAGCTCTACATGGTATGGCCCAGGCAGGTAGTGTCACATCCATCCACTGACTCACCTCAGCAGACCACACAGCCTGTCTGGACTGTGGAGAGGCACAACCAAAAAAATTTAACTCAAAAGGGGGAGGTCAGCTCATAACATGTGAAAAACTGGCAGGGGTCAGCTAGGGGCTATGTATGGGCAGAGGGGACTCCCACTGCAGCTCCCAGCTTCAGCAGGGGCAGGCGACCTCTTGGTTTCAGTGATGTACCACTCCCAGCTTTGGGGGAGGTAGGGGGCCTGCTGGCTTCAGCCCTGTACCACTCACCTACCGCGGGCAGAGGAGGTTGGGCTTGGGGCCCCAAGTTTCAGCCACCGGACTTCAAGTCCCCCTATAGGGACTCATGGGCCCCCGGAGGGCTCCAGATCCCAGACTGAGAACCACTGCTGTAGCACATAATGTGCCAAAGAATGGCATATTTCATTTATTAAAACCAGCCCAAACTTCTGTGTTGGCTCTCGTGCTGAGACTTTCAAAGCAGCTTACATCCTGGGGTGAATGATCAGAAGCAGAAATCGCTAACGCAGATGCTGATAACATTTCATTCATAATCATAGAAAAGGTCACCACTAGGACAGGGAGAAAAGATCTTACAGTAGGTGCTGCTAGTAGTAACATCATTCCACAGGTGGAAGCCCTTTTTTCCAGTCTATCTGATATCACGCCTGCCAAAATGCCACCTGAAAAAGACAAAGAAGAATAAGCAGATTATTTCATGGGCAGTTTACGCTGCATAATTGGACATCGATTTCCCTAAAGTTACAGCAATCCAATGCTGTTGTTTTAAAGGTACACCTCTATTATCACACACACACAGAGCATAAGACTGCTACATTAGAATAGCATTAGACTTTTAGGCACTGCAGTCTGCTTCATTGGCTCCTTCTGAAGTCATCTGTACATGCAGTATGATGTAATTGGAGGCCATCTAGGGTATGGCTGCAGTGGGCTGTTAACTGATTGGCTCGCCAGCATTTGACATGTGTTGTTTCGGGAGACAATTGTGTCAAACCAGCTTCTGGAATTGAACCAATGAATTAAAGCCTCCATCTCCTCTGGAAGAAGAATAAGCCTAGCTTCAACATGTAGGACATTACAGTCTGACCATGACAAAAGCGCCATCATCATAAACCTAGTATCCCATCTGAATTAAACCATGTCACCTGCACTTACTGAGCCACAAACCACTCAGTCGGTTGCACCAGAAGGCACCGTCTGTCTGGTTTCAGTTTAACACTGGAAGTATACTTTGGCTACCCTGGCAAGGATACAGGAAGGGATTCTCTCTTCTCTCTTTGTGCTGCTTTGTCTGGCTCTCTCCTCTTGTTGCCTCTTGTCCTATACCTAGATCGCAAGCTCTCTAGGAAAGCAGGACTTCTTTTCCCACAGTGCCTCACACACTGAGGTTCTAAATTCATGAGAAGGGCTCCTGGGTGCTACTGCTACATAAAATGAAACAATAATAATAAATCCTTGCCTTGGGTCAACGCTCTGGCAAGTGTTTGGAGGGCAGGAGAAATAACTCCCGAACTACAGCTACATGCTTTTGAAAACAACGAGAAATCTTGTGGCACCTTACAGACTAACAGATATTTTGGCGCATATCAGATGCATATCAGATGCATCTGATGAAGCAGGTCTTTGCCCACGAAAGCTTATGCGCCAAAATATCTGTTAGTCTATAAGGTGCCACAAGACTTCTCGTTGTTCTCGACGCTACAGACTAACACGGCTACCTCTCCAATACTTTTGAAGTGCTCTTTCCTATTCCCTTCACCCCGTTGTAATTACGGCCCCTTGCAATAATTTTTCAAGTGCACTTTGGGTTTTCTCAACTCTTCTAAACTCTGCTGCCCCTTTCCTACTCCTCTCTATTTCAAAGGGAAACTCTTACACACAAGAGGGCATTTTGCTGTATCCCAGAGACACACTTGGGCCTTCTTCAAGCTCTATAACTAGCTATGTTGGTGTCTTGAATTTGTAGCAGAACGAGATTTGTTTAGACTGCTGAAGAAAATCTCTGTTCTTCTGGGTCCCACGAGCTTGGTCTACACATAAAGATCAGCCTAGCTGTGCTGGTCAGGAAACGTGAGACAACCCACATCTGACTGACATAACCCCCAGCGCAGACGTGGCTATGTCAATGGAACAATGTGTCTGTGGATATAGCTACTATTGCTCAAGGTGAAGTAAGGCAGAGGGCGATAGATGCTTCTGCACTGGGGTAGGCAGTAAGTAATCCAAGGGCCAGATGCAGTTCGCGAAGGTTAGTCCCTGGCGGGCCACCAGATGTTTTATTTACCTGCAGAGCCCTGGGTAGAGATTCTCACAGCTCCCATTTGCTGCAGTCTGGAGTTCCTGGCCAAAGGAAGATGCGGTGCAGACTACACCATTGCTTCTCACAGCTCCCATTTGCCTGGAACCGCAAACGAAGGCCACACCTGCACACGTGCAGGTAAATAAACCATCCAGTGGCCCACCAGGGGCTAACCCTGGTAACCTACATCCAGCCCACAGGCCACTAATTGCCCACCACTCTTCTCCACTGTGGGGTTATGTCACCCAACGCAATGCAGCTATGCTTAGGGTGACCAACCATCTTGTACTGGGTGGGACTGTCCCATATTCGGGACGCCAAAAAGGCACCATGACTTATTTGTTAAAAGGGACGAACTGTCCCGTATTTAGGCCCTCGGGGGCTGAGGGTGGGGGTGGGAGTGCCCACAGCTGCCACTTCCCTGGGCTCCAGGTGGCAAGCACCTGTGGCCACCGCTTCCCTGGGGTTCTGGGAGGGGGACCGCTCGCAGCTGCCGCTTTTCCAGGGCATGGCACTGCTGGGAGGAGACACCCCTCCTCCCCATAGCTCCTTGCCCCATATTTCAGACAGGGAGACAAGGTTGCGCTAGCTATGCTGGTGTACTCTCTGTAACACTGAGATGTACCTTCCTAGCTTGCTTTCAATTGCATGGCATGAGGTTCACATCTCTTGCACAGAGCTTGAATGCAGAGGAATGGTGCAGGTGAAAATCAGGGCCATGCTGCAGCAATGTCTGCAATTCCTTTCTGTCACTTGCACAGCATTTGGGGTCACTGCATAACTCTGGATGCAGTAAAATCTCCCCCACCTCAGCCCAACCACTGCCTTCCATGCAACTGGCATGGAGACCCCTTCTGTGGTATATTGAGGGTACAGAGGAACTGCAAAACTGGTGTGGTTCTGGCACACAAGGGTGAGGACAGAGAACATTTTTGGTGTAGTGGTGTGGTGACAGAGAGGGGAGGAGATAGGTAAAGTGACAGAGCTAGAGCCTTCTATGATGTATGGATCCTCCAATCTTTCATGCACTAGGATCACATAAGGGATACGGATTCAGTGCTGTAGAGCCACTACTAAGGCTGGTCACGTGTCATAGGATTCAACTATAAAAGAGTGCCATCCTGCTCCCACCAGAGCCAAGTTTCGACCTTTTCTGAGGGTTGCAAGATGAAAGCCCAGTTTCCTTGTAAAAGAGTAAAACACAGCAGTTATGTGTGTTTCAGGTTTTCTAAACTAGGCCTGATTAAAACTAGGGTGTTAAACTTACCAAAGATTCCACCCACATCAAACAACGTGGAAAGATCGCCAGCTCTTTTTGCATCAAGATGCTCTAACAATAAAAACAGAATAAGTCTGATTAGAACAGCCTCTCACTTCAAAACTACAAGAAATACCTTCATTTTATTCAGATCCACATGGAAAGCCTGGCCCTCAGACAGCCTCTGACCCAGAATAATATGTTAGCTAGTACACGTAAGTTAACTCCTTCATATCCGTCATTCTATCATTCGGAACTCTCAAATGACTGGCATTTTAACCATCAGTAAATTTTAGTTACGTCTTCCATAAGTACAGTACAGTGAGAGTAAATACAAATAAATACAGGTAATACAGTATAAGTTTACAGCGTACAATACTACCGGTGTTGGTAAACAAAGCACTCTGCATACATTTCTGCTTGCTTCTTAATAGCTACACTTGTTTTCATTTAGTGTTATGAATTGCTATGTATCCCTGGCTGTTATCCAGAATATTTGACTATCTGACAACCTCCTGGTCCCAGGGCTGCCAGGTGTGAAAGAGATAACTGTATTGTGAACTTTTTACCTTTCTAGTTACAACTAAGAAAACTTAATGTGGGTGCAATTATACTTCTATAAAGATGTCTTACACCAGAATGGCTTATTTACAAGAGTTAGCTCTCCTGGCATAAATATTTTTATATGGATAAATCTGTGCCTGCCCGCACAGAGTTCATAGTACTTGAACAACCAGAAGGGTAAAAGCAGTACAACAGGCCTAAGAATTTTCTCCCTTATGAGAAACAGTCTTAAAAATAATCAGAGCATCACACTACTAACAAGTGCCAATAAGTAATGCTGCTTTGTCTCAGAAACATCTTGGTAGAAATTAAGGCCACAGAGAGAGTCTAATCCTGAAGCCCTTACTTAAGTGACTAGTATCAATGACGGGCTAGATTGCATTGGTTAAATGCAACCTAGAGTAAGGCACAGTGCCAAGGTGCACTACCCTACCTGGAGCAGAGGGAAGTGGAATGCCTCCCTGAACTCCCCATCATGCAGAGGGACAGCTCTGCAAATAGATTATAAACTATATGCAGCAAGGATCATATCTTTGTACGTGTTTGCACAGCACCTAGCATAATAGGCCTCCGTGCAATATTACACTATGGGAGGGGTGGGGATATTCAAAAGCACCCAAGAAAGTCAGCTATCTAATGCCCCTAATGTTTATATAATAAATCTAATTCTATTCTTTTGACACACAAAATGTATTAGAAAACCCAATCCCTTCATCAACCTATTACTGCAGAAATACTGGTTACTAGGAGAACATACTGCGCCCTGGCAAAAGACGTAGTGTTTGACCCTCCCACATGCCCTTCCCTTCAGGTATTCTGCTGGTCCATGCTGGTCATGAGGCCATGGATTTAAAAGTCAAAGGATAACCCAAAGACTACGATCATCTCAGGACAAGGAACACTCATCCTCTATGCTCTGTACAAAGAACAATGCTAGTGATGATCTGGTAAAACAAAAAATAGTGATGTCATTCTGTTGTGCATCTTATTAAGCTCTTTGAAATCTTTCAGGATGTAAGGCACTATTATAAATGCATGATATACAGGGCATCTTAATGAAATATATTGGCTTCTTCTCAAAAGACATCATCTAGACTTGAAATTTTCAGGCAGAAATCAGATAATATTTGCAAGATAATATTTGAAAAACTGCTGTTTATTATGTATGTCAATGACCCATATTGAGAATTAAGTAACTCTTAATTCTCAGTATGGGTCATTGACATGCATAATAAATAGCAGTTTTTCAATGTTACTAGGGCAACCGTAGCTCAACACAAAAGTAGTATGTTTATTTTCGTTTTATTTCATCACAGTTCATGATACCAACTGAACTCTTGTTTTCCTATCACAGATACTTACCGACATTTGTGATATAGAGTGGAAGCCAGAAAAGGAAAGTGTAACTGACCAGTTTAGCAAACAACAAACAGAGAGAGAATTCTATGACCCCCTAAAAAGAGGAAAGAAGAAAAGAAGATTAGTACCAAGACATGAATTATTGACGTTTCTCTGATTTTGTTAAAACCAGACCGTGCAAGCAATCTCCAGTGGCATCCTAAGCCTTTCTGTCTCGGGAATTTCTCTCGAGGCACTCAGTTCTGGAAGCATGAAACTTGTGATCAAAACAAATTGCAGTATTCTACTTGCATATTTCTCTATGAAACTGTACTGACCTAACCAAAACCAGAATTCTAGTAAGGACAGATGAAGGTTACCATCACCTCAGAGATTCACTGTGATCTTCTGTCATGTTACATATATCTTCCCCTTCATAGAACGGATGTGGGTGCATGTTTTTGGGACCTGGGCTGTCTTCCTATTGCCAGTTTAGTCCAGGATTTCACCAATGATACTTATCCCTTCAAAAATCCAAACAGCTCATGTGGTACCTGGTCTCAAAAAGTTACTTAAGTAGGACTAAGCCCTGATAAAATGGATACCCATTCATCATACAAGTCTCAGGATTCTTTTACCCATTGCCTTAACTAAAAAGTCTATGTAAGATTACGTTTTTTATAAAAAGAGTGCTGAAGTGTATCTGACAGCCAAATAAACCTGTTCTTGTTACCCACTCCCTGACCTTTGGGTCCTATAGGTATAACTGTAGTGACTTCTGTGAGGTTAGCCTCTTTACACCAAGGTAGAACACAATCCCGACTTTACAGAAGATGTAGATAGGAAACAGGGTCCCTGGCTGTACCTGGAACCACTGCAGTTGGGGGGTGCTTGGCTGCGGCTTGAAGAACTGCCGCCCCTGTGAGCCACCCCCTCCCCCGCACACCCGCGAGCGAGATCTGCGGTGGTGATCCCAGCCAGGGCCGGGAGGACACAGCAGCAGTGGAGGGTCAGAGCCAGAGGAGCTGCCATGCTCCACCCCGAGTGTGGGCAGCTTGGAGCCTAAGGAGCTGCCTCTCTCAGGACAAAGTGTGCGTGGCTGGGAGCCAGAGGAACAAACCCTCAGAGTAAGCCCTCGATATAACGAACTTTCAGTTTTAATGGACACTCCTCCCCACCATTAGTTCGTTATACCGAGGGTTTACTGCCATGTCATCCAGCCCCTGGGTTATGAGGGATGTGAATGCCAGTTACACATCTCAATACTACACAGGACCAATTTGCACTCACTAGTTTCTGAAGGTTTGTAAATTCTATAAATAAGCAATTTATTAAGTTATTCAGCTTGCTTAGTTGAGCCAAATGTTCCTGTCTTCAGTATTTTCTCCTCAACAGGACAGCCACTTTGTTGTGTATCAGGGGTCAGCAACCCCCTGGCATGGGTACCAAGAGTGGCACATTAGTCGATTTTCATCCACATGCAAGGCAGGAGCTCAGCCCCACCTCTTCTCCCCACATGCAGCCAGGAGCTTGCTCAAAACCATGCCGCTTGTGGGTTAACATAAGACCAGTAAATGGTACCCACCACCACCCGAACAGTAAAGCTCTGCATCTTAATTTACTTATTAATGAAGAGCTTGTAAGTAGGACTGTTGTAGGACAAGTAGGACTTGGCCTGTACATAGAGGTCAAAAGTTCAGGTTTCAGCCATCCTCCTCAAAAAGTTTGCTGACCTCTGTTGTATAGGAAAAAACCTGCCAATTCCCAACGTCCAGTCAAAATTCAATATGATTGATTAGAATACTAGTTTCTAGATGAAAAAAACCCACTTCATCCACTTCATATCAATTGTATAAAAATCAGAACCTTCTAGGGTACAAGCCAAGTCACATCAAAATGGAGAAGACTAATGCATATGCTCACAGGTATTCGCAAAGCACCGATGAAGCTTATAGCTGACATTGTAGTTCCACCTTCACCACTGACTGCAGCGTTATGGTTCAGCGGCACCGTGCAGTTCTCTCTTTCAGGAAGCAAACACCGCATCGCTGGGTCCTACATACAGTTTTCCACCACCACCACAAGAAGAAAAGTAAATGCATTAAAATAAATGTTTCAGACAACCTAGTAATTCACATGTCTTATGACTCAACTTGTACTACGGAAAGTGATTCACTGATTCTGAAATTCTGTTTATATGAGGGTTTAAGGGTTTGAGTGAAAAAACACTATTGTTTAGGACTGTGTACATATAGGAGCAGATGTCACACTGCAAAACCATTACACACCAGAGCATGCCTTCAATGGATGCCAGCGATTTGGAAATTCTTACTTTTCTTTTACTTTTCAATGATTTCTCTCCATTCACCGCATTTGGGCTCTCTAATTGCAGTTGAAAACATTTCTTGGTAACATACTGAAGGCAACACTGACATTACCTGGCTTCCATACAAATATTGAGCTGATTTTTCAGAATTTCTGTCCCTTGTGTCTTCACGTTCATCATTTTAAGTAGAGATCATTTTTACTATTCAGGTATGTATCGAATACGCTTAGGTTTTAAAAGAGTCATAGATTTGTTTTATTCGCCACCTGTTTATCAGTTTTATTTCTTCAGGCCGTGACACCTGGAAATTATATCAGTATTACTGAAGGATTAGATTCTGCCCTTACTTCACCTGACTTCAACAACAGTGGCATCAATTAAGAGGAGAAACTGAGAGCAGATTTCCCCCTCACCCTTCCACTTTTTGCACCTACCCAGATTTTGCAAGTCCCTGGGTGGTGGATGGGAGCAGTGGAAGTACCTCAGCTCTGGGACCCTTGAAGGGGGTGGGAAGCCTCTTCCTTTGGGGGTGGGAAGAGAGGCTCCAGCCACTGCTGTTGTAGTAGCTGTGACAACAGTTAGGAGACCCGTGCCCTTTTAAACAGCTAAGTCCCAGGGCAGCTGCACCCATCCTCTCCCCCACTTGCCCCCGTGGCTGCCCTGGCTCAACCCATCACTTTTAAGCAGCTGTGTCCTATATGACGCCAATACAGTGGCTGACAGAATGGTCTCTGGCCCAGCATTCCAGATGTGCGGTGGCATTGCCACTGAACTTTGACCTGGCCTCTCCTCTGTACCCAAGCAGTAGTAGTGGCAAGGCCATTTCGGTGACTGGTGTTGCAATGTGGAGCATCTGTCACACCGCTGAGTGGCTGGGTGAAGTGAGGTGGTGACTGAGTGCAACAGGAGCCTGTTCCTGTACAGTGGAGTACAGAGAGCTGCCTGAGAACTTAAACTGTCTCACGCATTACATGGGTAAGAGAGGTGGAGACTCCATGGCAGTGGGAAATGACGTGTCCCTGAAGAAAGGAAGGAGAATTTGATTCCCACTATATGTGGCTGCAGAAATTTTGGATACAAAGCTTTCACGGGCTATGAAAACTACTTTGCCAGCTTGTGAACAGTGATAGGTACAGATTGAATCCTCTAGTATGACACACTCATCTGGCAACATCTGTAATCCACTGTGATTTTAGTTAGCCAGATATTCACTTACCATGAGTGTGGCCAAGTTTCCTGTGGTCCCATAGAGTTTGTTTACAACCACCAGACCTGGTGCTCAGGATTCTGTGCTGTTATTTAGACCTAATGTACCCCAGAAAGCAGTGGAAATGTTGGTAATGCTGTGATATAATATTGTCCTCCCACAGGCCAGCAAATTCTCTAGTTTAGCACCAGTCGGGTCCCGAGGGTGCTGACCTAGTCCAGGTTGAACCTCTCAAGTAATTGTAGCAACCTAGTATTTCACCAGAATCCTGTGGCTCTGTCACACTTTAAGATGACTTAACAGTTCACCTCTTCTTAGCTGCAAGAGGATTTTAATGTATGTTCACCCTTCTCTGATCACACATGTATTTGTATTAAATCTTGGTGAAAACCTTAATACTACCATATTAATTTGAATTTAGACTTGGAAAAGTAAAATGGCATATTATTCCACTGCCTGCTCTTGGGGGGTTGATGGAAAACTAACTGACATGAGCTACGTCTACACGTGAATGCTACATCGAAATAGCTTATTTCGATGTAGCGACATTGAAATAAGCTATTTTGATAAATAACATCTACACGTCCTCCAGGGCTGGTGCCGTCGACGTTGAACGTCGACGTTGGGCAGCACTACATCAAAGTAGGCGCTGCAAGGGAGCGTCTACACACCAAAGCGGCCCACATTGAAATAAGGGTGCAAGGAACAGCTGCAGACAGGGTCACAGGGCAGACTCAACAGCAAGCCGCTCCCTTAAAGGGCCCCTCCCAGACACACTTGCACTAAACAGCACAAGATCCACAGAGCCAACAACTGGTTGCAGACCCTGTGCATGCAGCATGGATCCCCAGCTGCAGCAGCAGCAGCCAGAAGCCCTGGGCTAAGGGCTGCTGCACACGCTGACCATAGAGCCCCGCAGGGGCTGGAAAGAGCGTCTCTCAACCCCTCAGCTGATGGCCGCCATGGCGGACCCTGCTATTTCAATGTTGCGGGACACGGATCGGCTACATGTGCCCTACTTAGACGTTCAACGTCGAAGTAGGGCGCTATTCCCATCTCCTCATGAGGATAGCGACTTTGACGTCTCACCGCCTTATGTCGATTTCAACTTCAAAATAGCGCTCGCCACGTGTAGCCGTAGTGGGCGCTATTTCGAAGTTGGCACAGCTACTTCGAAGTAGCCGGCACATGTAGACGCGGCTATGGAGAGCCGACGTTACAGCTTAAAAATGATGGAACAGATTTGAAAATGATATTTTCTGTTGAGTGATTTAGAAATAACTATTTATATATTTGCTTTACTTAAAATGGCAACAAATCAACAGAAAACAATTCTATTTTTAAATCTCTGAATAACTGAAACACTGGTGATACTCAATTTTAACATTTGCAATTCAAGCTGTCAATCCCAAAACACAAAATAAAAACATTGGGCAAAACCTTTTTTAGTCTTTATTCAGGAGAGCTTCTTGCTGACTTCCACAGGAGCTTTGCTTGAATAAGGACAAAGTAAACCCTGCATGATTCATAAACACAATAGACTGATTGGAATTGTCTTAGTAAACGCCGCTCATGGACTCTAAGCTTATTACAGCAAAGACCTGATCATTCTGAAGAGGAAGTTACCAATGCACATCATCTTTCTCCACAATTCAAGTTGGCAATATGTAACACTGCCACAAAGTTCAGTTGCTTATTAAGGAAAAAGCAATTTGCGAATGGCAGAAAATACTTTTCAGGTTTTGTCAGCAAGAGCGAACTGAAATAAGGTACAGTTCTGGGCTCTGGGGAAGGATTTATTCTTGCTTAATACTGTCTAATTTTAGAGGGCAACCTGACATGACAGATAAGGTACAGGAAGGGTGGGTATTCAGGTTGCGTATCTAGAAACGCAACCTGTTTTTATTTATTGCATACAGGGAACATTAATTTTTCTTTTTATGGTGTTCAGAGCGATGAACTAAGAGTCAGTAAGAGCAGCCCATCTATTATGCTAGGAATTGAGTAGCTCTCAAACTGCTGCTCGTTTAGGCAGCAAGAAGCAGAACTACGGTAATCTTCGTGTAGCTTTAGTTAAAATGAATGGCATACTACTATAGTGCACTCACTGTAAAATAAATATTCACTTCCAGATTTACAGGTGCAAGATTAGATATCCTCAACTTCAGGGGGAAAGGGCAATGTCTCAAAAAGAGAAAGAGCATTTCTGCCTGGGTATTTCTCACTATCACGAACAATTAACACACATGGCAAAGAAAATGTACATTATCTCTGATAGATTTGACACCAAGAACCCGAATACTGATGCTCAGCCAGTGTGCCCTTGTCACGATCAAGAAATAACATCTCTCCGGGTGAAAGGATGAAGTCACCTTATCCATTCAGTCTATAGCCTCTCCACACAGAATGACAACAAGAGTGCCAATTAGCAAGAGCTGTTATTAGAGCTAGTAGAGCAAATTATAGCCAATGGTTTATTTTCAAGTTTCAGCTCTTTGTGTTTTTGAATTGTCTAAAACCAGCTTATGAAATTCAAGACTGTTGCCGATATTTTAAAATTATTCAGTGCATAATACTGGCAAATAACATCTGGGCTGTATGTTGTACTCAAGCAGCTCATTTAGACAGTGAATATATTTAGTTCGGAATGGTTTGGTTAATTTTGATTGACCCTATAGGTGACATGTAAAATTGGTTGAAGTTTCATGTGCGGAAAGTTTTCCTACCTAAAAATATGATTTTGCCATTGAAACTGTATTTTGGGGCGAGAGAAAAAATTAGTCCTGGTAGACATTTTTACCATGGGAATATGTAAAAACCAGTGATTAGAGTCAAAACATTATGAAATGAAATAAGGATTTTTGTTTTATTCTGGTCACAAGGAATACTTCTCTTCTCTGAAGGGGCAAATCCAGAATCAGGTTTTTAGTTTAAATACCATTGTACATTTGTAAATATGAGATGTGCACTCTTGTCAATAACCTTTAATAGATTAAGAGTCTGTTTCCAAGAACATTCCTGCAGGTAAACTCATTGGCCTGCAGAGTAGTAAACCCAGTGTAAGCAGTTTGTTTAAGAATGAATAATCTCAGAATTTTTGGCAGTATTCGCCCAGGTATGTATTTTTTTATATGTTTCTCCCTGTAAAGAATTAGAAGAATATGATCATTAAAAAAAAACCGCCTACATGACAAACAAGCAACCAAACAACCATCTGTAGAAAATCTTTGTAAAATGGTGCTCAGGTGGTGTTCAGAGCTGTACTTTGCCAAGGAAATGAAATTTCCCATAGTTCAATATCATGAAGATAACACAGGATGGGCTAAATGTTATCTAGGTAAGATCGCACTCAGTTCTCATGTTCAAAAGGATTGGTTTTGCACGCAAAGGGCCTTCAAAGTTCTATGAATACGAATGTAAAATGGGGAGAGAGAATAACTGTTCCTTTTTAAGGGAGGCCATCTCACAATGGAGGGTAAGAAGAGGTGCTCCCAGACAGAGTTCCCTGTAAGCTGTGTGCTTTGGTGGCCACTCAGGAGAAATTCAAATGCCACCCAGATGATTAAAAGAGTTCCCACAGCTAGGTTTTGTGTTCATTTTGGCAGTGCACATTTGCACGAGCTTCATTGCACATAAAAATTTATTTTGCCCATGGATCAAAATAATCTGCACATGGATGGAAGAAGATTAGAGGGAACATTGCCCCGAAACCTGAGTGTTCAATTTCCATGCTGAATTCCAAACCCCCAAAGGGTTACCTATGATGCACACACGTAACCAACTGTGTTGAATAGTAACAGAGAGGTTAGCCAGTTAATCTGTACTCCAACAATAACAATTCCGCGTCTAGGAAATACGACCACTATTTCAAAATATTTTTCAAAATACCGGATACACTATTTCAGCATCTCTCTACCAGTCATTGCAGGAGGAGTAAGGGATGCCTCGAAATAGTGCAGTATTTCGAAATTTGGCACCGTCTAGCCTGTTTAGAAATTGACTCAAAATAGGATACACAATTTGCACAGCACAAATTGCGCATCTTATTTTGAGTTAAGGGCACAGAGTAAACAAAGCCAAAGAAACAAAACCAACTGTGTTGTCCCTTACTATGATGGTCTCTCTTCTACTCACTAGAAAATAATCAAATACATTCTCTTGTAATAAATCATATGCAGAGTATTTAGTAAACAAAGGAATGCAGAGTGAAAGGCACCAATGTTTTGGCTACTTGTGCCTTGCATTGTAGAGCACATTACTCTAAGAGCTCAGGAATTCTGATGCCCTGCACGAAACTCAGGGATCCAATTATTGCAGACACAGGTCACAACCACAATGTCAGGATGTATGAGGTCAATGTTAGGGTGAAGATCTCCCATATTTGGGGATGGTTTGGAACTAGGCCATTGGTTTGTGCTCCTCCCCCATCACTGATGTGAATTCTACTCACGTTACTTTCTCACTGCTCCTGCCATTCATTTAAAATTAAGTGTTCACTTCAAAAATGTTCCCCAGAAATGATGCAAACAGTTTTGTAGGCAAGGACAATAGGGCACAGAAACTGTGAAATATGCCATTATTTTTTAGAATGAGTAATCAAACAAGAAACAAAACAAAAAAAATAGGAAATACCACAATGCAGGAGAAATTAAGAAAAAATGCATATGTGTAAATGGCAGTCAGTCACCTAGTGGCCTTTTGTGTTTTTGAAAAATCTCCCCCAAAATATTGTTTTACATTAAGTTGAAATATATTCTTCCTATAAGATCTCCAGCATATTTAAACATATTCCTGGGTAAAGCCATTTTCATTGTAAAGATTCTACCCGAGCTTACAAAAACTTTAGATACAATTTTAAGTTAACACATTTCATTTTACCTGAAGTTTTTTGGTTTCTTTTAGATTTAAGGTTGGCTTCTGGATTCTGAATTTATTTGTACCATTCATGTAGGACTTCGAGTTCTGCAAAACAATTTTTGAAAACAACTACTTTACAGAAGGCACAAACACTAGAGGGAGGATTAAATCCTACTTTCATATACCAAAGTTCTTTTTTTCCCCCCATCACACCTCAGATGCAAATGGAAAATCGTCTGATGTGATGATTGTACATTCTAGTTATTTTAAATTCAGATGAAGCTCTGTGAATCTTGCAAAATTTGAAGAAATTTTATATATAAATGCGCGCACGCACACACTCTCTCTCTCTCTCGTATTTCAAAAGTCAAGTATCAGATGGGTAGCCGTGTTAGTCTGGATCTGCAAAAGCAACGAGGAATCCTGTGACACCTTATAGACTAACAGAAATGTAGGAGCCTAAGCTTTCGTGGGCAAAGACCCACTTCATCAGATGCAGGTAGTGGAAATTTGCAGAGGCAGGTATAAATAGGCAGGCCAGAGCAAGGCCGGAGATAACGAGGTTAACTCAGTCAGGGCGGGTGAGGCCTACTACCATTTCAAAAGGGGCATCTCATTTCAAAGGGGGCACTACGCAGAACCAACACAGGAAATTCGGATTGTGAGCTCATTCCACTTAGCGTCCGATATTTTTCACTACAAAAATCCACGTTTTACAACACTTCAATCACAGCTTAGACCTCCTGCACAGATCCATTAATTTCAGAAGCTATTAAGGAACAATCTCTTTCCTCCGCCCTCCCCACCGAAGATAAAAAAGTTCTTAAAGTCTCTTACGAAAAATGCATCTGACGAAGCGGGTCTTTGCCCATGAAAGCTTATGCTCCAAAATATGTTAGTCTATAAGGTGCCACAAGACTTCTTGTTGTTCTCAAAGCTACAGACTAACACGGCTACCTCTCTAATACTTATGAAAAATACTCATTCTAGCTGGCTGATCCCAGGGGTCGTAGTTCTGGTCTTTGGGGTACTCCCCTCCCATGCACAGAAGGCAGACCCCAACTGGAACAAATCTAAATAGTTGCTTCCCTAATGAATACAGTCATTTGTTTACATGCACATCTGTGCGTGCTGTAATTGCAGTCTTTGAAGAAATGTCACCATATGACACTTGATCCAAAAGGATTTGCCATTGTTATGAAATTTGTTAGCTGGGTAGATCTTAAATAAACCTTAAAGCTCTGTCTACACTAGCCCCTTCCGCGTGGTAATAGTGAGGTCGGAAGATGCTAATGAGGTGCTGTCATGAGTATGCAGCATCCATTAGCATAATGGCAGTCACAGCGATTCAAAAGTGCCGCTTTCGAATCGTGCGCCGCCTATGTAGAGGGGGGGCCTTTTGAAAGGACCCTGTGGACTTTGAAAGCCCCTTCTTCCTAACGCTGTCTATACTCGCAGTGCGCGATTTGAAAGCAGCACTTTCAAATCGCCGCTGCCACCATTATGCTAATGAGGCACTGCATAGTCATGGCAGCGCCTCATTAGCATCTTATGACCTCACTCATTACCATGTCCCTTCCGAAAGGGAGGGGCTAGTGTAGACACAGCTCAACTGTATATTCACCACCTGTGTTCAATTAGCCATAAAATTAGTGGGAGGCACTAAATTGCTGGAGGAGGGATCTCTGTTTGTCAAGTGCCTTACTACATCCTAAATACTATGTAAACTTATAGTCAGAAAAAACATGTCCTGTCCATATCTGAAGTTTTAATTTAAAAGGGAATATAGACAAAAGTTTGCCCCAGATAAAGTGCATGCATGCATATTTTGGTTGTTCTTTAGCTGTTCATTCCTACAGTGTAATCTTTCTGCAGTGCAGAAAGCTTATGAGGGGTAAGTATGATGGGCTGAATCATAGAAGTCACCTTGGGGCTGACACCTGGTGTGCTAGTATCCCTGAACCCACCTTCTTGCACTCTGGGGCACCCCACCACCCAGTCTTGCTGGACCAAAAGCTCTGGTCTCTCCCAGCAAAGACACAGAGCTGGTGTTAACAGCCCCCGAGCAGAGCAATGCAGACACTGAACCAGCTCAATTCTGTGAGAACTCCGTGATGGGGCCATTGGCAGCATCCAGGAAACCAACTCCCTAAAGCGACCAAAACCTTAAATCAGTTTTACTCTATGAGCTTTCTCTGTGTAAAACTTTTACACAAAGTCAGCCCTCTTCAATCAATTAAAGAGAGATATGCAGAGTGGTTGCTCCCACCCAGGTAACAACTATTTACATTAGTCTTGATAATAAACAAAAAAGTGTTTTTATGAAGTATAAAAAGTAGCATTTAAATGCTTGCAAGTGAAAAGAGACAGACCAAAGTTACTAAGTCAAAATAAATAAAACACGCCAGTTAAGCCGAATGCATGTAACAAGCTTCCTAACGTAAATTCTTATGCTTGACAGCTTTTTTAATCATATCCTTCACAAGCTAAGCAGCCTCTTAACTTGGGACTCTTCCTTCCCCGGTTCAGTCTTAGATGTTTTCAGGAGGCATCTCTGGTGATAAGTAGGGGTCTCCTGACATCAGGCTCTATTGATTGCCTCTATAATTTGGTTTCCTCCCTTTATTCCTCTTTGGCTATCTCTATACTTAGTGAAAACTTCGAAATGGCCATGATAATGGCCAAATAGAAGAATACTAATGAGGCGCTGGATCAAGCACCATCTATATCATCCCTGTTAGATATTTATCTAACTTATTCTTAAATATCTCCAGTGATGGAGATTCTACAACCACCCTAAGCAATTTATTCCAGTAATTAACCACTCTGAGAGGAATTTTTTCCTAATGTCCAATCTAAACCTTCCTTGCTGCAATTTAAGCCCATCGCTTCTTCTCCTATGGTCAGAAGCCAAGGACAATAATTTTTCTCCTTCCTCCTTGTAAAACCCTTTGGAAATGGTCTTGCTGAAGAGTTGTGTTGGAAAGCGACTTACAATGACCTAGCACGGAGATGGACAAGATATAGCCTGCAGGCCAAATCTCACCCATCTAACATTTCTGTTCAGACCAACAGGACTCTTCAGACCACTGAAACTTGCACAGCACAGCAAAAAGAACATCTATTATCTGAAGAAAGGCCACCTACATCTTTTTTTAAAGACTAAGAAGATGAAAAAGAGCACGGCTTTTTTTTACCCCCTCCAATTTCACTGTTAAATGCAATATATTCTGGGGGAAAATGTCTGGAGATGAGGAATATAATGAAAGACTGAATATTAGATATTTATACTTTATCTTCTGGAGAGAAATAAGAAGTTGAAAAGCATGAAGTATTCCAGATATAGAAGAAATTTATCACAAGATTCTTTTTAAAAATTATATTTCTGCAGAAAGTGAAAATCATCTTAAAACAGTTCTTAGAACAAAAGAATTTTAACATACTCTTATGTATTGATCAGCTGGGTTTACAGGACCGCTTCTTTGTTTGGGTTCCAAGCTACATTGCAAGAGCAGTGAATGAAAGAATCCACTTCTGGCATTTATACCAGATTCTGAAATTTTTTTGAAATAAGTTTCAGATGCATAACTGTACAAACCATTTTTAAAAATTGCCAAGGTATTTAAATGCACTGTTTCTTTTTGAGAGTCATTTGAAATTAAGCTTTTCAACAGAATATGAATGAATGAATTCTGTTTCCAGAGTCAGAACACCCTTTTTGATGGAACAAAGAAAGATGGAAGTGACAGTATGTATCCTGAAAAATCTGTGGAGAAAGTTAGAAGTATGCTTTAGGTTCTGTCTCAGACTCTTCAAGTGACTTGAGAGGAAAAAATGATTTTTGCATAGTTAGTCACTTACAATGCTGTCACTTGAAAGTATGGAGGTGTAGTACAGAGACGCACCGAGACCTCAAGAAGTGGGCACCCTGTGCCCTTTCAAATAATGGCAGACTTGAAAAAAAAATATCACCAGAACAACTCATAGATGGTGTCTAAGATTTATTCTCTGAGGAACTACTCCTTGTGGTAACAAGTTTTTAAGGCTTCATCTGTAATTAGAACATTGTCTCTGCTTTACCTAGCAATTCAAATGTGTTCTCGGATTATTATTTACCAAAAATGTTTTAGAAATTATCAAGAGGACCCATGGGAATTTGCTTCTCAGAAGGACTGAAAACAGAGCAGCAGCTAGAAGTTTATGTCTTCCTGCAGAATTCTGCAGCTAGTCTAGCAAAGCTGAGATTTTTGTTTTTTAAAGATGGACTATCAGTTTTATTGTCCTAATACCACAGCTGTATCCTTTTTGCTACTAGTCATCTGTACTTCATCAACCAGATTTGTTAATCAATACTACGTTAATTGGTTTAACTTCTGCAAATTACACCTGTGGTGAATATGGAAAAAGAGTTCACTGAAGTCACCAGGAACTGAGGTTACTCCATACTTCTACGACGTGAAATATTAAATTTGAGGTATTCCTACATTCGAACGTCATGCGATCTTTAGGATTTTCTGAACTCTCAAAAATAGCCACAGAGTGCAAAATTTGTGAAAAGAAGAAGTATAGGAGATAAAGGTGTTTAAAACCTCCTCCTATGAGAATGCAAATAAGAATCTGTGGGAGGGAGAAATGCTTTGCACTCCACAGAGCAAGGTTTCCATGGAAACAGTAGGTCAAATGCATCAGACAATGAGGCTGGGTCTGGGGCAATAATCTTGCTAATTGTTGTGAGACAATTAAGTCAATGACCTCTTGTTTTTTTAGGAATGGCTGCAAGAAAACTAATCCCCCATTCCCCTCCCTCTCATTTTTTTGGTTAAATGGCACCAAGACAGATATATCTGAAAGTCATTTTTGCTTTCATGTCTCAGCTTTTGGTAAGGCAGAAAAGCAATATGTTGTGCAGAGCTTAACAATGCTGTCCAGTAACAGCATTCTGAAGTGAATGGAATACATTTACCTCAGCAAAGCTTAGTGGCAAATTCTGAGATCTATTTTTCTTTCCAGCAGCTGTATGAAGTGATTGAAACATTCCCCAGGATGTTTCTCAATAGGTAGCAAATACTTAATAAACTCTTCCAGCTCAAAGTGCTATGATTCATGAAACTTCAATCCAGTAAAATATTAGATTGTATTTTAAAAATGAGAAAAAATTAAATGGAAAATATAGAAAGTACAACATTTTCTTATTGTGATCATCTCATTTCAGAAATAAAGCAAACACGGATTCTTGAGAGAATGGCTATTTAAAAGATCAGAAGCTTTGCACAAGGAGAGATTGAAAAGATTAAATATTAAATCCTTTGGGGAAGAGAACAGTAAGATGGAAAGAAAAAGCTGTACAAGAAATAACAAATGCTACAGACCGTAGAAGACTGAGAGGGCATGAAAAATTAAAACAGTCAATTTCCTTTCACTGTATAATTCATCTTTGGGACTCACCACCAAAGGAGATCATTGGAGCAAATGATACAGGCCCAAGTCATTCCTTACCCTAGTGAAATTTGGGGGTTGGGGAACATATCTCTAGGAAGATCCCCTTGTGGAGATCTTCCCCTTCTTTCCCCCTCAAAACTGTTCCTTTAATAGGTCAGGTTTGAAGAATACTTCAATCAACTTGGTACCCCTCTACAAAAATTGTTCCAGTATGTCTGGCAGACAGCTGAGAGCCATTGTACCAATCTGTAAACCCTGTATAAAATGGAAATGACTTCAAACCAGGTGATGCCCCTTACCCCCTGCACTCCTGGTTCGCGCACCTCTCAAAGAGGTGGATTTACCACAGCAATGAAGAACCCCCTCCGTCCCTGTAGAAAGAAGTGTCCGCAGCTGTGCCACTATTGCATTTCTAGTGTGGAATATGCCCTTACCGTAGTAGTCTCATGGAAGCAAATGTGATTCTGTATGTGAGTGCTCGACGATACAAATCAAGAGTTACCCAATATAGGCATAAATTTTGTTTACCACAGTTAAACCAATGTTAAAGCAGAACTCTCACCTTGGCCCACCACTCCTCTTTGTACAAAGTCTGATGCTACATTCCCAAACTGTCCATGTCAAAAGCGATGGCATTTTCCACATATATCAAATCCTACTAATGTATTTTCTAATAAGTTTTGGAGTTTATTCATGGTAACAAATACTTCTTCCGGCATGCTGGATCTTTAGTAGCCAAAAAGAGAACACCTGCCAAGGTTTTCTTTGAAATGTACTGCTTTATTTCAAGCAAATCACAGATTAATTGATTTTAATCAAGATGATTTAAATCACTAACTGGAGAGCCTCAATTTAAAGAACAGGTTTTAAATCGCCCTTTCTATTTGTAGTTCAGTTATTTTCTAAAGAAAGATTCATTGTTTTCGGATGGTATAACCATTAAAATATGACAATTTACAGCTAAAATAAGCCTTTACACTAGATTTAGTACATCTTTTTGCTACCAAGGAAGGTACACACAAAACTATATACATTTAAGCAATTATATAGCTTAATATTTTTAGGTTCTTATTATTGTGTACTTTTAGTATAACAGAAAATGGCAAATGCTATATTACTAAACAATTCACTTCTTGCTTTTGATTTGTGTCAAGCTGAATAATGATGCTAACTAAAATTTAACCACATAAAAACAGCCCAGAAAATTTATTTCTATTGAACACAACAAGATCTTAATATAGGTACATGACCTACTGTGCCCAATTTATGAAAATTGACCACAAAACCCAATTGTTACCCTCCTGCAGCAAGCTGCATGAATAATATTGAAATTCAACTACAAAACTAACATACTACATTATTACAAGCCCTATCACCTAGCATAATTCATCTCCCTGACATGCATTTCAGCTCCTTATTGGACAAATGTAGTATGAAATTAGCTTTCTGGTATACAAATACCCAATGATGCCCTATTTATCCATTTAAAAAGTAAAAGTAACATGAGACGTAACATGATTACTACACTAAAAGGAGAAATCAAAACAGAAATATGATCACTTACATCGGATGTTTGGCAAGCACAGCTTATATCTTTAGGGTCTGAAATGCAAAAAGGACCAGTTAATCAAACCTTAGGAATCATTCTCCCAAAACCCTGATGATATTAAGGCCTAGTCTACTCTTAGAAAAGTTGCTACGATAGTATAACTATGCTTGATAGGGGTACGATTTTTCACTGATGCAGCAATACTGGTATAAGCCTTCACACAGATGCAGTGCCTTGGATCGGTATAACTTATTTTGCTCTGAGTTGACATGAGCTACCTTTATACGAGCACTTCTATCTATACCAACATACAATTGCTTCTATGCCATGTGCATGCATTCTTGCTGCTTTAACCACAATCAAAGCAGTAAATCTTTCCGGTATAATCTAGGCCCAAATGAAAAAGATACCCATATTCCTTTTGACCTACAGATAGAATATTTGTTTCTTTTCTTTAATATTCAGGCCACAGTCAAAGAGCACAATTAAGTCATTTTCAATTAGCCAAAATGTATATGAAGTCAAGTGAAGATGTCACATGTTATCAGACTAGGAATACCCTAATTCCCCCATCCACACATGGAGTCCGACCCTTGCCTCACAAGTTGAACTACTTAAGTCGAGATACAAGATCAATAGGCTATGGTTTGGGACAAAGGAGACAAATACATTTTGGTAGGACAGACCATGCCTTTGTCACCTCAGGATCATATTGCTGCCATCACGCTGCATGGTGCTGTATCTTAAGAGCGCTCCGAAAACAAGAATAGAGGCCATCTTAAACAGAGGTGTTGGTGAGGAGCACATCACATCAGTGCTCCATGATTTGTTCTGGTTCCCAATAAGTTTCAGAGTGGAACTCAAGGACTTGGTGTTAACCTGTAAAGCTCTAAGAAGTTTAGAACCAATCACTTAATAGCTTGCCTTTCTCCCCAGGCCACAACTCTGATCAATAGAGACCTCTGAACTATAAATTAGAGAGATGCTAGTGGGGAATCAAACTAGGACGTTGCAAATTCTCCCTTAGCAAGCGAGGTCTTGACCTTCTGAACACATTATCTGTTTCTCCTCATAAGCTCCTGGGAAGGATGTGACCCATATCTGGTGGATGTTTATTTAGGTACCAGCAGCCCTGCCTAGGTATTTTGCACTGTGTATTTCAACTTGAATAATGGGCGTTCCTAGCACAGAAAGGGCAGCTAACTCAACTTTGCATTAAGTAAAAATAAGGAAATATTTACTTACGTTCAATGAGAAACAGAAAACAAATGATCCCCAGGCAAGCAATTATAATACCAGGAACCACAAAAGACAGACCCCAGCAGGTGGATACCCAGTAACCAGCAATTAAGGATCCTAAGATATTTCCTACAGACGTGTGAGAATTCCAGATTCCCATGATCAAACCTCTCCTGCATTCAAAAAGATGTGAATGTTAGTCTTTCTGCTCAAACAATATGCACAAGAATACAGCATGACAGACAGCAGTTAAACTTTGGCACTGGAAGCATTTGAGGCCTTGTTACTCTATAATTGAAAATATAACCCTCTATGCTTCTGCCCTTTATCTGATTATTCAGGTACCTAAACATTAATAAACGCACAGTAACCTAAAAGCTTCCCTGTGCATGAGATGGGTATTGCTAAGAACCTGGCATTATTGGGGCCCACAAGCCTGATTGGAGCCAATGAAATAAACTCCTAACAACTTCAATGGTACTTGGATCAGGTCCTAAAGTTGCACTTTCACCAGGACGTGTTCTTAGCTTGAATCACCCATGTTTACACAACTAAGAGCAGCACAGCTACAACACTAACACAGATACTTGCTACAGCAACAGAAAGGGTTTTTATCTTCCTGTAGTAAATCTACTGCCTTGAGAGGTTGCAGCTAGGTCAATGGAAGAATTCGGCCTGGTGTACTCTACTATGTTAGACTGATGTAAGTGTAAGGTTGGTCACTCAGGGTCACTATAGGCATTTCATCATCATCGGCATGAGCAGTAGGTAAGGAAGACAAGGGAGGGTACTGCCTTCCCAAAAAGAGAGGAGGGATTTTGGGGTGGAGTGGGGCTTCGGCTAAGTACACACATCTTTTTCCTCCACTGAAGGAAAAAGGCTTAAGTGTTTTTTCCCAAGGTCAAGTGAATATGAAATAAAACCAGGGCTTCAATCCAAGTCACATAGACATTTAACTGAGACTTGTATCACAAAACTATCATCCTTCCTCCTAAATAGATATATTTTGAACAAGATCCAAGATCTGAAGCAATGTATTCCTTTTATACAGCTGCACCTAAGCAGCTCTTAGCCATGAAAGCTCATTACTCAACAAATAAATTTGTTAGTTTTCAAGGTGCTACAACCCTGTTTATCTCACTTTGTTCATTCATTTATGAAAGCTCTCACTCTCTCAGTTACATCACTCTGGTAAGATTGACCTCTATGCTAGTTTGAGACTAAGCTTTCCATTTAATAGTAGCTATTTCTTACATTTATCCCATCATCTCATAGAGAAGACAGGTAACTTTTGTATTTCACTATTCCTTCAGTCTTACGTCTTGTCTACACCTAAAAATTAGGTCAGCCTAGCTACTTGGCATAGGGTCAGAAAAAAATTCACACCCTCTGCAACATAGCTCAACCTAGCCCCCTACTGCACATGCAGAAAGGGTTCTTCCCATGGACTTAGCTACTGCCCTTTGGAGAGGAATGTAGCACACTGAAGGAAAAACCATTGTGGTAGCAAGTATGCACATTACAATGCCAGGGCTGTAGTAGTGCACCTGTAGAACCTTGTAGTGTGGTTAGTTGTTGATTATTGTTCACATAGTGGCATCTATTATAGAGACATCATGTCCTACAGTAGCATTAATGTGAATTATTTCTCTGAACGGTTGCTGGTGCCAATGGATATACCATGCAGCCACTGCAATGTTCTGGAGAAACGCTGCAACTATGTCTACGCTTGCCCTGTACTTCAAAGGGGGCGTGGTAAACAGGCTGATGGGAGATTACTAATGAAGTGCTGCGATGAATATGCAGCACTTCTAAGTCTAATTCTCCCTCACGGCAACTTTGAAGTGTCAAACTTTGAAGCGCTGGCATGCCGTGTAGCCGGGGGCACTTCGAAGTACCCACACTACTTCAAAGTGCCTTTACTCCCAAAATGCCGGCATTTTGAAGTAATTGCCCATCAGCCCGATTACCATGCCCCCTTTGAAGAATGGGGAAAGTGTAGACATAGTCTGTGTGAGGTTACATATTAACAGTAAAATAAACTCTCTATGTAGGGCTTAAAAAAATGATTTGAAAGAGAGAGTGAGTACTATGAAACAGAAAATGTATTACTCCATCTGCCAAATATAATTTATTTAAATTCATACTTTGAGTTGCATTATAAAGTGTTAGAAACAAGTACCTGATGCCACTTTTAGGTGCATACCCTGATAATTTTTAAACAGAAGCGAAAGCCAAGGGACATTCCAGTTTAAAAAACAATGACACAATACAGCCCTTGCTGTGTTTTTTAAAGTATTTTTAGGCTGAGAACATTTGCCAGAGTTCCCCTCACTTCAGCTTTGAAATATTTTACTCATATGTCTGAGTGTTAACAAGTTATTAATGAACACACATCAATACAGTTTGAAACTGAATGCAACCATGTTTTTGCAGTTAGCATGTGACACTTGCATTTGGGGCGGCTGGGTGGGAGCACCATAAGCTCCCCAGAAGCGTCGGGGGGGCAGTGGTGCCCACATCAGGCCCCACCATCTGTTCCAAAGCCCCATTCTTACTTGGCCTCCTCCCTCTGAGGCCACACCCTGCCCATCCCTGAGGCCTTACTCCCCACTCAGTCTCCTCTTCTAAAGTTTCCGCCACTCCTCTCCACCCCCTCCCCCAAGACTTCCTGCACAACACTCCCATGCCCGTACAGTCCTGTCTCCCCCAATACTCACTCCTCTCTGCCCCTTTTAAACGCTTCGCCTATGTCTACACTACAGCAATTTGTCAACAGAAGTTACTGTCGGAAGAGATCTTCCAGGAAAATGTGTGTCAACAGATCATGTCCACACATAAAAGTGGGTCAAAAGAGCAATCTGCTGCCAACAGAGAGTGTACAGACTGTCCTACTGCTTTCTTGACAGAATGGCCAACCAGAAGCTCAGCAGACAGGGCTGGCCAGTGAACCGGAGGCCCTGTCTGTCAGCAGAGGGTCCCCTAGAGTGTCTACATGGCTTTTCTGGTTGACAGAAACTGCCAACAAAGGCATTATTCCTCACTGTGGAGAGGAAGAACTCTGTCGGTGGAAGTCCTAAGTTTTGTTGACAAAACACATTTTGTGTGTGTAGACGCTCCATGAGTTTGGGCTGATTTTGTTGACAAAACTCTCTAGTGTAGGCGTAGCCATCAGAAAGTTACATGCCACAGCAACATGGACTGGAGGTATAAGAGACTTGGAAAGGCTAGACCTCCCAATATGGGGCAAAAATAATGCCTGGTGGGGCACAGCTTCCTTTGAAGGTGCACTGGCCCATTGACTTTGGAGTGCTTCTTTCTGGAAGCTCCCAAGAATTCTGGGGAGGCTCCACTGGTGCCCAGATTATGGCTCTGACTGGACTCAGCCTATGCTCTGCCCTGAAGTCCCACTCTCAATTGGCTTCTTCCCCCGTGGCCTACCCCTACTACGCCTCCTCTCCTGGAAACTCTGCCTCTTCCCCAAGGCCAAGCCCATCTGCTGTTCTCTCCTTTCTACTTCCTCACCTCCATTGCTTGCCCTTAAGGCCAGAAGGGGAAGCAAGAGTGAGCAGCTCATGAGAATGGTGCAGAGGAAAGAAAGAGGTAGAGTGGGAGAGGGGCCTAGGGGGAAAGCTGAGTGGGTCAGGGCCTCAGGGTGAAGCAGGGCTATGATATGGATACTGGTGCCTTACCACCCCACTTCTATTCAGCCTCTGGTGCTCCAGTCCAGCCTCTCCAAATGCAAGAGTCATGCACCATCTGTGCATGACGAACAGGATAATTGCTTACTCTTACAAGGCGCTCCCTCAAAAGACCTAATTGAATAGTCATCTAAAATAAATGGGAGTTCTTACACTGTCTTCATCAGGTTTTGTATAATCACCCACATGTCCCACTACTTTAAATATTCACACATTTACCTTCCTTTTCCAAACCAGTTGCCAATGCAGGTAACAACACTGGGCCAGCCAGTGGTTTGCACCAACCCATTAGCTATCTGAAATCATATTTCAAAACACATTTTATGAATATGAAATTTTCTACACAATTCTTGCTAAGTGTTTCCTTAAAAGCAAAATGGCACCAGAACAAGCCGACACTAGCACTTAAAAAGTAACTTTATCATTAATATTAGATTAATATTTTTTCCCCAAACACATTCATTCTTCAGCAAAAATAAAGTGATGCTTATATACAGCACTTTGTATCCAAATATTTCAAAGCTATTTATAGGGCAAACCTCCACAAACTAGCAAGACTGAGAACAGGACCTCAAAGATCTCAGGGAATCTGACAGTGCTCAGTATTCAACTCCCCCTGCTTTAACCACTTCACCATATTTTCATCTGAATTTAGAGTTGAGGGAAATGAACGGGTGCCAATAAATGCTACAAAGACAAAGCCTTACAGAAGAATGCAGAACCTAGAATTTTAATGAAACAAAAGAAAGTTCTATGCAGCAAAAGGACAAATTTCATGTGCTACATTTAGGCTGAAGTTTGGCACTGAAACGGAGTTAAGAAATTGTTTAAATCTGATTTTTAAAGAAAACTCAGGGGGTTAGGTGCCCCACTGATGCGAGTGAAGTACCTCACACTCCTAAGCTACGTCTACACTACCAGATAAATTTGATCTACTAAATTCAATTTTATAACACTGGGTTTTATAAATTTGATTTTGAGTATCCTCATTTCCCACGAAGGCCACACAAAGTCGAGTTAGTGCTGCCACACTAGAGTGGCCAAACGTCGACTGTTGCAGCAGTGCATGGTGGGAAGCTATCCTGCAGTTTCCTCAGCCCTGCATTCTGCACCCTCCTGCTCAGGACCTGCTGCACTCCCACCGCTGGCAGCACTCACCCTGCTGCCTGGTTCCCAGGTCCCCACAGCTCGAGGCAGCTGCGAAACTGACCAGCGCTGCTGTGCCTGGATTGCTGGAACTGGGAGCCAGGTGCACCAGGGAACCAGGTGCTTTATTGGTCAGTTTCCTGGCTCCCGTGAGTGGCAGGGAGCTGGGAGCCAGGTGCAGCAGCACGATCAGTTTCCTGGCTCCCCGTCACTTTCAGGAGCCAGAAAAAACTGACCAGGGCTGCTGCATTGGTCAGTTTCCAAGCTCCTGCAGAGTGACAGGCAGCTGGGAGCCAGGTGCAGCAGTGCCAGTCAGTCTGGAGAGGCTAAGGAATTCAATTCAAAGACATGGCGCTTTCACACCAGCCTTCATTCAAACTTGATGCTACACCTGCCCGGTTCTGACATTATTATATTGATATTAGTACTCCCTATAGCGAGCTAATGTTATGTACAGTGAAGGCAGTCACTTGGTACATATCGAGGTAACTGCGATAAATTCGAATTTATCTCATGGCGTAGACGCAGCCCCAGACTGCTTTGAAGATTCCTGTCTAAAATCGCAAGTCACTAATGCCACGAGGATAACATAATGATTTACATTTACAATATACATTTAAAAACAAAATAAAATATATTCAGGCAAACTTCATCAAAAACAGCAAGAATGACTCTGGGTGGGATTTTCAAAGGTGTCTAGGGTATGCCGCCACTTGGAGCTGCAGGCCTAATCCCAAGCTCACAGAAACATATCCCGGCTAGCTCTGACTGAGCTGATCAAGATAGTATGCTCAGAAGAAACTAACTGGCAGTTCAAGGAGCAGGAGGGGCAAGCCACCGTGATTATGTATGTGTCCAAGACCATAAGTATGTACAGTAAGTATGGCAGTGAAAGTGATTGGAGCAGATAGGTGCCCTGCGTATGTCTCTGCGGCATTAGGCTGGTGCCCAACTCAGGGCAGTTAGCCTCTTTTGTAGCTTGCCCTGCCACAGTTATTCTTATCTCTGGCATGCTAGTTTGATCTCCGATAGCCACGGGCATGTCTCCTTGGGCTGGAAACCTGCTCCAAGCATACCCGAAGTAACTCGTGTGCACAGATGTTTTCATTTAAGGCACAATCCAAACTCAACTGATGTCAATGCAAAGTCTTTTCATTGGATTTCAATAGGGTTTGGATCAGACCCACACGATTGCTGAGTATTCCACTCCACGGATTTTTATTTTAACAGTTGGTGATATCTTGACCACTTTCATCAGTGTAAGGCACTGCTCAGAAAAGCCAGAGTCCTACATTCAGATCTCAGCAGACAGGTAAATGGATTTATATTCAGAGATATTATTTCTGAAGTTTAGGCTGAGATACATTAATGATCTGGGATTTTAAACAGTTCAGGATTTTTTAAAAAAAAAAAACCTTGATTTTTAAGACTATGTACATCTTGAGATGCTATGGCATGCAATCTCTTCCATCCATTCGGGAATGAACGTAACTCCATCTTGTAACCACTAAATGGTACTCACATCTGAAAACAAACAAAAACATAGAAAGCCAGTGCATCTTGGTAAACTAACAACAGCACACTTACCTGTGCCATCATGTAAAACCACAGGTTATGTATGTTATAGAAATAGCCTAATCCAAACATTGCCGTGAAGAGACCACTGGTGAGCATTCCAACTGTTAGATAATACCGGATAGGCAGTCGCTCTCCTATTATACCACTGAGAAGTACAGAAAAAAATGCATTTAAAAGAAACATCACAAATTGATTAACACGCCAAACTTTAATGACACATAAAGAGTATGTCAAAATGCTGGATCTATTAATGCCCCACCTCAAGTTTCAACAAAAATTATAATTAAAACTGAGACATTTGTAAAATTTGGTACAATTAAATAATAAAACATTTGGTTTGTCGTATGACAAAATGGGCTGATAAGAGAAGGGTTTACCGTGGACGTAGCGGGAATTGCTTTCCATGTGATTCTTAGTGCAACACTGGGTGTATCTCACAGCAGCTGGGAGGTATAATTCCCAGCTCATGCAGGTATAGACATACTGGCCCTGCCTGAGATAGTGTGCTGAAAACAGAAGCACAGACACAGCAGTGCAAGCTGTGTCTTTAGCTACAATCCTAACCGACGGCCTAGTATGTACTCAGGTGGGTAACATACGTCACCGCCCATAACATCACAGCTACCCTGCTGCTTTTAATCATGATAGCCTCCGTGGTGGGTGGATGGGTCTAGTAGATCCAGGAATAACCACCCAGCTACTATTTAGACACACTCATTGATGTATATGCACTAGACTGTCACCTGAGACACATTTCTGTTCAAGGGAAGAAGGATCCTTCCTATGAATTTCTGTAAGAGTTTCAGGATAGGTACATTTTTCACAGGGATTGGAGTCCATGTGCCCATCCAAGTTTCTCCTTCCTTCTTCAAATGATCACTCATCAGAAGCTTCCCAAAAGGGATGGATAACAGATTAGAAGCAATGCAACCTTCTGAATCAATAGCTCAAGAAGTATGAAAAAAAGGCTAAATGAATTACCTCAAATACATTCCAACTGCATAAGCACACAGAAACGAGTAATCCAGGGCTCCCAGTAATTGCTTGTAATTGTTCTTGTCTAAGAACACATTTTCAAAACAAATCAATGCAATAAATTTATCAACAGTGTTCAAACCCTTAGATATTTCATGTATGGGTCTTTGAATTTTTAAATAGGTATTTTTGGTCCCAACTGAATTTTCTAGTGGAAAAAAATGCCACTTTCTTGACTTTTTGCATTCCGTTTAACTAAATAATACTATTTTTCCCTCTTTTCACCTATTACATATTTGAAAAAAACACTGTTTGGTGCATTCTTAATCTCCCCTTACCCCATTCATATAAAAATAAAGTTTAGAAAAGGAAAACAAATTTATTAGCAAAATATATTATAGTTTTAAACTTATAAAAAAAAGTTTAAATATATGTATCGTTCCCTAGAAGGTAGATATACATTTCAGATGCGTCAGGGTCTAATGGAGAAGATGGCAGGACACACATGGCCAGGATGGATTTTTAAAAACACTACTTTAAAAAAATAAAATTACAGGATACTGTGCTTTGTTCTCACATGGATAGAAAACAAATATTTCTGCAAATGTTGTTTCCCTTCTTTACATGTTACCTCCAATCCTGTAATCAAACCTGCTTGTGTGAGTCCTTGCAACCAATGGCCGTGTCTACACTAGCCCCAAACTTCGAAAAGGCCATGCAAATGGCCATTTTGAAGTTTACTAATGAAGCTCTGAAATGCATATTCAGAGCCTCATTAGCATGCAGGCGGCCGTGGCGCTTCGAAATTGACGCGGTTCGCCGCCGCGTGGATAGTCCTGACAGGGCTCCTTTTCGAAAGGACCCCACCTACTTCAAAGTCCCCTTATTCCCACAGAAGGGGACTTCGAAGTAGGCAGTGTCCTTTTGAAAAGGAGCCCCCTCGGGACGATCCACGCGGCGGTGAGCCGCGTCAATTTCGAAGCGCCACGGCCACCCACATGCTAATGAGGCTCTGAATATGCATTTCAGCGCTTCATTAGTAAACTTCGAAATGGCCATTTGCATGGCCTTTTCGAAGTTTGGGGCTAGTGTAGACACGGCCAATGTGTCCCTAAACCTCTGACTGACAGAAGCTAGGACTGGATTCCAGGGGATGGATCACTCAATAAGTATTCTGTTCATTCCCTCTGAGAGAATCTGGCACTGGCCCCAGTCAGAAGGTAGGCCATTGGGCTAAGTGGATCTTTGTTCTGACCCAGTAGGCCCCTCTTCTGAGCCCATGAGAGTCCATGCAAGCAAGAGGCCAACCATAGAGATACAAATCCCAGGACCAGGGCCATTATTTTGACTTATTGAAAGACAAGGACTTAAATTAGATGACATAGAAATAAAAGTTCCTGCACCCAGTCTACGTAAGTGTTTTCATTGTTGCTCACCCAGTGATGAAAGAATGGCTATTATGTGAAAATAGTCAGCTAAAAATGCACAGGTGTTGGATTTATGCACAGTCTGAACTGTACTTACAGGCCAGGTTCAGCAAGGGACTAACATGCACAGCATGTCAGAATAAGAGAACCCTGCATCTCCTGTGAATTCTGGCTTGTTCCATGGCCTGAACGCTAGTCTGCTTTCGTGCAGGGACAGACTTTTGTCCCACATTTGCCACAGCTAGCCTGCCCCAGAAAGGTATTTGACACTTGACAGAAGGATAACCACACTGACAGCAATCCTAGTCTATCAATGTAGAATGATCCTCAACTGCTGGACCATCCTGTGGAATAATGCTCTTTCTACACAGAGGGAGGCAAAAGGGGTTGGGGTGGGGAGGTGGGAAATATGCCTGGTGGATCTGGAAATTTACAACACTACTGCAGCTCTGCCACTGTTGCCCTTCTGCGCAGACATGTACCACAGGGACAGGAGGGGTGCTCTCATCAGTGTAGCAAATCCACCTTCATTAGAGATGGTAGTGAGGTAAACAGAAGAATTCTTTCATTGGCCTGAGCATTGTCTTAATGAGGAGGTAAACCAGCTTTATTAGATCGTGCACAGGTACAGATTTTTCACACCTGAGTGATACAGTTAGGTCATTCTAATTTTCTTGCAAGAACCAGCTCTCAGTTTGAGCACGTGACAGATTTGCAACTGCATCCAGCATAATGGGGGAATCATACAGTAGTAATTTTATGAATGGCTCTTATATCATGATGAGCCAGAGACTGTAGACAACTCCAGTGGGAAAAGGTAACCATTGGTTCCTGCAGGAATTAAAAGCAGTCGGAAGGTGACAGACACAAATCATTCAGACTGCAAACCCCTCCAGAGGATGCCATCCTATGGGGAGCTCTGCACACAATCCGTGACCCACAGCAATACATAATCATCATACAGTAAGTTCCCAACAATCCTGCAAGTGGATATAACATCTAAGGGAAAATGCAGGTACAGTTTTCCTGAAACTAAACACACGACACAAAGAGGCCCTATTTAAGAGTAGGATAAAAATGACTTCCTCTGCTCAGCCTGAAATGCTGATGAACCACTGACTCAAAAAAAGAGGTTTGGACAGACTAGAGCGTGTTTCACAGAATCATAGAATCCTAGGGCTGGAAGGGACCTTATGAGGTCATCTAGTCCAGCCCCCTGCTTAAAGTAGGATCAACCCCAACTAAATCATCCCAGCCAGAACTTTGTCAAGCTGGAACTTAAAAAACTCTAGGGATGGAGATTCCACCACCTCTTCAGGTAAAGCATTCCAGAGCTTAACCACCCTCCTGGCGAAACAGTTTTCCTAATATCCAGTCTACACCTTCCCCTCTGTAACTGCAGACCATTCCTCCTGGTTCCGCCATCTGTCGCTACTGAGAACAGCCTGTTCTCAGGACAGTTATTTTCAAAGCTCTGTAACTGGAGTGCTTTTCCAGCAAAGTGACTGAGGTTGAGAAATTGTTTGACTCCTTGCTTAACTGGCACATTGTCCCCCAGAGGCTCAGCTAGCAGCCCTAGGGTGGACACAAACTAAGCAGAACTGTGTGAGAATGTGCATAAGAAAGGGGATAGAAGGGGGAAATCAGTGAGTAGAGTCTCAGACACTGATTTTCAGGGTCTGGGGTGGCTTGATGGTGGCAACCTACTTCCTAAGGAAGGATGTCAGACAAGAGGTGTGTTCTCAGGAATATCTCAGAGCAGGAGTGGGGAACTTTTTTTTCTTTTTTCTTTTTTTGGGGGGGTGGGGGGTCAGGCAGGGGGTGTTGGAGGCCATTGACCCACAGAAAAATTAGTTGCAGCCATAAAATTTCTCACACACAAAGTGAGAAGAAAAAGCCATCACTGGCCTGATCCCTACTGAGTAGCCCCTAGCTTCACTGCAGGCTGAATTAAGGTAAGCTGGGGGCTGGATTCAGCCTGTGGACAGTATGTGTCCCACCCTTTTACGAGAGAGCCCCAGATCTACAAACGTCTAGTGGCTCACCAGGCAACTTGTAAGACAGCCTTTGAGTGCAAGGTCAGAGCCTTAGTAACCACTGGCTAGTTTCTCCTTTGCTAGTGGTCTATCAAGTTACTAGGATCTTCTATTTTACTGACATTCCCTGATAATGATCAGATACTGAATATAAGATGCCAAGCACATATTCAAAATTTATTCTTATATTCAAGTTCTTACAACGTTAACTTGATAATAAGGAAAACATAGCAAAATTGTCATTACAAGGCTTTCAGAATGAAAGTGTTTTCTTCGTCTGTCCCCTGCAGTGGCACTTTGGCCATTTACACAGAGAAATGAATGAGTCTCCTCCACAGGTGAGAGTCAGCCACATTTTAGCTCAAGCAGTAGAGGCTCCCGCCCTAAGCTCCAGAGGTTCCAGGTTCAGTTTTCCCTGCAGGCTCTACACCAGCATTTCTGGAAAGTGCATGATCCCAATGAATAGTTTAATGGAGCTGGTTGGAAAGTCCCTGGGAATTCTGACATTTCAAAGTTTGTTTTTGTTCCCAAATTGAAACATCTTTTCCAGTGGACAGATATGCTGGCAGCACACACTTAGCCTCACATCCTGTTTTGTTTGAATGGTACCAGACCCATATATAGTATTTTATTACACAGGATTATAAAACAAAGGTCAAAATGAAATGAAGCAAGAAAGCCTAAATGATAAGTTTTGACACATTTCCATGACAAAAATATTTGGAATCACCAGAAGCTTTGTTTCATTTTTGACACTCAATCTATTTGCCAGGTTAAACTAAAAACAAAACATACACCTCCTACCCATTTTTCCATGTGAAGAAACACTTGTATGAACAGCATTATCACAAAATTAGCAGGCAAATGAACTCACCAAATGGCTCCCAACCACACTGAGACTCATTTGATAACTTTTTAGCAGGCTGAATCTGGAGGGCATATTCTTTGTAGGAGTGGGGTTCAACTTCATTTGGAGGAGCACAGTGCTTATGTAGTTCTCCCTAATATAAAAAGAGCAGATGACAATATAAAACTCATTTGGTAAAGAATCCTGCTATACACAAATACCAACATTTAACAAAACCAGCTGAGAGAAGTTTTTCAAAGTTTTTCTTCACTGGGAGCAGGACTGGCTCCAAACCTACAGTCCCAATCATGCAAACAATTAAGTACCTGCTTAATATTATGTGCATTAAAAAATACCATCAACATCAGCATGCACAACGTTAAATATTTTGTCACTCTTTGGCGCACCGGGGCAACATACTGTGTTTCACCCCATATAATGTGGCACAGTCAAATTTAAGACAGGAATAGAAGAGGAAAAAAAAAAACACTCCACTGAAACTGCAAGGAAAATATAGGCAGGTAAAATGTAGTTACCAGAGTTGACACAGCAGAGTTCAACACCCCTATTCTCAAAACAAATGCTATGGGAACTTTGATGAGCAGAAATAGGTCATAACTTGGATTTTACATCTTATTGGAAAGATGGCCTCTCCAGCAGCACAGCATACTAATAAACAAGTGGGGGAAATCTTAGAATCATAGAATACTAGGACTAGAAGGGACCTTGAGAAGCCATCAAGTCCAGGCCCTTTCCCCAATGGCAGGACCAAGTACTCTCTAAACCACCCTGATAGACATTTATCTAACCTGTTCTTAAATATCTCCAGCAATGGAGATTCCATAACCTCCCTTGGCAATTTATTCCACTGTTTGACCACCCTGACAGTTAGGAACTTTTTCCTAATGTCCAACCTAAACCTCCCTTGCTGCAGTTTAAGTCCGTTGCCTCTTGTTCTATCCTCAGAGGCCAAAAAGAACAAGTTTTCTCCTTCCTCCTTATGACACCCTTTTAGATACCTGAAAACCGCTATCATGTCTCCCCTCAATCTTCTCTTTTCCAAACTAAACAAGCCTAATTCTTTCAGCCTTTCTTCATAGGTCACATTCTCTAGACCTTTAATCATTCTTGTTGCTCTTTTCTGGACCCTCCCTAATTTCTCCACATCTTTCTTGAACTGCAGTGCCCAGAACTGGACACAATACTCCAGCTGAGGCCTAACCAGGGCAGAGTAGAGCAGAAGAACGACTTCTCGTGTCCTGTTAATGCATCCCAGACTCATGTTTGCTTTTTGGCAACAGCATCACACTGTTGACTCATATTTAGATTGTGTTCCACTATAACCCCTAGATGCCTTTCTGCTGTAGTCATTCCTAGACAGCCTCTTCCCATTCCGTATGTGTGAAACTGGTTGTTCCTTCCTAAGTGGAGCACTTTGCATTTGTCCTTATTAAACTTCTTCCTGTTTACCTCAGACCATTTCTCCAATTTATCCAGATCATTTTGAATTATGGCCCTATCCTCCAAAGCAGTTGCAACCCCTCCCAGCTTGTATCATCTGCAAACTTAATAAGCATGCCTTCTATGCCAATATCTAAATCATTGATGAAGATATTGAACAGAACCAGTCCTAACACAGACCCCTGCGGAACCCCACTGGTTATACTTTTCCAGCAGGATTGAGAACCATTAAGAACTACTCTCTGGGTACGGTTATCCAGCCAGTTATGCACCCACCTTAGAGTAGCCTCATCTAAATTGTATTTGCCTAGGTTTTTTATAAGAATATCATGTGAGACTGTATCAAATGCTTTGCTAAAGTCTAGGTATACCACATCTACCGGTTCTCCCCTACACACAAGGCTCGTTATCCTATCAAAGAAAGCTATAAGATTGGTTTGACATGATTTGTTCTTCACAAATTCATGCTGGCTGTTCCCTACCACCTTACCACCTTCCAAGTGCTTGCAGATGATTTCTTTAATGACCTGCTCCATTATCTTTCCTGACACTGAAGTTAAGATGACTTGCCTGTAGTTTCCTAGGTTATTCTTACCTCCCTTTTTATAGATGGGCACTATACTTGCCCTTTTCCAGTCTTCTGGAATCTCTCCTGTCTCCCATGATTTTCCAAAGATGACAGATAAAGGCTCAGATATCTCCTCTATCAGCTCCTTGAGTATTCTAGGATGCATTTCATCAGACCCTGGTGACTTGCAGACATCTAATTTTTCTAAGTGATTTTTAACTTGTTTTTTTTTATTTCAACTTCTAAGCCTACCCCTTTCCCACTAGCATTCATTATGTTGGGCATTCCTTCATCATACTTCTCAGTGAAGACCGAAACAAAGAAGTCATTAAGCATCTCTGCCATTTCCGAGTTCCCTGTTACTGTTTCTCCCTCCTCACTGAGCAATGGCCCTACCCTGTTCCTGGTCTTCCTCTTGTTTCTAATATATTTATAAAAATACTCTTGTTTCCCCTTTATGCCTGTAACTAGTTTGAGCTCAATCATTTTCATTTGATCCAGTTCACCCAGCAGCTCTGATAAGTAGAGTACCATATAAGAAAAAAAGAGGACACCCTGAGAAGGAGTGTATTTGTATCAGTCTCTACCAACCCACCTTGTATTAATTAATGTGTTATAGTGCATATAGTACTCTAGGTTAAATATGGTAATCCTGCCATAAGTCAGCAAGCATACTGCAGTGGTACATGATGCCATATTTAAAGAGAAGCAGAATCTCTCCTCAAAATGAAACAATCTGTTCATAATGTATAAAGGGAGTAGTGATTTATTTGTCTAAAACTGCTGAAATGTAAGGTATGTTCTCAGCAACAAAGGTGTAAATCTGGAATAGCTCCATTAACCTTGGTGAAGTTACTCTAGATTTACACTGCTGTGAATAAGGGCAGAATTTGTCCTTTTGTCATCTGAGAACACTGCAACTGCCTTTCCTTCAACAAAGAACATTTTTAAATTTTATTTTTCAGTTTTTTGCAAATACTTCTCATCCCCAAGCATGCAACTATTGTACACACCAACTTCTAGGCCTGTGAAGAGTCACCCTGACATAACCAGGACTCCATAATGATGTAGGGATTTGCATATACAGATCCCACAGCAGGACTGAGCCCATGAATTAGCATGTTATTAACCCTTAAATGAAATGGATACTGCAGAAACAGACTTTGAAAAAAAGTCAGCTTTTGGAAGGATCAGTATTAAGAAAAAAATGAAACACCACTAATTCTAAAAATAAAAATGTAATTTAATGCATCAAGCAGCAGGAAAATTCAAAGGAAATACAGGGAGGAAGGGCTTAATGTAGTAGATCAAAAAACTGTTTATGATGCTTAAGGCAAAGCTAACAAGAGATAGTTGCAACATTGATTTCCAGAGCAGTAAGGTTGGGAATTTCACTTTTGAGAACTATACTCTCTTAAAAAATACAGTTTTATAACCCCAACCACATGCAGTGTAAAGTAAGATAATGGAAGATCACAGTCTATACAGATCAGGGAAACACTGTTAAGGACAGTTTTATCCCTGGCGTAAAGAGGCTCTTATTGGGAATGAAATCAAAAGGTTAACGAAACACTTGACAATTTGAAGTGTAAACAATGAAACCATACCTAAGCAATTTGCATTCTGATAACAGGTCCAATTCTATTTATTGAACAATATGGAGCAAGGATTTTTAGTTTTAATATAAACAGGCCATCGAGCAATAAAAGTTAATGTACTGCCCATCTGTTCTAAAAGACTAAAGGTGAAAATGAAATACATTATATTTCCCTGATATGATTGCACTAGCTCATGTGTGATGAGCTAATCCACACAGTTTACCCAGTCTCGGCTGATTCCTCAGCTCTGAGCAACTCAAAGATTTCAGGTCCTGATCCTGCAAACACCCACATACTTTGCTTAACTCATCCAAGGGCCTAAAAGGAGGAAGTATGTGCAGTATTCTAGGTGTGGTCTCAGCAAAAATTTATAGCATGGGACTATGGTATGACAAGGGTAATTATCAGCACTTGTTTTTACAGCACTTGAACACAGTCCTTCCAGAAACACAAAAGTATAATTTCCTGTTTGATAAAATTGGGAGGCTATTTTAACAGAACGATTCAGGATTGCTTACCTTAACTATACTAATAGGCTTCCTTGACAAGTGGAAACTGGTATATAACAAAAAGGTTAGAACAAAAATGAAGGTTCTACACCTGTAAGAAAGGAAAAAAAAATCAGAAGTTTTAATATTTCTAAGTGACATCATTCGCTAGATTCACATTTACAAAATATTTCAAAGTTTTCTTCATTTTTTTTTAAAATTTTGCATTGGGTATAAATTTGAGCAATTTCGTTAGGTTCTATAGTTATTCAAGCCAGCATCAGAGCAAAACACTCTTGCGCCTGCTGACACCTGCACCACAGGGCTACAGTTACACTACAGCAATTTGTCAACAGAAGTCACTGTCAGAAGAGATTTCCCAACAAAACTTCTGTCGACGGACTGCAGCCACACACAAAGGCAATCGGAACAGCACTCCACTCTGTTGACAGAGAGCAGTGGGACTGCTGAGCCCTCCTGACAGAACAGAGGAACAGAAGTTCAGCAAACAGGGCTGCCCAGTGAAGCAGAAGCCCTGTCTGTCAACAAAAGGTACCCCCCGCAGAGTGTCCACATCGATAAAAGCACTCTTCCTCATCTGGGAGAGGCTAAAGGGCTGACTTTTGTTGACATAATGTCAACAAAACACATTTTGCGTGTGGATGCTCCACCAGTTTTGCCAACAAAACTCTCTAGTGTAGCCACAGCCCAGATGCTCACAGAGTAGGTTGTGTAGACCACTAGTTTTTGACAGACCACACGTACTTGGCTCTTTGTTTCCAGTTGTTAATGCATATTAAAAGAGAAACAAAATAAGAAAATTACTCTCATTGGGTTTTTTCCTATTTCTTTTCCATGTAAGCAATTTTACTTGATAAAGGTATTTGATTGGAAGTATGAGAGGTGTGTTCTTATAAACAGAGAGATGTGATTCACCACTTTAAAAAAAAAAGTTTGAGCATGCTTGCCTTAACACTGATGGGTTCATTAATTTACTGTACAACCATTAATTATTTTAAAATAGAGAAGTTTGAAAGATTTATTGTACCATAGTAGACTGCCTTCCTACTTTGCTTACCAGTACCTGTTAAGTATATAGTGAGATATATTATTCAAAAGTTATATGCTGTAGGTCTTCAGCTAAACATCCTAAATAACATCCAGTTGTCTGTCTGCATATATAAGCAAAAGCACAAATGAGCATCAAGTGCTAAATTTATCCATTTAAATCTCCAACAGAGGAGTAGTACAGTATAGTACAAATACCATATACTTGATATTGTGCCCTGACACCATGGCCAACACCCCTTCTCCTGCAAAACAACTATAGGGTCCTCAGCGGCCACAAGGGCCAAAACTTCTGTTTTGGATGTTGTGTAAGGCCGTGTCTACACTACAAAAATAACTTTGAAGTTGCTTACGAAGCAAAGTTACTACAACTTCAAAGTTGAGCATCTACACATACCCTACTTCGAAGTAGGGCACTACTCCATTCCCGGAATGGAGCATGGACTTTGAAGTTGGGCTCCCTACTTCCAAGTTAACTTCAAAGTAAGGGAAAATGTGTGTAGACTCTCTGCTGGCTACTTTGATGTAGTGCCTAACTTTGAGTAGCTTCGAAGTCAGTTCCTAGTGTAGATGCACCCTAACAGATGGTACTTCCAGAAACACAGCATACCCTACTGCTCTTCTAAGACATTGGTGAAATACTGTTGCAGAAGCTAACTTACAAGTTACTGAATTGCTAACATTCTCCAACAGATGCCATTTCCTGGATTTTCTTGGCCATCACTTGTCCAAGAACTAATTATGTTTAGCCCTGCTCAGATAGCAGAAACAGCACCAACGAAGAAAACTTTGCAAATAAACCTACACAAACACAGCATCTTGTGTTTTGGTATCACATAGCTGACCGTGAATTTTCAGTTGTTATGTCCATTAGTGGAGATCTTGCCTCGCAACTCTGTTAGGTGAAGTGTATGAGAAAAACCATTCACATGAAAGTACTGATTTTGTTTCCTTTGTAACTCTCATCGTCCACATCTACATTAGCCCCTTCCTTTTGGAAGGGCCATAGTAATGAGCGAGTTGTGAAGATGCTAATGAGGCACTGTTGTGTATATGCAGCGTCTCATTAGCACAATGGGAGCTGCACGTGATTCAAAAGTGCCGCTTGCAAATTGCGCGCCGTCCATGTAGACGGGGCCTTTCAAGAGGACCCCCCAGTCTCCAAAATGACCGAAATACAACCAAATAGGAAGGAGGGGATTTTGAAGTCCAGGGGTCCTTTCAAAAGAGCCCCATCTACACGAGTGGCACGGAATTTGAAAGCGGTGCTTTTGAATCACGTGTGGCCACCATTATTCTAATGGGGTGCTGTGTATTCATGGAAGTGCCTCATCAGCATCTTCCCAATTCACTCATTACCATGCTCCTTCCAAAAGGAAGGGGCTAGTGTAGACGTGGCCATCTTGAAATCACTTATTTACTTAAATTTCTTCTCTTCTCCCCTTTAAAAATGCAAACAAGAGGTGAAAAGACCATAATAGAATTAAAAAATTGTCAAAATATTTCCAGATTATAATTTCCAAGATTAATTTTTTATTTTACACTAGCACCAATCAGGATCATGGCCCTATTGTGCTAGGAACTGCAGCAAATAAAATTATGGATAGTATCACCCAGGAGAAGAAAGATTCGTGTCCAAGATAAACAGATTGTTTTTTCCACAGATATAAACCAAGCACCTCAAAATAAAATGCTGTGATTCATCTTGCCAAACACATATGTGAAGGAGAACAGCAGAAATGCTTACTCTCTGGCTTACAAGAACTAATGGTGACAGAAAAGTATTCCAGACACCCATATGTACTCTGTACTCGCATCTAATCTCCAGATGCAAAAATTGTTAGCAATACCCTTCATAATCCAATTAAAATCAACACTTTCTTCAGCAAAGACCTATTTTGTATTCTAAGAAAAAGAGTTAGGCATAGTCTGGGCCAATGCTACAATCTTTCACAAACAACATCTGCTATTGTGAGAGATGCATGTTTGTATGGCTTACTTTGGAAACAAACAAATGAACAAAACTTACCACTGATCTTTTGTAAATAAAACAATGAAGCGAACTCCGGGGGGAAGTTGAGCCATTTACTTCACTGCCAGGATCGACGTTTTAAGTGATTGTCCTGGGTTCAGGCTTTTTATCCAAAGATGCTCCTAATTCTGTGTACTTGCACTTTGTGGAACAGTTCTGAAGAGATGTCACACCAAGCAGATCTCCCTTTAGGGCTCCTCATTGATATTTTCAGTCCATTTGAATGGTCAACTGTTTTAGTTTAAAAAAAAAAAAGAAAAATGTTGAAAAGTTAGTGTTTTAATTGCATGTTTAACCAGTGGTTCCCCTTTTAAGTAATGTTAAACTGCAGCAACTTTGAAGGCATCAAAATTTTGTATCAGTATTTAAACCACTTAAAATTACACATTTCTAAAGGCTGCCTGTCTTAACTTACTTGGGTATGATACCAACAAGTTCTTCTCTAAGATGTCAGAAAAGATAAAATAACTTTATTGAGGATGTGATCTAAAGGCCACTCAAGTCAATGAGAAGATCCCATTGATGCCATTGGGTTTTGCTTCTGGCCCTGAGAGACTGAACATGAGTAAGTCCCTCCCAGTCAAAGATCTATTTTAAAGCACCAGAAGCACTAAAATTCCTGATGCCATAGGGAACGCACCAATTCCTGGCCCAACGCAGTTGTTTTAGGCCCTCTCCTCTAATAAGAGAAGGTGCACAATAATCCTAATTACAGATACTGCAGGGTGTACTAGATGCAGTTACTTGGCATGCTTGGCCCAGGCTGATAAATAATAAAACTGACTTCCGCAGACAAGCAAAAGAATATAAGCAAAGAAAAATCATGATGTCCTCACTATTGCTAATGACTGCAACTTATCTTAGCACTGGATTATTAGGAGATGTCATATAGCAGCCAGAGGCATTGATTTGTGAGCTTTATTCCTTTAATCTTCTTGTGCTTCTGCTCTTCCAACAGCAGTCACTATTCAACACAGTAAGGGCTGTATCCAAGCTAGTCTTTCTGAATCTAACCCAAGTTTTCCCATATAATAGATTTTTTTGAAGTCTTTGGGATGGAGAAATCTAATCACACCTGGAATAATTGCACCTGTCACCACAAATGCCCTGGTCTGCTCCATTGTGTGGCTATGTTTTTGTGGTTCCTACATTTGCTTCCTTAGTGACTCACGCTGAACCTGGTTTAACTTTTCCTTTCTTCTTGAGTGAAACTCACGTATGGTATGGATGGCTCCCTCAAGGCCTGCTCACATAACATACACCCCGTACATGAGATTCTGCTGCTGAAACAGGAACACGAATGCCTGCACATCTTCTGTATATTAACAGAGAGGAAGCCGTGCTAGTCTATGCACTATCAAAACAAAAAGCAGTCAAGTAGCACTTTAAAGACTAACAAAATGGTTTATTAGGTGAGCTTTTGTGGGACAGATCCACTTCTTCAGACCATAGCCAGACCAGAATTCTGTATATATTTCCTTGCTAGTCCAACACAGGTTAGTATGAAGGCCACAACAGCCCTCTAACAGAACCTTGCGCTTTATACAGCTGTTGAAGGGAGGCTGAAATAATGGGTGCTTGAAAAGGTTCTGCACAGCACCCTGATGCTAGTTTGTGAGGATTGATTCTATCTTCTTATCCATCGCCCACAAAACTTCTCTTTATGCAGAGGGAGCAGATCTCAGCCTTAGTTAAAAAAAAAAAAAGAAAAAAATTCAACTGTTTTTCACCACATCACATCCATCCACCCACAAGTTCACCAGACAGCTAAAGTGATTAAAGGAAATGAAAACGAGAGTCTCTGACAAGTGTGACAAAGACATAGCCAGAGCAACAACAGTCATACGCATTCATGGCAGAATGGGATCGTTAACATTAATATCAAGACAATTTCTGGAAGGGACAGTAGTCTGTTACAAAGGCATCGGCAAGTATAATAGGTAATTTACTGACTTTTTTTTTTTTTTTATTAAAAACACACAAAATCAGGGCAAAAATAATTATTTTCCTAGTCTTAGTGTTTTCAGTAACTCTAAGAACCTGATTTTCTAACCTAAAAGAATCAGTTGAATAATAGGACAGGGGCATCTCAAGCATCGTAGATAATGCAAGGCTGGCCCTCGACCAAACAGCACTCCAGGCAAGGAACCTTTTTGGTGCCTGTTGATCTATTCGTTAAACTTTTTAATACCTTATTTTTTATTGCATTTGTCACCTATATGAAGCTTATGATGCATGATTTGCATGCATGATTTAACCCTCTGCGTACAAGATGATAAATTTTCATGCTAGGATGTGTAAATCCATGAGCCTAGCACCTCAGGCTGTCACCTGAATCGCTTGCCCCTAAATCCAGCTCTTGATCAGTGAATATCTTACCATCTCCTCATTTGATTGTAGTGCAGTGGAAGGTATGCTGTAGTTATCTCTGAAATGGCATTTGCAATCTAAGGGCTAGACTGTACTTCAGCTAGGGTTGTGCATATAGTCCACCATCCCCAGAGGCATTTTTTATTTCCAAATATGGAGAGAGCTACTGGGGAAGGGCTGTTCTACATTTGATTTTAACAAATAGGGAGGAACTGGCTGACAATTTGAAAGCAGAAGGCAGCCTGAGTGAAAGTGATCATGAAATCATAGAGTTCATGATTCCAAGAAATGGGAGAAGAGAGAAGAGCAAACTAGAGAGAGTGGATATCAAGAAGGTAGATTTTAGCAGACTCACGTTGTTGGTAAGCAATGTCCCATGGGAAGCAAGACTAAGAGGAAAAACAATTGAAGGCAGTTGGCAGGTTTTTAGAGGGACATTATTAAGGGTACAAGAGCACACACCCTAACCAGGAGATCCTGAATAATCTAAAAATCAAAACAGAGTCCTATGAAAACCTGAAATTAGGTCAAATTACAAAGGATGAATATGAACAAATACCACAAGTATGTATGGGCAAAATTAGAAAGGCAAAAATGCACAATGAGCTCAGTCTAGCTAGAGACAAGAGTAACAAGAAAACATTCTATAAACATATTAGAAAAAAAGAGGAGGCCAAGGACAGGGTAGGCTCACAGAGCAATGGAGAGGGAAAAACAATTACGTAAAATGTTGAAATGGTAGAGACGCTTAAAGGCTTTTGTTTCAGTTTTCACTAAGGATTACAAGTGACTAGATGCCTACAAAAGTGAATGCAGGAGAAAAAGGAGGTAGATTCAGAAGTTTACATAGGAAAAGAACAAGTTCAAAATTAATTAGGATAATTGGATATCTTCAAGTTACCAGAGCCTGATGAAATGCATCCTAGAGTACTCAAGGAGCTGATTGAGGAGGTATCTGAGCCATTATCTATCATCTTTGAAAAGTCTTGGAAGCCTGCAGAGATTCCAGAAGACTGGCAAAGAGTAAATACAGTGCTCATCTATAAACAGATAAATAAGAACTACCCTGGAAATTAACAGGCCAGTCAGCTTAACTTCTGTGCCAGGGAAGATAATGGAATGAGTAATTAAGGAATCTATTTCCAAACATCTGAAAGATAATATGGTGATAAATTACAGCCAGCATGGGTTTGTAAAATACAAATTGTGTCAAACCAACCTGACTGTTTTCTTTTAAATGATAAAAAAGCCTTGCAGATAAAAGGGAAGGGGCAGACTTCTTACACCTAGATTTAGTAAAGCATTTGATAAAGTCTCACAGGACCTTCTTATCAACAAATTAGGGAGAAACATGATAGATGGGACTACTATCAGGTGGGTGCATAACTGATTGAATAACCATCCTCAGAAGGTAGTTACACATGGTTCAGTCATGCTGGAAGAACAGAATAACTGAGGTTCCTCAGGGATAAGTATTGGGAGGATGCTGTCTGATATCTCCATTAACGATTTCGATAATGATAGAGTACACTTATAAGCTTGTGTATGTTACCAAGCTGGGAGGGGCTGCAAGTGCTTTGGAGGATAGAGTTATAATTAAAAGTTACCTGGACAAACTGGGGAAATTATGTGAGGTAAACAGGATGAAGGACAATTGCAAAGTACTTCATCTAGAAAGGCACAGTCAGTATCATACATACAAAAATTGGAAGTGACAGTCTAGGAAGGAGTACTGCAGAAAGGGATTTAGGGGTCATAGTAGACCACAAGCTAAATATGAGTCAACAGTGTGACAATGTTGCAAAAAAACCCCAAACATTATTCTGGGATGTATTAACAGGAGTGTCATTAGGAAGAGAGGAGAAGTAATTCTTCCGCTTTGCTCTGTGCTGATTAGCCCTTGACTGGAATATTGTGTCCAGTTCTGGGCACCACATTTCAAGATAGATGTGGAGATACTGGAGAAGGTCTAGAGAAGAGCAGCAAAAATAGTTAATGGTTTAGAAAACATGACATTTTAAAGAATTAGGTTTTTTAGTTTGGAAAAAAGAAGACAGAGAGGACGTGATAACAGCTTTCAAGAACCTAAAAGGTTGTTACAAGGAGAAGGGACAAAAATATTCTCCTTAACTTCTGAGGATAGGACAAGAAGCAATGGACTTAAATTGCAGCAAGGGAAGCTTAAGTTGGACATTAGGAAAAACTTCCTGTCAGGCTGATTAAGCACTGGGGTAAATTGCCTAGGGAGGTTGTGGAATCTCCATTGTTGGAGATATTTAAGAGCAGGTTAGACAAACATCTGCTAGGGATGATGTAGATCAGGGGTGTGCAACGTGCAGCTCTTTAAGGACTTCTTTGTGGCTTCTGACACTATAATTGCAAAATAAAAACAAACAACATTTTCCTGATTATTTTTGATAAATGGTGAACGTCTAAAAAGCCCAACAGTGAACAACTCATATCTCAACTGCAAAGGATATATGATCTCAAAACATTGGATAACTCCCCCTTTACTATGTATAGTGCATTGTGGGATATGATCATGTATCAGTGTTTTGATTGTGTTACTTATGAAGTCTTGATTTTGAAAAGGCAAAGAAAGCTTGTGGCATTTCTGCTGTGAAGGGCAACACACATTTTAAGAAAGAAAACTGAAATTAAATGTGAAGTAAAATTGGCATCATTAGAGTGGGTTAGGGAATGAAAGTCAGGAAGATAGAGTAAATCCTCAAGTTATGCGGGGGTTGCATTCTTTCAACCCTCACTAACTCATATTTTTGACCAAGTTGAAGGGAGACAGGAAGCAGGCTAATGCCTGTTTCCAGGCTACCCTGTGTTTGCAGGAGCCAGGAAACTGACCAGTCCACCAGTTTTCTGGCTCCAGCCAGTGGAGGGGAGATGGGAACAGAGACAGCCTGGCTTCCACCTCCCCTCCACTCCTTGGAGCCAGGACACTATCCAACGCTGTTGCCCTGGTCAGTTTCCTGGCTCTGCAAGCAGAGGGGAGACAGAAGCCAAGGATCCACCTGGCTCCCAGGTCCCTGCCACTCGGGGAACCAGGAAACCACTCCTGTTGGGATGCAAGAGTCAGGCTGCTGCCCCTGACAGGAGCGATTTCCCCACTGCTGTCAGGAAGGGCAGCCTCACTCGCAGCTGCTGCCCCTAACAGGAGCATTTTGCTGCTCCTGTCAAGGGCAGCAGTCATGTTAACCCAAGACGCGCAACAAGGTTGTGCGTATCTCGAGGGTTTACTATAGTACAAATACACACATGTAAAGTGTGAGGAACCAGAAGATGTAAAAAGCTTGTGAATGCCCTGTAGCAAACACATATTGTATTAAAAATCATTGTGTGCCCTGTTCTTAAACTAGAGGTTACAGAAGCATGGTCTGATGTTATTTATCAAGGACTGTCTCATATTCACATGCATTGCAGCTCTTGAATTATTGAGTTTGTACCCAATTTGGGGGGAAAAAAAGAATAAAAGGCTCTTCTTGCTATTATGGTTGCCAACGCCTTATCTAGATGGTACTTGGTCCTGCCATGAGTTCAGGAAACTGGACTCTATCTGTTACAGTCTCTGATAGTTCTAGTATTCAATGACTGTATTATAGGCCTTCATCTCTGCTTCCTCCATGAAGGTATAGTAAATTTGCTAATGGCCTATACCAGCAGCAAATTGCAATAACCCTCAGCTCTGGCCTAAGCTGTGCTGAACTGTGGGATGAGAGAGGAAACTCTGCCCACTCCCATCTACACTATGAGAAGGCAAGTAAGTAAGTATAAAATGCCTATTTATCTCTGCATGCTTGGCCCAAGATCCTGGTAGAAAGATCCTGCAGTCAAGATAAAGTTCAAAACATAACCCTAAATCACTGTTTTCACTGGCTTATAAACTCTCTTAATAAGCCCATATGCCTCACGCTTTGTCATAACTCAGACGGGATTTCAAAACACACAAAAAGCAGAACTCCCAACCAAAAGGTTCAGGAATATGCAACACGGCTTGTGTTGGTCTGGTATGATCAGTGAAGCTTAAATGTTGTGCTGGTGACAACTGCCCAGTGTCTCTAAGAGTTGATATGCTGAATCAAGAACTTATTGTACTTAAATAGGAATCATCATTATTGGCTGCATAATGATTGCTCCCAGAGCATTTGTGATAACAGAGGAAAGAGAGAATCCAAGTTTCTCTGCTTTAATAAAAACAGTGAGAATTCCTGTGGCACCTTATAGACTAACAGATATATTGGAGCATAAGCTTTTGTGGGTAAAGACCCGCTTCATCAGATGAATGTAGTGGAAATTCCAGAGGCAGGAATAAATATATAGGCACATGAAGAGAAGGGAATACCAATCAAAAGGAAGCCCATTTTTATCTCTGGATCTTTGCCCACAGAAGCTTACGCTTCAATAAATCTGTCTATAAGGTACCACAGGACTTCCTGTGTTTTTGGGGATACAAACTAACATAGCTACTCCTCTGACACTTGTCACCATGAAAGGCTCTGTTTTAATAGGTTGTGGAACTTCCTGATCTTTATGAAAACCTACATCCTGAAAAAGTTTGATTACACAGTGCAGATCTGTTTCACCATGATCCAACATCATCTGGAGCAAAGCTTATCTGCTGGGTTTCATCATCACTTTAAAGTTGCTTCTGAAAAACACTGTGCCTTAAATTATATACACATAATTATTATCTTCAAGACAAATGCAGGTTTCTTGCAAAATAATCTGCTCTACAACTGGTGCCTAAAGTTCACCTCGTACAATTTGAGCCTCCCTAATCCCGCATTCTCTCATCTGGCAATATCCATAATCTGGTATGATTTTAGTTGGCAGGACAACCACTTATCATGGGCTGTGGCCAAGTTTCCCATGGTCCCATAAAGTTTGTTTACAGCCACCAGTCCTGGCTCTCAGTGTTCTGTGCTTGTTATTTAGCCATAATTTACCCCTAAATGTCTTCTAAGAGCCCAAGAAGTTGTGGAAGTGTTGGCAATGCTGCTAGACCAAGGATCCAGCACGTGACCCATGGGTCAGAATCCAGTCTGTGGACCCTCTTCACCCAGTCCGCAAAACCAAAAGCGGCACCATTTTGAAAGCTGGCTGGGGTGGGGCTCCAAGCCACATGTGGCTCTTTAAGGAGCCATATGCAGTTCCTGCTGCTCACTCCAGCTCTGGCTCCCTGCACTGCTACAGTGAAAGAGTAGAAATCAATGTAATTGGTTTAAATGGTCAGCAGGAGAGATCCAGCCATTAAACCAATTAAACTGAGTCCAATTATTTCAGCATGGTAGTGCAGAGAGCCAAACGCACTGCGAGTAGGGGAGGGAGTAGGAGGGCTAGGGGGAACTGCACTTAGCAGGAGATAGCTGCCCAGTGAAGGAGCAGCAGAGGACAGCAGCACCCAGAGCTCCCATGTAAAGAAAATTAATCCTGGGTTTGGGGCTGCAAGGGGCTAAACCTGGGGGTGGGGAGGCAGTGGATTGGGGCTGTGAGGGGTTTAAGGCTGGGAGCAGGGAGGCAGCAGTTTAGGGCTGTGAAGGGTTTAAGCCTGGGGACAGTGGTTTGGGGCTGTGAAGTGTTTAAGTCTGGAAGTGGGGGAGAGCCAGTTTGAGGCTCTGAGGGGGTTAAGCCTGAGGATGGGGGGGCAGGTTTGGGGCTATTTTGTGTTTGTCCCCCAGAACATGTAAAAATTGCCATGTGGCCCTAATGGAAAAAAAGGCTGGACACTGCTGGCTAGACAATATTGCCCTTCCGCTGTCCAGCAAATTCTATTGTCTGGCACCTGTCAGGTTCTGAGGGTGCTGGATTGGAGAGGTTCAACCTGTACTATGATTACCTGATCATTAAGGTCTCTGAGGAAACTTCCTGTTTGGCACCTGCAGCTAGTCGGTTCTTACAACTCATTCAACCCATATGAGGGGGGGGGAAATAACAGAAGGGCTTTCTAAACAAGTCACTACCTGCGGTCCCATTCCAAACACTGACTACCAGCTTGGGAGGAGGAAGTAGGGAAGCTGATTTACCCTCAGCCTCACCCGGTTGGGGGGTGGGGAGTGGAACGAGGACGACAGCTGATGGAAGACGTTCTATTTCCTCGCTACAGCTTCACCCCCTTAGCCCACAACGCAGCAGCGCCAACCGGCGCAGGGAAGCCGGGGGACTCCTCGGCCAGGCGTGCGCAGGACCGGTTTCGCCTTGTGCCCAGCCGCTTCCGCGCCAGCTGCCTATCGCCAAAGGGCGTCCTGGGGTGCAGCAGGGGGAGAGTTAATCCGGCGTGCGGCGGGGAGGGGAGAGACCCGGAGATGCAGGCAAAGGAGGGTCGGCAGGAAAAAGGACTCCTCTCGGGTTGGGAAATCGAGCCCCAAGCGGTAACTCCGCCTCCCTCGGCCCGCGCCGCTCCTGCCTAGGTGGCGGCAGGTGCATTTCTCTAATGACCAGCACGCCCCCTCAGCTAGCCCCACAGCCCCATCCCCCCGCGCCAGGCCGTGCCCTCCCATTGTCCCCAGCCGAGGCACAGCCCCAGAGCTCACCAGACAGCCGCGCCGGGAAGAGATCGGCTGAGGCTCTTTCGCTGCGCTGCCTGGTGCCTTGACCGGGCTGCCCTCGCTGCTTGCACACTTCCTGGTTTAGCTCTCGGGCGTGGCTTCCTTTCATTCATGCTCAGCCGGTCCCAGCCCAGAGCGGGCGCGAGGAGAACCTGTTTACACGGGCGCGCCCCCTGGCTCAGCAGCGCCGCACACCGCGCAGGCAGGGGGACGCTACACAATGCGCTCCCGGCGGTGGTACAGTTGACTTGGCCCCTTGATACAGCCCCACGTGCAAAACACAAGCAGTCCCCTAGCACCTTAAAACTAGCAATTGTATGTATTAGGCAACGAGAGGTGGTGGATTCTCCATCCCTTGAGGTTTTTAAGTCCCGTCTGGACAAGGTCCTGGCTGGGATGACTTAGTAGGGGTTGATCCTGCTTGAAGCAGGGGGCTGGACTAGGTGACTTCCTGAGGTCCCTTCCAGCCCTAGGATTCTGTGATTCTGTAACGAGCAGACCCACTTCCGCAGCTGCAAAATGTTAAGACTTCCCAAACGTGCCCTCACCACTTAGTGTCGATTGTTACAAGTGCTTGCTGGGTAAGAGGCACAACTGGCAGGTCCTTACTTTTGACACAAAGTTCAGGTTTGAAAAGCACACAGTCCCAGCTGAAATGCCTAGGCTGTGTCTACATTGCATGGCTAGGGTTACACTAGCGAGTATTAGACAGGTAGCCGTGTTACTCTGTATCTCCTATAACAACAGGAAGTCCTGTGGCACCTTATAGACTAACAAATATTTTGGTGTGTAAGCTTTCTTGGGCAAAGACCCGCTTCATCAGATGACAAAACTTGTGGTGTGTGTGCACACAAAAGGCATTTTGGAGTTATAGTGGATAGTTCTCTGAAGACATCCACGCAGTGTGCAGCGGCAGTTAGTAAGGCAAATAGGATGTTAGGAATTATTAAAAAAGGGATCGATAATAAGACAAAAGATATCATACTTCCCCTATATAAAACTATGGTACGCCCACATCTTGAGTACTGCGTGCAGATGTGGTCTCCTCACCTCAAAAAAGATATATTGGCATTAGAAAAGGTTCAGAAAAGGGCGACTAAGATGATTAGGGGCTTGGAAAGGGTCCTATATGGGGAGAGGCTAGAGAGACTGGGACTTTTCAGTTTGGAAAAGAGGCGATTGAGGGGCGATATGATAGAGGTATATAAAATCATGAATGGTGTGGAGAAAGTGAATATAGAAAAATTATTTACCTTTTCCCATAATACAAGAACTAGGGACACCAAATGAAATTGATGGGTAGTAGGTTCAAAACTAATAAAAGGAAATTTTTCTTCACACAGCGCACAGTCAACCTGTGGAACTCCTTGCCCGAGGAGGCTGTGAAGGCCAGGACTCTATTAGGGTTTAAAAAAGAGCTTGATAAATTTTTGCAGGTTAGGTCCATAAATGGCTATTAGCCAGGGATAAAGTATGGTGCCCTAGCCTTCATAACAAGGGCAGGAGATGGATGGCAGGAGATAAATCACTTGATCATTGTCTTCTGTTCTCCTTCTCTGGGGCACCTGGCATTGGCCACCGTCGGCAGATGGGATGCGGGCTGGATGGACCTTTGGTCTGACCCAGTATGGCCATTCTTATGTTCTTATGTTCATTTTGTGGACAGCAGCGGGACAAAACACAGCACTTTCAAAGCTCTGAGGCATAACGCTGCTTTTGAAAAGACTGTAGACAAAAAAGCTGCGTGAACTCTCTGGCTATGTCTACATTAGAAGCAACTGTCGACAGAAATTACAGTCTACAGAGAAATCTCAACAGAACCACCATCAACAGATTGCATCTACACACAACTTGCTCCATCAACAGAGAACTGCCAGGCCGCACTGCCCTGTGGTGACAGAAAGTGGGATGGCAGCTCTGCAAACAGGGCTGCCCTGCAACTGGAATCCCTCTCTGTTGAAAGAAGTGTCTACATTGCAGTTGTGTGGATAGTACTCTGTCAACAGAGAGTTATGCCTCAAATTTTTCAGGGATAGCTCTGTTGAGGCAAAAGCAGAGTTCTGGCAAGACTCTGTCCACAGAAGTCTGTATGAGTGTAGATGCTCCCTGAGTTCTGTTGACAAAACTCTCCAGCGTAGACACAGATGGAGTGTCTACACACAAAATTCCTTTTGTCAGCAATCTGTCGACAAATCTCAGGACTTCTGCCAACAGCATTCTGCCTCTCTCCAATGAGGAATAATGCCTTTGTCAACAGTTTCTGTTGACAAAAAAGGTGTGTGGATGCTCTGAAGGGTCCTCTATCGACAGACAGAGCTTCTGGTTCACCAGCCAGCCCTGTTTGCTGTGCTTCTGGTTGGCTGTTTTGTTAAGAGATTAGCCAGGCAGTCTGGCCACTCTCTGTCAACAGAGCAGATTGCTCTTTCGCCCTGCTTTTGTGTGTGGATGTGATCTGTCAAAAGAAGTTTTGTCGGAAGATATCTTCCAACAGAAACTTCTGTCGACAGATCGCTGTAGGGTAGACATAGCCACTGATTATTATTATTTTGAAGAAAAAGCCCTCATGTCAACTTTTCATGCATGGCAAGTGTAGACAAGCCCATAGAGGCAACCCCACAAATTTGATGGAAAAGAAAATCTTTCCCCCACCATCTTGTTTGATACATAGCAGCAACATTATGCTACTTGCCTAGAACCTGAACCTGACTAGAAACAAAACGGCCTAGAAACAAAAGAGAAACTGATCGGTGTACTCTCATTGGACAAGCCAAGAGAAAGGCAAAGAGTATAAAATATAAGGTTATCATATTTGACCTTTCAAAAAAGAGGACACCCCTGAGAGGGATGGTATCTGTATCAGTATCTACCAATTTACGTTGTATAAATGTACTATATATACTATATAACACATTATTACAACATGACTTGGTAGATACTGATACAGATACATACCCTCTCAGGGGTGTCCTTTTTTTTTAATATGGTAACCCTATAAAATGATGGAAAGTAGGGCTCTGCTCTTGAAATGAGTCCCACCTGGGTGGTGGCTGCATGAACCTTAGTTATATTTTTAGACTTTTGTTTTAATCAAAATGAGGTGCTATTAGTAACACCCTTTTAAAATGAGTTTTAACCTGACACTTCAGATTTGTACAGTCAGAATATTTTTAAGTTATGCTTTTGCATTTGTTTGAGATTATTTTGAAAATACAAAATTAATTTTACTATAACAGTGCCTACCTATCAAATGTTGGTTGGTTTAATTGGTTTAATATGTAGTACAGTCATTATCCCTGATCCCTCAAAACTTATGCAGGTGCTCAGCTTTGTGCTGTCAGAGGAATCCAACTGAATTCAGTAGGGCAACAGACCTAGTACTTCCAGTCACAAATGTTCAAAAATTATGAGTCAGATTCATGAAACTGACTTAAAACGATGATTTAAAAATGAACATTAGGTCCTTTTTATTTGTCTTCTGGTTTCTGAGTCTGTATAGTGCACCTGCTTCACATTTTTAAGCTTTTCTCAGTAACCATGAAGTCTAGAAATTTACTTTTAAAAATGTAAGCTGAAGTGCTCATGTAAATATTTGATTCCTAGAGCTTAAAATAAAAAATGTTAAATACTGCTAGACCTGTGATTACAGTGGGGGAGAGGGTAACATTGGTCATCATCCGCCAAGAACACAGATGAGACTTTTCAGGATCAGAGTCTTTGCCAAGAAATTAGGTCCTGCATTTGGCGGAAGATGGACTTTATCTAATCCCCTTCCCTCTTCTCCAATTTATACAAACCCTTACTTCAGTTCCAGTTTTAAGAATTTGTTTATTTTATTCAATACTCAATATCATTAACAGTTCCCAAGAAGCAGCTCGGCAGCACACAGACAGTTTCTATTTGGTATATAATGTAATACTCCTGGCTCCAGCAGTCTGCTTACAACATGTCTCACAACTCTCACTGAAAAGTTATGCTTCATTTTCTCCCTCTTACTGCTTGTCCAAGCTTCTAGAGTTTAAAAGAACTCATTAGCCCCTACTATGATTTTATTTATGCCTGATCCTGTGATCATAAATGCTAAACTTTACTACCCTGGGTAGGCCCATTCATTTCAATGAGAGTATTCAAACTAGTAAAGTTAAATGTGTGTTTTGCAGAAACAGGTTCATAGCATTACATTGAAGATTAGTAAAATTACACTAGATAGCTGTGACCTTGGGTAACCATCTTGCAGCTTCCTTTGTGTACCATTTGACAATAGTTATGAACCGTGGTGTTGGCATCCTTTTGTGTGTAAGAGATGTTGGGAATTGCAACCTATGATGTAAATGGTTTGAAATGTCTCATGAGACTGAATAGCCCAATAGGAGATTTACATGATCTTTCGCAGATATTGAAAATGTATGCATCTGGGTTAGGAACTGCTTGCTTGCTAGAGGCCCTTTTCTCTTAAAGCTGTCGAGGCCAGCTCCCCTCATGGACTTTGGCACCCTAATTGGAGACAATCGCACCACTTGTTATTCTTACTTGCCAAGATTTCCCATCAGTCAGGATCAATTCCAAATTCCTTCAGATCTTGCTTGTATGTGTGTCTATAGGGAAGCTCAGGATGTCCTGCTGTTCTCTCTGACATCTCCCCACATAGTACGTTTTTGCATATGCATCCATCTTCCAACACACTAAAACGGCCCAGCCAACGCAGTCATCATCACGTGAGCAGTGCAGTCAGAAATGGCAAATTTGCCCTTTGAAGAACCTCTGCATTTGTGATTTTTAGCTTACCATTTGGTGTTGAGTATATGGGGTTAACAACGAAGTTGAAAACTGTTCTCCTGATGAGTGTAAGTTGTCCGTGTTTCCCCGTCTTACCCGAGAGTGCTGAGGAGACAAGCTTGGTCCACTAGCCTTTTGGTCTTGATGGCAAGCTTTACATTGTTCCATGCTCTTTCAGTTAGTCTGCCAAAGATGATGGCAGTCTTTTCAACGCAAATATTTAGTTCTTTCTACAGTGAGAGCTTGATGGTCACTGTAGAACCTAATAGCTGAACTTTTGGGCTACTTCTAGCTGGTTTGCATTTGAGGTAATTGAAGGGTCTTGTAGAACCCCCGTCCCAACAGAATCATTTTCTTGTTGTTAAGTGTGCCCACAAAAGCTGAAAGGCACTTGGAAGATGATCTATATCTGCTCATAGTAGATCTTCATTGGGGCTTGTGAGGTAGCATCCCAAACAATTCTAAGCCGTGTGGCTGGGAGTCAGGGAAGTGGAGTGACTGGACTGGGGCTGGGCTGTCCTGCTTCCTGTATCCACGGTAAGTATGGATGCAGAACCATCCCCTACTGTCAGCACCAGGCCCCTGCTATTGCCAGCACCAGGCCCCCCTGCTAATCACCTGGGTCACATCACTCAGGGGAAGGAATTTGTGGAAAGGGGTGCAATGGGCATGGGGAGGGGGCAGAGTATGGGAGGAAAGAAGGAGTTGGATTAGAGCTTGAGGGGAGGTGTGCAGTGGGGGGCAAGACAAGGGAGGAGCAGGGGTGGAAAAAGGAAGGGCAAGGCAGGGCCTGAAGCAAGGGGAGTTGTCCCAGGCCCCACGCTCCCCTAAGGATAGCCCTGTCCAGATGCCATCTTTTCCAAGAGCCTTGACACTTCAGAACAAACCAATGGCCTTGCCTTGTATTCTACAGCTCTTCCATATCTAGCTCTGGCATGTGCTGTAGAGTTGGTATTTAATCCAGCCATTCCCTGGTGATGTTTCATTCTTGGGCATATAGCTCTGAATAATGTTCAACGCAATGAGAGAACTATTTGTTTTATCTGTAATGATTTCATCGCTGTGGGATTTGAGAGGGGCAGCCTTGTTGACAGTGGGACCTAGAGCTTTCTTCAGGCCATCATCCATGACTTGGATTTTTCCCACATCTCAGGTGGAGGCATGAGTATATACACATTATATACACATGCCTTCAAAAAGATTTTTGAATTCAATTTCCAGACAATGTTTTGTGTTATAACTAAAGGAATAGCTCCATAACAAAGTATTGGAGAGCTATTTTATGTGACTAGGCCCACAATATTCCACTACAGACCCAAACAAATACTAAATCTGCTTTTCCACTTTAAAGGCAGCACTTCTCTTCCTTTTTCTGGCAGATAAACTGGCATTCACACCTATTCAAGATGTGGGGGGGAAAAACCCAGATCCCTGCCTTGGAAACTAAAGCATTGCCCTTGATAATGACCAATCTTACCCCCAAAGTAGAGCATCTGTGCTTCAAAGGTAATCCAGCAACTTTGGATCAATTGCAGAAAAACAAACACTTCAACTCTGGATCTTAAAGTTTTAGTTCCGCCACAACTTGCAGGATGATATATTATACAACTAATATTGTGACCAAATCACTGAACGTGGCAGCACATAGCTACCTAAACACAATATGGACTCTTGGCCCCTCATTATTCCAGAGGAGGAATGATCTGCCTCAGCTGACGCCTGAGATGACTACATCACCTTCCACAGCCGTGCAGCAGCGATGGAGCCAAACCTCTGCCCACTCTGTAAGAGGTGGGGAAGCAGGGACTGAGTCAAGTTGCTTGATCTCCACAACTGAGCCATCAGTCTGGGCTGCTTCTTTATCAGGATGATGATTTTTTTTCTTTTTACTTCTATTATGTGAACCATTTAACAAAGAGGAAAAATAGAAAGTTGATACCCTCTTAGTAAACACAATTTGCATGAATCATGCCATTGCCTTTTCCTGCCAACACAACAAAACACTCAGGCAATGTGTATTCTGACTGACATGAAAAATAAAGATTTACACTCTTTGCAGCAAAAAGGTCAGACACCCTAAAGTAGCAGTTGTTTATATGCAAAACTATACAACATACATTCTATTCTTATCACTACATGCACATCTTCTTGTCACTTTTAAGTCTGTTTCAACCTGGTTATATTATCCCATGCCTATGATCTTAAAGCACATAAGCTTGATTGGATAATATCCAATCCCTGAATACAAACAGCTCCTTAAAATAAACAAATAAAAACAATTTATCCTCTTAAAGCGGCAAGTGCTGTTTTTGTTAAGAAAAAATAAAAATCTCCTCCAGTTTGTTACTCTCCCTAACAACACCACAGACCACTGCCACATTTAGCACAGCTGCCCTTACTCCTGTACCACCAAGGGGTTGCCAGCAGCTAAATGTGCCAAAAGCCGCCAAATAAGCAAGAACACATACAAGGAATGACAAGAATCTGTGCCCGCCAGTTAGTTACGGAGGAGAACAATGACAGGGAGAGTCAGAAGGCCAGCCTATAGCCTGAGATACAGACAGTGATATGGCCAGGAGTACAAAATTTTTTTAATACTATTGTTTTTAAAAAGCGAGGAGCCTACATAATCCATAGCACTGTGCAAAATGAGTAGGTTCTGCTGAGGTTATCTTTATAGAAGGAAGTACATGTGAGGACTGTGACATGTTGCTAGATAGATAACTCAGGCCATTTCCTTTCTTGCCAATTCTGTAGCAACATTTAGGTTGCTAAAAACTAAAAAAGGTGTGTACTTTTCTTCAGAATTAAACAATAATTACGCTCTGTGTGTTGACATATCCTTGACTACATCTCTGCTGACATCACAGCCTGAAAAAGTAATCCAGTTTCCTGGGTCAAAAAGTCAGTTTGATTTGTACACAACTAAGGTTAACTATTAACTTCTTAAGGCCCTGATTCAGCAAAGTACTAAAGTATGTAACTAGAAGTCAATTGGAGTTATGCGTGTTTTTAGGAGGGCTTTACTGAATGGGTTGCTTTTTTTGAATTGGGGATTTACAACAGGTAATAGGGGATTTACTACAGGCCTGGGATTACATATGCCCTCGAACAGGGTAATCTCTTGGCGGGCCATGAAACAATTTGTTTGTGCCAAACATCCACAGGTATGGCCACCCATAACCCCCACTGGCCGCAGTGCACCTCTTTTCATTTACTCTCACTAAAATAACTAACTTGAATATTGTTTCTTGGGAAATTAGGAAGACCTGAGCAGAGCAGCTCCATTTTATCCTTTCTACTAGCACCCACAGTACCTCCTGCAACTATCTCACAGAGCTGGAAGGGACCTTCACAGGTCATCCAGTCCAGTCCCTTGCCCTCACAGCAGGGCCTATCACCATCCCTAACATATTTTTTTTTATGTCTATTTGCCCCAGATCTCTAAATGCCCCTCCTCAAGGATTGAGTTCACAACCACGGGTTTAGCAGGCCAATGCTCAAACCACTAAGTTACCCCTCCCCCATAAAGTGAGTATTGGGGGGCATGTGTCTCCTGCAGATCCCAGATTTGACTCACAAGTAATTCCACAATGGGAAAAAACCTTATCTCCTTTTTGAAACATTCTGAGGAGAATTCCATAAAGGAATACATGAGGAATTGTTTTCTCCTTTAGTCCTCTCATATGTTTTCTCACCCTGGGATGATAGAACTAGTCTGATTCAATGAATACTGCCATGCTGCAGGAGGTCCCTCACAACCCAAATACTGTTTAATAACATTTCTTACCCCTTGTCACCTTTTACCTTGTGGAATAAAAGCATATATCTACATGCTACATAATAATAATACATCACTTATGTCACACTTTTAATCAGCAGATTCAAAGTCTTTACAAAGGGAGATCGCAAGTATTGTTTAACTAATGGGGGCACAGGGAGGGGAAGTGAGTTGCTTAAGGTCACCCAGTAGTTCAGTGGCACAGCACTAGTAAGTACCATGTTTCTATATACTGAGGATATAAACTGTGTGAACTAATCCGAAAAACATCCCTTTGCATGTGTTGCTGTCCACACATTTGAAATTGATTTTAAAAATTGACGTGCTCTCCATATTGAGTATCATAAGTAGCTGATGTGACACACTGTTATGATTAGCTACTGTCCTCAGTGCTCTAGTTCTTTATACCCGCAGGCAATGCAATTCTCTGTTACCAGCTCATTTTTAGCTTTCTTAGTATGAGCCCATTATCTTTCTTTCTCTTTGAAGGCAGGAATCCTGTACACACCCTGCATTGATTTGACATTGATAGTGAGGTGAGAGTGACCTAACAGTTAAAAGCTGGAGTGTTTGTGCTTGTTTTAGTTACATAAGGCCAATACCTAAATATAACAGAGGGGTTTAGAACAGCAAATCAGAATAGCAAAATTTCCATTACCTATTACTGAGATAAGGTTTACTCTATGGTACGCTATCAGAATCTACTCCAAAATGTAGCTCCCACTGATGTATCTTGCCTGCAATCCTGACTTCATAGCTCTACCTAAATGAGTAATGTAGCACCTAGGCTGATATAATTATTTCAGTGAAGTGTCAGCATAGACCCCTGCATGGCTCACAAGCTTTTTGCTGTTCCATAATGCCCCACAGTGACAGCCAAACTGGGCCAAGCATTCCCGATGAAGATGCACATGGCTGACAAAAGGAGTATAGTGTGGCCATACATGTAATTACTTCTGTGGCTCTATAGTCATGTAACTAAAGTCAACTTACTTTTATAGGTGTTGTGGGGCTAGTGTGCCTGTTCTTTCTTGGGATGGGGTGAGGATAATGATGGCCCCACAGCTTAGTCTATACAACCATCCATTACCTTGGAATAGCTTGTCCTTGGAGTAAAATTTGGCATAGCTGCCCTGGTCAGTGTGGCAGCTGAAGCACTAAAACAGGAGTTTTAATTGCCAATTCTTTTTCTTCTTTCTTTATCCTCCAACACCTTCAGATTCATAGGGCATCCATCGGTTCTACCAGTTATGCTGGTCTTTTGCTGGTCTGTTCAGGCTTCCGAATATTCTTCTGATTGATTTAGATTCTTCCTCTACTGTCCTCTGTAAAGCTTCTCTAATGTACCCTCTTCTTCTCTTTTTAGGTAGAAAAAGTGCTATGAAAGTAATGTTGATGGTATCCTTTAAAGTGTGTCCTAAAAATGTCCATTGACATCTTCTTAAAGAAGCAGCTAACAGAAGACAGTCAAGTAGCACTTTAAAGAGTAGCAAAATAATTTATTAGGCTAGTCTTTAAAGTGCTACTTGACTGCTTTTTGTTTTGATAGTATATAGACTAGCACAGCTCCCTCTCTGTTACTAGCTAACAGAAGGTTTGCCATGGAGTTTACAAGATGAGTTTGAGGAAGCAGCTAGAGACACTTAAAATTCTTTAAACTGAAATCCATCTAAAAAAAACCAAAACAAAACAGGGGGAATGCGGGGGCGGGTGGGGTGGTGAGAACGAAAAAGTCAACAAAGAAACATGCTGCAGGAATAAAAAGATAATGGAGGCAGAGTCCAGCAACTGGCAAGTGCAGAGAAGCATGTGGTTTGGTCAAAGACAATCCTTTAAGGAAGGATTTATTAATGCAGATTCTCTCTATCTTATAAGGAGGATAGAATGGTAATGACAAAATTGGGTGGGATCTAATGGAAAAACAGTTAAATGAAAAAGGATCCCATTCAATTACATCATGTAATCGCAAACAGCTAAAAGTGACAAGTTTTTAAAGTGCTTATATACAAATTTTAGAAGTCTAAATAATGAATGAGTCATGGGAGTCCCATGCTTTATGAATATTGGCTTATGAATATGAATATGCATAACTCAAAGATGCTTTATGTGAAGTACATCATTTGACATGTCATGTTAAAAGTTGTAACCTATTGTATATTCTACTTGTGCATCTTATTTGTATACAAAGTTAGAAATATTAAGTGGGAACCTTTTTTTGTTCATCCAGGTATTTTAGTAAAGGCCACTAGTGACATAATTAGGAACTTAACGGCTTTGGTGATCAAGTCAGTGACCTCTGAATGCATTTGTTTTTCCTGTAAGACCAAACTATGATTGGCTCTACAAAGACAGGCGACCAGGCCACCTGATGCTCGAACCTATTTTAGGTCTGCTACTTTTTCCACTCAAGATGAGAAAAATTTGAACTAAACCCAAAAAATCCCACCTTGGGCAAAAGGGACATAACTGGGGGGTGAGGGGGACCAAAAATAAGGGGAGTGGCCAGGTGTCAGGGGACCCCCTCCCCACTTACCACCCATGATGTCTGCTGGAAGAATCTAAGACTACAAAGAGGGGAAAGACTGGGCCCAAGCTAGGAGGCTATGAAATAGATGATTAGAACAAATATTAGGGTAAGAATTTGCATGTAACAAGTTTCTTAATGTATTAAGATAAGCTGGTGTGTTTTATTTTTGTTTAGTAATTTACTTTGTCTGTTTTCACTTGCAATAACCTAAATCCTTTTTTTATACCAAATAAAACACTTTTGTTTATTATCAAGCCCAGTGTAAATAATTGTTAACTGTTGGGGGAGGAACCATTGTGCATATTTCTTTCATTAATAAAATGGGTGAACTTATAAGTTTTCTTTGTGTAAAAAATTGTGTACAGTCAGATGGATTTATTTGTGGGTTTGGTCCTCTGTGGGGCTGAGTTCATAGGTGCTGTCAATGGCCTTATAGCTCAGCCCTCCCAGAGTTACGGGGGGGGGGCGGTGCTTTTATACCAAATCTGTACCTTGGCTAGGGTAGACCAGAGCAAGACAGCACTTTAGTCCAGCAAGACAGGGCGGTGGGGTGCCCCAGAAGGCAGGCAGGGGGTCTCTGTGGCACCACTAAGATACTAGCAAGATCTTTTGGAAAAACTGGTGTTCTTTTGAAAGATCCCATGGAGTGTCTAAACACAAAATGTGTTCTTTCGAAAGTAAATCAAAAGAATGTGGTACTTCTTTCGGAGGTGCTCTTCCATTCCCAGATCAGGAAGAATGCCTCTTTTTTTTTGAAAGAATCTTTCAGAAAAAAGTATATGTAGATGCCCCGGGTCCCCCCATTTTTTTTTCCCAAAAGAGCAGTCCTCATGGCAACAGATTTTTCAGTTCCTGGACCGTTCTTTTGAAAGAGCCAGGGCCATGTGGATGCTCTCTATTGAAAGAGCGGCTTGATTTTTTTTTTTTAATCTGCTTTTTTTGTGAGTGGATGTGCTATTTTGAAAGAAGTTTTTTTGGAAGCGCTCTTCCAGAAGAACTTCTTTCGAAGGATCGCTGTAGTGTAGACATAGCTTAGGTGATAATCCCAAGGGATCCACCTGTCACATGGTGCGCTAAAGTGCCTCATTTTCATGATAGGCATCACAGAAACTTGGTGGAAGGAGGATGGTCAATGGAACAGTGTAATACTAGGGTACAAAATATATCAGAAGAAGAGAACAGGTCATGCTGATGGAGGAGCGGCAACGTATGTGAAAGAATGTGTAGAATCAAATGAAGTTAAAATCTTAAATGAACTAAACTTTGCCAGAGAATCTCTAAGAATAGAAATTTCTTGCTCTAATAAGCATATGGTAGAAGGGATATTTACAGACTATCTGACCAGGATAATGATAGTGACCATGAAATATTCTGGGAATTAGAGAGGCTCTAAAAATTAAAACAAAAACAAAACAAAAACCAAACCAAACACCTCAGTAATAATCAGGGATTTCATCTATATTGGCTGGGTACTTGTAAGCCCAGGATAGGATGCAAAGATAAAGTTTCTTGATGCCTTAAATGACTGCTTCTCAGAGCAGCTAGCCCTAGAACCCACAGGAGAAAATGCCATTCTTGATTTTAAGTGGAGCACAACATTTCCATGGAGGACTTCAGTCATCGCAAGAATTATGCCAAGGCCCAACAAGCCTTTAAAGAAATTCAAAGAGGAAAAAAACCCCCACAAAACAATTGAAAACAAACAAAAAGGTATGGGGAAAGAGATTTCTATTTATTGGGAAATGATCAGCTTCATGCCACAGCTCCCACACCTATCATGTCAGTAAGAGCTATCTTCTCTGTGCCTCTGGTCCTGCCCCAGAGGCATGGGAAGTAGGAGGGCAGGGGATGCTGCAGCACCCCCAGATTTTTCACTTAGCTTCACAGTACCCAGGGGTTGGTCCTGTTGCACACCCACCCGCTTAGGATCCTGGCCTCCAGGCAGCGCCTCCCAGGTCACACTGCCTCCAGCGGCTCGGCATCCCACCACCGGCTGTCTCCGCAGCCTGCAGTCCCTAGTGTCCAGGCCCCCAGCCTGGCACTCATGGTCCTGCTGCTGGCCCTGGGCGCCACCGCTGGCCCTAGCTATGGCTAGGCTGCCAACTCTCCCCGACCTGCGCGCCTGGGCACCATTTGTGGCAATGGCGCCTGGTCGGGGAAAGTTGACAACCTAAGTTGTGACCCCCGCCTGGGGCGGTGCGGGGCGCGACCAGGTGTAGGAGGCACCGCTCAGCGGCCCCACCCTCAAAGCAGTTCCAGCGCCGCCGCCCTGTGCCCTACCCTGCCCTGCCCGCCTCGGGTGCCCCGGGACCCTGCGTGCCGGGTCCTGCCCCCTCCCTCGCCCGCGCCCAGGGTGACAGGTGGGCGGGGCGCGACGCTCTCAGCACCCGGGACAGCGGCGCGCGCCCGCCGGGGTGCGGGGGGGAGGGGGAGAGAGAGAGGGAGAGAGAGTGTGTGTGTGTGTGTGTGGAGCGGCGGGAAGGAGGCGGGGTCCGTGCGTGTGGCTAGGGCGGCAGCGCGCGCCCGCCTCCTGCGTGGCCGGCGGTTGCCACGGAGACGGGGACGCGGCGGGCCCGGCCGCGGCATGTCGGACCTGGGCTCGGAGGAGTTCGAGGAGGAGGCGGAGAACGACTTGGGGGTCAGTGCGGGCCGCGGCCCCCGTCCGCTCCACACCCAGGGACCCCTCCGCCCGCCCGCCCGGCTGCGCCCCCCGCCACCCTCTCCCCCCACGCCGGGCGCTGCCCGGTGTCACCCGCGCCTCGGCCCCGTGCCTGGGCCTTGGCCGTCCTCCCCCCAGAGCCCGCGCGGCTGGCCCCGCCCCCGGCACCCCCAGCTGTCAGCCTTGCGGGGCGTGGGGGGAGGTTCAGGCCTGACTTGGTTTCAGTGCGTGGGCACGACCGCACGCACCCCAAGATCCGCGCCCTGGCGGTTGATCTTCTGGGGTTCGACTGAGCGCCGGGCGGACCCTGGTACTCCTCGCGCGCGCCGGGGTCAGGGAGTCAACGCGTTCCCCCCACCGACCTCCCACCGTGGGGACAGCAGGAAAAGTCGGGTTAGGATTCGTCCACTCCAGCTATGCAATTCAGGTAGCTGTCTATCTTACATCCATTTCCTCCGCCGTGGAGACTCGGCCTGTGTCAGCAGCCTCCTGGGAAACATTGAATAACAGGTTCTTAAGTCTAGCAGAGGAAGGATCCAATGGTTGGAAACTGTACTAAGACTCATTCAGACTGGCAATAAGACACTTTTTTTTTTTAAGAGAGAGGAATTAACCGTTGGAACAACTTGCAAAGGGTCCTGATAGATTCTCTATCAATGGCAATTTTTAAATCAAGCCAGAATGTTTTTCTCAAAGATCTGCTCTAGGCATTATTTAGGAGAAGCCCTGTTGGCTTGTGTTGTAGAGGGCTCAGACTAGAGGGTCAGAATAGTCCTTTTAAATCTACAGTAAACTCTTTCATATCTAGCAGCCTGGGACCAGGAGGCTGCTGGACATGTGAATATTCTGGAGAACAGAGGTAGACCTAGCAATGCATAGCACTAAAGAAAACCAAGATTAGCTATTAAGAAACAAACAAAAGGTATGCAGAGTACTTTATTTACCAACAACAGTAGTATTGTGGACTGTAAACTTACGCTGCATTCGCTCTATTTATTTATATTTCCTTTCACTATACTGTAACTTACGGAAAATGTAACTAAAATTTACTTACGGTTAAAATGCTGATTATTTGAGAGTTCTGAATGATAGAATGCCAGATATGAAGAATTTACTGTACAAAGTCTCTCTTTTCCTAGCACAGCTCCAGTCCATAACTATGTGGCATACTAATAAGAAAGGACCAATTAGACATTATTACACTAACATATTTTTAGTTTTGTCACCTCCCAAAAGAATTAAATTTATAGTTACTCACTGTTACATATTTTAAGGATCAGGCATGTTCCAATCAAAGTTAATAGAGACATGGACTAGGATCACACAGGATATTGGATTTATAGTATTAAACTATGGGGGAACTAAAAAATATCCCTGTTATGCTGGGATTATCAGAGCCTTGAGATATATATTTCAAACAAAATATTTTTTAAAATAACAAATAGCCTTATAAATACAATATCCTGAGTTGCTGTATTCTTTTGGAGCATATGTATGTACTATTCAAGTACAGTCTTGAAGAGTTGCTAAACTATTGGATTCAATAGAAATTGTAGAAATAAAAAGGACTTGCATGAAGTTCTAGCAATTTTCTATAGTATTTACTGTCTGCTTGAACTTGCTGCATTTATGCAGCAAGAATCTAGATCCCAACAAATCTCAGTAATTTGCGGACAGAAGACAACTTTGATCATCAGGGAGGATTTGGCGGGTTGGTGAAACATACCAATTAACAGTAGATTTCCGAGTGCCTTCTTGGGACTCCTGGAGAAAAGGAGATGTTCAGGACAGAAATTTGGCTTTCTCTTTAAACTCCTATTATTGGATTCAGTTTAGAACCCTTGCCTTTTAACTGCTGATTGGCTTATTCCATTTAACCAGGAATATGAAGGTGAACGCAACGCAGCTGGTGAACGACATGGACATGGACGAGCACGATTACCCAATGGTGATACATATGAAGGAGAGTATGCAAATGGTCTGAGAAATGGGCAGGTAAGATAATTATATAGGATTATTTTGAATGCCATGCATGTGTTTCAGCAGTTCCATTTGTTTAGGCACTTGATTATCATTTTAATTCAAAGTACTATATCTACACCAAATATATTGCAGGGGACCTACAGATTCAAAAATGGTGCTCGCTATATTGGAGAATTCTTTGAGAACAAAAAGCATGGTCAAGGTATTTTTATGTATCCAGATGGATCAAAATATGAAGGTAAAATATTCATCTTTTGCTGATAAATAGAATTATGAAGATGTAAATATTTGAGAATATGAGGTGCTTCAGCAGAATTATGAGAAACAACGAACCAGGTGGCATATTATTGTCTTAAAACTGTCACCATTTTTTTTCCACTTTTCATTCCTGCCTCACCACAAATGTTAGAAGAGTGGGTTAAACTTTTTGGCAAGAGTTTATTCTTGCGAAATCATCTGACCAAGTGGAATGCTTCATTACATTTAGAGTTGAACTAATTCTTCACAGCCTGAATTAGAATCAGAGTACAAGAGAGTATAAATTAGGTTAAAAAAAAACACCCCAAGAACAGCATTACAAAACTATTGGGTTATGTGTAGTGATTATGATGACAGACAGTCAACCTCAGTGCTGAACATTTTCAGATCCTTTCAAAGAGCTTTAGGTTCTAAACATCATAAAAATATATGATTCACTTCACCACTGCATCCAAGCAAATAGCAGAGAGTGCAGGCTAAGGAGGAGATAATCACAGCTCACCATTTCTCAGCCATTAAGGCTACAGTTACACCGGCAAGTTTTGCTGGGAAAACCCAACTTTTCTTGACAAAACTCGTGGCATGTGCACACACAAAATACGTTTTATTAACAGTATCTGGACAAAACACAGCACTTTCACTGGAAGCATTCTGCCCCAAAGCTGTGTCTACACAGCTTTTTGTCAACAGTTTCTGTGCCATCAAGGACCCCATGGATACCTTGGAGGGCACAGAGGCAGTACAAGGAAGAAGTAACCCAGAGGATGAAATTGTGGATGAAGAAATTGAGGCAGATGAGGAACTGGGGCTCCCCTTGGGATCATTGAGTGTGTCTGGCATCCAGGAACTGCTCTCCACGGAACAGGGAGCTGGGACACGGGGTGTGGATACAGAGAATGGAAGTTTGGTTCTGAGAGGTGGCTCAGGGTTGAAAGAGGAGATTGGGATACAGGAGGCGGTGCAGGTTTCTTACCTCAGGCAGCTCCTGTTTGGTGGTGAAATGGGGCTAAGGCAGGCTGCCCACCTGCCTGGGTCTCATGCTGCCACTCCTGGAAGTGGCTGTGGCCGGCACATCCCAATGGCCATGGGAATGATGAGGGAGGGGCCAGCGGGTGGCTACTCAGTCTACTTTCACCTGCGGACACCACCCCCACAGCTCCTATTGGCTGTGGATCCTGGCCAAGGAGAGTCTTCGGGGCCATGCCTGCAGGCAGAGTGCTGAGCTTCCCTGATTGCCGCAAGCCGGCAGCAGCCCTCACAGCTCCAGTTCCATGTTGGGGGAGGGTGGAAGGAAACGAAGGCTCAGGTATTCTGACACAGGCCAGACAAATTAAGCAGGGATCCGAATCCAGCCTGCTGGTTGGAAGTCTCCCATCCCTGGTATAAGATGCAGAAATGGTCGTGCCCTCTCCTTCCATTTGATATGTGTAAATTCTCTCAGATCTTAATGGTGACATGGAAAGGAAAATAATTTGCCTTGTGCTGCCTTTTTTGCTATTTTATGATGTGCAAAGAAGGCCTGAAAGGAAGGGGATTTTGTCCTGTTTTAGAAATTGAAATCTTGGGAAGGCCAGAAAGAACACAGGCCAGCTTCTTACAATAAGGGACAGTTTGAGGAAATGAGCAAAATTCAGTTTTTACTGTGATTGAAATCTTTTGGCTCCAGCTTAAATTTCCCTGTAAAAGGCAGGCAAATAATTCCTCAGTTCCTCCTGTTCCTTGAGTAAGAAAAAGACAAATGAAGCTATGACCTGTTCCCATTTTGTGGGTCTCTGATGTCTATCTAGCTACAGACATCAGCCCTTCCCTCCAAGTTTGTCAGCTCAGGTGGTCTTTAAACTATGTCTCCATTTTCTTTTTTTAATTCTGTATATTCTTCATGCACATAAAAATGACTGGATGTCTAGATGACAATTCTAAAGGCTGACTTGGGTGGCTCTTTATCACATCTCACTGTTTTTATCACATCCATTACAGGAGAATGGGTGGAAGACCAAAGACATGGCAATGGGGTTTACTACTATGTGAATGGAGACACCTATACTGGAGAATGGCTTAACCACTATCGGTTTGTTTCATTACAGTGGTGAACTTTCAAATTTCTTGATGACGTTGAAAAATATTGGGGTTGTCCTCTTGAAAGAGAGAGTTGTGGGAAGGTCTTGATCCACAGGAACAAGAGTTACAGCATCTATAAGCAGTGCTTTCCTCACTGGAAAGGACTGAGTCTGGAATGTCTGGCCACTGGGCATTGAAAGAAGGATCCATGAATGTGAGAGGCTATAGCCCTGAAGAGGTGATCAGAAAGCCAAAGCGTCTGTGGCTATGATGGCATGACTTTGGGTGGCGTCTGAAGCAAGTAGGGAGGAGGCTAGAAAGAAAGGGTTGTGAGATTATGAAGCTGTTTATCAGTTTGTTGTTGGGCATGGGAGGAGCTTTGTAACCCCAAAGGCATCCTTCTGGGCAAGCACCTGACAGGAAGGAGAGGGCTGTAGGTGCATGCAGCCAAAAGGTTTTGTAAGGAAAAGCAAGGAAGCAGCATTATTGCCCAGTGGGGCTTGTGGTGTGTGGTGCTCAAGTCTAGCTGATCTCTCAGAGTTGTGTGCAGGGCTTAGCCCTCACTGGTTCCTCATAAGTATAGTGGTGAGTTTGCAGACCTGCTTTGCCTCTCTGATACTCTGAGTGCAGAAATTGGGGGCCCACAAAAATCTCAAAAATGCCTTGACTCTATAGGCTCTGCCTAAAAGAAGCTCCACAAGGTCACAGATTCCCTGACCCTGGGTTGGTAGGCTTCCATCACTCAAGTGAGAAGAAACTGCTTTAACCTAGACATACATACTTGGGATGTTTCCCTATGGGGTAAACTCCAAACTCTTAACCCTCCCTGGGGAGAGAGCTTGGAAACAAGAAGCTGTAATCTGATAGCTGTACTTTCAGTCCAAGGAATGGATATACACAGACCCTTCTCTAGGACGTAGATATCAAATCATTGCCTTAAAAATTATTTATTCACAAAAACAAATGATGGAAAAATACCAAGAAAGTAAATAAGCCTACTTAGTTGCTAGATGTAATAAAACAGCTCAGAAACATTCTGGTTGCAGCACAAAGAATTACTTTCCTGGGATTCATCTTAAAAGTTAAAGAGTGCAGGGGAACGAATCAACCATTAACAAGAGAAACTCCACACCAAGTCCCGAAATAAAAATAACTTGATTGCGTCTAACTAAACATTTCCTTTCTACTTACATATCTATGTGCTGATTATGACACGGCCAAGAAACTTACTGGATTCATTCAAGTATTTTTGGTCTCTACCTGCTCCATTCGCAGACCCAGACAAAGACCCCTCAGACTGCAATTGTCCTTAGTTTAAAAAAAATTCTCTTCCTCCCATTGGCTTACCTGACCACCCCCCACAACGAGATGCCTCTAAAGGTTAACCCTTTACTGGCTGTCAGTCCGTGACTAAGACCGCATGATTTTGAGCAGCTTCTGGAGCCAGGAGGATAGAAAGAAAGGATTGTGAGAGGAAGAAGGTGTTTGTCAGTTTGTTGATGGGTGTGGGAGCAGCTTTGTGCCCCAAAAGGTATCCTGCTGGGCAAGCACCTGGTAGGAAAGAATGGGCTGTAGGTACATGCAGCCAAAGGTTTTGGAAGGAAAAGCAAGGAAGCAGCATTGTTTCTCAGTGGGGCTTGGGGTGTATGGTGCACAGGTGTAGCTGATCTCTCAGAGGTGTGCGCAGGGCTTAGTCCTTACTAGTTCCTCTTTAGTATAGTGGTGCATGTTCCTTCCTGCCCCATGGGAGACTGGGCTCCGATTCCCGTACAAGGCAGTTGATGCCCTTTAGCATGGAGAGAAAGAAATGTAGTCTTACCCAGCTAGCAATTTCCTCACCTCACCCTTGTATGGCAGCTTGTGTACCCCTCCTTCCCAGTGTTGATTTTCACCTCTAGGGAGGCAAAGCCACTCCTGCCAGCTTGCCCTAGTGAAAGACTCTATGGCAACTTCCACCACTGGGCTCAGCTTTAGAACCTGCCCAGTAGGACATGCTGCAGAGTCACAAAGGGAAATACTCTGGCCAAGGGCAGGTGGACAATGGCCTTGCCAAATATGGTGGCCAGGGACAGAGAAAAGCAGTTTGACCTCCTGTTCTTTTTTCCTTTTGTTACAATGTTAAGTGTGACTGTCATGGGATAAAATGGGTGGCTGCCTCAAGAGTGCAGAGCTGAGCATTTTCTGGTCAGCTGTCATGGCACCTATGGGCTGGCTATTATCATAGATCACATAATACTCTGTGCTATGGCTGCAACTACCTGGACTGGAATTTGAGTCATGGCATCGCTTTTTAGTGAGGGATCTCCTAACCAGCACCTACTGGCTCAGCTTGATTGTGTCCATGTGCAAAAAGAGCCAGCAGATGGTCCCCCATTTTGGCTTGGCAAGAGAAAGTGGCTACGTCTACACGTGCCCCAAACTTCGAAAAGGCCATTCAAATGGCCATTTCGAAGTTTACTAATGAAGCGCTGAAATGCATATTCAGCACTTCGTTAGCATGCGGGCGGCTGCGGCGCTTCGAAATTGACGCAGCTTGCCGCCGCGCGTCTCATCCAGATGGGGCTCCTTTTCGAAAGGACTGGGGAATAAGGGGACTTCAAAGTAGGCGGGGTCCTTTCGAAAAGGAGCCCCGTCTGGACGAGACGCGCGGCGGCAAGCTGCGTCAATTTCGAAGTGCCACTGCCGCCTGCATGCTAACGAAGCGCTGAATATACATTTCAGCGCTTCATTAGTAAACTTCGAAATGGCCATTTGAATGGCCATTTCGAAGATTGGGGCACGTGTAGACACAGCCAGTGAGTGAGGTAGGCAACCAAGCCAGTTTGTAATGAGAGGGGAGTCTGCAGCAAGAATCAGCTTTTGTAAATAGAACCAGACACAGAAGGCAAGAAAGCATGAAGACAATGTCCTTGGGATTGGAAATAAGGATTAATGGGGTATTTCTTTTAGTCATATTTAACACAATAAAATTGCAAAGAAATCCTGCAATTTAAATTTACGGTAATATATTATTATTTGCCTCTTAGGCACGGACAAGGCACATACATGTATGCAGAGACTGGCTCTAAATATGTTGGTGGCTGGGTAAAGGGGCAACAGGAAGGAGCTGCTGAACTTATTCATTTAAACCACAGATACCAGGGCAAGTTTGTGAATGGAAATGTGAGTATGTAGCTGTTCTGATATGCACTGTCTATATAGAAAAATTAACCCTTGGTTCCCCATTTTGCCCAGTATTCTTTGAACTATAAATGTAACAGATATGAATGAATCAAGGAGGATGTAAGGTTTCTCCAAAGATTAGTTGTCACATTGTGTTTTTTACTGAATATTCTGCAAATTACATAGGGCAGTGTTAAGCAATCTTTTTTATTTTTTGTTTATTCTGTTAGAGTTTGCTAACTTTAAAAACTTGCTAACTTCTTGTTTCTCTTTGCATAGCCAATAGGTCATGGAAAGTATGTCTTTGATATTGGCTGTGAACAGCATGGTGAATACACACATGTAGACCAGGTAAACAATATCCTGCTGCGTATACTAAATGTTAGAAAACTCATTGTCAGGTCAGCATTTTCAGGTCTGTTTAGCTCATTACAGGTTCTGTAAATTTAAAGTTTAACAGCCTTAGAAATGTGTGCATTTCTAAACTCCAGAGTCAATAAAATACTTGTCTGGCTACTGTGCTGTTCAAGCCCTGACACATGAAGGCCTTACTGCTGTTCTCATTGTAGACACTAGAAGTTTTACCATTACTTTCAAAGAAAGCAGGATCATATTTTGAAGGTGCTAGCCTTCTGCAATAGAAAAAGCCAGACCAAATTTTGATTAACTTTGGCTTTTATTCTGAAGATGTCATGTCTCTATACCACATATGGGCTACGTCTACACGTGCCCCAAACTTCGAAATGGCCATGCAAATGGCCATTTTGAAGTTTACTAATGAAGCACTGAAATGCATATTCAGCGCTTCATTAGCATGCGGGCGGCAGAGATGCTTCGAAATTGACGCGCGTTGCCGCCGTGCGGCGCGTCCAGACGGGGCTCCTTTTTGAAAGGGCCCCGCCTACTTCGAAGTCCCCTTTTTCCCATGAGCTCACGGGAATAAGGGGACTTCGAAGTAGGTGGCGTGCTTTCGAAAAGGAGCCCCATCTGGATGCACTGCGCGGCGGCAAGGAGCGTCAATTTCGAAGCGCGGCTGCCGCCCGCATGCTAATGAAGCGCTGAATATGCATTTCAGCGCTTCATTAGTAAACTTCAAAATGGCCATTTGCATGGCCATTTCGAAGTTTGGGGCACGTGTAGACACAGCCACGGACTGGCTACAGAGCTTGCTTATCTATACCTATGTGGTCATCATGAGATAATTTAATTGTGTTCTCAGTATAGTTGAGGTTAGGGCTGTGAAGCAATTAAAATTAATCATGATTAATTGTGCTGTTAAACAATAATGAAAAGCCATCTGTTTAAATATTTCAATGTTTTTATATTTTAAAATATTTTTATTTCAATTACCACCCAGTACAGTGCTCACTTTATATTAATTTTTGTTTACAAATATTTGCATTCTAAAAACAAGAGTATTTTTCAATCCACCTCATACAAGTACTGCTGTGCATTCTCTTTATCATGAAAGTTGAACTTACAAGTGTAGGATAATGTATACAAATATAAGACAAAGTAAAACTTTAGAACCTAGAAAGTCCACTCAGCGTAACTTCTTATACAGCCTGTCACTCAGACAAACAAGTTTACAGTTGTAGGAAATAATCCTGCCTGCTCCTTGTTTACAATGTCACCTGAAAGTGAGAACAGGCTTTCGTATTGCACTGTTACATTTGGCAGTGCAAGATTTTTATATTCTGGATATGCTAAAGTTTCAGGGCTGCTGAAGGGGGTGGGTGGGGAGAGATGCTTTGGGGCTCAGCTATTTAAAAGGCCTGGAGCTCTGAGCTGCTGCCACTGCTATGACATCAGCAGCAGCAGCAGCTGGAACCCTGGGCCCTTTAAATCACTGCTGGAGCTCTGTGGGGCACAGTCCAAACAGCACTGAGGACTGGCTGAGAGAGGCTAGCTCCTAACCACATTCCTTCTGCCTGAAGCCTCACCCCTTCACGGGGCACCCAGTGCCGTGCCCCCCCACCCATCCTCACCCCGAGCAAGGTCTGGAAAAGTCAGTCACCAGCCCTGCAAAGATTCATGTTTCTTTTCATGCTTTCACCACCATTCCAAAGAACATGCATCCAACATTGATGATGGGTTCTGCTTGATAATGATCAAAAGCAGCGCTGACCATCATCTGAGTCAGATGCTGTCTGCAGGTTGATTTTCCTTTTTGATGGTTCAAGTTCTGTGATTTCTGAATCAAAGTGTCGTGCTTTTAAAAGATTTCTGAAAGCATGCTCCATGTCATCCCTCTCAGATTTTGGAAGGCATTTCAGATTCTTAAATCTTTGGTCAGATGCTGTAACTCTTTAGAAAATTAATATTGGTCCCTTCATTGCATTTTGTCAGATCTTCAATTAAACCATTCTTGAAATGATCAGCATATGCTGGCTCATCATCTGAGACTGGTATGTAATACGAAATATATGTCAGAATGCAGCTTCAAAAGCAGGAAACACACAGTTCTCTCCAAGGAGTTCAGTCATAAATTCAGCTAATGCATTAATTTTTTAAGGAGAGTTGCCAGCATGGAAGCATGTCCTCTGATACCGTGCCTGAAGCATGAAGGGGCATACAAACATTTAGCACATCTGCTATGTAAATGCCTCGCTATGTCAAATACAAAAGTGCCATAAGAATGCCTATTCTCACTTTCAGGTGACATTGTAGATAAGAACCATGCAGCGTTAACTTCCATAAATGCAAACAAACTTAATTTTCTTAAGCTGGGTCTACACTTGCCCCCAACTTCAAAGGGGCCATGTTAATGAGGGTGACAGGAATTTACTAATGAAGTGCTGCAGTGAATATGCAGCACTTCATTAGGCTAATTCTCCCCTGTGGCAACTTCAAAGCTTCAGACTTCCAAGTGCCAGCATGCGTGTAGCTGCGGGCACTTCGAAGTGCCTGCACTAATTCAAAGTCCCTTTACTCCTCAAAATTTTGAGCAAAGGGACTTCGAAGTACCCACAGGTACCCGTGTGCCGGCATTGCGAAGTTTGAAGCTTCAAAGTTGCCACAGAAGAGAATTAGCCTAATGAAGTGCTGCATATTCACCATAGCACTTCATTAGTAATTTCTCATTGCCCTGATTAACATGCCTCCTTTGAAGATGGGGGAAAATGTAGACAAGCCCTTAGTGATTGGCAGAACAAGAATTAGGCCTGAGTGGACTTGTAGGCTCTAAAGTTTTACATTGTTTTGTTTTTGAGTACAGTTATGTAGATTATAAATCTACATTTGAAGTTGCACTTTCACAATAAAGAGATTTATACTACAGAACTTGTATGAGGTGAACTGAAAAATACTATTTCTTTTGTTTATTTCTAATAAAAATAACAATATAAAGTGAGCAACATACACTTTGATTTTTGAGTTGCAGTTGCAATCAATATATTGGAAAATGTAGAAAAACATCCAGAAATATTTAGTAAATTTCAATTGGGATTCTATTGTTTAACAGCACAATTAAAACTACAAAAATGAGTTACTAATGTGAGTTAATTGCAATTAACCAACAACCCTAGCTGGGGCTCATTTAAATAAGGCAATAGTTGTTAAACTTTAGCAACCCAAGAACCCGCATTTTGATTTAAAAATATTTTGGGACTTCCAAGCTGCATCTCATCCTGCTCAGCCTCTGCCCCGCCCTCTTCCCTGAAACCACACCCCATCCCACCACTCTGAGGCCACACTTCCTGCTCACTCCCATTTCCCCTCCCTCCATTGTTTGCTGTCCCCTACATGCACTCAGTTTCACAAGGTTGGCACAGGAAGTTGGGATGTGGAAGTGGGTATGCTGTGCAGGTTCTGGGAGGGAGTTTGATTGGAGACGTGTGCTCTAGGAGGAAGTTTGCATGGAGATGCAGGGTCTGGGAGGGAGTTTGAGTGTGAGAGAGGGTGCAGATGGGGGTAGGCACTGTGGGATGCAGTTTGGATGTGGGCTCTGGGCTGGGGCAATGTGAGGGTGGGGCAGGGCATTGAGTAGCTCCCTCAGCAGTGGCTCCTGGCTGCGGGGGTTGGGCAGGGAGGTCCCTGCATGCTACTGCCCTTGCAGCTCCCATTTCCCACAGTTCCTGGCAAATGGTAGCTATGGAGTCAGTGCTCAGGGCAGGGGTAGTATGTGGAGAACCCTTGCCACAGAGATGCAGCTGCTTCTGAGAGTGGCACGGAGCCAGGAGAGGTAGGAAGCCTGCCTTAGCCCTGCGGAACTTTTAGCATGTAAGAGGTGCTGGGAAGGTGGGGAAGAAATTGATCAGCAGGGCACATGGGCCCTCTGGGGTATCCTTGGGGACCCCAGGTTCTGCAGACCCAATTTTGATAAATGTTGAAATGAGTATTTTACGCACCATATCACTTCGAGGCTGAACAGAATAATACATTTTAGCATTTCACTACAGAAGACTGGAAAATAATATAGTAGTAATTAATTGTAACATTTAATGAAAAATTACAGGTGCAGTTTTAGAGCCACAGTTGTGACTACGTTTGAAAATACGGCCTGCTGTTGTCCTGATCCAATGAGGCACTAGGTACCCATGACTTCTATTGATTTCCATGAGAGTTATGGGTGAATAGTGTTTGGGAATTATTTTTTTTCTTTTAAATGTGATCTTTCAGATCTGTGTCTGACTTCCTGTCATACGTACTCTAGTTATGTAATAACAATAATAATTCCTAGCCATTGAGAGCAAGACCGATATTTCAAAGGAAGAAATAGAAAGAGCAGTGAAACCACTAAAGAAGAAGAGACCTTGAAATGATAAGATTACAGGAGAGATGATTAAATATGGAGGAGAAAGTATGATTCAGGAAATACACCAACTATGTAATACAGCATGGAAAGAAAGGAAGGCGCCTAAGGAATGGAAAAGATCCTGACTCTTGCCACCCCAACAGGCGTGGTTTCCTGGTTCCTGGAGTGGCGGGGAGCTGGGAACCAGGCGGACACTTGGCTCCTGTCTCCCTGCCACTTGCAAAGCCAGGAAACTGACCAGGGCAGCAGCCTTGGTCAGTTTCCTGGCTCCAGCCAGTGGAGGGGAGCCCAGGCTACTGCCTGGTTCCCAGCTCCACAGGGCTTGCAGGACTTGGATAACTGACCAAGGCTGCTGCTCTGGTCAGTTTTCTGGGTTCTGCAAATAGAGGGGAGCCAGGACCCAGGCTTCTGCTTGCTTCCTAGCTCCCTGCCACAGCCAGGACCTGGCAAGTGCTCCTGTCAGGGTGGGAAGAGTCAGGGTACCACCCCTGACAGGAGCAGGTTCCTGTTCCTGTCAGGGGCGGCAGTCGTGTTAGTGTGAGACACGCATAACTCAGTTGCATGTATCTCAGGGGGTTTACTGTATGAGGAAATGTATGTGTTTATAATGGAAGATTTATGTATGGGATGACATGATGAAACCTTCAGCCACCCAAGAAGCGTGAGCAATATCCATTTATTCAGGCCAGTGCTCTCAGATTTCTGTAACCAAGGAACAACTTGAAGCACCACATCAGATCTCTAAACAACAGTGAGTGGTGATGAGTATACCAGAGACAATCTCTGATGTTAGAGGTCTGTGGTGGAAGAACTCGGGGATCTTGCAGCCAATAACTTTACAGCTCCCCATTGCGTTTGCATCTTCCCAGCACCTGGTCTGGCTACTTTGTGTGTGCCAAGATTTGCCTCTTAGTATATGTCTTTACTGGACCTGGATCTGTAATTTCTAGCTCAGATAGACTTTCCTCTGGTAGCTCTGATCAACCAGTGTAGCCGCAGTGGTGCAAGCAATAGGAAGGACTGGCTGAGCTATGTATAAACCTAGCATTTCAGATGTGATTTTATTTTGAAGGCTGCCCTGATGCCACTTGTGCTTCTGTGGCTACATTACTTTTAGCATCATAGCTTGATCAGCACTCATGCAGCTGTATCTGTCTGAGCTAAGAAATAGATCTCGAGCTCCAGTGTAGACACGCCCTCATTTCTTACATCTGGCTGGGACAGATTGAGATGCATTGAAAATTAGGCTTGGTTATGTCCTGTAAGAGCCTGAACCATATTTGATAAGTGAAGAGGTGCACTGATGGGGTTACCTGAGGACATTATACTTTTGTAAAATGAGCACTTAAAATTAGGCACTTTACTCCATATTTAGCTACCTGGATTTTTACAAGTGCTGGGCACCTAGCAGCTCCCACTGACTTCAGCAGGAGCTTGATGCGTGCTTGAGAACTTTTCAAAATTAGGCCATTTATGTAGGTGTTTAAATGTTCATTCAGAAGCCTAATTTTAAGCTCTCACGTTGGACAATTTTAGCCTTTAACTATAGCAATTACTCTCAAGTGAATCTTGTGATTGTTATTTACTGTAGGCCACGGTGCTACACTCTCCTTCCAGTAATAAGAATAAACAATCAAAACTTTACTTGTTTTCTGTAGTTGAAATAGACATAATAAGATTCATTTTCAAATAGAATTTGTTCAAGAGAAGTTAGCTTTCAGTACAGTTAGCTACTCTATTACGTCAACTCACCCACTTTTGTATAAAATCAGTCATTTTTATTTGCAAAGAAAATAACAGAAGGTCTGACATGGAGAGACCAAAAGCTCATGTACAATACATTCTTCATAGTTCCACGGCTCTTACCTGAGTGCAGACTGCACAAACTTGGGAAGCAAAGAGCAATTTTTTATTGCATCCACACTCTTGCCTGTCCATTTCTGGATGTGATTGGGGCAGAGCTGTATAACATCACTGGGAAAAGCAGGATGCATTCTGGGGTACACAGTGCCTCTCTGAGTTCCCTATGGGTCAGACATCAGGTGTAGGCAGCTGTGGAAGTGAAGTGGGTAAAAATTCTGCTTTCTCTCCTTTCCATCCCCTTTGTGGCATCAGGAAGAGGAAACAGCCCAGTCCCTGTAGGTACTGCGTTAGGTCCAACCCTTCTATAGGTTGCAAAATAGTTAAGGAAGAAGGCTCTTTGTGCCCTTGTAGCACTGCCTGTGTTTCTGCCAGACAGAATCTGAGTGTGAGGAAAAAAAGGAAACTAGAGAGCATTATTTTTGAGACCAACATTTTAACTGACTGCATCAGAGTTTTCTAGCTAGGAATGGTTTCCTGTCTCTTCTAAAGTTAGCAATTATTAATTTTGTTAATGTGTCATTATGAGGTTGGCAAATCAGTTTAAAGGACTGTATTTGGTAAAGAGAATTCAATACATGCAAAGAGGATCCTAGTCATTAACTGGATTGTTTGTTTGTTTGTTTGTTTTTGTTAGGATAAAGGAGAGGAAGAGGAAGAGGAGGAATCTGTGTCAATTATACCAAAATGGAAAGCAAAAAATATTACTACATTAACCCTGTGGACACCAGCAGTTCAAGAACCACCACCTCCTGTAGAGCCTCCAGCAGAAGAAGAGGTGCCAGCAGCTGCAGGTTTGTTCTGAGGATCTGTTGGACACCCCAGGCTCCTTCCCACACCCACCAAAAATGCCCCTAACTGTTTCTGCCTGATTAGTTTGTGTAGTTTATAATAAAAGAGTTGTACTTTTTGCTACCGTACAAGCTGCTGGATATTAATGACAGCTAAAAGTTTGAAGGTTCAGCTTACTACATCACATTCATGTGCTGTACAGTGCATTCTATACGTCCATAATGTGCTATTAGCTACGTCTACACTGGTACGCTACATCGAAATAGCTTATTTCGATGTAGCGAAATCGAAATAAGCTATTTCGATGAATAGCGTCTACACATCCGCCAGGGCTGGTGCCGTCGATGCCAACGTTGACATTGGACAGCACTACATAGAAGTAGGCACTGCAGGGGAGCATCTACACACCAAAGTGGCCCAAATCGAAATAAGGGTGCCAGGAACAGCTGCAGATAGGGTCACAGGGCGGACTAGCACTTCCGGGGCAACAGCAAGCCGCTCCCTTAAAGGGCCCCTCCCAGACACACACAGCCTGCACAGCACACGGTCTGCAGAGCCACAGGCACACACACCCTGTGGAAGCAGTAGGGACCCCCAGCAGCAGCAGCAGCAGCAGCAGCCAGAGGCCCACACACCCGCCCCTGTAGGAGCAGTGGTTGCCCTGCTCAGTGCTATGCAGGAGGCAGCTGACCATCTTTTATTTCAGGAAGATGAGCTGTCCTTGGGGGATGAGGAAGCAGCCCCAGACCTTGCTGCCCTCCCAGCCCGCCCCCCTCCGCCGCACACGCCACTGGCTGTGGAGCTACCCCACGAGCATGGACTGGTGGGAGCGGCTGGTGCTCGGCGAGTGGGAGAATGACCGCTGGCTCCGGAACTTGAGAATGAGCTGGCAGACATTCCTGGAGCTCTGCCAGTGGCTCCCCCCTGCCTTACGTCACCAGGACACCTCCATGCGACGTGCCTTCACCATAGAGAAACGGGTCGGCATCGCTATCTGGAAGCTGGCCGCTCCAGACAGCTACCGATCCGTAGGGCAGCAGTTCGGCGTGGGCAAGGCCACCGTCGGGGCTGTCCTCATGGAGGTAAGAGGACCCAGGGGGAGCGGGGGAGTCCGGGGGGGGAGCCCTGGAGGGTGGGGGGGAAGCCTTGGGGGAGGGCCAGACACACCCTGCACACCCCTCACCGGTGCTCTCTCATGTCCTTCCCTTGCAGGTTGTCCGTGCAATCAATGCCCTGCTCCTCCACAGGCTCGTGCGGCTTGGGGACCCGGATGCTGCCATCGCAGGGTTTGACAGCCTGGGCTTCACAAATTGCTTTGGGGCTCTGGATGGGACCCATATCCCCAACCGTGCCCCGGAGCACAGCGGAGGACGCTTCTTCAATAGGAAGGGATACCATTCCGTGGTCCTCCAGGCCTTGGTGGACAGCCAGGGCCGCCTCTTGGACATTTATGTTAGCTGGCCTGGCAGCACCCACGACGCCCAGGTGTTCAGAAATTCGGGCCTGTGCCGCTGGCTGGAGGCGGGGACCTACATCCCCCAGCGGGAGATCCCTGTGGGGGACACCACCGTGCCCCTCTGCCTCGTCGCAGACGCAGCGTACCCCCTCCAACCCTGGCTCATGCACCCGTACACGGGCCATGTCACAGCCAGCCAGGAGCAGTTCAACACGCGCTTGAACCATGCGCCCCAGGTGGTCGAGCGCACTTTTGTCCGCCTCAAAGGGCGCTGGAGGTGTCTCCTCACCTGCCTGGATGCAGGCCTCACCAACATCCCCCAGCTTGTGGGTGCGTGCAGTGTACTCCACAACCTGGTGGAGAGCAAGGGAGAGGCCTTCTTCCAGGGCTGGGCTGTGGAGGCTGGCAGGGCCGACATCCAGCCACCCGCTGCCCCCAGTCGCCAGGTCGGCCCTGAGGGGATCCGGGTCCGGGAGGCCCTGCGGGCCCATTTTGACCAGGCTGTGGGGTGAACACTGGCAGGGCCAGCTGTGGGCAAGCCACCCACTGCACCACCCCCCCATCCTCCACAACACTCCCTGCCCCCATGCCCACACCACAGAGAACCCGAGAGCACCCCCCCCCACACCTCTGTACAATAAAAAAAAGGAATTTTTTTTAAACAAAACCCTGCAACCCTTTGTATTATTAATATAAAAACAGAAAATAAGGGGGGAACTATGTACATGGGGGGCAGGTACAAAACAGGGGTAGAACAAAAACTATTTACACAAACATGGGGGGAATGAGTCCAAAGGAGGGGGTCTTGGGGGGCAATGTCCTCAGCCACACACCCCTATTGTCCTGCGCCTGTTGGGGGGGGGGGCGCGACCCACGTCTCGGACAGAGGCCTGGTCGAGGCTGTGCGAGGGCCGGGAGAACCGGCAGATACGGCCGGGCGGTGTCCGGAGGCCCATGGTCCCCCTCGGTGGCAGGCCCCAGGACGGCCGATGGTGGAGGGACGGCAGGTGGAGTGGCGGGCAGAGTGGCTGGGGAGGGGAGCCAAGTGCCGTGCAAAGTCCTGGAAGATGCACATGAAGGCCCCTCAAGCCTCCTGGCGCCAGGCCAGCGCTCGCTTCTGGAGGTGGAACCACCACTCCTCCACCTGCAGGCGCCACTCGGACACCTCCAGCTGATGCCAGAGGGTGGCGAGCAGCTGGGGGTCCGTGGACACCCGCAGATGGCCCCGCCGCTGTTGGGCTCGTCCTGGGGCTGGTCTGTGCTCTGCCGAGGGGCTGGCCTGGTGGGATGGCCACGGTGGGCTCTCCGGGACCACTGATGCCACGCCGGTACTCTCCGGGCCCTCCAATGGTGCACCTGCAGAACAGAGGGGGGAAGAAGAGTGGAGACAGCCGTTAGTCTGGGCCCTGACCCATGGCTCTTGTCCCCCCCACCCCTCTGCTGCTGGTTCCCCATCCCCCGCAGATGCTGCTGCTGCTGATGGGTGTCCAACCCCCCCCCCCCCCCGAGGGACCCTAGGTTCCGCTCCCCCCATCCCCAGGGATGGGGCATGGCACTGTCCTGCTGGGGGGGCAGGGGCTGATGGACGCTTCTGAGGGACATGCCACTGCTGTCCTCGGGGGCCATGGTCATCTGGGTGTGTGTGGAGGGCCCTGGTCATGTCTCTTGTCCGCGCCCCTTAACCCCGGGGGTTGTGCACCGGGGGGCGGGGGGGCGGGGTACATACCTGACGCTCCGCTCCCACGGTCAGGGGACAGCCATTGGGCGGATGCCCTGTGGGAAGGGAGGGCAATCTGGAGGCCCCCCCCCCCCCGTCCCTGGAGGCCCCCTGCTCCTCCTCCTCCGGTGTCCCGGGGTGGGCTTCTGGGGGGGGAGGCCCTGGGGTGCAGGGCTGGCCTCCGGGGCAGACTCTGTCTCCGGGGCCTGCTGGGGTTTGTCAGCCGATGTGTCAAGGGTGGCTGGGGGGGAGGAGGTGTACCGGGGGCGCAGGATTTCCCTGAGCTCCCTGTAAAAGGGGCAAGCGGCGGGGGTCAGCCCCAGATCAGCTGGCTGTGTCCTGGGCCCGGGTGTAACCCTGCCGCAGCTCCTTTACCTTACTCCTGACATGGTCAGGAGTGTGGGCAGGGTGACCCCAAGCAGCCAGGCCCTCGGCCAGCCGAGCGAAAGCATCCTTGTTCCGCCTCTTGCTCCCCATTACCTGGAGCACCTCCTCCTCTCCCCAGAGCCCCAGCAGGTCCCAGATCTCGGCCTTTGTCCAGGAGGGGCCCCGCTGCCTCTTCCCCCGCTGGCTGGCAGGCTGGGAGCCCTGGGTCCCTTTGGGGGGGGTGCCCTGTGGGCACTTGGGGGGGGCTGGCTGGATGCCATGGGGTGCAGGGTGCTGGCTTGAGGCTGTGGAGGGACGTGCAGGCTGGGCACGTGGCTGTGCTGCTGCCTGCACGAGCTCTCAGCTTCCTGCACAGGAAATAAGGGGGCGGGGCACTTTAAGGGGCTGCTGCATGCAGCGACCATAGAGCTCAGGGGCTGGAGAGAGTGTCTCTCTCAACCCCTCAGCTGATGGCTGCCATGGAGGACCCCGCTATTTTGATGTTGCAGGACACGGATTGTCTACCCGTACCCTACTTCGATGTTCAACGTCGAAGTAGGGCGCTATTCCCATCTCCTCATGAGGATAGCAACTTCGACGTCTCGCCGCCTTCCGTCGATTTCAACTTCAAAATAGCGCTTACCGCATGTAGACGCGGCGGGCGCTATTTCGAAGTTGGCACGGCTACTTCGAAATAGCCAGCTAGTGTAGACACGGCTATAGTGTGCTAGAAAGCCAGTAACATTAGATAAATTATAATAATCTGATTCAGGGCTTGATAGTTCAATCCTTCTATAAGCATTACCCATGAAATCAGTGGGACTACGCGCATGAGCAAAGGCTACAGGATTGGGTCTAAGATGTTAGCTGTTAAGAATAAAAATAATGGCATTGAGCATATCTATAAAGTTCTTCTTCTCCCTCATAGCTTGGTATGTATCTCCTTGTCTGTCATTTCAGTTGCTGAGGAACCTGCTGAGGTTGTGGAACCTCCTGCTGAGGTTGTGGAACCTCCTGTCGAAGCTACAGAGACCCTTGAAGATGTGTCCCCACCTAAGGATGGAGAAGAGGAGGAAGAAGGGGGCAAAGAAGATCAAGTGGATCAGGGTGAGAAGGAAAGAGAGGAATGAGTGATTATGGTTGGTCATCTGAAATGGTGGAGGTAAACTAACTGTGTAAGGAACAGAATCAGTTCATGCATGTCCAGTAGCATTCTGTTGATGAGCCTAGGACTAAGAGGAGAAGTACATGTTTATGTCTTTATTTACCACAGGGTCCTTACTTTGGTAATGTGAATCCAGTAAGTGGTTCAAAACAGTTGAAATAGTAATGTAGATTTTGTTATATTCCATATATACCTCTTTTCTAACAAGAGTAGGATTTTCCAAAGCAGTCAGCTTAGCCCCACTCTTAATAACTAACTAGACAGTATATGAAAGAAGCATGTATTATGTTTTCTGGGCTAAAGTATTACTACAATGAATGAATGAATGAAAAAAAGATTTCAACTCTATTATTTCATTAAATTTATCCTAAATTTCATACTCTTCCCCAACAGTAAATACTAGTTTAGAAGAGAAAGAGGAAGAATCAAAGGAGTCAGAGGAGGCAGAAGCAAATAAAGAAGAATAAAACTAAATAAGAAAAAAATATCTGGGTACCATAACCCTGGATTATTCTTATTTAATTAAAACCTCTGCTACATTATTTTGAATAAACATATTTTCTGGGTACTTTGTGTAGAAAAAGCCTTTTTTTGAAAGTTTTTCTGAACTCAGAGTTTGAGATTTCCAGCTCCAAGTCCATTTTATTTTATTTGCTACTTACAGCAGGTGTAGCTACTGGTTGAACTCAGTGGGACTTCCCAAATGGATAAAAAAAAACAAGAAGTCCTGTGGAAACTTATAGACTAACAGATGATTCTGAAGTGGGTCTTTGCCCATGAAAGCTTATGCTCCTAATTATCTGTTAGTCTATAAGGTGCCATAGTACTTCTTGTTGTTTTTGAAGATACAGACTAACTTGGCTACCTCTCTGATACTTGTCACCAAATGGATGTTATTCATGTGTAAGTGGTTACAAGATCAGGACATATCATTATTACTTTAAAATGGAGCATACACAAATGAGAAGAAAAATTCTCAGTAATTTCATGTAACTGATCACCCCATTGTTCGCTGAAGTCTATATCTTAAGTGTGGCACTGGTCTATACCTAATTTTTCACAGGAAAGTGAACCCTGGGTCCTGTACTCCTCAAGTTCGTATAAGACCATTCCAAAAAAACCAGGATCTTATGTTGGAAACTAAATCACACCATCAATAATATTTTGGAAACAATGTGTAGGCCCTGATTGTGCAAATACTTCAAGGCTTGCTTAACTTAAAGCATGTGAGCTGTCTTATTGAATTCAAATAGGACTAGTCATGTACTTCAGCCAAGTGTGAAAGTGTAGGCAGGTTTGTACCTAAGAGATTTTACAGGTTTCTTTGCTAACAGTAACAGAGAGGTAGCTGTGTTAGTCTGTATTCTAACAAAACAAACCAGTAGTCATGTAACATTTCAAAGACTAACAAAAGAATTTGTTAGGTGATGAGCTTTTGTGGGACAGACCCACTTCTTCAGTTCAATAGTGTTTCCACTACAAACTGATAGTTATATAGCACAGAGGTTAAAAACAAAATAAAATAAAAACTGACAGCTACATGGAACTGAAGAGCGGGGTGAGATACTAATTGTCTTGCCTGAGATCATTATGAATAGCAAAGGAAGGGAAACAGTCCTTGTAATATGTGAGATAATTGCTTTCTCTATTGAGACCAAGTGGTAATGTATAAACTTTGAGCATGAACTCCAGTTCACACATCTCCTTTTGTAACCTGCTGTTAAAGTCTCTTCGTTGTAGGATGCATATTCTCAAGTCTTTAACAGAATGGCCTTCTCTATTGAAATGCTCACTGACAGGTTTATGTGTATTAAGATTCCTAATATCTGCTCTGTGCCCATTCATTCTTTGGCAAAGTGTTTTCCCATTTTGTCCAAAGTACATAGTAGAGGGGCATTGTTTGCACATGATGGCTTATATATAACATTAGTTGAGGTACAAGAGAATGAGCCCCTGCTCTTGTAATTAACATGGTTAGGTCCAGTGATGGTATCTCCAAAATAAATATGTGGACAAAATTGGCAACGGGGTTTGTTGCAAGAAAATTTCCAGGATAAGTATCAGTGTGGTATGGCCTGTGGTTGCTAGTGAGAGTGTTCATTAGGTTAGGAGGTTGTCTATGGGAAAAAATAGGCCTCTCACCTAGGACTTTCTGGAGTGTAGCATCATGTTCTAGCATAGGTTGTAGGTTTCTGATGATGCACTGCAGGAATTTGAGCTGGGGAATACAGGTGTTCTGTTATTGACCTTCTTGGGCCTATCTTTAAATAGGTGGTTTCTGGGTATTCGTCTGGCCCTGCCAATCTGGTTTTTTACTTCTCCCAGTGGGTAATTAAGTTTTATGAATGCTTGGTAGAGACCTTGAAGTTTTGGGTCCCTGTCGGTAGGATCAGAGCAGATGCGATTGTATCTAAAGGCTTGACTATAAACAATGGATTGTGTAGTGTGTGCTGGATAGAAGCTGGAGTCATACAGGTAAGTGTAGTGGTCAGTGGGTTTCCAGCAGAGAGTGGTATTGATCCGGACATCAGTCATTTGAACTGTGGTGTTCAGAAAATGTCTCTCTCATTGCTATGGTCAAGGCTGAGACTGATGATGTGTTGTTGCAGGTTGAGATAGATGCAGGTTGTTAAAATCTCTATGGAAGTCTTCCAGAGTCTCTTTACCGTGGGTCCAAATGATAAAGATGTCATTGATGTAGCGTAAGTAAAGGAGGGGTGATAGGAGATGAGAGCTGAGGAAACGTTCTAAGTCAGCCATAAAAATGTTAGCATACCGTTGGGCCATGCAAGTGCCCATAGCAGTGCTGCTAATCTGGAGGTATGGTTGTCTCCACATTGGAAATAATTGTGGGTGAGAACAAAGTTACATAGGTCAGCCACCAGATTTGCCATGGTAACATCGGGGATCATGTTCCTGATTGCTTGTAGTCCATCTTCATGTGGAATATTGGTGTGGAGAGCCATTGGTGGCAAGGATGGTGTTGTCAGGAAGGTTTTTGATGTTAGCAGTTTCTAGACATGGTGCATCATGAGATATCAGTGTTACTGAAACAGGATTAAATATTTTAGTCCTAGATTTAAAACCAGGATAATTTGAGTAACTTTCCACATTAAGGGGAAAAGGAGTAAACATTTTAGTGTCAGGTTCTTTTGGTTGTAACAGAGAAGCTATTTGAAGTTGTTGTAGAGGTTTGGAAATTAATAGCAGAGTTTGTTAAAGGAAGGAAGTGATAGGTGTGAAATAAATACAGTATATCACTTTGCAATTTTTCTCCTGCCTACAATTTCTTATTAAGGAGATGCTCATATAATTTTTCCCCTAACCTGCATGGAATTTTGTTTGCAATTTATTACTACATTTTAAGCTGAAATTCTTATATGATTGTCTTGTTTAGTTATTGAATATTCTACCCTCTCCTAACATGACTTCCTAGGCAAATGAAGGTATTATATTTCCTTTGCTTTCTCTGCTAAATTAAGAAAAGCTTGTATTACTAATGCAAATCTTTCTCTTTTAGAAAACTTACATATATTAGAATTCTATTACATATTTAGATTTTAATAGTGTGATGTAAATTTGATGAACAACTGTACAACATATTTAATCAGTCCCTACTATCTCAAGTTTGTCTTCAGTTCAGTTTTATGAGCATATTTTCTGGTGCATTTGGATTGCATTCCTGTTTCTGTAATCCTTGCTGGAGAGTATGGTACAATCTCTATGTGAAGAGCAAACTATAAAGCCTGCACTCAGCCAGAACAAATAAGTATATAGCAACCAAAGTTCAATCCACAGACTTATTTTATATTGCTTTGTTCCCCTTTTCTTCCTCCTGTTGCTATAGAATCATGAGAATCGCATGACCTCTAGTGGTATGACAACAAGCTTCACATCCTCATATGTATAGTGCAGCCAAGACAGCTCAGAACCTTTCCCAGCTTCCTCAGAGACCTGAAGTTATATGATCTTTGTTGTTTCAACATCTTTCAGCAGTGTGTTTCAGTTTGCTTGCAGCTAATGACTAATAAGAGCTTTGACCCTGAGTAAAAACTACACGATTAGGCCTCACAAATACTCAAATAAGATTCTCATTTATTATCAGGTACACGTGGAAAAAAAATTGCTTAGGGAGTTACCCCGGCCCCCCCATCTTCCTCTCCTGTCACTGCCACTGTGCTAGGGAAAGCTCATTTTAGAGTGGTGAGATTGTGACAACCAGTGCTTTTTTTGCGCTGGTACAAATATTTTCTGTTTTAACTATGTTGTAGTACCCAGGTCTTCATCCAGCATTAAAATATTTTTCAATGTTTCCTGAAGCCTCTGTCCTCCATTTACCAGTTCCATCTTTAGTATCGCACATTGAGATCCCATGGCCAAGAGCACCAGTTCAGCCAAATCTAAGATGACCTCTTCCTAGATTTCTAGTCACTGAATAGCCGTGTCTACACGTGCACGCTACTTCGAAGTAGCGGCACTAACTTCGAAATAGCGCCCATCACGGCTACACGTGTTGGGTGCTATTTCGATGTTAACATCGACATTAGGTGGCGAGACGTCGAAGCCGCTAACCCCATGAGGGGATGGGAATAGCGCCTTACTTCAACGTTCAACGTCGAAGTAGGGACCGTGTAGTCATTGCGCGTCCCGCAACATCGAAATAGCGGGGTCCTCCATGGCGGCCATCAGCTGAGGGGTTGAGAGACACTCTCTCTCCAGCCCCTGCAGGGCTCTATGGTCACTGTGTGCAGCAGCCCTTAGCCCAGGGCTTCTGGCTGCTGCTGCTGCAGCTGGGGATCCATGCTGCATGCACAGGATCTGCAACCAGTTGTCGGCTCTGTGGATCTTGTGTTGTTTAGTGCAAGTGTGTCTGGGAGGGGCCCTTTAAGGGAGCGGCTTGCTGTTGAGTCCACCCTGTGACCCTGTCTGCAGCTGTGCCTGGCACCCTTATTTCGATGTGTGCTACTGTGGTGTGTAGACGTTCCCTCGCAGCGCCTATTTCGATGTGGTGCTGCGCAACGTCGATGTTGAACGTTGATGTTGCCAGCCCTGGAGGACGTGTAGACGTTATTCATCGAAATAGCCTATTTTGATGTTGCTACATCGAAATAGGCTACTTCGATGTAGGCTTCACCTGTAGACGTAGCTAAAGTCTGACAGTGTGATAACTACTATCTTTGGTCTCCAGACATCGTAAATATCCTCCTTGGGTTCTTTATACTGTGTTCATCACCATGGCATCTGAGTGTCTTACTTCTGAAACCAATGGGGGCTGTGAATGATATTTTTTTGTTTGTCTGGAGAGCAACCAGGCAATTAGTAGTTGCCCACTTATTTTAAGCTAGCCAATATACATGAATTTTTGAAGTCTTGATTCAATATTCCAAATACGGATCAAATATGAATCTACTTAATAAACAATCATATTCTATAAGTTAAAAACTCACTGTGGGGTCAGAGAATTCTGCCATTTTTAATTTGAATAATTGAACTTTATGCCTTTCCATTATGGAGGAAAGGCATGGCTGCAAGAGCATGAGGCCTCCCCTCATAAGACAAACCCACACAGGCAAGGGAAAGTTACTGCTTCCTGGGTCCACCATTTGACTAGAGATCCCTCAAGACGTCAAGATCAGTGATCTCATGGAAAGCCACCTTTGTCCAGACCAAACTTCCTGCCTTAAATATGAGTTTTGTATCACTGACGGGGATGCAGCACAAAACAATATTGACAGAATGGGTATTTCCCTGCATGTTTGAGCTTCTGTAGAGCTGTTTCCCCTTTTCAGACACTTCCTGACCAGACTGAGACACATACAGGCAGGAAATGCCACTTCCTAACTGCCACACTTTAGCCCAGTGTGCTGATAAACCTTCTTTCCCAGCCCTGTGCATATCTCGATTGATCCCACCCTTGCTTTGTTCTTCTAAAAAGACTTTGCAGGCAACAAAACTTGAATGGGCATCTTTCTTGCTGCTTTCCTAGCAGGATTATGCTATAAAAGCTCCTATAGCCAGTTTCAGGCTTCTATAGAAAGTGTGGGTCTTCCAAGTTAGAAGAATCTTTTCTTTACATGTTCATAAATAACACAAAACTGTGGATCTTCAACACAAATGTGAAGCGTGTGCTCTTGTACGCATGTGAGACCTGGCATACTAAAAAGTCTCAGAAACAGAATCTTGAGGTACATCCTTCACATCAAATGGCAAGACTTTGTCACAAATGAGGAGCTTGGGAACAGAGCAGAACAAGAGTCACTTGACGTTCAAATCTAGAGGTGAAAGTGGGAATGGCTAGGCCACACTCCCAGAAAACCATCATCCAGCATAGTCCCTCAAGCTCTCACATGGAACCCGCAAGTAAAATGCAAAAGAGGAAGATCTTGGACAACGTGGAGAAGATCTACTGAGAGGACAACAACTGGGGTACTCCTGGAGTCACCTAGTAGTTTTGTCTGAAGACAGAGTGAAGTGGGGGAAACTTGTAAGAGACCTATGCTCCACTCGAAGTACAAGGGGTTGATTAGATAAATAGGGCCCTATCAAATTCATGGTTCATTTCAGTCATAGGATATTAACATTTTTAAATTTCATTTTAACTATTTAAACTTGAAGTTTCATGATTTTGTAATTGTAGGGGGCCTGACCCAAAAAGAGTTGTTGGGGAGGAGGGCCACAGGGTTATTGTAGGGGGTGGGTTGCAGTACTGCTACTCTTGTTTCTGCACTACTGCTGCTGACAGTAGCACTGCCTTCAGAGGTGGGCAGCCAGAGAGCAGCGGCGGCTGACTAGGAACCCAACTCTGAAAGCAGAGCAACTGCAGTAACAGCATAAAAGTAAGGACAGCATGGAATGGTATTGCCACCTTTACTTCTGCTCTGCTGCCTGCAGAGCTGAATCCTCAGTAAGCAGTTGCCATGGTCTGGCCGCCGAGCTCTGAAGGCAGCAGTGCATAGTATGGTATTGTCACCTTCACTTCTGCACTGCTCCTGGCAGGACATTCTCTTCAAAGATGAACACCTGGCCAATAGCTGCATCTTTCTGGCCACCAACTACTGCTCTTCTGCCTCCAATGAGGGTAAGGCAGAAGTAAGGCTGGCCCCCCTAAAATAACCTTGTGACCTTCCTGTAACTTCCTTTTGGATGAGGACCCCCACTTTGAGAAACAATGGTTTCCTCTCTGAAATCTTTATTGTCTAGGGGACAAGCATACAAAAAGCAATATTTCACAATGGTAGATCAGATTTTATGGTCCGTGACACATTTGTAAATTTGGTCGGGCCCTGAAGGTTGAAAATAAGGGAAAGATACCAATAATAACACTATTTAAAAGGCTTCAGAGATCAGACATTAAGGGGAAGAAAATGGAATAACGAACCATGAAGCTGCTTTCTGGATTTTATACACATACTTGTGTATATAGGAGCCCATACAGACAGAATCTGTTTTTGAGTTAATTTCCTCAGCTCCAATTTTTTTCATCCTGTTTGCTTCACAAACCGCTCTTCGGAGATTCAAAGGGAAAGAGATTTTTTCAATAAACTGTTAAAAATGAACAGAGTTGGAATTATTGAACACATTTAGTTTCAATGACTAGCATTTTGGAGAAAGGAAGCCTTACTTAAGATCCAGCAGCCTCCCCCTTTTATAAAAATGAAAGTACGACCAATATACGTTCTTTCTTTCAGACGTCCCATCAAGAAAAGCAGTCTGCTGGTTCTAATATTTCCAAAATAGAAAGAGCAACCAGAATGGTAATATAAAAAAAAATTCAGTTTTTTTCTATACATTATACTAAAACCTCAAGAAAGTATGGAAAGCTGTTGAAAAAAATCCCTTTGTAGGTTTCCTTAAAGTAGCTAAACAGAGAAAGATTAAACCAAATTAAAACATGTCTATTTTTAGAGTTTCATAAGAATGAAGAAGTTGGAAAAGGCTTTTTACATTTTATCTACTCACAATAATCAATCTTAAAGCTTTTGAGAAAAGTCCTGGGCTTGGTGAGTACTCAGCAGTTGGTTTCACATTGATGAATGCGTCAAACTGAACAGAGATATTATCACATTGTCATGCAATTCAATTACCTAGTTAAATTCCAGTGAATATCTTCTTACTACAGAGACAGTTGTCAGGCTTAAACGGATACTGGAATATTAATAATGTTGGTTAAAGTTTTTCAAACCTGGGCCGCAACCTGGGTCCATATTTTAGGCACCTAAGTAAAAGAACACTTGATTGTCAAAGGTGCTGCTGCAAGTGTTCAGAAACTTTTAAAGTAGGTGATGCTTATTTTTTAAGTTAGAAAATGTAGGCCACTAAAAAAATTCTTGCAATTTTAGGCAATAACAAGCTATTCTTTGTGAGTTGGCCCCAGTGACCACACAGAGCCCTACTAAAAACCAATGGGGATCAGTGTGGGGGGTCCTCACAAATTGAGCAGCTTGTCCATATCCTTAAATGGGTAAAACTGGAAGATGTTTAATTTTTCATCAATTATATTGTTTCTCTTTCACTTCATTTGTTATGGATAACAGTTGCGGTGACCATCTGTCCGGTATTTGGCGGGACGGCCCCGTGTTTGGGATGCCAAAAAGGTGTCCCTACTTATTTTTTAAAAGGGCCTAATTGTCCTGTATTTGGGTCCCCCCACCACACCCACTGACATTTGTGCGCCTGCAGCTGCTTGCCGAAGAGCACTTGGCTGCTGCGTCCATGCTGCTTCCCCCCGGCGATTTGGCAGGGAGCGCTGGTGGCTGCCGCTTCCCCAGGGCAGGGCTGGAGGCGAGCACCCGTGGCTGCCACCTCCTTACAGGCTCCCTGGGGCTTGGTGGAGCTGGCTCCCTTGGTGGAGCCGCCCCTGCCGCCATATCTCCCTGTCCTGTATTTGAGACAGGGAGGACATGGTTGCCCTAATAAAAGGAAACTGGACAGTTTCACATTGCATGTCTCAAAAATTAGCACAATGCTGAAAGGTTTGTTTTCAAAAAAATCAAAGAGAAATATTTAAATCCAGAAGAGCCTTCTCTTTTCATTTGCATTAAATAAGTTAATGTTCAGGTCTGCACTGAACAATGCATAGGTATAACCCTTCTGCCAGAAGAAGTCAGCAGCAACCAAGGCCGGGTTCAACATCTAGGGGTTCCTCTTCATCCATCTCACACAGAACTGGCTCAAGTCCCCACCCAGTAGCCTGGGAAGTTCACACACCCCTGGGCCCCTTGGAGAGGCAATGCTTCCCCACTCGCAAGCACAGAGTCTGAGTGGAGAAAAGAAACTTTTAATGAAAGAGGCAGAAAAGTCATATGGTGTAAGCTTGGGAAAATACCACACCCAGAGTTCATAACCAATCCTCAAGTAACTGTCCCAGCTCAAATGGATTGAGGAGTGTCCTTTGCCTTTCAGGCTCACCAGCCCAATACAGTAACCAGCCAATCCACACACCCAAACTTTCTTCATACCCCCTTTTCAAATGCCCCACTTACAACTCTGTTCAGTCTGTGCTGGCCCTGACACATCACCCTGATGCATTCCCTCATTGACCCTGAGGCAATGCCACCTTTGTAGCGGTCCAGCATTCCGCTTGCTCCCTGCCAGCTGCCCCACCGGCTGCCTGCCAATTGCTCCTGTTGGCTGCCTGCTGCTTCTCCTACCAGCCATCTGCGTACTGCTCCTCCTACTAACTGGCTGCTAGTTGCTCCTACCAGCTATTCCCTGGTCACCTGCTGCGGTCTCATGTGCTTTGCTGAAGGTAAAGCCCTGTGATTTCAGCTCATAGTGGTAGTCAGCTCTGAGCCTAGTTACAACATCTTAGTATCCCCCAAGGTGGATTTTCACAGAATAAACATAGACTTATCTTTTGGCCTAACTTTGAACAGTGGGGCAGGGTTAGGAGAGGAGGAGGACTAGTCAAACCAGTCTTATAGCTGTATAGCTAAAAGGCTTCCAGCCAGCTAGTTCACCCACTAACCCTGCCCCTTCTTTCACCTCACAATGCTTAGATGTAGGGAGCCCTCTGCAATCCATATCTTATGCAGTAGTGATGACTGTCCTGTAACCCCACAACAACCTCAAGCATTGGTGAGACTCCACAATTCTTACAGCGGGTGGTAGCATAAATTGTGACTTTACAACATGTTGTTTACCATAGATAAAAGCTCATTGCTTCGCCTGCTCTCATCAGACTCTGTTTACAAGGCATAGGCATGCCTTTGCATTTTCATACAAATGAACTCTGAAGGACACATTCCCCAAATCCTTCAGCAGTACTGAGCTCCCGTTGGCACATTCCTTACATATGAAACTGGCAAACTGTGGGATTCCATGTTTAATGTCCCCATGGTTTCCATATCAAGTATATGGTGGTTTACAGATAGCACAATAATTTATAAAAGTGCCAGCCCAACAACCACAAGCTGGAAACTGAGATTCAAAGGAGCTTCATTCTTTCTTACACATCATCCATTACCTGTAAGAAAGGTTTGATAGACATGTCCTTTAGCTACACCTGTGCTCATTCATTAGCTTTAAACTGTGTTCCTCATGACACATGTGTAGTATCCAGAGGCACTGAGCCCTCACGCTCCAGTGAGTGAACTCTCTGCCCTACAGCCTTGGCTGAAAGCTGGCTCATGCAATAGAGCACAGGCCTTTAGCCCCTATGATCACAGGTTTAATCCCTGGTGCCGGCAACCTGGGTCTGTTGGCATTACACCTGTGAACGCTGAGTCCTCTCCTGTCAAGCAATTTGTACAGGTGTAACTGATTGAAATTTAGTGGACAATTGTGTTACTGCTGAGGAGGCAGGAGTAGATTTCAACTCAGTGTCTCTAAGCTCCATTAGCTGTGTACAGGTAACAGAAATAAAATATGGTAGTCTTTATTTCGCTGTTGCAGTCACCAGCTGCAGCTGAAAGAGCAGTTTGGTAGAGTTAGAAGATGGTATTTTTAAATCAGAGCTGGAAGACTTTTAATTATTTCTATGCTTTTTAAGCAAAACCAATTTATGAGTCCATACTACCTGACAATGTGTGTATTATAGGTTCAACCTCCCTAGTCCACCACCCTTGGGACCTAAGCACTCCTGGACCAGGGATTTTGCTGGACCAGGGGAAGTCAGTTCTGCCCCTCTGCTGGCCTTACCCTCTGCTCCTGGGCTCCTCTTCTCCCTGTCACCCATGGTTCCCCAACTCCCTTCACCTCTCTGCATGATCCACAGCTGCTAGCTCCCTGCCCCAGCCGTGGCTTCCCACCCAGTTCCAGCCACAGCTTCCTGGGGATGCGGCTTCTTGCCCAGTCCCAGAGATGAGGTCTGTTAGCCATTGCTTTGTCCAGCCCTGGCCGTGGCTTCCCCAGGCAGCAGCTTCCCACCCAGCCAGCCCTGGCCACTACTCCCAACCCGGGTCGAGGATCTCTCACTGCAGTTTCAGGGCCCAGAGCTCCCTGGCTGCTGCCGCCCCAACACCCCTTGCCACCAGACCAGCTGTGGCTTCTCTGCCTGGGCTCCTGCTGCTGGCCTCGCTGGTCCCCCATCTTCCCAGCCCCAGGACTCTGGCTACATCTACACTAGTGAGCTCTTTTGAAAAAGCCAGGGTTCTTTTGAAAAATCCTGTGGCATGTCCACATACAATGTGATCTTTCAATATCGAATTGGAATACGCAGCACTTTTTCCAGCAGCCCTCTTCCTCTCCCAGATGAGGAGGAGCTCCTATTTCCGAAAGATTCTTTTGGGAAAAAATCATGTGTAGATACCACGGGGGCCCTTTTCTTGAAAGAACAGTCCTCATGGTGCCCGATTTTTCACTCCCTGGCCCATTCTTCCAAAAGAGCAGGGAGCTGTGCGGACACTTTCCATTGAAAGAGCAGATCGATTCTTTCAATCTGCTTGTTTGTGTGTGGAAACGCTCTTTTAAAAGAAGTTTTTTCAGAAGAGATCTTGCAGAAGAACTTCCTTCAAAGGGTCGCTGTAGTGGCGATGTGGCCTCTGGCACTACAAGATTTGTGGTCCTGCTGGACAACGGATGTTGCTGGAGAGAATGCTGCTTTTGGGAGTATCAACCTGTCTGTCCTGAAATCTTTGCATGAGAGACGCTATAGAGGGGTGAGGCATAATTATTTCAAAACAGGTAAAGGGCAATTTCCTGTGTTTTGTAGAGAACAGACCATATTAATACAGAAGTATGTATTTTAAAATTTAAAAAATTCAGATACTGAGGAAGTTTCTCTGTCTCCACGGCTGTTAGTTCCGATAGTATGTCCTGCAGGCAGGAGCCCCACACCCTCTGTGAGCCACTCACATACACACACATATGCCCCACTACATCACAACATGCCTTTTTAGCAGCAGTAAGGCAATACTTTTTTTCTGCTAGTCATTTATTAACAATGGCACAGTATTTTCCTTGCTCAATGGAAAAGCTCCTGTGATGGAACACGCCTATGCATCCAGAGGCAAATCAATAGTCTGTGTTATAGACCATCTCTTCTCATACTCTGGATAAGCTAGAAACAATCAATAAGAAAACAAAATGTCCAAAATAAAATGTCTAATTCTTTACTGATGATGTTTTGCTCTTAAAGATGCAACCCCATGTTTTCATGACTGCGTTAAGCAACAAGGCCTGTATTCATGTATATCAAACATTACAGATGATAGTCTAAATAAAGAGTTTTAAAAATTCATCCTTCAGCACTGGATGAATTATTGCTTACTTTTATGTCAGTTAATTGATTCTTTTTTTCTCAGTCACTGTAACAAAAACAGAACTCAGGCACAAAACCTCCAAAAGTGCTTTTGTGCATTGACAAATCATATAAGTAGTAAAGGAAAATTCCCCCCAAGTTCTAAGCATTTTGGACAGACCACGGACCTGTCTTGAGCCAGGAGGAAAAATGTTCGTCTCCTCTTCTTTTTTGAAATATACAATACATGAGTATAGCTTCTAACTGTCCATTAGGCTATTTCTCCAATTAAATGATGCATTTGATCCATGGGTTAATGTCTTAACTGGAGGGTTAATCATCTGCCATCTATCCTCCTCTTTAATCTCTTCACAGAAACACATGCCCAGTGAAGGTATCTGGAAAAACAGAGATATTGCAACAGGACTTTTTATTAGGACTTCCCTGAAGACACTGGAAATGGAGAAGACGTAGCCTTGGTAGCACAGTGTAATAAAATAGCTTTTCCTGGTGGAAGAGGAGTGTATACCTTGAAAACATTTTAGGAATACAGATCAGGATAGTATCCCACTTGGCCTAACATGAATTGGTAGCACAAGGGAGTCCTAGCTGTTGGACACAAGTGGAGCTTGTGTCAGCTCCACAAGCTCTTCTAGAGAACTAATGACCAAGTTCTGTTCTTTCTATCTCACATAACATCACTAGCAGTAAACACACTACTGACCAAATTCTCCCTTCCCTAACAGCAGCACAAGTATAAGAGAAGGGAAAATTCAGCCTGCAGAATTGTTACCAGTGATTCTGTGCAAACCAGAAGGCACACAGCTTGGTCATCAGATCCCAGGAAGAGCTTGTAGTACTGGCAACACAGCTTTTTTATTCATAAACTGAGCAAATATGATTTGGGCTCACTGAGACACAGATTACATCTATACTAGCCCAGAAGATCAACTTGCTCATGATCAAGATTCTGGGGTTTGATTTTGTGTGTCTAGTAGGGATGCACAAAACTGACCTCTCAGGGGTCGTCACATTCAACCCCTGTACTCCTCGCAAGATGTGAGGAGTTAAAGAAGTCGATAGGAGAACCTCTCTAGTCAACCTTGTTCAGTATGGACGGCCAAGTAAGCTGAATGCAGATAAGTCAATTCTATTTATGCAATTGCCATAGCTAGAAGTGCGTATCTGCGATTGACTTACTTTGTCTAGTGTAGACATTGCCACAGTGAACATGGCACACTGCTGAACTGCTTTACAGACTGACACTTCCAAATGGGAGCCGTGCTTTCCTGAGGTAGGTCACAAAAAATCTTGTGGGTTTGGGGGGGGAGGGACATTGGTACCCATTTTAGTGACAGACAAACTGAGCCACAGATTTTCAAAGGCACATCTGGCAGTGAGGTGTGTTCTTTCAATGGGAACTGAATGCCATGGTTCCTTTGAAAATGGTCACCAAGGTTATGACTTGCCCAAGGTTATATGGCAATGCACTGGTAGAACTCACATCTCTTGATGATCAGCTGTGCGCTAGAACTAATGAACAGAGTTCCCTTCAGAGTCACGGAGTCACTCTTGTATTGAAAAAATAAACAGCCCATTGCCTGAGTAGTCTCCTTATGAGAAAATATACCCAAGAAAAAATGGTGAGCAAGAACTTGCTGTTGGAAAAAAATTCTTACCTTTCTAACCAGTGAGGCAAAATCATTGCTATCTCTGGCTGGGAGTCCTAGTATAGGTCTAGTGAAAGAATCCAGAGATGAGCCATGACCCACTATCAGGATGAGACCTGCTGTGCCAAAATAATTAAAGAAAGGAAGAAAGAAAATTGCAACTTTACTAGTAACTGTGTAATAGTCGTTTATTGGCTATTTTTGTGTGGTTCATCTTTGCAGAGCTGTGTGACATATAGGCTCGGGCAGGTGTACGTAAATATCCTGCTTGGTATGTTACATTCAATTCAGCTGATCAAAGAAAGCATGTTTTTTGCAGTGGTGGCCAAGGTCAGCGAGTGGGGCAGTAAGGAACCTTTCAAAAAAGAAAAAAAAAAGAAAAACACCAACGAAAAAGAAAAGAAGCTTCATTACATCGTCAATGGCCTATTCTCCAAGATGTAGGAGTGTAAGAGGCTTATTGCTACTTACATTGTCAAGTCACATCCTGACAAACTAAGACTCCCACTGCATATAATATGATTTAACAGCGGAGTATTTTATTGCCTTATATTTAGTTTTGTATTTATTTATTTATTTATAAATTTAGTATGATGTTTAATAATCCACCTCAAAGAGAGGGCAAAACCAAGCACCCACACTAAATGTACTTGACATGGCAAAGCTCTGCTTCTGATCCAGCCAGCAAACAAGAGGCACACGAGAACATGAGACCATGAGAATGTGAAATATTTACCGTCGCTTGTACAGTCACTGACAATCTGTTTTACAGCTGTAGAACATCTGCTTATATACTCTTCATAACTTTCCGATGGCACCAGGGAGGAAAGTGGGAAAGTACATCTGATAATGAAAACCAGAGAGGAGTTGTTCATCTAGATATAACATTGTGTGTGTGTGGGTCGGTGGGTGGGTGGGTCGGTGGGTGTGTAAAAGGACATTGTCAACATTATCAAAGCTCTGTAAACAAACTGGCACCTACACAACATCTCTGCCAGAGAGACTGCACTGATCTGAAGCGTGGTGCCTCAGCTCACACCAAACAGTAGTTTCCTCCGCAAGTACTCTCACTTAAGCCAGTAGAGGAACTTACAGAATAAGCTACTGCCACCATGAATAAGGATAGCAGAAACTGTCCTGTAAAAATCTCGCAGTGGATCATGCAGTTTATACAGAATACACTCTAGAAATGCTTGTGTTTGAAAGAAAAACGGCCTACGCCACACAAGAAAAAAAACTCACTGACCAGGTAAGACGAATTTTAAGTTTGAAAACTGAGCCAAATCCTGAAGTCCTTATTCATTTCTTACCTATACAGAACTCCCTTTGACACCAATGATATGACTGATTCTAGGATTTGACCCCCGGCTCTAGTGTCTCTTTAAAAATGCCCACCTGTGCCTGCTTGACAAAATAAATTAAACGATAAAACAAAATCCTTCTTTGCTTTTTACTTTAAAATAAATTTTGTGTAAAGACTAGTATGAATATTTAATGGTATTGAGCCTGTTTTATGCTTTGCCTCTAAGATCTGACCTTATCATGTCTTTCACTTATAGGTGCACCCTGCCTGTAAAAGACAGCGTTTAAAAATTAAGGGCCAGATCTTCAGCTGCTAAATCAGCATATCTCTATTGAAGAGTTGAAGATTTGGCTTGAAAGATTTAGGGTTCTGCCATCCAGTCTGGAATAAAAGAACAAAAAAACCTTTTTATTTCCTTCATTATTTCTTCCTTTGAAGTCATATTTCGTGTTCACTGGAGACCTGCACTGCTGCATGTTGCTCTGTCATGTGCAATGATTATATTCTACAAAACGATACCAGTCAAATTCTTTCAACCACACAGAAGATGAAAATCTTATCAATTTATCTCACCCCTTTAAAACCAGCATGCAAAATGAGCAGCAAACAGGCAGAAAGTAGATTGATGTGTTCTTGATTATTGTACTGTTCCTATTATTCAGTACGAATGTCTTATTGTGTAAGTGAATTTCAGACTGTCATCAGACCTTTTACCCCATGGGAGCATCACTGAATAAGAGATTCAATAAACAGGCAGAGGGTTAAGCATGGCTAGTGTACTTTTACAAGCACTCACTCAACAGCGTATCTAAGCACCAATTCAGAAAGTTCAACCTCTCTAATCTGGTAAGTGATGGAGTAAAAAAAGCAGAGTTTAGTCCTCAATTGGCCTGGACATAAATACAGAAAAGAAACAAATGAAAGACTTGTGAGGATGCTGAAGATCAGGGAAGCAAAAGGAGTTGGAAGGGATGATCTTATAGAATATAGTAATACTAGCAAATGGAATCAGTGGATTTTGATCTTGGTCATGTGCCAGGAACTAATCTTTTTAGTACTGATTTTCCTACTGGGGCTAGGAAAAAATAATCTCTTCCCTGCACACAGCAGCCTTTAAAGCACCATGAACCCAGATTTCCTGTGGCAGGAAGCTGAGAGCGTGCAGGAAGCAGCACACGCACATGCTAGCCCTGCACGCTTTCCAGAGGCCCCGATCTGCACTGCCACCACCCATGGCCTCGAGCCAGCCCCCCAAGCGCCCGCAGGGATTCCCTCCTGAGAGGACCCAGGCACCCCCAGCAGCCAAGCAAGGGGCCAAAAAGAGGTGGGGCCCCTCCTGGTCGGAGGCTGAGCTCTGAGACCTGCTGGGGTGAAGAGGAGGTGCTCCACATGATGGGGAGCAAGCGGCGACACACAGAAGCATTCGCCCGACTGGCCGAGGGCCTGGCCGCCTGGGGTCACCCTGCCCACACTCCGGATCACATCCGGAGTAAGGTGAAGGAGTTGTGGCAGGGGTACGCCCAGGCCTGGGACTCGGCCAGATGGTCTGGGGCCGCCCCATCCACTTGCCCCTATTACAGGGAGCACAGGGCCATCCTGGGCCACCAGGACACCTCCTCCCCCCCGGCCACCCTTGACACCACAGCCGACGAGCCCCAGCAGGCCTCGGAGCCAGAGTCCAGCCCCGCACTCTGGGGCCCACCCGAGGAGCGCCCCCCTTGGGACAGCGGAGGAGGGGTCCAGCAGCGAGGAGGGGGGGCTCCCCATCAACCTCCCCTCCCGGAGCACCAGCTGGGCATCTGCCCAGCGGGGTTCCCCCAACCGTGGCAATGGACGGTCAGGTACGTACCCCACAAAGCACACACCCATGGGCCACAGGGCGTGGGCACCAGACACAACCGGGAGCCTCACACACCCCCAGCGGACCCCAGCCTGCCAATGCCCACCCACAGTATGGTCCCAGGATGGTGGCATGGCCATCAGCGCCCATCAGCACCCGCACCCATGGACAGCACTCAGCCTTAACCCCGGGGGCAGGGGGACAGTGCTATGGCAACAGCCAACAGGGACATCACACCCACCAACAGGGACGGAGACCCAGCACCCAAGGGCGGGGGGCGGGGAGAATGGGCCATGGGCCAGGGCACGGTACTAACAGCCTTCCCCTCCCTCTCTCCCTCTCTCCAGCTGCACCATCCGACACCCCCGGCAGCCAGGTACCCTCCGTCGTCCCTGACAGCCCCCCGGAGGTCAGCCACCACCAGCGCCCAGAGACACCCCCAAGGCCAGCGGGACGGTTCCACCACCACCGGACTCTGGGGATGGCCTCTGTGGACTCCCAGCTCCTGGCAGCTCTCTGGCGGCAGAGGGAGGTGGCAGAGGAGAGACTCTGCTTTGACCAGGAGGAGTCCACCTGGCAGTGGGTGGCATGAGAGGACTTCATGGGGGTCTTTTGGGACATAGCCAGGTCGATCCAGGAGGCCGTCGACTGGCTCCCACCCCCCGCTGCCCCCCAGCCTGCCCTCCCTGCTGTTCCACCCAAGGTCCCCCATGCCACACTGCCGCCACACCACCTGCCTCGCCACCTGCTGCCCCACCCGCTGCCCCACCCGCCTTGTCGCCTGCCGCCCCACCCGCCTCACCGCCTGCAAGCTCCACAGAGCCCACTGGAGCTAAAGAACAGCCAGTGGAGGCATCCCAGCCCTACTTGCTAGTCCTCCTGGCCCCCAGCCAGCCACACCAGGGACTGCAGACATGTGGGGGGTCACGAGCCATACCCGCCAGGGGTCGCGCCCCCCTACCCCCACCCCAGACTGACGGGCCAACGGCCGAGCCGTCCGCCGGGCCCCCATGTATATAGTTGTCCCCCTTTTTGTATATTGGTTGCAGTTTCTGTTGTGAACAAAACAAGTTATCAGGTTTCAGGAAAAAAGAAGGTTTTATTTTCCAAAAAGCTGGAGGCGTGTGCTTGTTGGGGGGGTGGCGTGGGCTGTGGGCTGTGTGTGTGTGGGGGGGTCTTCTGGGGAAGGCCAGGGAGGCCCTCGGGGTCTCCCTGATCGAAGTGGGCCCAGTGGGTGCATGCCCAGGCTCCTTACTTCCATGACGACGGCCCTGACCGTGGCCTTTCCCACTCCAAACAGGTGTCCCACAGAGCGATAGCTGGCTGGAGTGGCCAGCTTCCACATGGCTATTGCGACCCTCCTCTCGATGGGGAGGGCGTGCCGCATCCGGGTGTCCTGGTGCCTCAGTGCAGGGGTGAGCCACTGGCAGAGCTCGAGAAAGGTCTGCCGGCGCATGCGGAAGTTCTGCAGCCACATATTGTCGCCCCACTCCTGCATGACCAGCCACTCCTACCACTCGGAGCTGCTGGAGTAGCTCCAGAGGCAGGGGAGCAGCCAGTGGGGGAGGAAGAGGGGAGCCCGGTGCTCGGGGTGTCCCTGTCTGCCCCCGGGGAGGGGTCCTCTGGCAGAAACCACTGGGCGGCCTCCTGGGCAGCACCTAGCAGGGCACTTGCCCCCTGGATGACTACCTGGAGGGCTTCCTCTTCTTGCTGCTGCTGCTGGGTGTCCATATCTGCTGTGCGTTGGCCTGCAAGAGAGTGGCTACTGCTCTGCAGACCTCATGCTGTGCAGGCCGGGTGTGTCTGGCAGGGGCCTTTAAAGGAGCGGCTTGCTGTTGCCCCGGAAGGGCTAGTCCAGCATGTGACCCGGTCCGTGGGCTTTCCTGGCCCCTTATTTCGAAAGAGAGCACTTGTGTGTGTGGACACTCCACGTTTCCTTCCAGGGCGGCTCTTTTCGACGTTCTCCATCGCTACTTCGACATTGAACGTCGACGGCACCAGCCCTGGAGGACGTGTAGATGATACGCGTCGAAGTAGCCTATTTCGATGTTCTTACTTCAAAATAGTCTACCTCGACGTAGTGTGCTAGTGTAGACGTAGCCCCCAGGGGACAAATTCTAAAGTCCTCACTCTATTTTGAGCTGTGCACCAACGAAAAGATGTGACCTCCCCTCATCACAACACAATTCTTTCAAGGCTGAAATGTGCCAAGATGGGGGAAATTTTCACACTGAACAAAACATGGCTCCTGTAGTTTTTAGTTAAAAGTAAAAAGAAAAATATGGATGCTGATTAAGAGAATCTAAATGATTTGGGTATTCAACCATAGGCCTCCATCTTGCTAAGTTGATATCAATGCTATTCATTTTAACAGGAGCAGGATTCAGACTTCTGCACACATTCACCCATCGATGTACAAGAATGATTTGCCTGTTAGTGTGTCATACTGCCCAAAAGCATTGAATTATGTAGTGCAAGAATGAACTATACATCTGTACATCCTATCTTGGGACCAAATAACACAGACTTTACTCACCCCCTGCTCTGTCTGTTAAAATCAATGGCCTAGATCCGGAATCATCCGTTTTTGCAACTCTCTCTTACGGGATGTAAGAACTTCCAAACCCAGGAGAGCTACCAGAAACACATATGAACATATTGTATGTGCAGCATTTACCTGTAACTGGTATCTACACTGTAAGTAGCTTCTGTCAGTTCTGTCAGTGCCATAAAGGAGGGAATTATTTTGCTGGCCTCCCATTTGGTCCATTCAAAGAGTCCAGGTTCTACCCTGATTTTAATTTTTTTTTCCAGTTTTAGCCCTGCAATAAATAAGATATTAAAAAAAAAAAAAAGGGAAAAAGTCACTAAGAGCTCTAAGCTTTGACTGCACATGGCACCGAATTCCTGGTAATAATTTCATCTACATAATTAATATATCAGTAAAACAATGACCATGATGTACAAATAATGTGGGCTCTCAAGAGTTTCAGTCCTTTTAAACATACTACTCCACATGCATAAACAATACTCTGTAAAGTTCAGATACTAGCAACACCGGGGAGCGGAGTGGGAGGAAGAAGAAAGCATATTATATTCTTGCCAGAACAAATGTAAGTGTAAATTCACAAACTTAGTATTATTTGTGGAGTGATGGTATTGTGTTCTATGGAATACAGAACAAAATGGACAAGGTAACTAACTATCAAGAAGAAAATTGTTTTATGCTGTTTGTATATACAACGTAGCTCACTGGTTCTAAGTGTAGCAGGAAATCCAAACTTATGAACACAGTGTTAAAGAAAAATCTCCTTTTCAAGAGAGGCCGCCTGAGTTTTACGTAGATGCTCAGGAAACTATTTTGGAATAGCAGCTGTTATTGTGAAATAACTTCACTATGTAGACACAACAGACTCATATCACCCATGGTTGTGATTTTAAAAGAAATTCTTGAGGGAACTGTCATGCAGGATTCTTCATTTAAAAACACTAGGACCATGTCTACACTTAGAAAAAACTTCAAAATGGCCATGCTAATGGCCAACTCAAAGAATACAAGTGAGGCACTGAAATTAATATTCAGCTCCTCAATAGCATGCCGCCAGCCGCAGCACTTCAAAGGTGCTGCATTTCGCTCACCCATGGCTTGTCCGCACGGGGGTCTTTTAGAAAGGAACCCGTGGACATCGAAATCCCCTTATTCCTGTCAGCAGAAACACACTATGGCTGTGTCTACACTAGCACTGCACTTTTGAAAGAGGCATGCAAATGAGGAAATTGAAAATACAAATGAAATACAGATTTACAAATCAGCAGATAGGAATAAGGGGATTTCGAAGTCCACAGGGTCCTTTTGAAAAGGACCCCCATGTGTATGAGCTGTGGGCAAGTGAAATGCAGCACTTTCAAAGTGTCAGAGCCGGTGGCATGCTATTGAGGTGGTAAATATTAATTTCAGCGCCTCATTAGTATTTTTCGATCTGGTCATTTCAAAGTTTTTTCTAAGTGTAGATGTAGCCTAGCTGTTAATAGTGAGGAGACCACAAACCTCGTTAGCAAAGGCAAACTCCCAGGAGAAAGTCCCAGGTTTCTTTCTCCAAGTATATGTCCCTCAGTGTAATGGAAGCACTTTATTTTTGAACCAAAATCATTCATGGAAGAGAGAACTATAACAATCTGAGTCTATTCAATAAGTTAAATTCTCCTTACTGAATGTCTTCATCTTATACAATGTTAGAGTCCATTTTAACGTTAGTAGACATGATTCAATGTGATTATACAGGTTGAAACTCTCTAATCTACCACCCTTGGGCTCTGACTGGTGCTGGATGAAAGAATTTGCCACACTACAAGAGGTCAGTATTGTCTAGCAGCATTACCAACACTTCCACTGCTTACTGAGCTCTTAGAAGACATTAAGGGCTAAATTACAGCTAAAATAACAGCACAAAACAGTGAGAGCCAGGACTGGTGGCTGTAAACAAACTTTATGGGACCATGAGAAAGTTGGCCACGTTCATGGTAAGTAGTCACCCAACTAAGTAGAATCATGTTGGATTAGGGATGTTACCGGCCAAGAGAGTTCCAGATTAGAGATGTTTGACCTATACTGTCATAGTGGAGAAACTTTATTACTTCCCCACAGTATCACATAGTCTTTACTCCAGACTTCAGAACTGATTAAAGGCAGAAATAAATCTTCAAAAAGCCATGCAGCATTTTAGCTGGTTGTTTGTCATTGGCTTAGAAAAGGGTTGACTCAAAAATATCCAGTTCGGCAAAAGAACATAATCATTCTGCTAACCTACCTTCTAGCAGGTGTTGAGCTGTCTGTATGCAGCGAAGTGCTGGGGAACAATACACGTGGCGAACTACCTCTTCTTTCTCCAGCAGAGCCTCTCCTGCAATACACATGAGAGTTGCTCTTTACAATCATTGTACAACTACAAAATATTCCCACAGACATTAGCTTGAACTTTACAATAACCTGATCTTGAATGCACTCATGCCTCTCTTTAATTCACTTTCCACAAATATTTAAGTTTACCAGCAGGACTATTTGTTGGAAGAAGAAACATTAACTGAATACTAGAAAAAACAGCTACAGAAAGTAAATATTAAATTATTGACTGGCACTTAGACACACTTGTGGGAGACAAAGAAATATAAGTATTTGCACCACAATGCAATTTCTGAGAGCTATGCTCCCCAGAGCAGGGAGCAGAAACACACTATGGCTGTGTCTACACTAGCATTGCACTTTTGAAAGAGGCATGCAAATGAGGAAATTGAAAATGCAAATGAAGTACACATTTACATATCTGGCACCTGATTTGCCCATTCTTCTTTTGAAAGAAGAAAAACAGTGTAGACGTGGCTCTTTCTAAAGTAATCCCCATCTTCAAAAGAACCCTCCTTCCCACGAAAAAAGGGAAGAAGGGTTCTTTCAAAGATGGGGCTTACTTTCGAAAGATCTGCATCTACACTGCTTTTCTTCTTTCAAAAGAAGCTCTTTCGAAAGAAGAACATGCAAATGAGATGCCAGATATCTAAATCTGCACCTCATTTGCATTTTTGATTTCCTCATGTGCATGCCTCTTTCAAAACTGCAATGCTAGTGTAGACACAGCCTGTGTGACAGACGTATTCAGTCTGACTAATCAATAAGGCCCAACTGTCAAATAGTCACAAAGAACCACTCACACATAACCTATTGATGATGAATCTGTATGCCCTACCCCTGCTCTAGCCAGCCAACAGACACGCTACACTTCACTGCTCCAGTTTCAGTCTACAGGTCGAACCTGTCTAGTTCAATGCCCTCAGGAGCTGACCAGTACTGAATAAGTGAGTTTGCTGGACCACAGGAGGTCGATATTGTCTAGCAGCATCACCAACACTTTCACTGCTTACTGGGCTCTTAGAAGACATTCGGGGTAAATTACAGCTGAATAACAGCACAGAACATCACGAGTCAGGACTGGTGGGCGGAAACAAATTTTATGAAACCACAGGACTCTTGGCCATGCCCATGATAAGTGTCATCCAGCTATCTAAATCATGCCAGATTACGGATGTTGTTGGATGAGGGAGTGCCAGACTAGAGAGGTTCAACCTGTAGAAGCAAAATGTAGTGTTGTGGCACACTGTCCTGATCCTTTCCTACCATAAGATGGCAGGCTGGCTCCTGCACTATGCAAACAACTGGCCCTGCTCCCCACCCTGTCATATAGCTCCCATGCGGAAGCGCAAGCTCCTTTCCCTGTTGTCCATAAAGGAACTCTACCAACTATGCTGCCAGGAAGCTTTCCTATGGCAAAGCCAAAATAACATCTAACTTACCTACAAGTCTAGATTGGAAAATACCACAGGATGATAAAGGAGGATCATATTCAAAGGATTTGATGCCATCTTTTCGTTTTGGCAGACTGACAGGGAAGTTCAGATCTGCTCTGTGGTATTTTCCTGAAAAAAACCAGAATGTTTCATTTCCATATAAAAGGCAGTAGTAGTACATACATACATACACATTTTTTTATTCATGCAAAATTTTTTTCTTCCACATTTTAGGCAGACTTTTTTTTAAAAAATTGACCCAAAGTGTCCCCCTGGTGAAAAAAGAGAGTGAGTGATTCCACCTTAGGGATACTGCACTTTGCATTCACCAAATCAAATCAGGGAAATTCTTGATTCACTACGGCCCAGTCTCATGGGGTTCTGGGAAAGACCACAAGGGAGAGAACTTTCTGACAGAATGACGCATTTCCTCCGACTTGCTGAGTAGCAGAACACCAGAGAAAACAAATGACTGAAAACTGCTTTTTTAAATTCACCAAAGACATATACTTACATCAAAGCCATGGAAACTCTTTTTTTACCACTGCCAAAGTTATAAAAAATACCAATGTTTTCATAGCAATAATAATAATGTTCAGGCCAGATGTGGCCATTATGATAATCTTGTCTGCTTTCTAGCTGAACCCAGGAGACCATCAGGAAAGCAGAATTCCTCTCTACCCTCACCTCCAAATATATATATGCAATTTTTTTCAACTTGGAACTATGCTTTGAAAACCAAAAAACATTCTAACTTGATTTTACATCTATGCCAGTGTTCACACTTTGTCATTTCCCCACAAAATTTCATCGTTTGTCCCAGTTATTCTTGACTGAGTTTGACCAGCAAAGTGTTATGATTTTGATCAACACTGCAATGTTGAAAACCCATATCTATGCACACAAAAGAGGGAATTTGGCCACTGAACAGTTTTTAAATTTTTGTAAATTTTTGCTAAAGAAAAACTCATTTTTTGCACATCATCTTGAGACAAAAATGTAAAGTTTCACATGGCTCTATTTTGGCAGTCTAGCTTGTTTAGGGTGCATGCATAGGAAATACAGTGACTAATAGATCATAAATTGACCGTGCATATGTCAAATACTATAGAACTTCAGAGTTAAAAACACCTTGAGAATGGAGGTTTTCACAACCCTGGAATGTTTTCATAACTGTGAACAAAACATGATGGCTATTCTTTCAAAAATTTACCACTGAACATTGATTTAATACAGCTTTGAAACTTTAATCTGCAGAAGAATAATACTGCTTTTCACCATCTTAATTTAAATGAAAAAAGCCCAGAAAATTTCCCTACCTCAATAATCCTTCTATTTAAGCTTTACGTTTAATTTTTTAGCACAGGTTGAAACTCTCTAATCAAGCATGCTTGGGACCTGACTCCTGCTGAACAAGAGAATTTGCTGGAGCACAGGAGGTCAATATTGTTTGGCACATTACTAACACTTCCACTGCTTACTGGGCTGTTAGAAGACTTTTAAAGTTAAATTACTGCTAAATAACGGCACAGAACACTGAAAGCCAGAACTGGTGGCTGTACACAAACTTTATGGAACAATGGGAAACTCATCCACACCCATGGTAACCGGACATTCCACTAACCAAAATCATGCCAGACCACGGATACTGCCAGACCAGGGAGTGCTGTATTAGAGAGGTTCACCTTATAATCTACGTTTAATACAGTACTGTCCTATATTTGCCCTTTTATTTTTCCTCTGCTGCTGCTGCCTGACTGTGTACTTCTGGCTTCAAATGAGCGGCATGGTTAACCCGTCAGTTCACAACTGTTATTTGTAACTCTAAGGCAACGTCTACACTACCGTGAACTGTTGTCAGAAGTTGCTGTTGGAAGATAACTTCCGACAAAATTTCTGCCAACAGATTCCAGCCACACAAAAAGCGGATCTCTCTGTCAATCCATTCTGTCGACAGAGCTCATCCAGACTGCCTGCCCGCTTTCTTGACAGAACAGCCAACTGGAAGCACAGCACACTGGGCTGCCTGGTGATCCAGAAGCCCTGTGGGTCAACAGAGGGGCCCCCGGAGCGCCACACGGCCTTTTTTCTTGACAGATTCTGTCGAGAAAGGTGTTTTGCCTCATGGGAGAGAGGCAGAAAACTGTCGATGAAAGTGCTGAGTTCTGTTGACATCGTGCATTTTTAGTGTGAGTGCTCTGCGTGTTTTGTCAACAAAACTCTCTAGTGTAGATGTAGCTTATGGCTTTGGCTCCACTTCTAAGTGTTAATGCAGCTCTGCGTAAACCACCTCCATAAGAGGAGTAGCTACCAGCATGGGGAGCCTGTTTTCACTGGCACTTTACAGCACTGTAGCTTGCTGTGCTGACTGAGTGTGTGTGTTTTTTACACCACTGAGCAAACTAACAGTCATGTAGCACTTTAATGACTAACAAATCTCACCACCTAATAAGCACATCACTTAATAAATTATTTTGTTAGCTTTTAAAGTGCTACATGACTGCTGGTTTGTTTCGTTACCACAGAGCAAGAATGTTACAGTGCCATAGCTTACCAGTGTCGACAAACCTAGGACTGCCATATCTCCCTGCCCCAAATACAGGACAAGGAGATCTGGGGGGGAAGGGCAGCTCCTCCCAGCTCAACCAAGCCCCCGGGAGCTAGGAAGGGGGCAGCAGAACCAGCCCTTCCCAGGAACCCGGGGAAGCAGCAGCCATCCAGTGCTCCCGGGGAGCTCAGGGAAGAGGCAGCTGCCGGCACTCCCTGAGCCCCAGGGAAGCAGCAGGCCCCAACGCTCCCTGGTGGCCCTGGGGAAGTGGCAGCCGCTGGCACTCCCCAAGCCCCAGGGAAGCAGCAGGGACATGGCAACTGCCCACACTCCCCCGAGTCTTGAGGAAGTGACTCCCAGCAGCAGCTGTGCCTGCGCATCTGCTGGTGGAGGAGGCAGTGGGGGAGGGCCCAAATATGGGACAACTAGTCCCTTTCAAAAAATAAGCAGGGACGCCTTTTTGGCATCCCAGCTATGGGACCATCCTACCTAATGCGGGAGGGATGGTCACCCTAGACAAACCCTAAGGTTCTACTATATGGGTCTGACTGTCTGCTGTTACTAGGTTTTCTGAATAGCTGCTTTCTTCAGCTCTAAAATTTCAGTCTGACATCCACAGACATCTACAAGTAATAATTTCGACATTACATTTTACACACACTGGCATCAACGTACATTATTTTCTTATCAGTCTGGCAAGCCACGGGCCCATCCTCCCATTCTTTTACTTACCATCCGCAGTTAAGCATTGCTGAATCCAGGACTTCCCAAAAACCTGATCCACTCTTTCCCCATGGCGCATCACCAACAGGCCTCTTCTGACAGCAACAGTCTGAGAAAGCTGGATTAAGTGACTCATTTACACATTTGTATTAATTTTATGGCGGTAGCCTCTAGAACCTGCAATTAAGATCTGGGTTCTGTAGTGCAATGGGCTATACACACATATTAAAGGAAAGTCCCTTTCCTGAAAGGCTTACAATCCTTGGAATTAACTAGATGGACAAAGGGTGGGAGACAAGAAGTACTATTCCCACTTTACAGATGAAGTACTTAGACATGCAGAAAAATAAGGCCTCTTCTACAGTCCACCAAAATAGGGAGTGTTATGACTATGATTAGTTTTCAAGACCATGTTTCCACTTGGAAAGGGGTATTTTAACTAACATGTTAAAATCCTAGCATAGACAAGAGCAGATAGATGAGGAGAATTGGAATCCTTAGAATAAGACCAGATTTTGTATTCAAACTTTCCACTGTACACTGCATATCTTATTCTAGGTCTGTAGCGACAGATTTTCTTTTTCTTTTTGAGTCTGAGGATGAAGCTATGCCGCAAATGGAGGAGACACACCCATGTTAGCTTTAATCTAGCTAGCACAAGGTAACAATAGCATTGAAAATGCGGTCATACAGATTCCACCATGGGTCGACAACAAAAGTATGGACTCAGGGTCCCCAGTGCAGTGGCAGCTAATCTGAGTGGAAATCCACGCCAGTATGTCCATGTTATGATTGCTACCCACACTAGCTAGATTAAAACTAGCATAGGTGTGCCTGCCTGTGCTACAGTCACACCTCCTTTTGCTTTATACACATATCCTCAGGAAGCGCTAATGATAAACTACAGTGGGAGGATTATGATTCCGGGTTTTGCAGCCTCACTCTTCTGTTTCGAGGGAAATTGAATGCTGGAGCAGCTTCCAGCTGTGATGAGGTTCTGGGTTCCCAGGCACTGCACCCCATCCGCAGGCAGGAGTGACTCTCACTCAGCAGGAGAACAGTTGGTTCATTAGCTAACAGGGCACAGTGTTGTACAGAGGAGTTAGTACAGCAATCAGAGACAGCCAGTCCAATCCATGCTGGGGAAAGGAGGCCCCAAGGGGCTCCTGGAGCCGGGGCCTTGCCCCCTCCTTTGTCTCTCTCTCTCCCAGCCCAGACCAACGGCTTTCCAACTCCCAGTTCCAACTCTAACCCCTCAGGCCCCACCTCCTTCTTTGTCTGCAGTACAAAGGTGTCACCTGGTTGCCAAGGTTACCCTCAGCAGGAGCCCCACACCCTCTGAGAGACACACACGTACACACAGGTATCCCCCACAACATCACATCAGTGTAGGGGTTCTCAGAACGAACATGTGAACCTCTGCAAGAAACATACTACAGGTCAAATTATAGCTCCAACACAGAGCTGGGCTGGGTGAGAGAACGGAAGAGCACACAAGCAGTGGTGTCAAGTGTCAAGGCAGTGTTATACCTATGAAAGGAAGGAAATGTAATGGGGTCTGGTTTTGAGCTGAATACTCTCTACATTCTGGCTGCTAGCTGCTTTCTCCTGGGGATTAATATTCTGAAGAACCGTTGTGTCTAGTGTGTTGGGTTCCTGCAACTTTCAGGCCCCACCAGGTCAGAGGAGAAGAGCGACTGACAGCATGTACTAATGGTGCCATGCACACCAGTGCATCCAAGTCACATGAGCATTGGAGCCCAGGCACCCAAACAACCCAGCGTGTGCCATGGCTCACCGGGGGCAGCCCATCGGAGAAGCTGAGATTTAGTCAAATTCTTGCTCTTTGCTAGGAGACCTGTTGATAAAATCTGGGGATACATTGTACAATTCCATTGAAATCAGTGGTATTACGCTGGCTTCAGACTGGCATGAGAGAAGAATTAGGCCTGACACCTACTTTCAGTAACATCTCCCCATTGCTCCCCAGGCTGTATCTCCATAGTGGGATACAAACTTTGTTTTGGCTCAAGGGTCTGTTTTACTCCTTGCACGTAAAGAAGGCTGGCATTTGAAAACTATGATTTTTTTTTCATTTGCCTTGCGATTTTTTTCCTGGCAGAAGAAGAGGATTATTAAGAAATGTAAAAAACAATTTCTCTATGGAAAATATGGTAATGAAACTAAGAGGTGATATTAAAGGTTCATTTAAAAATGTGTTTGTCTAAGCATGATGTATTTGTATAAGCATGCCTTAATATTTATGCACCTGTCAAAGAGTAAGAAACAAAGAATTATTACCTGGAAAACAAGTGTTTCGGTTATATTCCTTGTCATTGGGTTATGGACTTCACCATTCAGATTAAGAGAAGGTCCATTCTCATTCTTGGAGACCTGTCCTGCAGCTGGAGTGAAAGTGTATTCTCTGTGGGAAAAGTAGAAGCAACAGATAGACACATAAAGAGGTGGGATTTTTAAGGCCTGATCTGCTATCCAGGGAAATAAAATGCAAGAGTCCTATACACTCCAGTGGGAACAGAACCATGAAATTTTGCTGGGCGTTGTAAAACAGTTTATGAGAAAGTCTCATCCTACAGTTCTAATCTAAGTGACAGATTATTGCCACATTCGGGTTAATAAATAATGTTGCCTCTTTTCATATGAGTGGTTAGTCAAAATTTGGTGACTCTGAAGATGTGCCAGTTGGAAGCAGAAATGGATGGAGTCTGGTATTATCTCTGATACGGTTTTATTCACACACAAGGAATGTACAAAGTCCTGCTTCTCTGAATGCCTGATAAACCAACCACAAAGGAGCAGTTTCTTAGTTCATATCACCAAGCCCCTTTAGCCAATAGACCCACAAGATCACTCTGCTTTTTTTTTCCCTAGACTCACTCTACTCTTACTGGCTGTTGCTTAGCTTTCTTGCTATTTGTCTCTGCCACTCTGTGTTCTGAGTTTCCATTTTCTGCCTCCGCTCATTCAAACTCACACACAGACACCAAAGGCATTCTCAGCAAATCCCCTCTGCCCACTCAGTCTCAATTCTGGGGCAGGTTCACCGTCCCTGATTGCCTTCGATTGGGATCACCTATTCATTGAAAGAGCTGTTCAAGTCCAATCTCAAAGAGGTTCATTATTGATGCGATCCCAAGTACCTTTCAGTGTAACATTCCTCCTGTTTTAGCTCTGCCTGTAATTCTGATAGTACTCAAAATGACAAGACCCTGAATGATCCAGGCCAAAGAGAAAGTAAATAAAAAATTTAGCAAACTAAAAATGATACAGGGTTAACGAGCCATGTATGTGCACTGTTCTTCTGTCAACATGTTTTCACATCACCAACCCAAATTAACTTAATCCCTGTTCAGACCTCTTTGAGGATTGTTTATTCCCTGACTTTCTTACAACCACCTGGGGAATCCTGATTATTTCTGTGGAATCTGGGGATACAAGCAGATCCTGCCCAATTGGTTTGAATGGAGGTTGCAGGGTTGACCTCCATAACAACTTTTCAAGCCATATCTACACAATGACAACTACACCAACAAAACCAGGGCCAGATTTAGGGGCAGATGATCCAGGTAACTGCCTAGAATGTCAGGCCTGGGAAGCTTCTGGGTGTGTGTGGGGCCAGGGGGATGTTAGTTACAAAAAAGGAAATAAGATTTTTGAAGTTAAATGTCTCGGGTGTTTTCTATGTGGATTCATTTTTCACTAGCCTCCTGGATCGTACTTTGTAGAATCTTGTGGAACCTTCCAGATTTTCTGAGAAATACATTTTTTTTCTTGAGCCTCCTAAAGTGCTGTCAGCTATGACATTGCAAATACATAAGAGGCGAGGTGTCACCAGTCAGTGAGTGTGTGAGATATAAGAACAAACTGAAGTGAAGCAAGAGCCCAGCCACCATATTGTGAATCTTGTTTTATTATGGAATTATACATGTGTATTAAGACCTGAAGAGTGTAAGTAGTAATTAAAAAAGGACATATTTAACGAGATGACAGAGATATCTATCAAAACCATATCTATGCTACAATGTACTTGTTTTGCCGTGCTTTACACACAACGTTTGATGACTAATTAAGTTTGCGAAATATAGACTTTTGCTCACCCTGTAGAAAATAAAGGATGTCCATGAAGAAGGCTTCAAGAGCTCAGTATAGGAAGTGAAATCCTCAGCTTCAATATAGTGTGAAGTAAGGGACAAATCTGACAGGGAAATATATGAAACAGAACAACACAGACCAGGCTTTAGGCAGTTGTGATCATCACAGTGCAGAAGAAATTATGGAGCAAACCATAAATGATGAAAGTCTTATTACTAAGAAATTAACAGTTTTACAAGAAAATAAGGAATGGAAATGTGAGGAAAGCGATGATGAAGCACCCAGTTTCATGGAAGTGTAAAGGAGAGTGATGATAAAGAAGAATGTGGCTCACAGGTAAAGGAGAGTAAGGACAAAGAAAAATCTGGTTTATGTGAAAAGGAGAGACATGATAAAAGAGAATCAGTCTCATATGATGACAGAAACAGCAGTGAGAAAAATTGCACACTACAAATTGATACATCAGATCCCGCTTTATGTCTGACAATCCTAAACTCTGTTGATATTGATCATACAATTTTGAATGGGTCAAGCAAAATTAAGGATATGACATCTCAAGCAAATGAGCAGAAGTAACGCTTTATCAAAGTCATCCTGTGAATCAGGGCTCAAGAACTGTGAGAAATGGCATGGAATTGGCTAGTTCACTCAAAATTAACCGAATAAGTGTTCTGTTTTTGTTGCAAAATATTTGATAAAAATGCCAAATGCTTGACCTTTCCAGGTACAATTCCTGGCATAATTTAGCTGATGCTCTGAAATGACATTAAAAGTCAACTGACCATTTTGTGGCCTACACTAAATGAATGGAAGTAAAGTCCAGGCTCAAGCTGAATTAATGCATAGACACAGAAAACCAGCACATTATTAATGTAGAAACCCAGCATGGGAGGAAAGTGCTTGAGCATCTGATCTCAATTATCCTTTTCCTCACAAAGAATAATTTGACTTTTTAGGGCTTGCCAGATAAGTTGTTCACTGAACATACCTGTAATTTCTGGTAGAGATCCTTGGCAAATATGACTGTCATGCATGAGGACTTACCTCTAGTAGTTCATAAAAAAGCAATGAATCATTTTGCAGCAAAACAATTTAAAACAAACTGATTGACCTTATGCCAGGGAAGGTGCTTGATACATATATTGAAGCAGCTTGGCAAAGTGTAGTACCACCCCATAACAATGGACTATGCTCCTGACTTTAGTTGCTGTAAAAAGATGTTTTTTGTGGTAAGACTTGTTGATCATGGCTATATCCAAAAAAAAAAACCCAACACTTTATCTGTTTCTGGTCTGTCGATGACTACCAGAAGAGGCCTAACAGAACTCTTTATGAATGTGTGGGATGAGAATAAGATAAAACTTCAGAACTCCTACAGTCAAAGCTATGGCAGCAATGTGAACATGAAGGGAAGAAACTGTGGTGTCCAGATCAGGCTCTTTCTGCTGAATCCAAGTGCTTTCTTCTTATCTTGTGGCCACCGTTTCCTCCGTCTGGTTGGGCTGGATATATCATCATCTTCCTTAGATTACATTAAATATTATACTCTCTTTGGGGTACTGCAAAGAATATATATCCTATTTTCAGCATCAGTAGCAAGTGGAAGACCCTTATGAACCTTATCTAACCATGACACTACAAAGTGGTACTCTCTGGAAGTGGCACATTGACAGCATCAGTCCAGTGAGGTACCAAGCAACTGAGGTTTATAATACTGATGGACCTGGAGCAGATGAGTAAAACTGAGGCTTGAAGGCAACATGAGACAGAAAGCCTGGAAAATCTGATCACTGACTTCCAATTTCTGAACTCAACTATGGCTTGGCACTATATCCTGTTCCAAGCAAAAGTTAAAAGGAAAGCATTATAAACTCAGTTGATGGACATTGTGACCACTGCTATTTCAATGAGACACTGCCTTGATTTTGTTGTGGCCTATGGAGACAATGGGTCTGAAGATGACATCATTACTGCCAAAGAAATGTCATTAATTTAGAAGTTGACCCTGTCTTCAAGGAAACTTGTTTTCATCAGAAGAAGATACAGTTTGGTTACAAGGGCAGAGATGAAGCGATAGGAAGCTTGGAAGAAAAATTCTCAGAGAAGGCTTTTTGCTCACTGGTACTCAGAAGACCATTGACAAAAGCGTCAGACAAATGAAGTACAATGAAAAAAGCTCAGAGTTTTTGTAGCTGCCAGTGGACAAGAAAACACTCTTGAGCAATTGTATAGACCTTCACTGCACACTGACACATGGGGAATGTTCATCTATCAATGACTAACTTGAAGAGTAACAAGAAGGGTTTCTACAGGCATGTGAACAATAAACGGGTTATCAGAGAAGGTGTGGGGCCCTTACCGGATGAGGGAGGTAACCTAGTGACAGATGATGCAGGAAAAGCTGAAGTACTCAATGCTTTTTTTGCCTCAGTCTTCACAGACAAAGTCAACTTCCCAATGATGGTCCTAGATGATGCAGTACGGGAAGGTGGAGGGCAGCCATCTGTGGGGAAGGAACAAGTTCTGAGCTATCTAGAAAAACTAGATGTGCACAAGTCCATGGGTCTGGATTTAATGCACCCCAGGGTACTGAGGGAATTCGCAGAGGTCATTGCTGAACCTTTGGCCATTATCCTTGAAGACTCTTGGAAATCGGGGGAGATACCAGATGACTGGAAGAAGGCAAACGTAGTGACCATCTTTAAAAAAGGAGAGAAGGACAATCCAGGGAACTATAGACCCGTCAGCCTTACCTCAATCCCTGGGAAAATAATGGAGGAAATCCTCAAGGAATCCATTTTGAAGCACTTGGAAGAGGGGAAAGTGATCAAAAGTAGCCAACATGGATTCACCAGGGGCAAGTCCTGCCTCACCAATCTGATCAGCTTCTATGACGACGTAACAAGCTCTGTGGACATGAGGAAATCAGTGGATGTGATATACCTTGACTTCAGCAAGGCTTTTGATATGGTCTCCCACAACATTCTTGTCCATAAGTTAAGGAAATATGGATTGGATCCCTGGACTATAAGATGGATAGAAAGCTGGCTTGATGGTCAGGCCCAATGGGTAGTGGTCAATGGCTCAATATCTGGATGGTGGTCTGTTTCAAGTGGAGTGCTGCAAGGCTCGGTTCTGGGGCCGGTGTTATTCAACATCTTTATCAATGACCTGGATGAGGGACTGGGTTGCATCCTCAGCAAGCTTGCGGATGACACAAAACTAGGGGGAGAGGTAGATACATTGGAGGGTAGAGAGAGAATCCAGAGGGACCTGGATAAATTGGACGACTGGGCCAAAAGAAATCTGATGTGGTTCAATAAAGAGAAGTGTAGAGTCCTGCACCTGGGGCAGAAGAATTCCAAACATTGTTACAGGCTGGGAACCGACTGGCTCAGCAGCAGTACGATGGAAGGGGACCTAGGGGTTATGGTGGGTGAAAGGCTGGATATGAGTAAACAGTGTGCCCTTGTAGCCAAGAAAGCTAATGGCATACTGGGGTGCATTAGGAGGAGCATTTCAAGCAGATCTAGGGAAGTAGTTATTCCTCTTTATTCGGCACTGGTGAGGCCACATCTGGAATATTGTGTCCAGTTTTGGGCCCCCTAGTATAAACAGGATGTGGATTTGCTAGAGCAGGTTCAGCGAAGGGCAACAAAAATGATTAAGGGTCTGGAGCACAAGACCTATGAGGATAGGCTGAGGGATTTGGGCTTGTTTAGTTTACAGAAGAGAAGACTTAGAGGTGATTTAATAGCAGCCTTCAACTTCCTGAAGGGGAGCTCTAAAGAGGAGAGTGAGAAATTGTTCTCAGTGGTGTCAGATGGCAGAACAAGGAGTAATGGTCAGAAGTTGAAGAGGGAAAGGTGTAGGTTAGATCCTAGGAAAAACTTCACCAGGTGGGTGGTGAAGCATTGGAATGCGTTGCCTAGAGAGGTGGTGGATTCTCCATCCCTTGAGGTTTTTAAGTCCCGGCTGGACAAGGTCCTGGCTGGGATGACTTAGTTGGGGTTGATGCTGCTTGAAGCAGGGGGCTGGACTAGATGACCTCCTGAGGTCCCTTCCAGCCCTATGATTCTGTGATTCTGCGACTAAAGACTTCTATGTTGCATTAGACAACACTCATATTTTGCTACTTGGGAAACAATTTTCATTCAAAGTTCTCCAAGTCATTCATGATGCAAAGCTAAAGAACACCTTTCCTAATATGCAGATAGCTTCGAGGAGTCTGATCACCCTGCTGATCACAATCACAAGGGGTGAGTGTAACTTTCAGATGCTCGGGCTCATCAAAACATATTTTTGTGTGACAGAGGCCGATGACAGACTGACATCACTTGCTGTTTTATTACTTTCAAATGGTCTTCTGTCAGATCCACAGTAGTGTTAGCAGCTAAGATTCCCTCAAGGTCCTGGTTTCGAAATAGATTTCAACAACTCCCTGTCTTTCCTGTGTTGAAAAGCTACCGCAGTGTGCAGCTAATATAACAGTTTCTCACCCCTGTAGCAGGTCAATTTGTTCATTGTGAACAAACAGTCTATGAACCATTTGTCCCTTGTCTACACTAACAAGTTTTTTCAGAAAATCTGGCCCTTTTTTAAAAGAACATGTGGAGCATCTACAATCAAAACATGCTCTTTTAATCGGAAATCAAAAATGCTGCTCTTCTTCCGGAAGCCCTTTTCTGCTCTCAGATCAGGAAGATCACCTTCTTTTGAAAGCTTCTTTTGAAAAAAAAAAAAAGCATGCGTAGATGGTCCGCGGGCCCTTTTTTCAAAAATGCAGTCCTCGTGGTACCAGATTTTTCAATCCCTGGCTCATTCTTTCGAAAGAAGGGAGACTTTGTGGACGCTCGCTATCGAAAGAGCAGATCTGCTGTTTTGTGTGGCTAAGGTTATGCTGACTTGAACTGCTGGCAGCAGTATGCAAATAGTGGGGGGTCTTGAAAATGCAAATTACCATTCATTTGCATATTCACTTGGGAGCAGAGGCTACTACTGCAGAAAAAAAGCGTTGTACACATGGCTCTCCCAGCAAAACACCCCATCCTTCCCCATTTTGTCAGCTGCAGAACTACTTTTGCACTGCTTTTTTTCTGCCAGCAGCAGCCTCTGCCAGGGAGTGAATATGCAAATGAGCAGTCGTGCATTTTTGAAACCTCCTATTTGCATACTGCTGCTGACAGCTCTGGTCAGTGTAACTGTAGCCTCTGTGGACGTGCTCTTTTGAAAGGAGTTTTTTTCGGAAGAGATCTTCAAAAAGAACTTCTTTTGAAAGATCTTTGTAGTGTAGACATAGCCTTGGTGTCATATAATTAAAGGGAACGCTCACAGAGTGAATTTGCCAGACACTTTTCATGGCACTGATTACAGTTATTAGGCATAATCAAATCCAAGCTGTGCCTTAGCTCAGCCACTATTTCAGCCACCCAGACTTCTGGTTCAAATTCCAGGGATCCAATCTTGCAGCTAGTTTCCCCCATTTTTGGATTGGATTCATTGCCTCAGTCTCTGTCTCTATTTGAGATTAAGTAAGGGATTCAGTTATCAATCTCCTGCTCCCTAGCTTTTTTTAACAGGCCTGGTTTAGTAACTGTTATATTTGAGCCATCATCATTTTACATATTATTACATGTTCACGTGCCAATCCCCCATGTTTGTTCAACTGCAGATTGAAACTGAAACTGTAGAGTTGATGCTTGCGCCTGCACCAGCTTTTACCCCTTCAGCTTAATGTTGTACCGTGTCCTGAACTGAGAGAGAGGCTTTCACTACGCACTGGTGGCAGTCTGTCTTGGGCATGTTTTTAATTTATGAAGTCCTTCTTTTGGGTAGCTATTCTTGTCACAGTCTAAGCATGTAGCCAAACTATTTTCTTTCATTTTTGATTATTGCAAATTTCCCTTCTTTACAAACCAAATGTATCATTGATGCAGTCACCAGTACTTCTTAGCATAAGAGTAACACTGTTGTACCATAGGTATTCAAGGAAGGTTAAAGTCGTAGCTTCCCCATGTCCAGCTTTGTGACCTCATGAACTAGTGCAAGCCAGTGGTGAGTGGGAAGACAGCGCATTCTGTCCCTCCTCCAGACAATGAGAAAACTTCCACTGATTTCAGTACTGGATCAGGCGCTCTACGGTTCTAAGGCTCACCCCACTATCTGGCCGTAAGTTGCAGTTTTGCCCCATGGAAGGAACGTGATAATGTGCCCACCCAGGAGATTGCAAAAGATGGAGTCTGGAGCTTTTCTAATACTTGAAATCCCCCAAACACATATTGTTTATAACCATCTGCTCCCTTGACTAAACAGACCAAGAGACTGCGGCAATGTGACGATCTGGAAGGTCTGTATATAGTTTTTAACTTTCATCTCAGTGCAAGGAATCAGTGATCAAAAGGTCTGACTCACAAATGACAGGGAAACCAGATCTGTACCAAAACTTCCATTTGGCTAATCTGCGATTTAGGCAACTACCTGGGCATTCAGTCAGGCTGAACTGCTCTGGGCCTTCAGTGCACGAGGGCAGTGTCCACACAGCACAATACTGCACAGAGAGCTAGTGCTCTGTGGAGTCACACCATGACGTGCCTGCAGTAACTTGCCATCTAGCCAAGCCCTAAGCTGCACATCTCAGGAACCACTTCAGAAGGACTGCGCTTCCAAGACATCCATTTAACACGAAAATCTCCTCCTACTTCCCCTTTGCTCCTGCAAGGTAGTCAGTTAGTGATGGTCTACGCCAATGCCAAATTACTACAGCTCATGTCCCCCTCCCCCTCACCAATGCTGGTGTGTTGCTACTCAGCCACTGAGTGGTGGAACTAAGGCTTCATCCTCCCCCTGCCCACCCCACACACACTCATTGGTGGGACAAGTAGGCAAGTCCACCTGCTTCTGCTACATGGTTTGATCTAAGGACTGTATAGCTCCAGGAGGGGGATACCCGAGTTCTTAATCCATGGGTGTGTGTGCCAAATTATTTTATACACTTACATATCATGCCGTTTCTTACCTATGAACTGTCCTGTATAATGTTAAATGGATATCAAGTAATGGTAAGGAGAGCACATAAACCCACTGAAATGTGTCAAACAGGAAATGATATATAGTTAGCTCCCTCCCTTCAAGGATACAGCAAGGACTTCTTTGCAGCTTTTTATGTAGAAAGCTAAGCTCTTTATCTGTAATTACCATCTGCAGAGTTTGCAACTACAGAGCAAAGTGCAGCACAGAGACTGCTGCATTTGAAATGATGTAAAACCATCAAGATCAAGGTGGGACCCATGTGAGGAAGCAGCCTCCACATTTCCTCATTTCTAATTATCGCTGTAACTGGTAACAATGAAAAACAAGAGGAATGAAGATGCAATGAACAGAGCATATGCCAAAGGGTCAGTCTGTATAGCAGAAGCTTTTCTTCTGAAATTCATGAAGATTTTTAAGTTACACAGGGAACAAAAAGCCTCTGCTGCCACAATCCTTTTATTTGAATGATCCTTAGCACTCTAAAAACAGCTCACAACAAGTTTGATATAAAAAACATGTCCCTGGGCTGAGGCAGTGCAGACTGACTACACCTGAGTCAGATTCACTTATGTATAAGCCACAAATTGGCCTCTGAACTCACAAAAGAATTCATGTAGTCTTGAAATGATAGGACAGCCACACTGCTTCTGTGAACAGGTGCAGGGGAACAAACTGGTGAGTAAATGCAACAGGGAACATGGAGGTAGGCGACATTCTCATTCCAGTCCCCTGCCTTGAAGTCCATGGACACGCTCATGCAAAAACTGCATGCTAGGAACCACGTAGTTTGAAGGATCATATGATTGCAGCTGGCAGGTACAGAACTAGGCTGTGTCTACACTAGCTCCCAGTTTCAAAGGGAGCATGGTAAGTAGGGTGTCGGGAGATTATTAATGAAGCGCTGTGGTGCATGTGCAGCACTTCACTAAGCTAATTCTCCCATGCGGCAACTTCCAAGTGTTAAACTTCAAAGTGCCGGCTTGCATGTAGCCATGTTTCACCCGCGGGTACTTCAAAATGCCCAGGCTACTTCGAAGTCCCTTTACTCCTTCAGGCACTCTGAAGTACTCGCAGGTTAATAGTCTCCTGACACCCTACTTACCATGCTCTCTTTGAAGTTGGGAGCTAGTGTAGACACAGCCCTGGTGAGCATTCTTCAGGTTGTATTATCCCTCCTACCTAAGAAGATCTGCTAACAGAAATCCCTGAAAGATTAACCTAGTCTATACTTTCAATAGCTCCAAAAGATATGTTCACACAAGATCTTCAGCTATAGAGCCTCTGGCTTTTTTCTACGTAGGGTCTCTATCGTTTCTCCATCTTACAACTGGCATTTGGGCCATGTCACGAAAGCAAGTTCTATGGTAGCTTGTCAGACCTTCCTATGCAATAACATTTTGAATATCCTATAGGTTCATTTGAAATCAATAATTTAAAGTCATTTATGCAGATTCAATTTGGTACCTAAATTATTGTTATTATGGAGATATAACTGTCACCTTGGTTAGAGGGTTTTTTTTTCCCACTTAAAGCAGCAATTCCTTAGTTTTATATGAAGAATACAGGGCACCTTCCCCAAATCTCCTATACACAACCTGTTCATGGTCTGAAGAATTTACACATCTTCTAGAACTGGAAGGGATGTCTGGAGGTGATCTAGTCCAGTCTCCTGCCCTCTTGGCAGGACCCAGCACCATCCCTGACATCTATTTGCCTTAATTAGCCTCCACAAGGATTGAACTCACAACCCAAAGTTTAGCAGGCTAATGCCCAAGCCACTGAGCTATCCCTCCCCTGCAGTGGCTCTGGCCCACGAAAGCTCGTCTAATAAACTATTTTGCTAGTCTTTAAAGTGCTACTTGACTGCTTTTTGTTTTGATAGTGTATAGACTAGCACGGCTTCCTCTCTGTTACTTATAATCTGTTCAATGATATTAAGATTTCTAGGACTTTGGAAGTGTTTATGAGTATGAGCTATCATTAATCAAATATCAGCTGTTTTTAAAAGTTTAGATTTTGTGTCTCATTTTTTCAGATTGCTCTTGGCAAACTGATGACTGAGTTTTGACACCTGAACATTGACCCTCTTGTACATGAAAGCAGCATTGAAGAAAGTGGCTGTATTTAAAGTTTCTTATTTATTTTTGATTTATCAAAATATTCATCATAATGTTTTTCTCCATCACAATGTTGACACATTTTTTTTTACTTCAAAGGAAATCCCTTGAATCTCAGTTTTCATTTTCTGAAAACAAACTGTTCTTATTTCCTCTGTTAATAAAATCTTAAGGACACAAAGTAGTGTTTTACTCACTGGCTAGCAACATTACATCTTATATTCACCATCCCCCAGTGGCTCCTTTTCCTGAAAAATAGGATCTCATTAAAAATGCCCAGGAGGTACTTCTAATATTAAAAACCCAGGGAAACTCATACACAAGAACACCATGATGTGCATCCGTACAGGCTCTGTTTATGTGCTTTCACTAAACTCTAGAAGTGGTACTGGTATATGTACGTGTAGGTTGGAATCTAATGTTTTTGTATGTTATGGCATGTTTAAGAAAGGGGAACTAGAAGTTTGACATATTATGGGGCAGAGCTAAAACAGTCTTGCAAGACTGCACAATGGTTATTCTAGAAGAGAGGTGTCTCCCCTTGGATGGAATAGTTGAAGGTATGTGTTGTCAGCTGTCTTAAAGTTTCATGTCTTTCCTTATGAGATCTTGGGTCATGTATATTAACCAATGTACAGTGTCCCTTCTTTTCATGCACCTGCCTCTGGAATTTGCACTCCATGCATCTCACAAAGCGGGTCTTTGCCCACGAAAGCTTATGGTCTAATAAATCTGTTAGTCTATAAGATGCGACAGGACTGCTCATTGGTTTTGCCGATATAGACTAACTTGACTACCCCTCTGATAAAGGGTACAGTTACGTATGAATTTTCTTGGGGGTAGTAACCAAAATAGTCTATATATTTTTCAAACGTGTAAAACAACATCGTGCTTTTTCTTACAAACTTAAATATCAAAAAGAAGATGAAATGCAGCACTCCCATCACACACAACAGGAGGGTAGGCTTGGCCTTCAGTTCTGTTGGTTTGCCGGTTTGCCTTTGTTTTGTTAAGTTATGGAGGCAGAGGTGGGTACAGGGAATGATCTTAGAAAGCAAGAACTAAGAGAAAACAATAATTGAAAAAGGAAGGGAAGGAATAAAGAGCTCCACAACTCATCCACGCACTCCCACAGAGTCAAAATCAAGCTTCCCGCAGTCACTTAATTACAAATAAACTAGTGACAGCATGACACAAAGTCCAAACTCAACCCTCCCCCTGCCTGCCCCACCCCAGTTTGGCTGCTCCTAGGTTTTGTCCTTGAGGACTGCTGAACACTCGCTGGCTTTGTGTCCCCACAGTGTCATCTGTATGTGCTATGTTGTGTATCAGACCCTAGACCCTCTCTGCCAAGAGTACCACTCTCACCTCCTCAGCTCCCAAGTAGTGTTAAGAGGCCCACTTCCTGTACTGGGTCAGCAAGAACCAATCAGCATCCTGGCAGAGTTCCAATACCTACCAGTAGGACGGCTTAAAACACGTCTAACACTGTGTTATAGTATAGAAGGGAGCTAATATAGAACAGTACCAATGGCCATGCATGGCTGGCAGTTATGGAGAGGAGCTTTACTAACCTGTGTTTAACCCAGGTATCTGACTCAATGGCTTTTTCAGTGTAATTTTCAGGCAGAAATCCTCTGCAGCCAGTCCGGTGCGAGGTACCAATCACCCAGCCATCACTAACGTCAGATTGTTGTGATCGGTCAACATATATCAGATCCCCAGTATTCAGCATTAGTTCATCAATGTTCTGAGGCTTGTACTGGAAGAGTGCTCGCAAGACCTGGCATGGGGGGATTAAAAGAGAAATGACTTTACATGCATGTCAGGTCTCATTTCCAGAATAGTAATGGTATAACTGGTGGAACATTTCAGAGACTAGCTCCTTAATTACATACCATAAATTGTTTCTCTGCTGTTGTATACAATAGCTGACTCTTTCTTCATCAGATAGAAAAAGAGTATAGTGGAACCCGAAAATAGACATTCGTTGTTCATGAAAACAGTATTTTTGTAACAAGTGTAGCATAGTTTAAAGAGTGTCAGTACTTGCAAAAATACTTCTTACTTATTTTCGTACTCCAAAATAGACAGAAATAACATTTTTCTGTTTAAGTTTGGAATTAGTTTTCTGACAGGTCTGCACATCAAACATCCATCGAGTGCAGCACTATTATTTTCCACGGATTTGAGAATATAAATTTTCAGCCTAAAGAAACTCCTTGCTTCTTAATTTATAGTGGAACTATGAATTATGCACACACACATTTTTTCATAAGAAAAAAAACCAAATCTGCTTTTGGAAGGCTTTTAAATACATGACTACAGAGGACTTCAGTAATGTTGAACACCATACCTGGTAATTTACAAAGCGCATGTCTCTTGAATACAGAGCAGCTGTCCACTGGCAGCTCTGTGCAGGGTTGATAGATTTGGCCAATTGTTCCAAAGTCTTTTGGTGGTGAGGATAAAACTTATGAGCCAGAGTAAGGTGCAGGTGCTTTGTACAGGGTTTCACCTGGCAATCTAGGAATAATGTTAGAATCCAATAAGGTCACAAAATGAAATGGTGTTTATCTAAGCTGTTTCTTTAGCCCATGAGGTATAATTTTCTACCACAGGCTTCTGCACAGCAATGCAGCAATCAAAGGCAATCTTTCTGACTATTGTTCTGTTTTCAAGTGAATATTTAAGTGGTGACATGTGCAGTTCACCTTTGCTGTTAAAAAAATAGTATTTCATTTCTTTCTGGTTCACCCAATAAACGCTCCCTTATTTTTGTTTATAAATATTACTTCTCTAAAATGAAAGTACCACCAACCAAACCCTAGTGCTAAGCCATCAGCTGGTGTACAGTGCACTTGAGCTCTGCAGTGGTATGTAACTCCATGGAGCCTGAGAGAAGTACTACCTCTCTCTGATGCAGCTGCATAGTGCCCATACTCATGGCCTTCCCACAATCTCCTTTGCACACTTGACCTGGCCTGATTGCCATACATACAAATGAGAGTGCTGGTGGATGACATCTGGGGCAGCAGTGCCTCCCAAATGGAGCGGCGAGCTGACTGCATGGGAGGAGCAGGTGGCATTATGGCTTAGGGAGAATGAATGGGACATATGATCAAGAAGAAGGTGCTTAGATAACAGCTTTGGAACAGCCTCCTCATCCTCCCACCCACAGTCCAAGTTTATCCCTTCCAAGAGGAGATAGCATTGGGGTTAAGGGTTCCAGCCACCACAATCCCTCCACCCCACACACAGGAGCAGCACCCGGTAGTGACAGCCCTAGACTCCTAGTAAACACAGTAAGCCCACGGCAGAGGAGAGGAAGTCATTCTCTCTGGAAATTGTTTGGTAGGAAATCCATGGCTCCCATCTGCAGGCACGTGAATGCTGATGTGACGAGTGCTGAGGAAAACGCTCTGATAAACAAATACAAAGATTGATCCCCCACCTCCAACCTCTTTTGTATCATGCCTTATTACACCAATTACTATCTCTAGCACTCATTAGAGGAGCAGCTATACACATCCCAGAGCTGCATAGCAAAGTCCTAAGTGGACTTCACAGAGTCTTTGGTTCTTCTCCCTTCTCCAGCATTAGAAACCTTGCTTAGAATAGACTCGTCTTTACCTCCTACTGCAGCATCAGATGGACCCCACTCTTGCAAATGCTTAAATGTTATTTTTGCCATTCTTAGCCATATTTATCAATTTGATCTGTGACATAAATGTTTATCTCAATAATCCACATTTCAGACAAGCTGTTGTCAAGGATCACCTGAAACACAGGTCCCTGAAGGGAAATATGTAACTTGGTAACAGTAAGAGATGACTAGTCTATGTGGGCATTGCTGGAATTCCCGACACATACAGATGTTTGGCTGCCTCTTGTTCTTCCTCCTTCCTTTCTTCAGAGCATGACCTTAGTCACCATAACATCACCAAAAGCAAAAGGGGCTCCTCGTCTGCCCAGAGCTGGAACTAAAATATAGAACCAGAGGATCTGATGCAATAGGAGTTTGGTTGTTATCTTTCTTCTGGGCTCATCTGTTTTCTCTTGAGTTCCCTTCCTTCCTCAGCCATGACCATAAAAGTCACCATTGTTCTAATCTCTGTTGCCAGGCATCAAATTTAGGGATAGTGATGTTTTATATGCTCGGTCCCTTTCCATTTTGGAGGCTAAGTACCTTAATACTTCACATTATGCTTCTAATGTATGCATGACTTTATTTAAAAAAAAAAAAAAGACTTGCCTAGAAACTTGTGTTTGTCAAGGCAACACAGAACAGACATCAAGCCAACCTCAGAAACCATGGAGATGACCACAGTTAAGTGCCTAATAGATACATATACATAGTATGTGGATTTTACAGATAATTCTACTCAGTAAATGCCTCAAATTGTCACTAAGTGAAGTCTTTGCTTAGATTTCTCCAAGATAATCAGAACATCGTGAGTTATTTTTATTAACTGCAATTTTATACGGCTGGTTTTCAGGAATAGATATCTTAGGCTGATATATTATGTCTGTTGTGTCAAATAAGTGAGAAGGCAGAGCTGAACTCTCCTGTCCTCCACCCCTCACTTTCCCCAGAGGTGATTGTCTCAAAACTTTGAGGGCAGAATGGTTTCATGAAGCTAATAACAAAATCTGATCCTAGTTCCATCAGAAATTTAGGAGATTCTTAAACTACCATAGTTTACAGCTGACATGGATGGTACCTGCCAAGATCGAAGCCTCGGTAGCAAAAGCCACAGCAAACTCTTTGATGACATTTGCCTGGGTATCATTAATGAAGAAACCAAGGTAGCTGATGGACGCATGTAGTGATATAGAAATGACTGGTGGGAACCAGTTTAAAAACCTGTCACCAACTTTCTTTAGGGCTTCATGTAAGAATTCCACTTTCTGGTCTTCACACTAAAAGAAAACATATGGGAAGCATTCATTACCAACCACTAGGACACCCACTGCCTCATAAACATTTCCTGCTGCACAGGTATCCAAGCCATAAAACCACTACTATAATTTGGTATTAGGTGGCACTGGCTGTCAGTAATGGTCGTACAGAGCAAGTACTGAATATTCACAGAGAGTAAATTACCTGAAATATTCCAACCTACAATAGGATTGAAGTATATTGAAGCTTGAAAATGCTGCTGTCTCTGCAAGTTTCTGTGGCTAATTCACACTTTTACACTTGACACCTTTCAAGAGCATTACATTCATTTCAAATTTATAAATGTTTATTTCCCAATAATGTCATTAATGACCACCTAGTATCACAGTGCTTGATATTTTGCTATGCAATTTGCTCTCTTTAGAGTCTCAGCAGCTTTAGAGGGTATGAACGTTTCATGAATATAATTTGTTTGTCCAGATGCTCCGCCACTGCACTTTCCACATTGCTTCTACAAATAGGTGATGAAGTTAATATTTAAGTTCTGCAAGGACATTAATGTATGACTTTGCCAGCAATGAGGGTAGCTTTCAAATTTCTCTAAACTTTTTATAGATCAGCATAGTTTTAATGACACCCATACCATCTTTCTTTTGAAGTGTACACATTTGTCCTTTTTGGAGTGGAGTGGGGTTGGGGGAAAGGCAGCACCTCACTATGCTGTTTAAATCTCTTTCAGAAAAATAAAAAACAGATTAGAGGTCAAATTTTCACAAGTGCCTAAGCTATTCTGGAGGCTAAGCTCTATTTTCAAAACTGACTTAAGGTCCTTACAATCTTACATTCCATTGATCTTCATTTAGGCGTATGTTCCTAACAGTCATTGGGCAAGTCATGCTGTAAGTACTGTAGATACAATAAACAAATACAGGTTGAACCTCTCTAGTCAGGCACCCTCAGGACCTGACCAGTGCCGAACTACAGAATTTGCGGGACTGCAGGAGGTCACTATTGTCTAACATCATTACCAACACTTCCATGGCTTACTGGACGCTTAGAAGACATTTAAGGGTAAATTACAGCTAAATAACGGCACAGAACCCTGAGAGCCGGGATTGGTGGCTGGAAACAAAATTTATGGGACCACAGGAAACTTGGCCACACCCTTGATAAAGGAACATCCAGTTAACTAAAATCATGCTGGACCACAGATGTTGCCAGATGAGAGAGTGCCAGCCTAGAGAGGCTCTACCTGTTGCACTGAATTATATTGAAGCAGAAAACAGTTGAGTGTGTATATGTAATTACTGCAATGCAAACACAGCATTATTTGCATAAGAACTCCATGCAAAATAATCCTCCAGTGTAGACAAAATTCTAAAAAGGTACTTAGGTGCCCCAATCATTTAGGCAACTTTCTTGCTTAGGACCTTTTGATGCCCCACCCTGCTCCTGGCACCTCTCTGCATTTATGCACCTAAATATGGAATTCTGGCTCTCAAGTACTTTTGAAAATAGGATTTAGGTTCCTAAATCACTTGCTCACTTTTGACTATTTTACCCCATGGCTATATAAGGTATAGAATGTGAGCTGTGGTGAGCAGGGCCGCAAATGCAGCACCAGACAACGCAGGAAGGAAAAATAAAGAAAACCAGCTTCATTTCCATAGCTATTTTTAGTATGTAGAACTTTCTCAACAGTAAACTGAGAGCAACTCCTGTTCTCCCAATCAGCACCCAAAACCATTGAGAAATTAATGCAGAGGATGTTGTGTTGATGATCTGTCTGAGGGTTTGCTTTTCTGTGCACTCTGCATATGCAACCTCTTGCCTAATCTGCATCCTCAGAAGGCAAAATGAGATACTGTTGACTGCTGCCCATGCAAAGAGATGATTTTCAAGCACAGATATGTCAGCTGCATGTATACCTTAGGTATGCAGTTACACTGACCTATTTGTACAGAGTTCAAATGATCAGACCTCAAAAAGCCTATATCCAGCCACTCTGCTCTCATGAAACTTGAAAACCTCCCTCTAATCCCTGCTTCTAGTCCATTGCATTTGTTGCCCTCATCAAACCTCAATGTCCATCATCTGAACCATTGATATTTTAAAGGTAGAGGGAAATCAACACAATCACCTTAGCCTGTGACCCAGCGTACTCTGTGATGGTTTATTCTTGCTGGGTTTTCAAAACATTTTTGAACACATTGAATTTTGCATAATCTCTTGTCCAAGTACATGTTGCATGTTATCATTTGTGCATACAAGTGTGTAAGCATACATTCTACGTGCAGACAGAAAACAATCACACCTTAATGTCTAAAAATTATAAGAGGAATTATTAGTGCAAAATAATTCTGAGAGCAAGTGAAAATACGTGATGAGAACCCAGATTTTCATCATAATTTTCTCTTAGCATGTTTTTTTTTTTTGTGCTCAATGGAATTGTTAAAGGCTTTCTTACCGTAAAGAAATCACAAAGTGTTATGTGAGGAAAAATCTCATGGGCTCTGTTCCTTGCACATTGGTCCTTGCTGTCTTTCCAAAATTCCTGCAATTTGTCATGCAAGGGGCCGGAGGGACACAAATAGAGAGCATACTCCTGAGGGATTGGATCATCCAAAGATGGATCATTACAATGAGAGTGCAACCTGAAATTGAGAGTGCATTGTACAGGGAAAGTTAGAGCGCAAATGTATACACATTCCTCCATCACGCCGACGAAGACATCCAGAATAGAAGTAAAGAAAGAAAAATTGAAACAGTTATTACATGAGCAGAAACACAATGCAATAAGAACAAATTAAAACCAGAGCTGGTAATTTTTTTCCTTAAAATATTTATTGATGGGATAAGGTCTTCCAGTTTTTTAAATGAAAATTTTCATGTATTTTTAAGGTTTAAAACAAAAACGTAATTTCCACTGTTTGAAAACAGAAAATTCATAGTATTATTTGTTTGATTTCCTCACCCCCCATTTTCTATTTTGCCACTGGAAAAGTGAGGAAAGTGCATAAGCAGCAGGAAGTGGGGGAACCAAACCACCCAAAAACTGAAAAAAAATTGGAGGCAATTTTGAAAAAAAAAATAGGTTTACAAAAATCTTCCAAAAATCAGCTGGCATTTTTCTCCACATCTAATTAAAACAACAATAGCAAAACAAAGCACCCTCCTCAAAGAAAGCCACAAATATTCAAAAACAAAAATCAAAACAGAGAAAGTATCGACTAAAAAGTCAGGCTCCAAACTGAACCAACAGTCATTTTGCTTAGGGAATTGCACTGTGATCTTCTGCCAAATTTTTCATCCCACAGTATGAAGTAATATCTGAAGGAGCTTGTTCTATAGCATGTGCTGGGATGAACATGTCATCCACTGCTTGATCTCCACTCTGGGTGTTAGAGGCAAATACATATCAGCATATTTTACACCACATGTACCCAGATCCAAAAACTCCAGAACCACCTTCTTTGTAGCATAAAGTCTAAATAAAAGTCATAACTTGTGTCAGCTCTTCCTTGCTGGAAACCACAGCAAAGAGATATATACAAAAATACTTATTTCAGCTCTGCAGTGTTCTGATTTTAAGCCCTTGTATCTGGGTGATTAAGGGTATTTGCCCAACATTTGGACCAACATCAGTTAGCTTTGTAGGAGGCATTGTTGCTGCTGCGTGCTCTTTTATCTCTCTTTGTCTCACAAATATCAGCAGAGTGTTGGTTTGAGATTTGACTCTGGCCTGGTCTGCTTTTAAAAATTAGATCAGCCCGTGAAAAAATTTGTAGCCTGAATGCCATGGCAGGGTCCAACCGAGCTCTGACGTAGACATGGCAAGGTCAAAAGAAGGCTTCATCTGTCAATTTAATTAGTGCCTCTCAGAGAGGCGGAATAACTACATTGGCGGAAACCCCCTTTTCCCTTAAAATAGGAAGCAGCTACGCTACGACTCTCCAGTGGCACAGCTGCAGTGTCAGAACTGTGACACTGTGGCAGTCAGAGTGTGAATATACTCTGAGATTTGTAATTAAAATAAATAAAATTAACAAAATAAATCAGCATCAGCAACATCTCAGTATTCTGTCATCAGCACGCGAGGTGGAGGAAAAACTTAGATGACCCAAAATTAGCAACTGACATTACCCATGGACATGCCTATCTTGGATTCTTCTTTTTAAAACTGCAAACTCTTAGTCATTCAGCTAGATTTTATAGCCTTTTCCCACCAGAGGTAGTGGTCTGTCCAATCAGTGCCTATTAACCTAATCCGTTCCAAATTCCTTTACAATTGTAATCTTTCAGCTGTTTAGTATCACCTTTTTTAGCTTTGCCTTCATATCTTCATGGGCTGAATTCTTAACCTGTCACTCTGATCTATAGTAATCATCCAGCTCTATGGGAGTGGGAGTTTTTCCATGTATGAGTGGAGAGATGAGAAGTTGGACACATTTATTACACAACGATTACTGACAATCCCCCCTTCTTTGACTGTGTCAATATTAGGGGATCATGACAGTGTCCATCCCTGACAACCAAGTAGAACCATCTGTTTTAGGAAGCAGGAGCTCTGCCCCTACTTTACTTTGCACTTTTTGCAAATAATTTTATTCCTACAAGAAACATGATCAAATAAGACTAATCCCATAAAGGAAAATAATGAGCTCAGGTCTGGTTTCATTTTTACCATGAAGTCTACTCAACTCATAGCCTGTGGGGAACCAGCCCATAAGCCAACACATTTAATTCAGTTTCTTGTGAAAGTATTCTATGAGGTACGGTAAATGATATATCATTCTTACCACTTCAAAGCTTCTTCTACTGTCTTGTGTCCTGTAGCAGCTAAAGCTTTTTGCCTAAGAAAAATGAAATGGATTCACCATGAGAAAAAAATGGATTTAGTAAGACAAAAGGTAAGAAATTCTCCTTTGATGTGCGGGCACTTTTCTTAAATACACTCTATCAACATGACTCATACAGGCCCACATTATTAGTAGATGTGGGGCCAAATAAAACCCAGGTCTAAACACTATATTGGCAAAACCAGAACTTTAAATCCAAACATTCTTTTACTTGGGATCTGGATCCAAATTTTCCTAACAGATTCAGTGTTTCAATGTTGCCCATTAGAGAGATAGACCTGAGCTACAATTTCACAGATATTGGCGCAGGTCTCTTTGTAATGTGTAATTACTGTTGTATTGGAACCAAATTATACCAAATTCAGTTTTGAGGGAAGTATGTTCCTATATGTACATGTCTTTGGGACCAAGAGTTGAGTTTCTTTGGAGATGGTTGAGGTTGGGAGAAGTCCAGCAGAGGAAGTGGAAGGTGGATGTTGCAGTCTGGCCACAGTCCTAGAACTCACTATGACTCATCTGTTTCTTTTGCTACACTCAAGAGACAACATTTGCTCCACTTGGAACAATTTTGTCTGCTTGTTGGGGGTCTTGAAGCCAAACGTATGGTATCACATTGCCTTCTGTTCAGTTCTCATACTGCATCGATCCCTGTGGTACCTGTGCATCTTCTGGCAGTGCATTAAATAATGTGGCTTGTACTTGCTCACATGCTTCTGTCCTCCTCTCCCCAGGGAGAAAATTGTATGTGGATTGGTAAATAAATAAATAACTAATTTACATAGGTATAACATGCTGTGTCTTTTTATGACTGAAGGTCAACATGGCCAAAAATATAACTTTTCCCTCATGCTCTCCCTGCTACTTTCATTCTTGAGCACTGTGGGCATGACCACAGCTCTTCCTGTCACTCAGACCATTAACCTAGTTGTCAGGTTTGACTCAGACCACTCCTTCTGTCTTGAATATATGCAAATCTTACTGATTCTTTCTGTCTAATCTCTCCAAGGTATGTCCCTTCTCATCCATCCTCACTCCTAAAACACTCACCCAGGTTCTCATCATGGCACACTTTGATTCCTGCAACATCCTTGTCCCTGGCCTTGCCAAATGCACTCTGACCTCACTCAGAACCATTCAGAATGCTGCTGTCAAGATCATTTCCCTATCTGGTTGCTTTAACCATCTCACTTCTCTCTTTGCCTTCCTCCACTGGCTTTCCTTTCTCCATAGCATCACACAAAAGCAGCTTGTTTTCACTTCCAAGGCCTCTTACAAACAATCTCTACCCTACCTACAATCTCCCGTGCACTATTCAGAGGTCAATTCTTGCCTTCTCTTTGTTAATGCCAGCCTCCATCATCCATATGTTAAATCTTCAGAAGAGCTTTTGTGCTTTCTCCCATGCAACCCCCAACCCTTAGAAAGATCTCCTGGTCAACACGTTCAAAGCCACAACTTGGCTCTCCTTTACTTCCCTCCGTAAAACTCGTCTCTGCCATTAGGCTTATAAATAAAAATGAGGCAATGGGTAGGCAGCTGGGGTACTGAGACCTCTACTTATCATACTTATCAGCATTGTCTCATTATTTACTTGTGTCAGTCTGTAGCTACCTGCTAATTCTGCTTCTATTCAGACTGTAAGCTTTTCAAGACGATGACTAGGTTTTGATGTGTCTCTGTTGTGCCTTGCACAGTGATATCCTACCCTATGACTGGGATTGCTATGAGCTCCCACCAAGCAAATACTGTAATAGACAATAAGTCAACATAATGCAAAAATGTATGCTATGTCTTCAAAGAGCTCTCAAGCAGAAAACAGAAGAGTTTGTGATTTATGCTACACAAAATAGACAATATTTGCTACACTTGGAACAATTAAAGGACTGTTTTAGAAGGAGAACAAACTAGCAGATTCCCACCAGCAAACGCTAATAACAATTACTACGGTGCAAGCTTGGAGTTGCAGGCAAGGGGTTAATGTGTTGCTGAGATACTCCGTGAATCCTATTTAGACTAGAGTACCTTTTAAACTGCTCAGATGTAATGGGGTCTTCATGTAAAAAGAAGCTCTGGCACTGCCACTCTAACTCATGCAAGATCAAGCTACCTTAAGTTATTTCCAACACAGGCTGGTTTTTGCCAGGCCAGGACTCAGTCATGGCTGAAACCAGGAATTGCAAACACATGAAAAAAAAATTAAAAATAATGGCCAAAGTTTCTAAGCTCAGAAGGTTGTTCAGTTCCAGTTTTAGGCAAAAATCCAGGCTACTGTTTAAATTATCCAGAGGTTCTGAACAGTCCAATGGTCTCCTTTACATTAGAAAGCACAAAAACGCCCCATCAGTAAAGCAATGTGTTTTAAAGATTTGAAGAATTTATGCTGCAGACCTAAATTATCAAAAACTAGCCCCTCATTTGGGGTGTCTCAATTTTTGGATGTCTGATGAGCCAGACCCTCAGACAGATTTTCAGAAGAGCTGTGCTCACAAAATTTGTAGTGACATTAAAGGTAGCACCAGGAGCTCAGAACCTCTGAAGTCAGGCCCAAGCTATCTATAGTCAGAACACAAAAAAAAGAGGGCTTTTTAATTAACTTAATACTTCTGATACCAAACCTGTTCAGACATAGTTGGTTGACACGTTGGTTTTATTTTCAATAGGAAGCCAAGGATATATATAGTAAAAAGCAGGTCATGAAGCTGTATTATCCTCAGTTTTAAATTCACTTTGGTGGATGTTTATTTCACTTTCGGTCTCTCCCCCCACAGCTCCGCTCCCTCTCACTCTCAGAAACACACACTCAAACACATGCACGCACGTGTTAATTAATTTGCAGGAAAGGGAATCAATTTTTAAAGGATGAGCTTTTCAAAAGCACATAGGAGAATTAAGCTGTTCATCTCCCTCTGAGTTGAGGCCCTAGATTCACCTACTGACCCTTTGAAAATTTCACATAAAATATGCTTATTCCACCTGAACACACTTGGGAAAAGAGTAATCTTAATACTGAGTTTTTCTTTAAGGCAGAGTCAAATCCTACCCTCTGTTATACCACTCCATCCAGGAATTCCCAGTATAACTGAGCACACCATTTGGTGCTTTTTTATTATTTTTCATGCCAATACAATTTTTGCCTCCCCTCTTCGGTGTTTAATATTTTAACATGATCTTAAACTGAGAGAAAGTACTTATGGGAGATAAAAGTTAAAATGACAGTGATGTTGAATAGGTTCATATTATATTTATAAGCAGGGAAATTATGGCATGTGAAAAGTAAACTCCGTCTCCGATGTCCTGCATATGTTAAGATGTCTTTGGTGAGTCAAAGAATCCAGCAGAGACTGAAAGGGCTCAAACTTAATTGCATTACTGCAAAAGTTCTGAATGAAAAATATGACTTGTTTGCATTAGTACTGTGGGAGATAACTGTGCATGTCAACTATTTAACACTTTGTACAATCTCTCAACCCAAAAAGTGGTTAATTATTAGATCTTAGATATTAAAAAAATGGATACACTATAGGTTTTTTAGGATGAAATCAATACTCCAACAAAATGCTATAAATGAAGCACAGAACAGGAAATCTTACCCAAATACAGAAACTATGCTGTCAACCCTGTTTTCTCAGTTTAACATGCAAGCTTTGTTCACAATTTTTGAGAAAATTCTTTTAGTATATTGAGGTAGCTACTCACGCTGTATGTGCAGGGAATCCCATAGATAAGAGAGATTCCAGTAAAGAGCAGGTGCTTCTATTTCTGACTTTGTTCAAGACCTTTGAATATAGTTGTGTTTCAGCCACTGCCATCTCTTCCACTTCACCTGTGAACGTATGTTCAGCAGAGGCAGAAAGAGAGGGAGGGAGAGGCAGCTCAGACAAAAAACCTCAAACCCCTTGTGATCTTTTTGACAAAAGCTGATATCCTGTTTGTACAGCACGTTAGGCTTTGCCTTTTTATTTTAGGGTGGTTGAAAGGCAAGAAATATGTGCAATCGTACGCCTGCAGTAGTCTGTTGCAAAGTAGGACTAACTTAGTAGAGTTCATAGTACAAATTGCTAATATCAGGGAACTGAATCTCTCACTTTCAGGTTACCATTTTAAATGTGCCCCAAAGCAGTGAGTGAGTGAGTGTGAGCTCTTGCCATCATTGATCATTCAGTGGCATAGGGGAAATGAATTCAGGCTCTGACCCTGGTTCTTAGTGGATAGATTTCCACCTCAGCACAACCGGCAGCACAGTTGGGCCCCTTGTTGTCATCCCATCACAGAGGCCAAGAATGTAATGAGCACAGAGGATGAAATATCATTTCTTTTAAAGGTGGCAGGTTTGAAGCAGGTAGATTAGTTAGGATGACCTTGATGACCTGGCAGCAGGGAGATACAGGTGTCAGTGTTCTGTGAAGCAAGTTTAAAATGGCCAGTGATGGCTCAGAAAAATTCCGCATGTGAGGGAACTCTCTACTGAATCTCTTCTGCCTCCTGTGCAGCTCTGTCCCTCCCAGCAGAAGGGGCCGGGGGAGAGGAAAGGGTATCAAGGAACAGGACAGGGTACTGCAGAGTATTCCTTTGCTATGCCTGACTCTCCACTGCTGTACAGTCCCTGAAGGTCTTTGCTCGAGTGATGTACCTTCTACATGTCTCCACACCTCATTGTAAGGTGGGAACCAGGTCCTAGAAGCTGAGAATCAAGGAACTGAGACTAGTTTCCTAACAGCCTCCTCTTAGGCATAGTGGGGACATCACATCCAGGCCTTCTGAGGCTTCACTCAGGGCAGCTGAAGACCAGACCCATGACCTCTCACAGTACATCAGGAAAAAACTAGGGGAAAAAGGAAATACAGGTTGAACTTCTCTGGTCCAGCACCCTCAGGACCTGACCAATGCTAAATGAGACAATTTGCCAAACTACAGAGGGTCAGCATTGTCTAGCACATTACTAAGACTCCCACTGCTTACTGGGCTCTCAGAAGACATTTAGGGATAAATTACAGCTAAATGACTGCACAGAACACTGTGAGCCAGGATTGGTGGCTATAAAACAAATCTTATGGAACCACGGGAAACACGGCCACACTGATGATAAGCTGACATCCAGCTAACTAAAATCATGCCATATGTTACCAGACCAGACAGTATTGGACTAGAGCGGTTCAATCTGTGTGTGTCATTTACATGCATAGGGAAGCCAATTCTGATTTCAACCACTGTTACTTCTAACTGAACCCAAACTGAACTGAGCATTTTTATCAGCTTGCTTGCTCATTTGCTTTCTTCCTAAAATGCCTCTGCTTCCTAATTCCAGCGTTGATCAGCAGCAGAACTGTCAAAATAAAGTAATAAAAATATCAGGAAATATCAGAAACGTTGTACAGTACAACTTCTTTTTCTCTTAAGGGTTCAACTCCCATCTTGCAAAGTGTGACTAACGTTTCTCTGAAACTTTTGCGATTTTTCCATCATTAGTAAATTCCACTAACTGACTAAGATATTAGCCGTCTCACTGGGGAAGTCACTTTCTCTCAGTAGCCCCAGCTTTACTTGTATCCACCCGCATTGTTCTGCACCTTGTTTCACAACCTCCTGTCTCCCCTTCAGAAAACCAGAACAAGATCAAGACTATACTGTTGTACTGACCACAGTTTTTCATTTCAGATGCTCTGGGAACTTATGAGCTGAGAGCAGGTGACATTTTCCTATTAACTCAAGTGCACAATTTTCAATATTACAGAGGTGGAATTCTTTTCAGAATTAAAATGGAGATCCTCTCTGGGGACTAGCTTTTGGTTTGATCTTTGCCTCATGCCCAGTGGGTGCATTTAGCAAAGAATACACCAAACTCACAAGGAGCAATAGAACCAGATAAAGTGTCCGGTTTGCCAAACTAGCTAGCTTTGTGAGGCCCGTTTGCCACAGCCCAGAATTCTGGCACATGCTTTTCTCCAAACACTTTATTCAGGATAGATGGAACAAGCAAGCACACCCGGGACTTAATCTTCTGAGAGTTTCCCTCTCAGACAGGTTCATGAAAAGAACCACAATATTGTCTTACCTGATTACACTGAGTAAAAGGGTTGCTGAGTCTTTGCCTTCCTTTCATGTGTAGCCATGTCATCCTAGGCTACCTGAGATCTATGACCAGATTGAATTACACAGACCACAGCAACCATGTCATTTGCTACAGTGGTTGAGCTGGCAATGCTGGGTGGTTTGATGAAAATATTTCCTGAGCAGGCTGGTTTAACAATGGCTAGACTTCCATCTGACTTATTACTATACTGAAAAGAGAACGTATTTTTGTTTTTAACCATGGCTTATCAAGAAGAGGTGAGTAACCCCTTAGGCCAAAGTAAACGATTCTCTAACATTTTGTAACTGCGTGTCATGCTTCTTAATGCTGATTTATGTTGAGAGCATGTAAAATGAAGGTATTCTTTATGTTCAGCAACCATTTGCCCTAAGATGCTTCTTCCATATTTCCCCCCTAAAAACAGTATTTTGTATAACAACACTTGATATGTTTAGTAACCAGTAATGTATACTGTAGCTGATAGAATGAGAAAAAGATTTTATTTTGATAGGTAACGCTAGCTGGTTGGTGAAAAGATATTCTGCATTCCCTAAAAATTGGTGTCAAAGCTCTGAAGTATTCTCTGTCTAAGGCAAACATTGCCTGGGCCTGATTCTAGATTTACAGCATACTACCTCCTTTGACTTCAGTGCAGTTGCTCCTGATTACACCACTGTGACTCACTATGTCATTGATTTTACAGATCCTCCAGCAGCAGATACCTTGGTTTTCTGTACCCTATACCTTCATGTGAATTATAAAATGTAAGGTTTATGTACCCAGAATTACATATTAGCCTTTTATTTTTAGTCTGTGATCTGCAAACATTTTTCAGCATAAGCTAAATGGGAAGTCAGATCAGAGCAGGCTCTGCACAGTTCATAACTCATGCTTTTACACTTACAGTAGCAATTAAAAAGCACTCTGTAGAAAGTGCTTTGACATTTAAGAAGGAACTTGTCAGAATTTTTTTTATGTGGTGAATGAATTGCTCTAAATTACTGTGGTTATAGGCAGACTTGAGCAGCATTTTAGTTTCAGTAAATTGTTGGTTAATGTTTGCTAATTAGAGAGTCATTTGTGCAAGTTTCTGAGTGCCCACACACTCACGAAAGTCAATGGGAATTAATTGCATGAGCTCCTCAAATAGCAAGCAGTCCTGTAGCACCTTAAAAACTAACAAATCTATCAGGTCATGAGCTTTCGTGGGTAAGAGCCACTTCCTCAGATTTTATAATAGATGATTGTCTGCTTCAAATTGAAGAAGTAGGTCTAACTCACAAAAGTTCATGACCTAATAAATGCATTAGTCTTTAAGGTGCTACAGGACTGCTTGTTATTTGTGTAGCTACAGACAAACACAGATGCCCCTCTGAGACTATGAGCTCCTCATTGATGCACAGAAGTAATCAGCATTTTGCAGGATGACTCCATTTTTAGGCAGAGAGCAAGCCTGAAAACTGTTCCAGGATTTGCTTGGTATCAACTGTTCATTCCGAAAGCGTGCTCAAAGCAGAGGCCCTCCGCAAAAAACAAAAGAAAACAAAATCACCACCAATAAAAAGCTGTTGGAGTGGTTTGGTCAGAAAGACTAGTTGGTTTTAAAACTGACTTCTGTTCTTTGTGGATCCAGGTACCGGAGACAAATCCCAACACCGGAAATCTTGAAATCACCTCTATTACAGAAGACATATTGCCAGTAGCTGATGTTAATTTTTTCTACAAAAGATTTTTCAGCATACAACAAGCAAAAGTAGATCCCAGTGCAAATGGACAGGGTAGGGATTCTGCATACCTTTGTAATATGTACATACTTACACAAACACAGAATACCTTTTTTTTTAATTATTGAGAAAAGTAGCATTTATTTTTCACTAGCTTCATCAGGTAAGGGTAGGCAAGGACGTTTTTTCCCTGGGCAGATGTGTTTCTACGATACTTTTGCAAGGCTGCATCATTCATATAACTTCATCCTGCTAGTTGTCGATTTAGTTCTTACTTCAGATATGACCTATTTTTGAATGTTCTGGAACCTTCCATAGCTGGAAATCACTATCATTAGAAAAAGGCAATGCAATAGAGTCGGTCGGGGATAGGACAGTTGTTGGTTACATTCTATGGCCATATATTGCTCTCATTGAAACCCGTGACAAAATGCACATTAGTTCCAATGACAGCAGAATCAGCCCCAAGGTCAGATAAAGAGATGTTCATTTATACAGACTGTTGAACTACTGTCACTCTGCAAAATATTCATCATGACACCTGAGGCCAGATAACATTTACTTAATTTCGTATTTTGTCTGTTTAAGAGATTAGCTCAGTTTTCGCTGAACGGGATTGAGTGAAACTAGATTTGTTTGTGATTTTACATGAAATGAGATGAAGTTCAGCAGTTTTGTATGAGCTTTAAATTCAAAGGGAAGATTAGTGGTAGAGTGGCCACAGCAGCACAGGTCAAGACCAAAGACCTCCCAGGTAGGTAAATGGCTAAGTTTCACACTCAATTTACACTGGATTTGGCGTAGTACCTCAAACCAGATTTTTTTTCCACAAAACCATCCATTATTTTCAGTGGAAACTGCTGTCTTTCTTGTTGAACCACTGCTGTGGATTCCTGCTCTTTAATCCATTTCACAGAAGTACCTCAACCATTGATTTGCTGTGTTATTTTCACCAAGTCAGTTAGTTCCAAGCTCACAAAAAATCACCCCTAAGTTTGGCCTTTGGTTTTCTAAATCTATAGTTCCACTTTTATGGCTTCAATTAGTCTTGCGGCAAAAGCCAGAAATCTATTACTTTATTCTTGCCCCTGAATTTATGCTTTCTGCTATTGTCTTTATATATGGGCCAGCTGTTCCAAAACATTGGCCAATTTTCTCCTTCCTTGACTTGGCCCTGCCTCTCTTTTAATCTTCAGGATCTCTCATTAACTTTCAGTCTCTCATGCTACAACCTAATTTTCAGACTTTAGGGAATGCAATATGCTGCAGCTAGACTTACTTCCTCACTGTCATAAGTGGACCTATAGCCCCTCCTTCCTCTTCACTGGATTTCAGTTGTCCTGAATACGGCGCACAATGTAGCATGCAGCCAGAGATGATGAGCATCAGAAGTATTGAGCTCATACAGAGAGATTCAGAAGACATTTGTTGGCAGTAGTTTTCTTAAGAGTGACACTCACCCATTAGGTCTTTGGCGAGATTTTTTTTTTTTGGTTCATTTCAGAGCTTTATAATCTATTTGAAAATTCTCTGTAGATCCTGCACGTATTTCAGATTTGGTTATATTAATAAGTTATAAATTTTCTTTTCTCAATGTCATTAATTTTTAGAGAGACATGTACTTTTTAATGTTTTCCTGCTTAGAAGTCACATTTGGAGCTCACTGGGGCTGAGCCTATCCAGCCTCTCACTAACAGCCCGATCCTAATTCCTCAGATCAAAGGGAGTCTTTCCTTGGATTTCAATGGTCTATGTCCCAATCCTAAAGTGCAGACCATTCCTCACAAGGTTCTGAATGCTCTCAACTCCTTTAAACAAATGAATGGAGCTGTTACATCTTGAGTCTATTTTAAAATGTGACTGTTTTCACTGAAAATGTAAGCTGGTGTTTATTTCATGGAATCTGCTGTTTCTAACTTTTTGTTTGGTTTCTAGGAGCCATCCAGCCATCTTCGAAGTGCCATGTTTTATTCTCACTAAGGTTTCTTCCGTTTATCCTTGTTTTATTACTTGTAGTAATCCTAGCCGTTGCCATTGGGCTGGGTGGTGAGTACAATTAGTTATTTATTAGGTTCTCAATTAACCATTCAGCCACTTAATTTTTCATGAGCCCCTTGCTGAAAATGGAATTAAACTGCCAGCAAAATTGTTTACTGAAATAAAAAATCCTTGTGGTGTGCTGACTTTAAATTTTATTTACCTGTATGAACAAAATGGCTCTGGCACACAAGGTGGAAGGCTGGCACAGCCTACACTCATAACACTGGGAAACCTGAAACGGTAATAATCTTTCAAGGCAAATACTGTAACTGAAGACATAACTGACCGAAACACTGATGTCAGTGATTCGACACAATGATCCCCATTAAAAACAAAAACATTGAAACAGCTTTTGTGCTTGAGGAATAAAGCCTGGATGTGGTTTCGGGCAAAGTATGCCATTTTTTCCTGTATTTTTTTTATATATACTTACAAAAGATTGACATTGCTGTGCTTGAGTGCTCTAAAGTCCTTTCCCCCAATCCAAAAAGATAAGAACAGGAAAAAAGAAGGAGCTTACTTGCACCTAGGAAGTTGCCTATGGTCATAAGTACAGACACAGAATTATTAGTGTTAGCACACATCCAGAAAATTCACAGATTTACAAGGCTGAGATATGCATTGGAGGAAACAACTCTGCACTACATCCTTGTGGAGGTTCTCCTTTCTGTCTTTGCTGATGAGGAGCCAGTCATATGTACCATACCCAGAAGCTCTCCCTAGAATGAAATGCAGACTGGGGATTAGAGAGGGTGCAAAGAAGCCATAATCAACAACAATGCTATTTCATTATAGTTGCCACTGCAAATGGATACATTTAGCAGCCCAGTGTACCAACCTCCAGACTGTGTTTCAACATTCAGCGAATGCAGGAGTTATCTTTTCATTAACACCACAGACGTGGGGCTATATAATCAAAATAAGCAAAATTATGGGTGGGTAGAAAAGGTGTCGCTAGCCTCTGTAAGATGCTGGAAATGGGTGCCGGAGAGGGATGACTTGATGATTGCCTGTTCTGTTCATTCCCCTGGGACACCTGGCATTGGCCACTGTCAGAAGACAGGATACTGGGGTAGATGGACTTTTGGTCTGTCCCAGTACGGCCATTCTCATGGTCTTAGTATCTTGTTGCATTCCTGTTAGCATGTTCTGTTTAATTCCCGGCAGTCCAGTACAACTGTATTGGGAAGTTTCGATGCAGATCGTCTTTTCAGTGTATCCAGCAATCAGCGAGGTGTGATGGTGTCTTTAACTGTAAAGGAGGAGAGGATGAGTACAGCTGTGGTAATTTTTCTTCTCTTATGGCTCACTTCTAACTGTTCTTGGTAGCCAAACATTTGGAATGCCATAGCAAAATGCGCGCTATCAAACCTGTAGGGGAGAGATGGACGGAGAGACATGAAAGCTGAGTGCGCACAATGAGATGACATGAGAGCTCAGTACAGTGACTGACCTTGCTGCCACCTGTGTGATGCGTGTTCAGGATTCCGACTCAACCCTGTAGCAACTCCCGGCGCCTCACCATCACTTTCAATGAGTCCTTCCTGTGTTGTTTTATAGTAGCTGATTGTGATGTTTTCAACAGCTGAGGGGACCATATGAACCCTAATTTTAGTGTTAGGTAGCTAGGGAAAGATGGCTTAATTTTCAAATAAGTGGATTTGTGATTTGATATTATTTACACGGTGTTTGTTTTAACAACAATTTGGAACCCTAAGCTGTGAACACAATTTTAGAAAAGGTTTGCCCTTTCCCTATTTCAACCTGCCCACCATGAATGAAACTCTTATCTTAACATTTTGGAGCTAGACAGCCACATGCAAATCCTGGCCTGGATCTCTTCCTTTCGTTTAGGAGGGTCAGGGTATGTTGTCACTCCTCACCATTCCCCATGTAAATTCTCCACAACTGGAGCTTTACAGACCACAGGGCAGAACTGTGCTTTGGAATTAGGGGAAATGTTATGTCCCACAGCATTATTCCCTAACTGTAATGCCAACAGATCAGAGAGTGAACCTGCAATCATAGGGGCCAAAGCCCTGTGCTCTACCACATGAGCTAAAGGCCAGCTGGCTCTCAGTAGAGGCTGTAGAGCACAGACTTCACTCACCCTAGTATGAGGTCTCTGTGCTTCTGGGTACTACATAATCTATTAGGCTCATAGATACCCACGGCAAAAAGGGACTAGAGTGGTCATCAACATCTGACCTCCTGCACAGTGCAGGCCACAGAACCTCCCCACCTACTCCGGGAATAGACTCCAAACTGTGGCCAAGTTACTGGGATTGTAACTTCAAGTTACAGAGAATTCATCATTCACAATAATTTTAATATCCCTGGGGCTTGTGCCCTAGCCTGCAAAGGAAGGTAACACCTCCACCCCCACGGTCTCTGCCAATCTGAGCTGAGGAAAAATTTCTTCATGATTTCCTGGTCGTGTTGGCAAGACACACCTGCAAAAGTAATTGCTAATGTAGTGACAATTACTTTTAACTGATTTATTCAAAGTCACTTGTCTAGGGCTTGAGTTTCAGAGCATCTGAAGCTCTCACTGATTCCAAATGGCAGGCACTTGCCAAGAAACTCCAAAAGTCAGACCATGAATCTCTCCATTACTACTAGAATTCTGGCAAACTTTCTGAATACTTGTCCATTTATATAGGGACTGGCCAGGTACATCAGGCTGCACTGTTGAAGCTGCATTTGCTGGGTGTCCCTTAGTATATTGTCAAGTAGTGAAGAAGGTAAAGGAAATCAGTTTTCCATTTGGGAAAAGATACAGGGGAATTATCTCAAAGAAACTAGTGTTCAGAAGAGACAAGTAGTGCAGCCAGGATAAAGCAAGAGCTACAGAAGCTACTTTGATTAGTATCTTACTGGTGCTTTTCTTGTTATTCTGCCTCCCTCAGTCAGGCTGAGTGGAAAGAAAGCAGTGCTTCAGCTGTTCATTTTTGGTTCCTGGAGGACAGTCTGCTCGGATGACTGGAATGATGAAAAGGGAAATGCTACATGTAAACGCCTGGGTTTCCCAAGGTACTGAATAATAATGAGAGAATCTCTAAATGACATTTTAAATACATTTCCCTAGTGATAAGTTCCTGCAGGAAGGCTGGCCAGGTTTGGACTCAACCCCTATCAAGCTCTATCTGCTGCATAGACCAACTTTATTCTCACAGTACTAAGATTTTAATGGCATTCCCTGTACTCTGACTAGAGTACCTGAAATTCTCTTGTATAGTGAATCTCCTCTGATTTTTATATGGTGTTAATATGACTGTACAGGTTACTAAAACAAATGATCCCTGTAATTAGGATAAAATATGATGTGACTGGCTGTGCTCCAGCCACGGGGTCACCGATGGGAGGGGGGGTGCAGAGAGACCCGCAGCCCTATGGGGTCCCCAACAGGGGCGGAGCGGAGAAACTGGCAGCCCCGTGGCTGGCTCCATTCGAGTTGGAGGGTCCCTGGTGGGGGCGGGTGGGGACGGCAGCGGCAAGAGTGGCAGCCCCACAGCTGGCTCCACTCCAGCCATGGGGTCCCTGGTGGGGGGCGGGGAGACCAGCAGGCCCCCCCCCCGTCCCAACATTCCCTCAGGCCACAGCTCCCAGTACAACCCCCCCAGCCTGCTCCCAGCACCCACCCCATCTTGTTCCCTTCCAAACCCCTTGGCTCCCCCCCCTGCACCCCCTCCCCAGTACCTCTCGTGCAGCCAGGAGGAACAAGCCACCACCTCTTCCACTTGAGCCACCTACAGGTTTTAATCTACCCTCCCTCCTGCTCATGGCCCCAAACTGCCCCAAGCCTTTAACTCCCTCCCAACTCCAGGTTCACTTACTTTTCTAAAGCAGCACCACCTGCTGCCACTCCGAACACTTGGAACCAATCAGAGACTTTTACAAGTATTTTAGTAGGAATTTAGTGTCCCTTTTACGAGTTTTCGCCTATGAGCAAAACGTTAGGAATCAATTGTGCTCCTATAGTCAGGGATGAGTGTAAAGTGACTCTGTACAATTAAGTGTGGCCAATACAGGCACAGTAGACAATTTTAAAACTTAACATTTATTAAATTTCACTAACAACTATTCAAAATGAGCTACCCACAGACCAACAATTATATGAATACATTTGAAAAAAATTCACACTGTTCTCTTGGAAAATTTGTAAAATGAAAGAAAAACAAAATATGCTAAATAAAAATAATTACATATTTTTAGTTCTACAATAAAAATTGTTTTATTCTAGCATGGGAAGAAGAAATTATGGTAATATGGCAAAAATTCTGAGCAATGAAAAATAAAAAGTTAGAACTTAGAAAATTAGCAAAGGAAAATGTATTTTCTCTGCCAAATTAAGAAGTCTCTTCTCTTCTCAGTTCTATAAAGGCATCACAAGGCATCCTTTTAGAATGATGACTGTACATTGCTTTATATACTGCTAGCATGAGACTTGTATATTTACTGCTTTGAATCTTTTAGTAATAGTCCCACTAAGTTACTTAAAAGTATTATTGGAAATTCTGAATAAGCAAACTAAGTTTATGATTTATTTGCAGTTACGTGAATTCAGATTATATGCCTGTGTCTGCAATTGAAGAAGAGTTCCAAAGACATTTTGTTTCTGACAGTCACTGGTTATCAGCCAGTCGATTGACTTCCTTATACAATGCATCACTTTTAAGGTATGTTTCAGATTGCTTGATGAAATGAAGGAAGGTTACTAAACAAATCAGTATATATGGTGATAGAAACAGTTTAAATAATGGATAAAATTGTTAATAGATTATGGTGGCTTATTTTCTCAAGAAGTTACATATTTTCTCAGGCAAGTAGGTCTTCATAAGTATAGCAGAGACCTGCCCAAGTACATACACAGCTTGTTTACTCATTACCCAAAGAATGAGCGTTCATGTGTTTTAGGAGCTTGATCCAAAGCCCACTAAAATTGAACTAAGGACTTCCTTTGACTTCTGTGGACTTTGGATCAGGCCCTCTGAATCTGTAGATATATTCTGAGTTGTATTGTATATAAACAAAGAAATGCACATACCTACACACAGGGTATTTATGCATATTATATCTAGAAAGATGCACAACACTTATTAGTATCTATTCTTTTAACTAGACCCTAAAAACAAAACCAAATATATACTGCAGAAATTTGAGAAAATGAAAGAGCATGCTTAAAAACTAACACCCCTGTCTTTTCATCTTAGAGAAGAGTGTACTTCAGGCAATGTAATCATCCTAAAGTGTTTGGGTAAGTGTTTGTGAAAATTGAAAGTAACAGGTCAAAAACTATCATCAGTTACATACACTGCAGTTGGCTAACATGGGGAAAGAATCTAAGGAAAAGCCTGGAGTACATTGCCATGTTGTAAACAGTGAGCAGTCTTTTTTTTGTTTTTTTTTTGTGATGTTCAGGAAGAACTGCCACCTGTCAGTAAAGTTTCAAGAAATTATAGTAACAGAGAGTAAGCCGCACTAGTCTATACACTATCAAAACACAAAGCAGTCAAGTAGCACTTTAAAGACTAGCAAAATAGTTTATTAGGTGAGTCTGTTCTGGTCTGGCTATGGTCTGAAGAAGTGGGTCTGTCCCACGAAAGCTCACCTAATAAACTATTTTGCTAGTCTTTAAAGTGCTACTTGACTGCTTTTTGTTTTGATAAGAAATTATAGAATGTCAGAGAAAGATGTGGGGTGAGCAGGCAATGGGGACTGGAAGCATCCATGGGGAGGATTTATATACAAGTGAGGAAGCAAATGTTTAGGGGTACTGAATGATTTCTGTCAGTGAATGGATAGTATAACTCCAGCTAATTATCACTGGGGAGGAAAAAGGGAAATTTTTGTCTCACCTATGAATTTTTATTCTGGGACCTTCCATGTCAGAGAGTGTTTAGAGTGGGACCGTCTCCATTTGCATGGCAAATAGAAGCAGATCAGATCTCAGCTCTAAGCCTGGGTATTATTCCCGGCTAGGGTCTACTCACATCTAACTTCTCTCCTTCCTTAAGAGGTTTGGATTTAACCAGAAGGACAGCAATAACCACTTTCTATTATGGGTTTCTTACAGTGCAATATAATGGCAGTCGCTGACTTGTTTTTTCCAAAAAATCATTGTTCTCGAGCCTCCTGGTCAGGCCATCCTGTAAAAAGACTAGAAGGTTCTTTGTTTCAGCTGGATTTGTCCTGATGTGGGTCCCTTCTAACATTAACATCTAAGTCCCAAGTGATACATAAACATCATAGACAGAAATTCCACCAAGACAGTAGAAGGGTGTTTGTTACCTTCTTAGAATGACTGTAGCTCCCTCCTGTCAGATGGTGTGTTTGGCAGGACTGGATTTTAGTTTAGGCTAGGCCCTGCTTGCACTGTGTTTTGTTTGTGTGAGCGTTGACAGTCTGAGAAGAAATTCCAGTTACATTTAAATCGGGTCTGAATCAGGACATGAGGCTGGAAGAGGTGGTGATTATTTTCACAGTGGCTTATACCTATACAATTGCCTTTAGCCATGTTTATTTTCATTTGTGAGGGTAGGGTGTGGGTATGAGAAGACATAAATGAGGCCTTTTAGCCTCCTTCTGAGATAAAGGGACCGCAGCCTCTGGTTGTGAATGTCTCTTCCTCATGTCATACTTCTTTTGGTTTTCCAGCTGGACTTGGATACAAATAGGTTCATCATTCATCTTCAGACCTGGCCTATGGCACACCACAAGGACAGAGAGTATAGACTGCACTCCATTGGGTTTCAGTGTGTCTTGTCAAGACAGTCAACCCTGACTTTCCTTCTTGACATAGAATTCTGAGAAAGATAGACAAAACTCCTCCCCAAGACAAGAACAAACCTATTTCTCTCAATAATGCTGAAAGTTCTCTGCCATTTTAGCAGTTATAGATATACCGCATGTTCCTGAGGAACCGTCTGCTACCAGTGAAGGAGGTAGTGTTATGATCCACAGCATAAGAAATATCTCCTCCCTCAGCCACATACTACCAAGTCATATAGGAGATGAGACAACATATCCCCTCTTCTCCAGATGGATAGCATCAGGCTGCCATTCAGTCATTTCCAAGCTTGCTGGTCTAACTCTCATTCCATCTTTACTGAATCCTCCTGTACAGTGTTTCAGCCATTTTCTTGGATCTTCTCCCGTTTTCTACCAATGAACTCTAGTCTCAGGTATCTCCCCACTGAAATTCCCTTCATCCATCCTTCATTCATACCATACCATTTCAGAGTCCTCTCTCACAGCTTCTCTGTGATAGCACAAACCTTGGTCTCATACCTAATGACATAGTTTTGTACATGATCCAGCAATATCCCCCTCTTACTGCCCTCAAACATCTCATTTCAGTGGTTTCATGTCCTCTTTGGTCATCCGTTTCTCTGGTCTGTAGAGAAGAACTGCTTTCCCCCTGGTTTTGTATAGATGTACCTCAAGTAGTCTGAGCATCCATTTATCATAAATCACTTAACTTATCTTACATCAGACTTACCCCACATTCAGCAGCCTTGCTCACAGTTCTCTGTTAATTTCTTCATTTGCTGTTAAACAGAATAGAAATCTGATTTAGGCCTGGGCCCTTGATGTTGACATTCATCTGTCCTGGTTCTCTACAAGCCACTCACATTACTTCAGTCTTTTCTTCGCTCAATTTTAGGCCACATTTTGTTGGTTTCCTCATCCAGGCATCAGTGACTTTGACCAAATTTTCTTCACTGCTGGCCACTAGCACAATATTGTTTGTGTAAATCAATTTTGTACCACCTTCCTTTTGGATTTGCTTACTTATGAAGTACATCTCCCCATCCACACAGAGTGTGGTACTAGGTCCAGGTACGGCTCCCGAATAGTTGGTGGAAATGCATCATCACCCAAGCAATGGCCCTGGCAGGTCAGCCTTCAATTTCAAGGATTCCACTTGTGTGGAGGATCCATTATCACCCCATCATGGATTGTCACAGCAGCCCACTGTGTTTATGAGTAAGTAACTATTTATTTGTTTTGCCTCCATATACCTGGCTGAGTCAACTTGAGGGGCAGATGCTTTTAGGCAGGAGATGAATAACGGAAAAAGAGCGACAAATGACTTTGAAGAAAAGTTCTGCACAGGAGAGAAGCATTATCCTTTTTTACTGATTTATTCCATATTATTTTATCATGTTGCATGCCAGTATCGGAAGGCTCTTCTCTTCGCTTCGAGGAACTCACAGTTTAAGGATCTGTGACTTGGCCAGTACTCATTAGAGAATCAGTAGTACAGCCAGTAGTAGGACACACATCGCTTGAGTCCCAATCCAGCACATTAGCTAACCCATAATTAGCATCACAGGCTAAATCCTAGGAGAGATTGGAATTACTGCCTGCCTTGAAGGCCAACAGACCTGGATAGTGGTGAACAAGTGAGTTCCAGAATGAGGGTCCTGCTCCAGAAAATGCCCTGCTACCAGCCACCTTAAATAAATCCAGTGACTTGAGTACCGAACTGGTCTCAACCAGTCTGGTGTCACACCGGGAGAGAGGTGGTTTTTCAAGTAGGCAGGATGCAAAACCACATAAGTCTTTGTAGAAAGAATCAACACTTTACTCGGCGCCAGAAAGAGAGCGAGTACAGCTTTTGGCGCATTAGCGTAATTTGCTAGATATGTACTCAGCTAGTCACTGTACACCATCTCTCTAAGTTGCTAGGGGGTGCTTGACTCCCACTCCACCCCAGGCTGTACCCCTACTCCTCCCCTCTCCTCCAGCCCCCACACCATCACCCCTCTCCATCCCTGCCGGGCTCCATTCTGCCCTTTCCCTTGAGACTGACCTGCCCTTGCTAATCCACCCCCACCCCAGTGCCTCCTGCATGCAGCTGAAGGCAGGAGACACTGGAGGAAGGAGAAGGAGCTCATCAGGGGGCTGCTGGTGGGTGCTGAGCACCCACTATTATTTTTCTTCATTGTACCAGAGATGGAGCACCCACAGAATCAGAGCCTATTCCTGTGTGTATGTTTGTGTATGAAGTGAAGTTTAAAACACGGCTGATTCGTGTTTGAATATTTGATAAGTAGGATAGATTACAAGCATTCTGATTCCTGTTAATTTTGCATGCAGGCTCAGTAGACAACTTTCAAACTTAACATGTTAAAGTTTTCTCCTTCTCTCTCACCTCTTTGTTTCAGTTTGTACTTGCCTAGCTCATGGAGTGTGCAGGTGGGTTTTGTGACTCAACAAGACACTTCAGTTAATCCATATTCAGTGGAAAAAATTATATACCACAGAAATTATAAACCGAAGACAATGGGGAATGATATAGCACTGATGAAGCTGGCAGCGCCACTTGCTCTCAATGGTAATTTTTCCTCTTTCTTTGTTCCTTTTTTTTAAATTAAAAGTTAGAGGGAATTTCTAATAATGCAGCCTAGTGAAGCCTCTGAAACAGAAATGTGCCTGAATCAGAATACTGGGGAGAAATCCTGGCTCCTTGGAAGTCAGTGCAAAACTCCTGTTCTCTTTAGTGGGGAACCGCTAATGAATTCTGGGGAAGCTGAGATCCAATCCACATGTCTATATTTGGCCTTATAACAGGAACATCCCCCACCCCACCACTGTCAAACTGCTGCAGAAGTTTGGATTTGGATCCAAACTGTATCTGAACTTTGAAGGGCAGGCTCCTTTCTGCTTCAAAGCAGGGACAAGACAGAGCTGTTTGCTCAGATGTTATCATCTCAAAAGCCATGACTCAATGCCTATTGAAATTAATAGAGAAAGTCCCACTGATTTCCATGGGTGTTGGATTAGGCTTACAGTGAGATGGAGTAGTCCCAAAATATCTAATACTAGGATATATCCGACGCTTAATATAGCTAATTCACATGGAAATGAATATTAAGTGACACAAACTAGTTTTTAAAAATATTGCCAGTCCATTTATATACTGTTTACAGGGGGTTACCATTTTAATGCATGAATATCAGAGCCATGTGGGATGCTGGAAATCACGCAAAGGGAGGAAGGTACTTAACCTGAACCATTTACTGTTACTCTTCCCAACTTGTTTTCTTATCACTGATAGAGCAAGCTAGCCTCTCCCCCGGCTTCCATCTCACAGCTAAAATTGCCTGGAGCTCCCCCATAAACTCAGAGTATTAACATTTCAGAGAAGAGTCAAGACAATTAAAGAGATGGGTTAAAAATAAAAACAAAACAAACATCACTGTTACTTCAAATCAGGGTGCCAACTTCAGTTGACACAGCTGGTGAACCAAAATACAGCGACCTTGGTAGAAAGAGCCCATTCTGCTGTTCTCACCTAATCTCCCCTTCAAAGATGGTGCCTTTCTTCCTGAGGGAAAAGCTACAAATGTTGTCAGGTCTCAAATCCACGTTTTCTAGCTCCCCAAATGGCTTTTCTTTATAAGTTATTTCTACTCTATGGTTATATGAAAATAATGCGTCGGTTCTTCCCTCAAAAATCTCAACTACCATATTTGTTAAAAAATAGGTTAGAATTACCATCAACTTTATAAAATGTCTGCAGTACATGACACTCTCTGAATTTTACTCACAATATGACTACAACAACTGGAAGGTAGACAGGCCTGCTGACAGGGGCAAAGTACGGAGGGGATGTAAAGAGGGCATTTGCTGTGGGGCCTGGAGCTCTGGTCACCACTGCTAGTGATAGTTTGGCTTTAAGGGTGTATAGCGGGGAGTGGTGCCGTAATCTGAGCAGTACTAAGGGCTAACTGCCTTAGATCCCGCCCCTTCTGGGGCACAGAACCAGGCCCCCCTCCCACCTTGCCCCGAGGCTCGTGGTGGCTGTCAGCCCCTCTGCATGTAGAGAACTTGGAAGGCTCCATATTGTGACCAGATGCTTAGCATGAGACAATTTCAGGGTGGAAAACTGAACTGTTTATGAGCTCTGAAGTGATACTGGTACTTTTACAGTGAAAAATTCCCCTTAGTGACAGTTCATGTAAAAATGCTGCGGTCTCCAGCTGCAGACATACAGTGGTACCGCAGTCAGCAGTAAAGTGCATCAAATAAATAGCACAGCATTTAAGGTCCCACATCCTAAACTGCCTGAAGGAAGATAAAATCACTTGCAGAGCCATGAGAATTTAGTCAGTAGAGGGCAGTGATGTGCTCCCATGACATATATGTTACTAAAAAGGTCTGGCTATTGATCTGAAGAAGCGGGTCTGTCCCACGAAAGCTCATCACCTAATAAATTAATTTGTTAGTCTTTAAAGTGCTACTTGGCTGCTTTTTTGTTTTGATAGTATATAGACTAGCACAGCGACCTCTCTGATACTGCTACTAAATAGGTACTTTAGCAGGTGAGGTGGTATCATAGTTTTATGAGATGCTGATGTGGATTTTATTTGCGGTAGAAGACAATTCTAATTTCTAGATTGTTTTTCGTTACGTGTGCAACCCTTCGGCCAGAGGGAGCTGGTAACAACTGGGGCCATGTTCAGCATGCAGGGGGTCCTTTTAAACAGGGCAACATGGAAAGCTCAGGCAACACTGAGCCCCCATACAATAACCTGGGAAAATTACACACTACCCTGGAGGCCTCTGAGGGGCAGTACTTCCCCATGGGCAAGCACTGAGCCTGAAGGGAGAAAGGAAAGGAGAGAAGTCACTCCACATTAATTAGGGAAGAGACTGCAAGCAGGATTCCCACCTCAGAGTGGAGGAGCAGTCTTCTTTTCTGTCTCTCTCTCTGCTGCCCCACTACAAGCCACTCACAATGGCTGCCTTTGGTGTGAGAGAGGACTTAGGGCTGAGAGCAGTAGCTGTGTGAGTTCACCTCCCAGCCAGGGAAGAAGGCATCTGGCTTGGTCTGTATTTTGAGCACTTGCTCTGGTCGGCCATCTTGCCAGCTGCTGTTCCTTGCTGCCTGGTCGCTCCCACTAGCCAACAACTCATCACTTTCGCTGGCGGCTCATCAGTCACTTTCTCCTGCCACCTGCCTTCCTGCTGTGACCTCAGGTCAGTCTCGGTGATTTTTAGCTCATAGCAGTCACAGCACAGACACTGCTCTGCCACAAATCTTTTCAGCTCTTACTGGGTATGTAAAATATCAAAAGGCTCCTAAAGAAGCTTCTTCAGCTCTGTCTTTGAAGAGCAGGGAGCAATGGGTTCAACTAGTCCAGGGAACTCCCGGGAGAGTCCACCCCTCCTAGCTGGGCACCTCCCCCACCCCACACCTGTCTGCTTTCACAGGGATCTGGCCTTTGAGCCCCTGGCTTAGACTGGTCTTTCCAGTTCAGGGTGACCCCTTCATTTGGGGCTTGCTAAACTAGTTGTGCTTCTCTTCACTCAGACAATACCCGCAACATTGATACCAACATTTCACTACCCCGGCGGTCAGTACCAAAGTGTTTGGTAACCCAACAGCTGTCAAAGTGGATCACTTGGCATTACACAGCTCCTGTCTGTAAGAAACATGTTCAGAATAAGTGCGTTCATGTAAATGCAGTTTGCTCCTGAAGTCTCTCCTTCTCCCCAGCTACCTGTCAGAGGAGTTCAGGCACATCCTCTTTATACATGTTTACCTCAAGGCAAATATTGAAGCCCTTACACATCCCATAAAATTCTCCTTGAAGTAAAGACTGAGTAATTATAATCATAATGACAAACCCTTGCAGATTTGGAATTATAAAAGCTTTATGAGTTGTTCCTATCAAATACCCGTTTAGTGCAGCTTCAGCCTTTCTGAAGTCACGCTTTCTTGTTGTAAATGTGGCAAGACATATCTTCCGCCGGTGTAAACTGATTTATGCCAGTCGAGGACCTGAGCCAATTATATACTAGCAAACTGACCCTACAGTACTCGGGTATTTAAGTGAAGTAAGGTTTTTTTCCCCTGCCTTTCTCTTCCCCTGGTTCCTTCTGGGCTAAGGAAAAAAGCCATGGCCCCATTCCTGGCTCTGGCCCTGGCTTTTTTCCCTGGCTGAGCAGAAGCAGGGGGTGGGCAGGGACATGGCTGTGCCTTTTTGCCATGGCCTGCTGGTAACAGGGAGAGGGAAGGGGTTGGGGCCATGGGTTTTTCCTCAAACCTGGCATAGCAGCAGTGTGGGGGCTGGGGCTGGGCTCTTTCTTTCTGGCCCCAGCATGAACTGCAGTGGGTGGAGGCAGGACCCATATGGCTATGGCATATTGGGAGAGGGGGGTGCTAATTGTGCGGGGAAGTTGCAGGGGGCAGAAGGGCTCTCCCTGAAGAGAGCTGTAGCTGAGTGCTGAATGGGGGTAGGGTTGAGGTAGAGGAGCACTTACCTTTCCTGGCAGGGTGAAAAGCCCTGGCTCTACATGACCACAGTTTTCCTGCTGCGGCTGCCCCCAGTGGTCACTCTGCAGTACAGCTGTTCCCTGCGCTCACCCACCGTGTTGAGTCTGAAGTATGTTGTCCCCTCCTGTCTGTCCTCTTCCTTTTCCCTGTTCTGGGAAATCCTAAGATTTCAGGCATTTCTCACTTTCCAGGCACAACCAAACACTACGCTTGGTTTCAGTGAGGGTAAGAGGAAGCTGCATAGCAAATGTCATGGTCATAACTCTTATGGTTTAAGAGAATTTCTTGAACACACATAGCACAGATGAACAGACACTCTTAAATACATAGTAAATGTAATAATAGCAACAATGGCACAGAGCTCTTACATAGCATTTTTTATCAGTAGATCTAAAAGCATTTTACAAAGGAGGTCAGTATCGGATATATGGGATTAAACATATGCACTTAAGTCCCCACATCTGCATGTAGGTCTCTCTCTTTGTGTTTCAAGAGCAATTGTTTCTTTTCTAATAGGCCTGACAGAGCCGATTTGTCTGCCTAATTTTGGTGAACATTTTCCAGATGGGAAAATGTGCTGGATATCTGGATGGGGAGCTACAGCAGAAGGAAGTAAGTATTTTTAATGTCCATTATAAATATTATGCACTAAAAATATCATTTGCAGTAAGCACTGTGTTTGGCAGTTGCAGTATGCAACATTAAATCTTCTGAAAAATCTTGAAAACAAAGCTAATTCTAAGTATAGCAACAATCTTGGATAAATTTCACTCACATGCAGAAGATCCAAACAAGTCACATGCAACACTTGAAACCTCCAATTAGGTCTACACATTTCATTTCTAGCAAATACCACCCAGAATAGCATTATTTTATCTAATTTGATTGTCTTCATTGTTTATAACCTCAAGCAGAGAAGTACAGCATGATTCCAAGAACCAAACGTAGATTGTCTGCATAGATGTACGTTATTGCTGGCTGAATGATAAAACATATACCTGTGAATGGGAGTTCACTTTACTATGAATGATGGAGATCATCATTTTTATTAACCACATCATAAAAGTGAAAGTTTTTGAATAGTCTCTCACACTGGAAGAGCAATTAATCACTGTTCATTAGTTTAAAGTTTAAAATGTTTCAATCATTCAGTCAGAGAGCAGCCGAGCTGTGGAACCAAGTTAAAGTCAGGGTAATAGAAGTCCTAGAAAAAGCAGTAGAAGAGAGAGAGGCAACCAACCACGCAGTGTGAACAGCAGACAGCCAAACAAACCAAAAAGTTTGTTAACAATCCAAACTGTGGAAACAATTTATCCAAACAATTTGGTCCATGGTTACAAATTATGAATCTACTAAAAAAATAATCTGATTTAGTTTGCAAACAATTTGCATATTAAACAAGGGGCTGAATTACCACATAGTGCACACAATAAATAAAAAGCAGTCAAGTAGCACTTTAAAGACTAGCAAAATGGTTTATTAGGTGAGCTTTCGTGGGAGAGACCCACTTCTTCAGACCATAGCCAGACCAGAACAGGCTCAATATTTAAGACACAGAGAACCAAAAACAGTAAGCAAGGAGGACAAATCAGAAAAAGATAATCAAGGTGAGCAAATCAGAGAGTGGAGGGGTGAGGGGGGGGAAGGTCAAGAATTAGACTGAGCCAAGTAAGCAGACAAGCCCCTATAGTGACTCAGAAAGTTCCCATCACGATTTAAACCATGTGTTAATGTGCCGAATTTGAATATAAAAGCCAGCTCGGCTGTTTCTCTTTCCAAAACGGTGCGATAATTCCTTTTCAGTAACACACATACCTTTAGGTCATTGACAGAATGCCCCATTCCATTAAAATATTGACTAACTGGTTTGTGGCTCTGGAGCGTTTTGATTTCTGTTTTGTGCCCATTGACCCTTTGTCTAAGGGAGTTAGAAGTCTGTCCAATATACAAAGCATCTGGGCATTGTTGGCACATGATGGCATATATGATGTTAGTAGAGGAGCATGAGAAAGTGCCTGTGACTCTGTGAGTAACCTGGTTAGGTCCAGTGATGGTATTTCCAGAGAAGATATGTGGACAAAGCTGGCAGCGGGCTTTGTTGCAGGGAAAGGTTTCAGGACTGGTATTCCTGGGGTAATATGCTAATATATTTATGGCTGACCTGGAACAATGATTCCTCAGCTCTCGTCCCCTATTACCACTCCTCTACTTAAGATACATTGATGACATCTTTATGATTTGGACCCATGGTACAGAGGCTCTAGAGGAATTCCACAGAGACTTTAACAATCTACACCCCACCATCAACTTATGCCTTGATTACAACATGCAAGAGATACATTTCCTGGACACTACAGTACTAATCAAGGATGGCCTGATCGGTACCACACTGTACCGAAAACCTACTGATCGCTATACTCATCTACACCCTTCTAGTTTCCATCCTGCACACGTGACTAGATCCATTGTTTACAGTCAAGCTCTTAGGTACAATTGCATTTGCTCTGATCCAACTGACAGAGACCAAAACCTGCAAGAACTTTACCAAATATTCATAAACCTGAATTACCCACCAGGAGAAGTAAAAAAACAAATCGACAGGGCCAGACGAATATCCAGAGACCAGCTACTCCAAGATTGGCCCAAAAAAGCCAAGAACAGAACACCACTGGTCATCACCTACAGCCCCCAACTCAGACTACTGCAATGAATTATTAAAGACCTACAACCTCTCTATAGGGGCTTGTCTGCATACTTGGCTCAATCTAATTCTTGACCTTCCCCCCCACCCACTCTCTGATTTGCTCACCTTGATTATCTTTTTCTGATTTGTCCTCCTTGCTCACTGTTTTTGGTTCTCTGTGCCTTAAATAGTGAGTCTGTTCTGGTCTGGCTATGGTCTGAAGAAGTGGGTCTGTCCCACGAAAGCTCACCTAATAAACCATTTTGCGAGTCTTTAAAGTGCTACTTGACTGCTTTTTGTTTTGATAGTGTATAGACTAGCACGACTTCCTATTTGTTACTATTCATCACACAATGAATAGTTTGACTAGCTCTAGAGTTCATTATATCATCAGTTGTTAAGCTGTAGGATCAAACAATGTACAACTTTCACAGCTGTATGTTTGTAGCTCATGATTGGGTAATGTAGGCAAGTGAACCAATGTTTAGATTTCCTGTTTGTGTATTATCAAGTTAAGGTTAAATCACAGTCATATATCCTTACCTTCCTGATACTTCATATCCTGTAACCTTTGCTCTTTACTAAAGGCCATGGGTTTCAAGGAAATAATAGCACTGTAAAAAATGTAGAACTCTAAAAAGAGAATTATCTATATTTTTAAACAGGTGATACGTCAGAGACCATGAATTTTGCCGGTGTTCCTTTGATTTCTAATAAGGTTTGCAATCACAGGGATGTCTATGGGGGAATTGTAACTTCTTCGATGCTTTGTGCAGGTTTTTTAAAGGGAGGTGTGGACACCTGCCAGGTATGGATGATTTTTAACTACAGTTGCATTGGTTAACACTGTTTGTAAAAATAAGAGTAATACATTATCAGGAGACAACTCCCAGCCTAACTCTCAGCAAACCTTTGCAAATATTTACTATGTGCATATATGAGATACTGTGACTGCTTGCATTCATAATGTACACCTCCCTTTCTTCTTTTAATGTGTGCACTTTATCAGCAGCTACAGAAGGTAAATTTACAGTTCTCTAAAGAAAAATGTACTTCACATATTTCCAGACTTTTCTTAGTGTTCTTAAGTGTGGTGCCAAGCACTCTAACCTGCTCACAACCACTGGCAAGATAAAGAGTTCTAATTTACACCAGCTCATAAGACTTGCAAAGGCAGAAACCCCATCATTAACATACAGCAACCAGAGCATTTCACTTGCTGACTGACTAGTGGGAAATGTGTAAACCGGGAAGAGAACTTGATCAGGTAAAAACTAAAAAGAGAAATTTCAGAGGATTGGTAATGAACTATGGAGTATTTCACAATACCTATCAATCACTGATTCAAATTCAGCCCAGGTTAGTGACCAAAAGTCATTAGTTATTTGTATTATGGGAGCAACCACAGGAGCAATGAATTATGAAGTGTGTTTGACAAAGAGTCCTGCTATATGGCCAGTGATCACAGAGTTACTAAAAATTTTGATGGCACAGTAAGATCTCCAGTAATGGACATACACTGAAAACCCAACCAGGCCATCATAAAGACTAGCTAGTGTTTGACCTAGCTGGCCTTTGATCTGAAAGGAGGTAATCTTTTTGATATGATCATGAAGATGAACACCCACAATGTACTATGTGTTGTCTAAATATAGAGTAAAACCAGTAATATTACCCTGTTCTCAGAAGCTCTCAAATGAAGGGCAATGGAAAAAGATGAAATATACCAGTTTACTAGCCTTGCTGTTTGCATTGAATAGTTATGCTTGGATGCAGCATCCCCAGACACAAAGAGCTCCTTCTGGAACTGCTCACAGTGTTGAGTTACATAGCAAAAGAAATGGGCTTAAAAGATGTGGGATAGTTAGAGTGCCTTCAAGTATTGTCACCATCATTGAATCATGGACATACTAGTAGCACTGTAGATCAAGAATTTGACTATTTGAATCTATTATTTGGTGTTCATAGCAGAACGGGAATGCCCATATAGTTTTAGTTGGTTCCTAGACAGTGTCATAATAAACAAAGGGCACACTACCAGGAAAAGAAGCAGCACTTTAGACTCACCGAGTCAGGGAACCCTAATTTGCAATTTCATAGCTGGCATTTCCAGTAGTGAATCATTCTTGATGGGTCCTCTTGGGCCACAACCTACCTACATGTAAATTGATATTTGTGGATTTCCCAAGGCTCCCAAGAGCAGTTAGGAAAAGCAGGTACCCAGTACTCATGCATCTCTAAATAGACTCTATATCCACATAACCAAGAGAATCCTGAAGTAATATTTGTTCCAACATCAAAAAGACCCAATATGTGGATTTAAATTCAGGGCTCCGATCTCTCAAACTGTTAAACAATGAGCAAATCATAGGCAAAAAGTACCCCACAATTATAAGAACACTGAACACTACTAGTGCATACTCTGGAAGATTTTCATTTGACTAATTGCATGTGTGTGATGGGTGAATAGAGCAGAACAAAAAAAAATGAGCATTGCCATCCCATGAGAAAATATTTGATTTGGAACTTTCAGGATTTTACATCAAAACAAAACATTGCAGTGTTTCTGAATAGAAATGTTGTAGTTTCATTTGTTGAATTGACCCAGAATACTTGACTTCAAGTCAGTTCAACATTAAACTACATTTCCCTAGTACAGTGCCTTTTCTTATGGGAGCTATAGTTCAAGTTGCCAGATGACTCCATTCATCTCTATGGACCTGGACTACATTTCTCGTATGGCTCAGATCGTCAAGTGACTTCTGTCATGCAATATGTCACTCTGTGAGAATACTGTTGCATCATAGGCGATGTGGTCCAGCCATGGAGCACAGTCTATAAAACAGAATGGGGAGCTAAATGACCACTCTCATCAGGCAATGCAACAAAGTAGGGAAATGCAGTTGAAAGTTGAACTGACTCTAAATAAAAATTGTTAGACATTCGGTTTATTCAACAACTCAAAATATGCTAATTCAAGTTGAACAAATCCAAAACAAAATATTTCATATTGACTTTGCTACTTTAAAGAAAATAAAAATGTTGATTTTGTGGAAACTGTGCTGTCACAAAATCATTCCCATTGATAATTAACTACCAGTTGTTAACACCTACAACACCTTTGTATGCATGAATAAGAATTGGCAGAGCACACTTTGTCACAGCAAAGAGGAGAAGTTATTTCATGGATACCTGTCTACCCCATAGAAAAACCACTAGTTTGTGAAAGTCCAAGTCTCCAAATTTGTTTCCTTCATAATATTCAGAAGAGAGAGAGACATCAAGAAACTATTTTAACCAGTAGTATTTGCTGCACTCCAAAGTAAATAGCCACTCTAACTGTTTGTGTTTTATTTATTTTGGTCTTTCAGGGAGATAGCGGGGGACCCTTGGCATGTAAAGATATGAACGTCTGGAAGCTAGTGGGAACTACCAGCTTTGGGATGGGCTGTGCAGAAGTAAATAAACCAGGAGTCTACAGTCGTACCACCTCATTTCTTGACTGGATACATGAACAAATGGAGGTTTGTTTTTTTCCACCTGTTTTGTGTCCGGTAATGAAATTTTGCTCTTACTTCAAGTAGGTATGGCACTAGACAATGCAGTATGGGAAGGAGGTGTGCAGCCTTGGGTGGAGAAAGAACAGGTTAAGAACTACTTAGAAAAGCTAGTGTTACACAGCTCCATGGGTCTGGATTTAATGCATCCAAGGGTACTGAGGGAATTGGCAGATGTCATTGCAGAGTCTTTGGCCATTAACTTTGAAAACTCATGGAGATCAGGAGATATCCTAGATGACTGAAAAAAGGCAAATGTAATGCCTATCTTTTAAAAAGAAAAGAAGGCCAATGCAGGAAACTATAGATCAGCCCTATCTCAGTCCCTGGAAAAATCATGGAGGGGATCCTAAAGGAATCCATTTTGGAGCACTTGGAAGAGGGACAGTGATCAAGAGTAGTCTGAATGGATTCACCAAGGGCAAGTCATGCCTGACCAATCTGATTAGCTTCTATGATGAGGTAACTGACTCTATGGACATGGGGAAGTCAGTGGATGTTATATAACTTGACTTTAGCAAGGCTTTTGATACAGTCTCCAACAACATTTTTGTCCATAAGTTGAGGAAGTATGGATTGGATCCATGGACTGTAAGAGGGATAGAAAGCTGGTTTGACAGACAGGCCCAACGGGTAGTAATCAATGGCTCAATGTCTGGTTGGCAGTTGGGTTCACGTGGAGTGCCCCAAGCATCAGTTCCAGGGCCAGTACTGTTCAACATCTTCATTAATGACCCGGACGAAGGGATGGACTGCACCCTCCGCAAATTTGCAGATGTCACTAAGCTCGGGGGTCAGGTAGATACATTGGAGGGTAAGGATAGCGTCCATAGGGTCCAGAGTGACCTAGACAAATTGGAGGATTGGGCCAAGATAAATTTGATGACATTCATCAAGGAGACGTGCAGAGTCATGCACTTGAGACGGAAGAATTCCAAGCAGTGTTACAGGCTGGGGACCCACTGGCTAAGTAGCAGTGCAGCAGAGAAGGATCTGGGGATTATGATGGATGAAAGTCCGGATATGAGTCAACAGGGTGCCCTTGTAGCCAAAAAGGCTAATGGCATATTTGGAGTTCATTAGGAGAAGCTTTTCCAGCAGACCTACAGAAGTTGTTATTCCCCTCTTCTCAGCACTGGTGAGGCCACATCTGGAGTATTGCATCCAGTTCTGGCACTCCCCCCCACACCCCGCCCCCGCAATATAGAAAAGCTGTTGACACACTGGAGAGGGTTCAGCAGAGGGCAACAAAAATGATTAAGGGGCTGGAGCATGTGAACTATGAGGAGAGGCTGCAGGATTTGGGCTTATTTAGTTTGCAGAAGAGAAGGCTGGGGGGCAATTTGATAGCAACCTTTAACTTCCTGAAAGGGGGTTCTACAGAGGATGGAGAGAGACTGTTCTCAGTAGTGGCAGATGGCAGAACAAGGAGCAATGGTCTGAAGTTACAGAGGGAGAGGTGTATGTTGGATATTAGGAAAAACTATTTCACCAGGAGGGTAGTAAAGTACTAGAATGTGTTACCAAGAGAGGTCATGGAATCTCTATCCCTAGAGGTTTTTAAGTCCCATCTTGACAAAGTCCTGACTGGGATGATTTAGTTGGGGTTGATCCTGCTTTCGGCAAGAGGCTGGACTAGATGACCTCCTGAGGTCCCTTCCAGCTCTAGAATTCTATGAATCTATGAAGTCTATTGATCAGAACAGGACGGCTCCAATAATGCCTGAAAAGGCAATGCAGCTCCCTACTGGAGCAGTCAACAAGTTAGTTGTGGCTGGAGACACAAAGAAAATAGAAGGGATGAACACATGGGATAACTAGCAGGCAATGTCAGGAGGCTGCTTTGTTTCTCTAAGGCTACGTCTACACATGAAGCCAACATCGAAATAGTCTATTTCGATGAATAACGTCTACACGTCCTCCAGGGCTGGCAACGTCGACGTTCAACTTCGACGTTGCGCGGCACCACATCGAAATAGGCGCTGCGAGGGAACGTCTACACGTCAAAGTAGCACACATCGAAATAAGGGAGCCAGGCACAGCTGCAGACAGGGTCACGGGGCGGACTCAACAGCAAGTCGCTCCCTTAAAGGGCCCCTCCCAGACACACTTTCATTAAACAGTGCAAGATACACAGAGCCAACAACTAGTTGCAGACCCTGTATATGCAGCACGGACCCCCAGCTGCAGCAGCAGCAGCCAGAAGCCCTGGGCTAAGGGCTGCTGCCCACGGTGACCACAGAGCCCCGCAAGGGCTGGAGAGAGAGTATCTCTCAACCCCCCAGCTGATGGCCGCCATGGAGGACCCCGCTATTTCGATGTTGCGGGACGCGGATCGTCTACACGTCCCTACTTCGATGTTGAACGTCGAAGTAGGGCGCTATTCCCATCCCCTCATGGGGTTAGCGACTTCGACGTCTCACCGCCTAACGTCGATTTCAACTTCGAAATAGCGCCCAACACGTGTAGACGTGACGGGCGCTATTTCGAAGTTACTGCCGCTACTTCGAAGTAGCGTGCACGTGTAGACGCAGCTTTAAAGAAAGATGAGCTTCAGCAATGAAGTATATATTTCATTTTTATAATTTCTTACGAAGGGGTTACCAGTTTCCAGACTTTGTTTAATTCTGATATAATTGTGCCCCTGGCAATAGCTTGATAGATAATTGATGGGGTTAGTAGCACTGCCTACTATTAAGGTTGCCCAACACTTCCCAGTATAAATCCCTATTTATCAGTCATCTCTAACTTATCAATCCCTAATAATTTGAGCTGAAGTTTTCCTGTCTAGGTGTCTTCCTCAGACTGATTTTTATTTTATATTTTATTTTATTTTTTAAATTTAAGCCAAAACAGTTCAGCAATTTCTGAGAATAGGGCTAGGGGGGAAATCGTTTTACCCAAATTAAAACATTTTGGTGGCCTGTCCTTTGAACAGCTTGATCACCCATATGTTTCAGAGAAGGTATATGAAAATTTCATAAAATCAGCTTGAATTAGTAACTTGCACATATATTCTCCAAGTATTCACAAAGATAATAACTTTAAAGGGATAAATATGGTAAGGCAGGAAGCAATTCACTATCCAGAGATGTACTTTCCATTTTCTAATGTAAAACTTTGTTTAGACACAACCAAACTCAATCTCAGGCTTCTAGAAGCAGACAAATGCTTTCCTAAACCACTGTGTCTGCTGCAGGCATAATGACATTACTTTTTATAATCCCATACCACCTGAGGAACCTGACTCCTGCCTCATGCTTTGTTTTGTTCCATGACCAAATGACTTCACAAGCACACATCTCCAATGCTGTCAAGTGCATCTCTGCCAGTTGATATCGTATGGTATCTCTCCATCGCCTTTCGAAGCTGCTGTCACTTTCCAGTTGCCCATGGTATTCGGATGTTCCATGTTCCAGTTGATAGTATATGTGTTAGTTGTAATTTTCTTTCAGTAGCAAACTTATTAACCCAACCTTAATCACTCGATTGGTGCCACAGACCTTGCTTATCCAAGTGACATCCGAGCTGTTATCTTTTATCAGTTGGTTTACGACGAGCAGAAGTATGAGACAAGGAGATCCAATATTGCTGAGTATCTTCCTCACACACTTAGAGAGCGCGATGGACAAAATCAAGGAAGAGGTAGAAGGGATATCTGTGCATGGGATAAGAATTAACAACCTGAGGTTTGCAGATGAGGTAGTTATAATTGAAGAAGATGAAGAGAAGCTAGCAAGAATGGTGCAGGTGCTAAACGAAGAAGGGAAGCAGTACAGACCATTATGAACATTGATAAAACAAAAACAATGGTATGTAGAGATAAGAAAATAGGAAGGAAGATCAGTGTAGATAGGATTGAACTCAAGAATGTTCACGTGTTTGGAGAGCAACATAACGTATGATCTAGACTGTAAGAAGGAAATAGCAACTAGAACAGCGAAAGCAAGAATGAGTTTGAAGGTGATGAGTAAGATCTGGAAAACCAGATCTGGAAAAAAGTGATTAGCCTAGGGACGAAGCTGAACATGTTGAAAATGTGTGTACTCAGCAGCATGTTGTACGGAGGTAAGACCTGGGTGAAAATGAATGATTCAAAGAGAAGAATATTGGCATTCGAGAGGAGTTGTTATAGAAAGATCTAGAGAATAGGATGGGTGCAGAAGGTCACCAGTGAGGAATTATACAGGAAAATACAGCTGAAAAAGAACCTATTGCAGAAGGTTATATGACACAAGTTACAGCAATTCAGGCATACCTGAAGAATGAATGACAAACAAAAAATCAAGACCCTGGTATTCGGCATAATGGCTGGTTCGAATAAGAGAGGCAGACCGCACAGAGAATGGCTAGATGATATAGTAGATTGGTGTGGAGCTAGTCTACAGAAACTAAGCCACTCTGCAGGGGATAGGGAAAGATGGAAGGAAATAGTGAGGGAGGCATTGGACACGAGGGGGCGCTGAGCCCATGGTTGTTGATGATGATGATGACTACCTGAGGAGAGTCAGATGGTGTTTTTCCAACATAAAGACTAGGTTTTCTGCTTTGCACCATCACTCCTATTAATAACCTCTCTGTGGAGAAAATGAAGCCACATCAGGCCTTGCCAGAGTGCAGCTGATATATGAGATTAAAAAACAATGAGGAATCATGTAGCACTTCACAGACTAACAGGCTTATTAGGGTATAAGCTTCTGTGGGCAAAACCCACTTCATCAGGTGATCTGGAGTGGAAATAAAAAGACAAGTGTATATGTAAGAATATTACTGCAAAAAAAAGTTACTATCCATTTTAAATTAGGGTGATCAGTCAGAGTGATTGTGGCCATTCAATGCAGTAATTGTCTCACATATATACCTGCCTTTCAGTTTCCACTCTAGTTCATCCGATGATGTGGGTTTTACCCACAAAAGCTTATGCCCTCAGAAATCCGTTAGTCTCTAAGGTGCTACAGGACTCTTCATTATTTTTACAGATACAGACTAACATGGCTACCCCTCTGATAAGTTACTAGCCAGAATGAGTTAGTTACACCCTGAGGAATATTACACATTGCCAATTTAACTTAAATTAATGAAAAGTGTCCCCACCCCAGCAAGAAAACCAGATTCTCAATAAGTAGAATGTGAGTCAGTCTATACCTTATTTTAATGCAGGGCATATTTTTCTGAGGAGTTCTCTTTGTAAGATGTAGAATTACAGGTAATTTTGGCAATCATTTACTGTCCCATGTGGATATAAGAAATTATGTGACTTGAGAATCACTTCATGAAGCAATGAGATATTTTAAAAGCTGTATATATTTTTTTTAATTTTATTTTAGAGAGAAGAATTGGGAACCTGAAGAGAACATTGATTCCCTGAACTTTTGAAACTTGATTTCAAATTCCGTCTCCACAGAATCATGTACCTCATCCCACAAACTCTTATATTTTACATTAATAGCAATTACTTTCTATCGTATCTTCACTGGTGCTCATAACTTACTTTATTTGCTGAAAAGAACAACGGTCTTTTCTGATTGCATTTAGTCCCTTGCAGATGTAAAAGGCAAGATATAAAAGGGATGACATGCACATATCCTTTTTGACACCAATATGTAAAGGAAATGCAGCAAGAAGACTGATAATACAGAGTGCTACAGGAATTAAATACTGACTTGGGTGATACTAGCTAAAGATTACAGAGGAGGAAATTCAAATAGTGACTATTTTTACACTTCCTTTCCAGGGATCCGAGTATAAGAAGTTTACACCCCTCCTAGATCTGTGCACATTCAAGACATTCCACTACACAGCTATCATCAGACTTTTTTGTTCACTAAATTGATAGAAACATATCTGGTGATTTTTTATAGTATGCTCTGTTCTCATTATTAAGACAGATTTAGCCTAGATTCACATGCATCTTGCTGAAAATACACCTGAAGGATCTGTCTATATCTACCAGGAGATCGACCTGGTCAGGGTTGATCTTCTGGGGTTCAATTTCGCACACCTAGTGGAGACGCATGAAGTCGAACTATCAGGGCTCAACAGCTAATCCCTGTACTCCTCATTATCATGAGAAGTAAGGGAGGTCTGCAGGAGAGTTTCTCCCATCAATCTCCCTTTGTGAGGACAGCCAGATAAGTCAATTATAGGTATGTTGATTCCAGCAACACAGTTCTCATAAATGGAGTTATGTACTGAGGATTGACCTTCAGGTCTAGCATAGACCTGGCCTTAGTTTAACTTAGAGATTTCATAGTGTTGTAAATGATTGGCTCTGAAATCAGCAAAACATAGATAGCTTTCAATTTTGCATTTTATTTCTGAGACTGGCTTGAAGATAGTTTATCAGATTCTCCTTTATTGCTTTCTGATGAGTTATAAAATGAAACCCATGTTACGACAACTAAACCATGCCATACAGCACAATAGCATTGCATATGCTGTGACACAGTATGGTATAGAACCACAGAAACGTATGGCCCGAAGGGACCTTGAGAGATCATCTATGTCCGGCCTCATGCACTGAGGCAGGCCCAAGCAGACCTAGACCATCTATAAATATATCCAATGTTTCAAAGTTGCAACATATAAAAATTACACAATATAGTCCAGAAAAGCTATCTCCAGAGAGAGGAGCAGGTTTTTGCATTGTTTGTGCCTCTCATTCAAAATAACATTCTGCATAAACTGATCTCACAAATACAACCAGCTTCTGGTGGGGAGAGGCATCGTGAATGATGCTGTGGTTTCCTGATTTACAGTTTATGAATATAGCTGCCTCTTGTGGTTACGTTACAAAATACTCAGTATTTTATATTTGCTCTTTGTGAAATGAAAGCAAATGAGGTATTTCGTACTTTGGAAAGCAGCCGTGGGGTAGCTGGATAGCGCAAGTAATTGATATAAACTAGGAAAATAGAACTTTTGGTCACAGCTGATTAAAGCTGGTCCAAGCTGATATCACCATTTGCTGGCTGACCACAGGATGATATGTTTGCAATGAGGTCTAGACGCAATGCAGTGGATAGATACCCATATCACAAAAACCCTCCCTGTCCATCTCAGCAGGGAACCACCCTGTCACCTGCGGAGATCAGGTCAAATTTGAGAGACAATGGTAAAACAATGTGAGGAAGTTTGAACTGTCACTGCCTCTGTTGTGCTGTGAACATGCAGAATCCTTTGGATTCAAAGGTGGCTATTCAAATACCTTTCACCACGATTAATAAAAGAAAACTGCAGTGCAATAGAAATGGTATTTCTAAGGACTATTTGGTTACAAAGGACAATCAATTATCCAATTAAATATTAAGTGTCAAATATAAAAACAACAGATAGCCACCAATTTGATACTTAGTGGCAAATTAAGACCGAAAGAATTCAGACTTCATAGTGAATCAGCCTTTCAAATTCCTTTGAGTTTAATTGTTTATTAATTTCTCATCTGGTTATTCCAAAAGACTTAGTCTCAAATATTATTAAAATGGCAAACACCAAGACACATACCAGTACCATTTACTGAACCGAGACAGTTGTCTATTTCTAGAAACTCTTTGAAATTCCTTTTAAACTAAACTATAGTATTCTCATTTCCTTAGTAAGGTTAGATAGTAAATAATCACTACAGTTTTCCAGAACAGTAACAAGTGAGCATTAGAGTAATTTTACATCACTAAAACATTATACATTTACTGGTTGTACAACATTGTAATAGTAAACTAGAAATGTTAGTGGAACCCCAGGTAAATACCTCAGAGACAAATTTTTCCCCAGTGTTGTAGCTGATGTAAAGCATTCAGGTCTCACCTCACACTGAAGTAAACTGAGAGTAACTGCAATGACATCTGTGGAGATACATTTGTGTAATATCCCAATGAAAAGTTGAGAGCAGACTGGCAAAGACTAATGTAGAAATGCAAAAGTGAGAAATGGTTTCTTATATTGAGTACTTTTTCTAAGTCATCTAAAAATACCACAGATGTAAAAAATTGTCTTCCTGTTTCTTTAAAATTGTTTTCTTGCTACTTTACTTAGTGGGAGTGGTGTGTTCACCAAACTTCGGATCTGAAATACCCAAATCTCTGGAGAGTTGAATCCTGACATAATCCTCTCACTTTCTGTACAGCAAATTGCTAGTAGCAGAAATCTTGTCTGTGTTCAGGTTTTGTAAGGCATGGGGTACTTATAAGTATTTAAGACACACAACTTGGTTCTTAAGGGCTGGCCCCTTTTGGGAGCAGGGTTGACTTCTGTGGGTGGGCAGGGTCCATCATGGTTTATGGAGACGAATAGGCACAACCTGGTTCAGCAGCTCCTAAGGCCAGATATTGCCCACTGAAGTCAATGAAATTTGCCATTTACTGTAACGGGAGCACGATCAGGGCATTAGGAAAAGATTTCTGAGGTTTGCATAGTAAAGATTTTGCAATACTGTGTCTTATAAATGCATATATTAACATTCCTTGTCCCGTGTGAAACTCTCTTCTCTGGGACTCTGTGGTCCAACACCATATGGCAGCAGACAGCCAGGCAGCCTGCAGGGCCAGCGGCCTGGGGACAGGGAGCCCTGCCAGTCGAGAGCTTAGAGCCACTGGCTGCACAGGTGTGGAGCTGCTGGTTGTCGCCTTACATAGGCTCTTTGCTTTTAAATTAGCGCCCAAAGATAGACAGGGCTGAGAATCCCCTTAGAGGGACCAGCAACCCTAGAACTCCTCTGTACTGATCGTCATTCATCTGTACAGCTCATGGGAGCTATTTAGCTAGGATTTTAATTTGGTGACCCTCTCTCAAAAAGGTACCCGAAGGCCAAGTATTTGAGGATCATTTGTCTGGAGGGGAGGCGACTTCCACTCCCCCTTCGACAAAACAGCCTGACTCTTCTGTTTTATTTTAATCTCAAAGTGCACGAGTGCTGGTGCGTGGGGAGTTGTCTGCGCCACACCGTTGTGCTGGATGAGCTCCCCTAGTCTAGCTGAAAGGATACAATCTCTCTCATGTGGACATAGTCAAAGCAGTCTGAAGCTGCTTTATACCAGACTAATGAGGGGACTAAGGTCTGTCCGTGTAAGGCACTTTTATGAAGATATTAGCAGAGGTACCCGGCATTGCTCGGCTCTTTAACTGAAGTAATTTTTTTGAAAAATAAATGAAAAATGTACATTTTTTCCAACTATAGTATATTTTCACAGATGAAAATGGAGGCTGGAGTGAGGGTTCAAGGGTGAGGAGGGGGTAGGGGGCAAGTGGCTTAAGGCATAGGGTTGGTTAGGGGGGCTCAGAACAGGGGGTTGGGGAGGTGGGGGTGTTTACTGGGGCTGTAAGGATGATGCTGGTATGGGGGAAGCTCCTCCCAGGGGGTCAGGCCAGTGCTCCCCACCCAGCAGCTCCTCCTGGGAGGGAGGGATCTGGGACTGTGTGCATGTTGGGTGGGAGCTGGGGCTCTGCGGTCTGGGCCTGGCCTCCAGTGTCCCTCCCCTGGCCTGTAGTCTGATGGGAGACAGCACCTGGAGGCAAACCCTAATCTACAGCCGCCCCCACCCAGGGTGCAGCCTCTCCAGGGGGTCTTTGCTTGGGGTACTGGCTGCCCCATCCTGCAGCCTGTTGGGGGTGGGCAGCACACTACAGGCTGCCTCTGGCCTCCAGCTGCCCCCTGTGCCCCAGCTCTGCACTGGTCTTGGGGCATGGGGTGGTGGTTCTGGGGCTATCCCCAGCTTCCAGTGGCCTCCTCCATCTTGCGGCCTGTTTGGTGGGATGCTCCAGGGGCTGGCCAGGCTCTGGGGGCTGTCCCCCTTGAGCTTTTGCCCCCCCCTCCCTGCCTTTCACAGCCTGCAGGCTGTCTGGAGATGGTTAGGGTTCTGGGGGCTGTCCCCAGCCTCCAGCATCCCCTCCCACAGCCTGAAGGCTGCCTGGGGGCTGTCCCCTCCAGCAGTCACTTCTGTGGCCTGTAGGCTCTCTTTAGGGGCAGGCTCTGGGTTTGGGTTAGGGGAGCTACTCTGCCCAGTCTCTGTGGCAGGAAAGATAGCAGAGCCCCTGTCCTGCTGGCCTTTCTCGGTGCTGCAGCAGCCTCCCAGCGGCCATTCTCAGTATTGTGTCTGTCCTGTCTGTATCTCTCCCTCCTCCTTCTGTCCCCTCGCTTTCCGTATTCTGGGAAACCCTGGGATTCAGGCACTTCCCATTTCCCAGGCACAACCAACCCCTGATCTTGGTTTAAGTAAGGGTAAGAAGAAGGGGCATATCAAAGGCTGTGTCTACACTAGCTCCCTACTTAGAAGAGAGCATGGTAAGCAGGGTGTCAGGAGATTATTAATGAAGTGCTGCATATGCACTACAGCACTTCATTAATAATCTCCCAATACCCTCCTTACCATGCTCCCTTCAAAGCTGGGAGCTAGTGTAGACACAGCCAAATTGTGTAGTCATAGCTCTTACGGCTTAAGAGGGGTTCTTGAACAAACATACACTCTTAAATACACAGTTATAGTTGAATATATAGATTTTTTTCAGGAAGAAGGGTGCTTTCGAAAGTGCGGTTTCCTTTCCAATGAACCCCATCTACATGGCGGTTTTGGCTTTCGAAAACAGGTCTTGCAGAAGCGAGATCCCACACAATTATGCAAATGAAGCATGAGATTTGAAAATCTGCGCTTCATTTGCATTTCCGATTGGTTGCATTTACATTCCCCTTTTGAAAGAGGAATGTAGTGTAGTGTAGCCTTATAAGAAGGGGCAGAGCCGGAACCGTAAGGAATTTCTGCATAGAGCTTTTGAACTTCAAGACTCAGATGTGGTTTCAGGGAAACTCGGCTGCAATCCATCCACTCAGGAATCACACCAGGGGAGTGCAGCAGACTGAGAAAATATTTTAAAATAGGTATTGTCACATGATTAAAGGAAGAGTACTTCACAGCTGGACAAATAATGGATTGCTTGTTTATGATTTTATTCACGGGCAGTTTTGAAAACAATCCAAAAAGGTTAATTTTGCCTCAAACCAAAGGGACATTTATCTGAAGTTTGTTGCCACGTTAAAATTTGTGTGTCAAAATCTTTTTGATAACATAAAATGTTTCACTTCTAGCTGCAACAAAAAAAAAAAAAAAAAAAAAAAGAACAGTAAACTCTCATATCCCGCATTCTATCATCCTGAACTCTCAGATAAATGCCTCAACTCACAGGAGTGTGCAGTGATCCCTTTTCTCTCTCTAACTGCTTGCTGCAGAGCATCTTAAAGAGATAAACAAATAGATAAATTCAGTCTTGATCTACAAACCCACAGCCATGCCACCACCTAGTGGAACTGGAGAGGTACAGCTATTTATTTATAACCCTTGCTTAATTACATTTTTGAAGTGGTTTCAGCTAGGTTTTGAATGAACACTTGAAGTGTACTGGAAGAAAGGAAAAAATCATTGACTTGCAGCTATTACTGTTTTTCAGAAATGTTCACTGTTAACAGGAGACAAAAGCTTAGATTTGCCAGTAACTACAAAACGGTTATAGTCTGGTTTATTGTTGTTGTTGTTGTTGTGGGTTTTTTGGTTTGTTTTTTTGTAGGAACAGCTAATGATTTCTCCTGACCTGTGTAGTTATTGGAAATGGCCAGCACAGCTGACTAATCCAGGAAAGCTTCCAAGACTGTTATTCCAACTATGCTGCCCAGGATGTTGGGTTTATTTCAATATATCTAAAGGTACTTATGAGTGTATCTATGCAGCAAACTTATTTTGGAATAACAGATACACTTCCAAAATAACTTTTGCTATTCCAAAATAACTGCACAATCCAACTGCTATTTTGAAATAATCTTGAAATATCAGATGCCTTATTTTGAATTTGGTAAACCTCATTGGCTGTGTCTACACTTGCATTCCTCTTTTGAAAGAAGCATGCAAATGAGGGAAATCAAAATGCAAATGAGATGCAGATTTACATATCTGGTGCCTCATTTGCATAGTCTCCTTTCAAAAAGCTGCTTTCAAAAGAAAAAAGCAGTCTAGACACGGCTCTTTTGAAAGTAAACCCCATCTTTGAAAGAACCCTTCTTCCCAAAACAAAAGAATCAGAAAAAGTTCTCTTGAAGATGGGGTTTACTTTTGAAAAAGCCACATCTACACTGCTTTTTTCTTTCAAAAGAAGCTCTTTCAAAAGGAGACTATGCAAATGAGGTGCCAGATATGTAAATCTGCACCTCATTTGCCTTTTTGATTTCCCATATTTGCATGCCTCTTTCAAAAGCACAATGTAAGTGTAGACACAGCCACTCTGTAGGACTAGAGTCTATTCTGAAATTGATATTTCGGAATAGGGGCTGTGTAGACAGGGTATAGAGGCTATTTTGAAATAGGCTACAGTGCGTCCAAGGGCTTTAATCCAAAATAGACTCTAATGTATCTGGATGCTCTGTTTCGAAATAAGTAAGTGCTATTTTGATATGCATTTTGTGTGTAGATGCGCTATTTCGAAATAAGCCATTCCTGAAACTCTCTTCTGGAACAGCTTATTTTGAAATAACGCTGCTGTGTAGACGTAGCCTTTATGTCCTTCTCTTATCATTACAGCTGAGCAGCTTGCCACCTTTAACATTTATTTCTTCACACAACACTGCTATGAGTAGAGCCCTAATAAATTCACAGTCCATTCGGGTCAATTTCATGGTCATAAGATTTTAAGAACCATAAAAGCCATTATTTCAGCCATTTAAGTGTGAAATATCATGGTGTTGTAATTTGGTCCTGGCCCAAAAAAGGAAATAAGGGATGCCCAAGGTTCCATTGTGGTGGGGTTGTGGTACAGCTACTCTTACTTTCGTTATGTTGTTGGTGGTGGCACTGCCTGCAGAGCTGGGCAGCTGGAGAGCAGCAGCTGCTGGTGGGGAGCCCAATTCTGAAGGCAGAGCTGCTGCTAGCAGGAGTGCAGAAGCACAGATGGAATGGTATGGCATGGCGGGGTATTGCCAACTTTATTTTTGTACTGCCACCTACAGAGCTAGGCCCTCAGTCAGCAGCCTCCAGTCTTTAGCCACACAGTTCTGAAGACAGCAGTGCAAAAATATGGGAGGCGTGGTATGGTACTGTTATCCTCACTTCTGCGTTGCTGCCGTTGGGTTGCTGCTTTCAAAGATGGGCACCTGGCCAATAACTGCCACCTTCCAGCTGCCAAATTCTGAAGGCAGCATAGAATGCCGCAATCCCACTAGAATAACCTTAATGACCCCGTCCCGCAACTCCCTTTTGGGTCAGGACGCCCAGTTTGAGCAATGCTTGTCTCCCCTGTGAAAACTGTATAGTATAGAGTAAAAGCATGCAAAAGATCAGATTTTTATAGGGGAAGACCAGATTTCACAATCCATGCCATGTTTTTCATGATTGTGAATTTGGTAGGGCCCTAATTACGAGGTAGTGGGGTGTTCTTATCCCTAATTTACAGATGAAGAACTGAAGAACAGAGAGGCTAACAGGCCTGCCCAAAATCTGATAGGATGCCTGTGGCACATCAGGAAATTGGATCACTGAGACAACCTTCATTCCTTTCCCCAATATCCACCCCCGCAAAAAAACGGCCACTATTTCCATAGTCAAAAAATACTAAAATTCTAAGTTTGTCTTTGAGGCAAGTCATCTACTTAATGTATTTCAGTGATTGGACTGCAGGAATTTTTGGCTTCTGCACAGAAAATAGTACATCTGATCAAGAATTTCCACTTGAAAAATGGATTCCCCCTTTTTACCTTGTCTGATAACATACAATAGCACATAAACACTACAGGGTAACTATGGAAAGGAAATCCAAGGGAGTGAATTTAGCAGCAGACCAGCAGCTCTATGGCGTGTTTAGTCATTTGGTGTGGCTGATCATGTCATCACTGTGACTATGTCATATCAACTACACCCTTGTTAGATGAATTACTCACAACAAAGTACTTAAGATACAATCCCAAGCATGAGATCCACTGATTCTCTTCACAGGCTTTCCTCCGATACAGGGGATTTTATATATATATATATATATAAACGGAGGTGACCTCTGCTTAAATCAGGGACACTTAAGTCGTCTTCCTACGCCACTTCATTGGTGTAATGGCCACCTTCAATAGCAGTTTGTGTGCGCTGGGGAATTGCCAGAATATGGACCAGGGCCAGGGCACTGGGTGGGTGATGTTATTCTCCACCCTAATCTCTGGAGCAGATTACATTTCGCCCATAAGCAAGGAACAGCCCTAGCAGGGACTGTGCTCTCCAAGATGCAATCTCTGGCGTGGCTCTGCACCACCCTCTTTTCAGAACTGCGCCTTAAAAGCTACAATCTAGCCACAAATATTATCTCAGACCAAAACACACAGCAGCACCCATTTGACCAATGGGAGGGAAATACCACCATCCTGAATGTTTGCCCCTCCGCCATTTTGGCTGCACCTACACTGAGAATTGCAAGGACTTCTCCCCCACCTCAGCCTCAGACTGGGGCAGTTCCAACAGCACCAGCAATAGGAGAAGAGCTTTGCCGGGGCTTGAGGAATTCACGGTGTCCCTTACGGGCTGAGCTAGTGGAGCGGCGAATCTCAACTTCCATTTAAATAAAAAGTGCTTCTGGTCCTCGCGGTTTCAGGGAAAAGCTTGAACGTTTGACTGCACTACAGACTCAGACACTAAGGCGTGTTGAGAACCCCTCCCAAATGTTTTCATAATCGCACAATACTTAAAGGGAATGTTGTGATTTCATGGAGCTTACTCGTTATTTTTGAATATTTGGGATTAGCAGTGCAGACTGCCTGCTAACCAGTCTAGAGTGGCTCACGACTGGGAGCTCCAGCCTGCTAAGAAGCAGGGCACAAGCCCAAATTGTTGTGAGTTCTAACATAGGCAGCAAGTGGGGGATGTACAGGGGACCACACGCATCTCCCAGTGTCAGCCCCCTCTGCACTCACTGGCAGAGCTGTGCCACTTTTGATGAGTGCAGGAGCAGACCCACCCCTCTCAAAGTGGTGTGGCCCAAGAGCAGCACAAGCTTCCCAGCTTGTGCTGCTCTCAGACTGCACCATGTCAGGAAAAGGGGAGCTCTGATCTGCACACACTGAAAGCTGCGTGGCACTTCTGTGGAAAGGGAGGGGCAGGGAAGGGGTGGGGCATGGTGGGAGGGGGTAGGGCATGGGCAGAGAAAGGGTGAGGCATGGGTGTAACACTGAGGGGAAGGGGCATGGGTACATGGTTGGTGCTCCCCATCTGTCCCCAGAATCCCTGAACTGGTCCCTGTGAGTTCTAAATTTAGATTTCACCGGCCAAGTATCAAACATGAATTTCTCCCACACAACAAAAGTCTTAATAAGGAGTCACAGACAGACAATCCCCTTGGGTACTCCAGTCTATGTTGCCACCCAGGCACACCTGCCTTTGTTATAGATAATCCCTTGTGCCAAAAATCACAACAATTTTCAAATTACTTCTAGTCCCAGAGGCCCAGTCACTTCCCCCAGGTTAATCATACTTCAAATCTCTCCCCAGTGCTGATTCTTGTAGCCAATTCCATAGCACTGAATAAAGACAAAAGGAGAATTATTTACAAGCTAAAGCAGGTAAACCCCCCCCCCCCCAGAAATAAACTACTATTTTAGGTTGCAAAAGGTGATTACTGCTGGTATCGATACAAGCACTGTATGTCATTTAGGGCTAACCCAGCTAAGCTGCTTGGAGATTTCTTGCTCATATTTAGAAATATAGCCCTCTCCAAATTCTGAGCAGCAAATGTACATGACTTCTGCAAGCACCAGAAAATTGGATTGCCATCTATGGCAGTCACTGGTTAACTGAGTCTTCCAGATGTTAAAGTGTCAGATAGCACGACTTGTACTGTATTTGACATACATTGATACAATAGTTTCCATTTATATTGATCTACACCTTTTATCACTTGGTTTCAATGGGACGTCTTGTGTGCATTTTACACTAATCAGTGCCTCTTTCTTGTTCCATGAGCTGCACAATTACAGAGGTTTTACAATTACAAATACTCAGCATAACTTATACCAGGAGCTGAAGATGTTAGTGAGGTCGATACATGCAGCATCCTATAAGCATTTCATCAACTCTAAACACTAAGGCTGTGTCTACACTTGTATTCCTCTTTGAAGAGAGGCATGCAAATGAAGGAAAAAATGCAAAGGAGGTGCAGATTTATATATCTGGCACCTCATTTGCCTATTCTTCTTTGGAAAGAAGAAAAGCAGTGTAGATTCGGCTCTTTCAAAAGTACACCCCATCTTCGAAAGAACCCTTCTTCCCATAAAATAAGGGAAGAAGGGTCCTTTCAAAGATGGGGTTTACTTTCAAAAGAGTGCATCTACACTGCTTTTCTCCTTTTGCAATAAACTCTTTTGAAAGGGGAATATGCAAATGAGATACTAAATATGTAAATTTGTGCCTTATTTGCATGCATCTTTTGAAAGAGGAATGGTAGAGTAGAAATAGATTAAATGCACTGGTATCAACTTAACATCTATTTTAACATTGCCAACATGCCAATGAAACAGACTTGTTTCCAACTCATTTGTAAGTATTCAGTGAAGACCAGTGCCCTGGCCATGTGCTGGTGTGTTATCCCACCACCATATGTTATCAGAATAACCCACTACTCTTAAAGGTATTTATTCCAACAACATGCAAAAGACATAAGGATTATTAAGGATTATTCTCCCAGTGATGGGAAGCTGGAACCGAAGGGTCTTATTTGCCCAAGATGTCATGAGGTGGTCACGGTACAGCAGGGACTTGTACTCAGGTCTCAGAAATCCCACCTTAGTGATCTAACCACGGATTTGGCTTTTAACTTCATGTAAGCTACTTTCCAACCCACAATGCTTTAATGGACTTACTGTAGGCACCACCTATAAGCAACTCTGTTCAGAGGAATATGGAACATTTTAAAGGGAATGAGCCCACTGCCGTTGGAGCCCGTTTTAATTTTATCACTGGTTTCTATTGGACCAAGGCCAGGGCCCAACAGTCCACAGCAAAAATACACAATTAAAGACAGGACAAAGATGTAAAAAGCTGAATGCAAGCTGAGTGCTGGGGGAATTTATGTGTAGTTTCCTTAATTGAATAAGGACAGCAGTGGCTGACATCTTACTTTCCAAAACAGCATCTCTAGGGTCTTTAGTCACCACAAATCCTACAGTTTCCATCTAGAGTGCATTTTCAGCAGCACACTAACTCCAAAGACCACAGGAGGACATTGGTTCTGGGCTGCTTGCTAAAAGGAAGGAGTGCTTCTTTATGCAGAATTGCTAATAGACATGTATGTGGTATACTGTTAATGACATAACTACTGCTCTTGTGGGCTATGTCTACACATGCCCCAAACATCGAAATGGCCACGCAAATGGCCATTTCGAGGTTTACGAATGAAGCGCTGAAATGCACATTCAGCGCTTCATTAGCATGCAGGCGGCCGCAGCACTTTGAAATTGACGTGCCTCGCCACCGCGCGTCTCGTCCCGAGGGGGCTCCTTTTCGAAAGGACACTGCCTACTTCAAAGTTCCCTTATTCCCATCAGCTCATGGGAATAAGGGGACTTCGAAATTGACGCGGCTCGCCGCCGCGCGTCTCATCCCGACGGGGCTCCTTTTCGAAAGGACCCTGCCTACTTCGAAGTGCCGCGGCCGCCCGCATGCTAATGAAGCGCTGAATATGCATTTCAGCGCTTCATTCGTAAACTTCGAAATGGCCATTTGCATGGCCATTTCGAAGTTTGGAGCACATGTAGACACGGCCATGGAGTGCTTGTTCTATGAAGCATTGGATGTTCAAAGCACTGATATTCTCGTGGCTGAGGTTCTATAGAGCAATGGACATAATAGTAAGCCATGCTGGTCTGAGTTTAAACATTCATGTGAAAAAGTAGCTGGGATGAGAGTCATATTTCTATAGCTCTCAATTATGCAAAATTAGGAAGTATTTCTGATTCTCTTGAATATTCTGAATTTCTGATAACTTCAAGGACTGAATTGAATTAAATTTTACTGCTATAAGAGCAGCTGCTCTTAATGATCAATATGCAATATTTAATCATTAATATGCTAATCAGAGAACCTTAATTATGCTGCTAGTAAAATAGTATTGTCTTGTTGTGCAGCAGATCCATATGTAAAGACAAAAAACAAGTATTTCCATTGGATAAATACTTGAAAGATTAAGTTATACCTTTATTTATGCTTCATAGGTTTCCATCTGTGAGCAGAAAGTGGGGAGAGAGAGTTCAGTGTTAAGACATATACATTCAAATCAATTGAGACTAGAGATGGGTGAATTTGGTTTTTGGACAATATTTTATTTACTGAAAAATGCAATTTTGTTTAACTATTTCTGAATTGGACCCTTTTGGTTCTGACAAGCTTCAAAACAAAAAAGATTTAATTGGTCGTTCCCTGATTTCCTGTGAGCCCATTGGTTTGGCCATCTGCCTGGTACAGCAGAGCCCCAGCTTTGAAACCATACTCTCTGGAACAAAGACACAAACTCTGATTTTGTCTCTGCCTGATGGACAGAAGGGCCTTGATCTACTACCACTCAGGTGAGCACGTTAATCACCAGGCGAAATTGTGGGCCAGAGCCCAACTGGCATGCCTTTCGCCCAGTTCCTGGCTCCCCATGCCTCGGGGGAGATGGAAGGAGCACTAGCACCCAGTTCTGGGCTCCCCGCTGCTCGGGGAGCTGTACTGGCACAGCTGGCCTGGATCTGGCTCCCAGCGGCTCAGGGAAGCTGGAACCAGACTGATGCATCTGCTGCCTGGCTCCCAGCTCTCCATGGCTCAGGGAAGTCAGAAACCAGACCTGTGCAGCTGCTACCGTGGTCCCAGCTCTCCATGGCTTGGGGGAGCCAGGAACTGGACAAGCACAGCTGTTGCCCAATTCCCAGTTCCCCTTCCCTGCAGCCAGGGAGCACCCCACAAGGCAGCCACCGCCTGTCTTGTAGGATGACCATCTGTTCTGTTTTGTCCAGGACACCTAGCGTCATCCCCCACCACCCCGTATTTGCCCTGGGGAGGTGTGATCACCCTATTCAGATATAGGCCTCCCACACCTTGCCCAGGGCCCGGCAAAGTCTGTTGCCAGCCCTGGAAGAGACTGAGAGTAGCCCTCTTGTCTCCATAGCCCTCACCTTGATAGCTTGGAGCCTCAGTTCAGAAGGGGTTGCTCTGGACTCAAATCCCTGCTCCAGCATGAGCTTCCAAAGCCAGCTGTGGGGCTAAATGTTCTAAGGGTCACATGCCCATGATTTTCCTGAAATCGACTTTTTTGATTGGCTGAGAAATTCCAAACATTTTTTTAGAACCGAATTGAACATTTTTCCTGTTTTTTTTTTTTTTCCTGGTTTGCTTGTTAAACCAAAAGATCAGTTATTCACCCATTTCTGCTTAGGGCCTTAATGAAAATGTCCTGGCTCTCTTTGTCTAGAGAGGGTCGCACTCCACACAAACTATAACAATCACGCCCACCAACAGGGTGTGGTGGAGGCAAATGGGGTAGTTGCCCCAAGGCCCAGCATTTCAAAGGGACATGGGGGTCTGGCCGTTGCCACTGCTACTTTGGAAACAGGTAGCAGCTGGAGCTCTGGGCCCCTTTGAAATGCTCTGTCAGCACTGTTCTGCTATTTTGGGTACAGTGTTCTGGTTCCGGAACCCTTCTCATGACAGGAGCAATGGAACCTTTGAAACAGGCCCTTACTTCAAAATAATTTACACAGTTTGCATTGTGCAAATTGCCGACATTATTTTGTGTTAGAACTGCAGTCTAGGTGCAGCCCAAGTGTCCTGACTCCCTTGATGCATGCCAAGTCCATTAGCTCACAGTGACCCCGACTGGGGAAGAAATATTATTCCATCCACGGCAATCTACCTACCTGTGCCCTCAAGCACAACCCCAGACACTTATCAGATAGCATCTTGTGTTCCACTACCTAGCCTATTCTAAAGAGAAAAGCAAGATGAAACCATCGTAAATTACTTACAAGAGTCTCTTAATCCCTATGCATTGATATAGTGTCAGAAATGTGGCTTCTGTCACAACTTTTGTGGCTTAGTGTCACCACCCTGGTCCAAGAAGAGTCTCAGGAGAACCCAGGCACTATCTCTGAGTACACTTTTGGGGTGCAAATTCTCTTGCTAGCACCCCATTCTGAGAACTGTGATCCTTCAGTCTGAATGCCTGGGATCCGTGACCGTGCCGATACCTCAACTATTTAAGCATGTCTTTTCCCAGAGTTCCAACCTTGAGGTTTCTCTAGCTTAGTTTAGTTCTCCAGGGAAACTGAATAGTTGAACCTGACTGGCATAGACCTTGCAAAGTTTTCTAGCACAATTATTCTTCGACAGCACAAGAGAGAAAGACAATAAGGAGATTTAAAAAAAAAAACAAACAACCCAAAACCCTGTATGTCATTCACTGCCTCGCTTCCTGAAGCATTCTTGGAGATTTGAGCCAGTGTCCTCCCCAGCCCAGTCTTCTAGGATCTTCCTCCCTCTACTCCTGGCTTCCTTTCTGGCCTGTGGAGAGAGACAGACCACCTTTCCATTACCTCTCAAATGACCGGTGAGACACCTTCCTTTTACAACTTCCAGACCTCTTTGTCAGGGGACACCCTTGTCAGCCATCATCAAGTGCCCCCACCAGGTGATTCTTTGCCAGGTTAGCACTCACTTAAGAGAATCACTTTTCTTGGTGTAGCCTCCTTCTTTGGCACACCCAGCGTATTGCCCACGTAGCCCTATTCAAATGATGAGTCCATTCATCCAATCCAGGCATACTGCCACAATGACCACCTATTACTTCCAGCTAGCTTTTCTTGGAACCCCCTGAGATCAGTTAATAGGCACCACAAGATTAAACAGCGTCACACACCATATTCCATAAACATGCTGCAGAAATCTCCCCCATTCACCACACCTAGCACTAATAAATTGCTTATATCGCATTTTCTTTCTGTTTGATTGATACCATGCTGACAGAGGAGGTAATCTGATACAATGCTAACTAAGGTGAGGGTAGGTATGAGTGACTCATGAGAAAAAATGGGAGGGCTGTGTTTGCCACAAAATGCCCACTAAGATTAATTTCCAAACCATCATTCCTACTTCACGATAATATATCTAAACTGAACATGGGTTACCCCAAAATAAATACGCAGGTGGAGCTTGAATACAAATTAGTCCTCCCAAGGTAAATGTTACCTGAAAAAGATTGGACAAACATATGGGTATAAAATCAGCTTTTGCTACAGATCTTCGCTCTATACTAATTGTTCTAACCAACCTGACGGTTCAGGACTGAGGACTACAAATGACAATGGAACTCAAGAGGTTCTGGTTACTGGCAACAGTCCTTATTTTAGGGCTCAGCAGCTTGGCTAATGGATACATACAATTAGGTAAGTGCATTTGCTTAATTTTTCTCATGTTCATAGCAAGCCAGATTAATCCAACCAACTAATACAGTCAAGGAAAGTCTTAGAGAAATCTTAATTGCATCTAAAGAGTTCTGTTCAACCAGAACGCTCTTTCTTGATTATTGTATGCAATCAGTGTTTGAAATCCAAACTGCCATTAGTCCTAAATTGAACTTCTATATTATGACGTGGTTCTGTAACAAGGCCTTTAGCTACTACTACAGCCAAATGCACAACGCTTGGCATTGCTAATTGGTCCTCTCATCACTAAAGACAATATTATAGGAGCTTTAAAACAAAGCTAAGGGCAAGTTATCAATGGACAGATCATGGAATTCTGAAGCAGTGGGGAAAAAATTCTTTGTAGTGGAGATGCAGAAACAACAGAAGTGCAGTCAGTGAATGGAAAGGAAAGTGTAACAATTCTCCTTTTTGGAAAGGAGAATTCACTAAAAATTCTATGAAAAAAACTGACACTTTATTGTACTCAGTTTTTATTGCAATTTTTTTTCCTCTGTATGATATAATTGAGTCTGCACTGGAAATGCTGTAGACCTGAAGAAGTGGGTCTGTCCCACAAAAGCTCATCACCTACTAAATTATTCTGTTAGCCTTTAGAGTGCTACATGACTGCTGGTTTACTTCATTGTACTCACCAGCAGTGTATCACATATGTAAATGCTTTGCAATTAAAAGCTCTGGAAATCTCAAGACAATAGCACTATTTGAACTAGTAAGGCCTGCTCGCATGAGCGAGATGGTTTGGTATCAGGTCAGACGACCGCAATTCATCTTGGCCCTGAAGGATCAATGAGATAAAGCACATGGTTACCTTTAAGTTAATAGAGCCCCTCACTTCAGGGGGAGCACACATGAGCTTAAAGGTGAGCATGCACATAAGTGCTTTGATGAATCTGAGCCTCAAGAAGATAGAAGGAATTTTTGTCACATTTAAAAATAAAAGAAAGAGCCATGTAACTGGGATGTTTGGGAAGGACAGAGCTAATGCAGGGACCGGTGCTGCAGGCATTGCTCAGTCAAAGCTCTCATCTAAACGAGCCCTGCAGGGAAGGTTATCGTCTAAAGGTTGCACCTCTCTTGTCCAGCACCCTCAGGACACGAGTGGTCCCAAAAGAGGTGATTTGCTGGATGAGGGGAGGTCAGGCCCCCCAGACTGCCTGGAGGGGACCCCACTTGTGCAAGGTTCCCCCACAGGGCTGCCAGTCTCCCCCATCCTGGCCAGGACCCCACTGCTGGTGAACAAGTGAGCTGAGGTGCAGGCTGTCTGACACAGGCTGCTGGGTTCCCCGCGACAGCTGGCTCCTCACCCTGGTGCTGCAGGAGAGCTCCCTGGACCTGGCCAGTGTCTCCACATCTCTGGAGCTGCTGGTGAGGCTCCAGGCCATAGCCAGGCTCCACACTGGCTCCCCGCTGCAGGTCTCTGGGTGGGGCTCCCAACTGGGACGGGGCTACCCACAGTGGGACTCCCCAGCCGGGCTCCTGGTAGTGGAGCTTCTGAACTGGCTCCCTGCATGGGGCTGCCAGGGGGGCTCCCACTCACCAGTAGAGCCCCGCTGCACCTCTCGGAAGTGGAACACTCGAGTCCGGCGATATCCATCGTCCTGCCAAGGGCTGTTGCCAGATGAGTGTTCTGGACAAGAGAGCTTCACCCTGTGGAAATGAATAAGCCAAACCAAGAGGGAACAGGGTCACTGAACTGTTTTCTCTGTTGGGATTGCAGCACTGGCAACGCTCACAGTTTAATAAGTATCTGGAGCTGTTTGATGCTTTTCTTTAAACCTCTCTTCTAGAATCATGAAAGCCTCAGCCATTGCTTGAAACACAAGTTTCCAGCCCTCCTGGTTGCAGAGAAAACTTGAAAATGTGGCCCAAATGTAACCAAAAGGCTCAGAAGCGAGAAAACTAATACAAAGAACCCAAATTACACAGTTGTTTGTTTGGGAGGTTTAAAAAAAAGAAATCTCATGTTTTTTTAAACCAGCGTAATGAGTGTCTGAGACCTAACTCTCAATTTCTGAACACTTGAGATTGGCGATATTGGGAATGTGAGTTATCATCTCCAAACTATTTTCTTATAGGAGGAGTAACAGCTGCAGCAGGAAACAACAGCAACATTTACAAAGAATTAACATTTTTATTAGGGCTCATTTTCTTACAACTGACATCACCATTGTTGTCAATGGTGACAACAATCAAAATGGACAAGAGATTGCAGTCAAAGAGGTGTTTGTTCCAGCAGTTTGGTTATAAAGTAATTATTATATTTATAGAAGCAATGTCTGATCTATTACCATTGCAATGTGAACTTGAGGCATACTGACAGTAAGGGATATATTTTGCCCTTGGATGCGTGAGTATTGAAATCAACATGAGCTTCGGTGTGTAAAGCCAGGTCTATACTAGAGGGTAATGTCAAACTAAGGCTATGTGCATACTAGGCATAGCAGTCAACTGCGGATAAACAATTTTAGCTATGCCAATTGTGTAGCTTAAATCGACTTAGCAGCAGTCGACTGCTAGGGCTGTCCTCATGGAAGGAGGTCGAAGGGAGTGTTTTCTCTCCCTCAACCTTCCTTAATCCTCACTGCTTGCAAGGCGTTCCAAAAATTGCCATTTTGCACATGCATGAAACAAAAGCCTGGATGATCGATGCTGAGTGGCTCAGTCTTCTGAGAGTGTGTGGAAGTGGGCTAAGGTATTCAAATCCAGTTACATGAATAGTGTAGCTGGAGTTGATGTACTTTAATGGAGTTAGTGTGGCATCTCCATTATGGGAGACAAATGAAAGGAACACTCACATTGGTACACCACCAGAATGAGAAGTGTAAGGGGAGTCAGAGTCAAGAGTGTGATCAGTGGTTGATTTAGGCCTGATAAATTAACCCCTCAGGGATCAATCCCCACAAAGCCAATCTTCCAGTTAGTGTAGAAAAGGCCTAATATAGGTAACAGACCACTCTATGTTATGCTAAGCTGGTGACGGGCGACGATCTCTCCCACCATCGGAGGCAACCCCGGGTGCTCGTTCTCTACGCCAATCGAGCAAGAGCTTATAACCGGTATCTGTTACCTCCTGTGTTGGTTCAACGCTGTTAGCGATACTGGAGTACCTCTCCAGGCGCGAGCTTGGGCGATTATTGGGACCCTGGGCTGCCCAGACGCCAGTGTTCCCGTTGGCTTTACTGATATAGTCCAAAGGAGAGGATAACCTCTACGTCTGGTACCAGCTCAGCTTCAGGAGTTGCCGGGTCAATGCCAGAAGTTGGCACAGAGCTGCCTTAGGACTCCCCTCTGGATTTTCTGTCAGGGTTTACTCCCTTAGCCTTGCTCCTTCCCAGGATAACCCACAAGGCAGTGGGGCATGGAAAACATGGGTACAGTCCCACTACCTCTTGCACCTCCCTGGGGCCACGTGTCCCCAAAGCTCCCTGTGACGACCACCTCCCCACCCCTCTGCCTCTCATCGGCTGCCATCACCCCCCAGATCCTCCCTCCCTCCCTCTCCCCCATCCACTCCCATGATTCTGACTGCACCACACTGCCCCCTATCAGTTCTCGTTGCCCCCAGGTCCCCCTTCCCCTGGCCTCGCCACACCTGGCCACATGCTGCTGCAGCCCCACGTCCTCCAGGAAGGCGCCGATCTTGCAGCCCAGCCACACCCTGGGTCCCACCCAAAGCCACCAACTCTTCATCTGGCTACGGCTGTCCCTGGAGCCCCACAGATCTGGTGCGGCGCGTGCATGCAGGGAGCGCAGGACTGGGCCTGGAAGCCATGTGATCTGAGCCAGCACGCCGCAAGCAGCCTCTGTGGGTGCTGCCATCCTCACAGCTGTACCAGATGCCCCCAAACCACTTGCCCACCACTGACATCCCTCAATCTCACCCCCTCACCCCGGCTCCTCATGCTGCAGCGGGTCCCACAGCTCCAGCCAGCAATTGGGGATGATGCTGCCTCTTACACCTGAAGTAGTAACTGGCTCCCTCTGAGCTCCCCCTCTAAACTCCCCTCTCAAAACTCCCTCCTGTTAGCAACCACCCTGCTCGCATGCACCCGGTCGCGTGCTCTCTGGTCGCTTGCCAGCGGGGTTTTAGCGCTCTGGCCTACTTAAGAGAGCCCCTCCCTCTGACTACCGCTCAGCCAATCGGCACACAGCCTGAGCACATGGCCTTTCAAACAAACAAACAGACAGCACAGCACTCCAAACACCGAACAAACAGACAAATCCAGGCCCAGAACCCCCAAACCCAGGCACCCACACACTCCAGAGAGCCACTCCAGTGGGAGGGGCAGGTGTGTACAGGATACTACCCCACATTATTACAGCTGGTCAGGAATTTCTGACTAAATGTTTTTTCACAGAAAGAAAAAAAGTCAATTCACCGAAACCGCTATTGGGAAAAAGTCAGTTTTGACTTGAAACATACTAACGAAAGTATCAAACTTGTGAAGCTGCACTGTCAACTTTCTCCAAACAAAAAATTTTTTGGGGATGGGCTCTAAGAATTATAATCCCTCTTGCTTCCTATTTTATAAATCAATCTCTAAACAAAGAGGTTTAGAATGGAGCTTCCTCTCTGGGCAGAGAATTCCATAATTACATGCATGGGGGTTTTTCACCTTCTGCTGAAGCATCTGCAACCGCCCAATATCCAAGATGAGATGCTGTGCTAGATGGACGGCAGGTCATACGTGGCAGAGGAATTCCTCGGCTCCTGTGTGCCCATTGACATGTAGAAGGTGAAGGTCGCTGTGCAAAATGGCTCTAAATCATTAAATAAAACTCATACAATCAATTAACTTGGACTTTGTTTTAAACAGCCCCGGAGCAGTGTGCGCTACAGCCAGCTGCCAGACTGAACTGCGGATATCCATACATCAGTGCGGAGGAATGCTACAACAGAGGGTGCTGTTTCGAAAACAGTATCCCTGACGTCGTCTGGTGCTTCTATCCTAGGGCATTGGATGGTAATAAAGCTATAGGCCTGTTTTCTCCAGTTCCCCAAATACCCAGAAACCTTCACTGTAGTATTAAATTTGCTCATTGTAATTAACTTAAATCAGTGGAAGGATGGGAGAAAATCTGTAGATAAAATATTTCTGGGCTGGGATTATGAGAGCGCCTCAAGGAGGCATAGGCCGTGTCTACACGTGCCCCAAACTTCAAAATGGCCACTTCAAAGTTTACTAATGAAGCGCTGAAATACATATTCAGCGCTTCATTAGCATGCGGGCGGCCGCGGCACTTTGAAATTGATGCGCCTCGCCGCCGCGCTTCTCGTCCAGACGGGGCTCCTTTTCAAAAGGACGCCGCCTACTTCGAAGTCCCCTTATTCCCATCAGCTCATGGGAATAAGGGGACTTCGAAGTAGGCAGGGTCCTTTCGAAAAGGAGCCCCGTCGGGACGAGACGGGCGGCGGCGAGGCGCATCAATTTCAAAGTGCCGCGGCCGCCCGCATGCTAATGAAGTGCTGAATATGTATTTCAGCACTTCATTAGTAAACTTCGAAATGGCCATTTCAAAGTTTGGGGCACATGTAGACATAGCCATAAAGTATTTGGGATTGGTTGGAGGCAGAGGGGGCAAAACCTTTAGTATATTTTTGGGGAACCTTCCAATTCTGGGCAAATCAGTGTAGACTGGGGGAAAAATAAGTGTCTGGTAAAGGCAGTGGCAAGGAGGGTGAGAAAGGAGAGTATCCACCTACATATTTGTATATTTATTTTTACATACACAGTAAACGCCATCTGTTCTTCCCCAGACTGCACATTTCTGGAGTCCAGTTTGGGTTTCTGACCTGGAAATTAATACTGATGGGAAAATATGGTGACCCTCTATGAAATATTAGAGCTGAGCAAAATTTGGAATTTTGCTCCCATAGGAAATCCTGACATTTCCACATTTTTCTTTTCCCACACTAGGCTGAAAAATGGAAATTTCTATTTGTTTATTTTTTGTTTAATTTGACAATGGAAATTCTAAAAACATTTGATTCTGTGTGGTTGAAAGGACTGAAATATAATATTTCAACAGTCCCAAAACCAAAATGTTTCATTTTGGTTTATTGAACTGAACCCAACTACTCAACATTAATCTGCATTTTCCCATTGTGGGACATTGCCTCTTGGGAGCTATACTTCATGAGCTTGATGTCCCATCCTCCCCTGGGCTTCCTGGACAGACATCATCTCACCTCACACACCCAGAGTCATGTTACCCCCATGATGCATCACACAGCTTGATCAGAGGGCAAACCACATGGCAATGTGGGAGTCGTAGTATTCCAGGGAGCCTGGCCCAAAGGAGAAGAGGGGACCCCCCCCACCTACAGCTCCCATAAGGTAGTGTATTGATAGGGAAATGCAGTTTCACGTTTCCTTGAACTCATTTAAAAATGTTTTGGATCAGTTCTTTAAAGCACAATATGCTGATCTGGGCTTCTCTTGTCCAAAAGGAAATACTTCATTTCAGTTTTTCTGCTAAAAAACAAAATCAACGGTTTTGCAAAAATCAAAATTCTCCTGGGGAAATTTAGATTTTGCTGAACCTTCTTTTCCATAAGAAAATCATTCCCAACTAGGGTTCTCGCTACTTTTCTCCATCCTTGTGCAGAATAAATTTTGTCATCAGCACCAGGCTGCAAGTGCTCTGATAATCAGCTGGACGGCACCTGAATCTTTCCTGGGCAGCCACCCAAGTGCTCAGCTTACCCGGAACACTGCTTTCCAACACACTAACAAACACCTTTGAAAATTAGCTAGCCTGGTCTTTGACATGGAATGGATCTATATTGATTTGGAGGCAGATATCAATGATGCGCTTTTGTTTTGTTTTGATTCTAGAGTGCGTCTTCTGAGCGAATCTGGCTGCCTCCACCTAAATTTCTTAAGCAAGAGGAGAACAAAAAGCTTTGCAATCTTCCACTATGATCGCCATTAATTATCAGCCCATTTTTGGCTTGTGTACTTTTGCTATTCAGTGAGATGGCTCACCACTGTTGCCTGCAAATGTTTCAGTACTTTACTATACTAAGCACATGTGCTAAAAAAATAAAAGCAGCAAACTAAAAACTTTATAGTATCTTCCTATTCGCCGGCAACTACCTTGGAGCTACAGTCTGATTTGTGCAAAGGAAAAGAGGGACTGGGAATCCCCCCAACTTCCCTACAGGGACTCTTGGATATAGGTATTTGTGAGCAGGTGTGTGGCTAGGTATAGGAAATGGGCAGATGTTTTACTTGCAATGGTAATAGCAAACAGAACACCTGTAGAATGTGTATGTGTTGTACAACTCTGAGGCACAAAAAAGCAGGCAGAGTGCCAAATGAGGCCAAAGCAAAAAGAGAAACATATAATCAGAACTTCTGAATGATTTGACTCTTGACAAGTTTTTCCAGAGTACGCTTCCTAGAAAGGTGTCCTTTTATGGAACTTCTGAAGATAGGCCTCACTACTGGGGAATTGTACTGCCTTAAAAACTACTAACTCTCTCTAGCCTCTTCAAAATAATTTTAAAAAGATATAGGAAAAAGATAAACCCTTATTGTGAAAGCATCTTCCCCAGGACCTTGTGCTTTTATCCTGCCTTATGACTTGGGATTTAAATAGCTAATACATTGAAAAAGTACAGAAGCACAGGAAATTCCTTTACTAAACATTTTCCTTCTTTTAAGTAGATTTAAAAAATAGTCATAGAAGGTAACCGTACACGTGTTGTATACAACATCTTGCACAGATGCCAGTAAAAGGTTTATGTTTTGGCTTAGTTTTATAGCATTCACCCTAGGGTCACATCTTGAAATAATGAATTTAAAAAACACACTAAACAACATTTTTGGGAGTCCTGATTCTCTTTGGTCTAGGAAGGGTTAGTTTTGGGGGCATGAGAAGTCCATAAGTACAACCCACACCTAACCTTTAAATTTTGCAAGCATACATAAATATAGTATAAAAGATGATCTCAGCTTTGATTGCAAAACTGTCTGGCCCTTGGCCTTAAAAAAGACAAACCCATTGTTAAGGATGAAACTTTGTCCATGTGATCTTTCTAAACCATCAATAGCTGCTTGTACCATCCAGGATCGGCTCTTTTACTGAGCTGTCAAAAATAACGGCCAAAAGTCTCTCCATTGTGAATAGCACTGGAGACCATTTCATCGAAGACCTTACTAACTGCGTCCTTGAAGTAACAGGTTGGTTTTTTTCCCCTTCCAGGGGAAGCATAAGAGTGTAAACATCCCAAGTGGCAAGGATATTAGCAAACTAACTACATAATAATCAAAAATTTGTTTAATGGAATGGTTAATACTAGGCTGTATTCAACATGTGTGCGCCTTCCAAAAGCTTTTTTTTTTTTTTTTTTTTTTTAATCTTGCATCCATCTAGCACCTGGCATCCCAACCAATACCAAAGCACTTTGCAAACTTAAACTGGGAAAAAAACTATAGGCTCCATCCTGCAGAAGGGCCTACACCTGGGGGTAGGCTTTTCTCATCCAAATAGGCCCACCAACTTCAATAGGATTAAGGATTCAGGTTGATGAGGATTTATAAATAATTTATACTAGGGCTGAATTTGGCCCAAAGAGAGATTAAGTGATTTGTTCAAGGCCAAACAGAAAGCCAATGATAACAGGGCCCAATTTTGATCTCATTTTAAATCTGAAGTAACTTCATTGGAGTGTTGCAAGCATAAATCAAGAAGGAACAACTGCAAAAATTATAAGCTTGCAGAACCAGAAAAGTATTACTAATATTGCTGATTTCACAGAATCACAGAATCCTAGGGCTGGAAGGGACCACAGAAGGTCATCTAGTCCAGCCCCCTGCCTCAAGGAGAATCAACCCCTACTAAGTCATCCCAGCCAGGACCTTGTCCAGCCGGGACTTAAAAACCTCAAGGGATGGAGAATCCACCACCACCTTTTTTCTAGCAGTGCCCAAAACGTGCAACGTACAAATACAACAGAGATCACAATCCCTGCCCGGAAAAGCTTGCCTTCTAAAAACACATTAACAGAGTTTGGAGGGCTTAGGAAAATGGTCAAAGGGGAACTGGCAACATCCTCAATGAAAGTTTTAAGAACTTTTGCACTATCCAAAATCAACTCCACAAAAGACACAATCAGCCAGTTCATTTCTTGTCAGCAGTAAGGCAGGAAAGACTTGAATGGGAAGGAAGAGACTTTGCGACCAGCTCAGGAAGGACGCTCCTTGCTTGGAGGCTTGTGTGGAAGAAAGCATAGCGATGCATATGGAAGATGCAGACAAATAGGATGCCCGGCCAGTCATCACAGGTAGAACACTGGGGTGGGGATAGGTGCATAATGGAAACTGTTCCGCAGCTTGACTATATTGGGAGACACCTTAAGTGCCATAATGCACATGGAACTCAACAATGAGCAATACATTACCTGGGATACATGGCAGAACTCCCCTGATGGGGTGTATGGGTCTAAGGGTACATCTACACTCTCTGGGAGAGTGATCAGATCAGGGTTGATCTTCTAGGGTTTGATTTTGCACACCTAGTGGGGAAGCATGAAATTGAACTCTCGGGGTCAACAGTTGACTCCTGTACCCCTCATTCTGGCCGACAGTGAGGATGGCCAGGTAAGTCAACCGTAGCTGGAGTTGCACATCTAGGATCTACTTTAAGATCTAGTGTAGACCTGCCCTAACAGCAGTTGTGAAATTCCAGATCACTCTCTGGTAATACAATTATCATTTCTGACTGAGAATGGACAGGGACTTAGGCAGTAATCTGAAAATAATCAAGCTTTATTTGATTTGTTACATCATCATAAATGTTCTCTATTTTCAGAAAACAAAGCCCTAATTTGGAAAATAATGCACATACAAAACTCCTACACCTAAGTATACAGAAATATACAAGGCTTATGTATCATTAAAATGCCCCACATCCTAAAGTTGGTACTGAGGTCTATTGTGCCAATGAGTATGAATTACAAAGGTAACAAGCAATCTGAAAAAGGCAAGGTTTATATATATCTAAAACAATGTAAATATATCACAGCGTGCAGGCAACAATAGTCTCTAAAGAAGCATAAACAAAATTGATTCCTAGTAATGCTTTTTGCATCACAGAAACAAATATATTAAGATATACAGTGTATGCACACTTTTGCACACTGATTTAAAGTGGTACTTGCATTGAATCTTGCTTTAAAAAAAAAGTGAAATAAATGCCAGGGTAATATCTCACAATAAGTCGACTGAGATCAGGTATTGCACAAACAGTCTAAAACAAGTTAGCTAGACTCCTAGCTACACCATAGGACTGATTTTTCTCTTTTAACACACAATATACTAAAAATGATCATTTTCCTTCCCTGACAGAGGGCAACACTAGAAATGCAATAGATTAACTTTTGTTTCACGAAAGATTTTCTCTCAGAGAATATTTTATATTAGAATTGCTGTGTTTTTCAAAATATTCCAACGGCTAAAGGCTGACATAATTACAGATAATCCAAGCAGCTTGATCTTCTGAAGTAACAAAAAGAAGTCATTACAGAATTTACTTCTAAATGTATTCCTAAAATAAGTAGTAATGGAGTAAAAATCCCACCTGTGATGCGAACCCAAAGATCTTTCAGGAACAAAGACTTCATCGTGTCTCGACAAAATATTTAACATACATTTTAGATATTTGGGAAGGAGAAGGTGGTGGTGGGACAGGAAGAACACCATTAAATCCAGAACTTCCATTTTGCAATAAAAATCAATGAATTTTGAAAGCACAGTTAGGATATTGGCACACATATGCTACTCTGTTTCTACACTGTATGGTGTGACATCTAGTGAATAAGGACATGATTCACTGAAGACCAAGGGTGAAATTCACCCTATGTGGAGACCTCGCAGAGGGTCTATGGCCCAGAGCCTAACAGGTAGGTTTCTAACACCCAAAGTCCTGGTCAAAGACCCAGTTAAAGTGTGGATAGGCCTTGTGCTGGCCCATGCACAGGAGCAGATTTTATCTCAGAACATTCAATTTGATCAGCTAGATTTTAAAAAAAAGACTTGGAAGAAAGTAAAGACCTATTGATGAAGGAAGACCTTTTATATGAGAAAAAGAATAAACTCTGCATCAGAAGTCAAAATTAGGGCTTGTGCTCTTCAGTACTTTTGTTCTTAGTAGATGTAATTGCTGCATGCAGGGTACACAAATCAATTGAAATGGGTCAGTGTCTGCCTGGAGATAAAACGAAGTTATTAGTATAAAGGTAATTGCAACTCATGGACATGTCCTAAGCACTATCGGCTCGAAGTGTGGCAAAGCCCTCAAGCACATGCTTAACTTGTAGGAAACAAGACTGACCTCAACAGGACTTAGCTACTCGCTCTATGTCTTCCCCGGGTGGCAGATCTAAGAGGCCTATCTGGTGACATGGCAGTGACAGGGGTTATACAATGTATGGATGGCATGTCAGAACCTCAGCCCTGCGTACTGATTAGCTCCAGCACAACTTTTAAACTGTTGTCAGTACTATCACACTTTATGAATGGTGCTCCATCGTGCGTAAATGATGAGAGCCCACCCGAAATACATACAGTTGAACAAACAGTTGATAGGTCGAGGCTCCATAGCACACATACAATACTTGTTTTCTGGCTGCCATAGGGGGCAGGGAGCATTGAATCAGGATCTGTCAATGCAGAAAGCTTTAGAACTTAATGTCCATGTTGTGTCTTAACCCCCTGGCACAAGCAAACAATGTAAAAAAACAGCAGACCACTGTTAAACCAAACAAGACTGACCATGCATCCTTAGCGACACTCTGGGGACCAGCTCCCAGAAAGGGTAATGGAAGTGCTGTTTGTCCAGTGAAGGTAAGATCAAGCCCCGTGTTTTCTCTGTTAATCAGAATAAGATTTAATAGCTCATGCAATAGTCCAGTGCAGTGCCAGAGTAAGGTTACTTCCTCTGTTAGCCTATACATAAGCAGAATCAGAGAGAAGCAACAGGATGTAAATTTGCTAATGGGAATTTAAGTAGAGAGCTGAAAAAGAGCTAAACAATCACTCTTCAGAAAAGACTGTTGATGTTAAAATTCAAAATAGTCAAAATAAAAGATATTCACATTGAGTTGGCAAAATCAGTGTAGACACTGGCTAAAAGCAGCAAGGAATGCATTGTCATTGGGGTTCCAAACTACTGGTGCAAATATGAGCATTGGCTCTTTGGGGTCGGAACACTAGGCTTTTGTTACATGCATTAAGAATGGGTTTCTGCACCGCTAATTTCATTGTTTATTACCCAGCTATTTGTGTTCACACTCATTCCCAAAGCCTGGAGTGAGCTGAAGGTAAGGCCTCCATCCAGGAAAGCATCCCTAACTCAGGAAAGAACTGAAGTGCATGTTTAAGTCCCACTGAAGTCAATGTGTCAAGCACTTGTTTAACTGCTTCCCTCACTAGAGATGTATTTAAGAACCCACAGAATCAGAGCCCTGGTTGCCAGATTGGGGTACTAAATTCTGGAAATGGGAGCTGGCAAGTGCTGACTAGCATAGCTTTACCCTGGCAAACAAACCCAACTATCTGAAAAAGCTGGGAATTACTTACCTACACTCTTGCTGCATAAGGGCCTGATCCTACCTTCATTGACATGAGTGGGAATCGCTGTCTCCCCTGACATCAATGGGAGATCAAACCCCAAACATGAAAACCCGCTGTCTCACACAGCTCATAGGACTATCTTCAACACTCTGAATTAGCTACTTTCACAGCTCCCAGGGCTTGATTTGTCCACTAGCAGTGCTCTGTATTTATGTCAAATTTTGTATTTATATCCCATTTCAGGGCCATGAACAAGTAGACAAGTTTAGGAGAAAACAGAAGAGCTTAGTAAGTTGAAAAAAGGAGGCACATGTTTGTCAGGCCACCTAGGAGGAGGGGAAAAAGGATTTTGAGTGGGGCTGTGTTCACAGACACAAGCTGCAATGTCTAATCTCTCTTCTTGAGCCTTTTACAATGCTCAAACACAAGGGTCACAGGGCAAGAGCGAGCAGGGAAGTAAAATTACTACAGCATGCATAAATATAACTCTTAGTTCACCGCACTTATGGCTGTAAAAAACTAAGCGCTCCTTTCTTTAGGCTCACACAGCAAGGCGCTTGCTATCCGGAGTGGAAAAAAGTCTAAGTATAAAAACAATGTTTTGTGAAACAAAATTACGCCATTAGAAGAACCACTTGTTTTACAGAGAGCTCATAGAAAAATATACCATCTTCAGCATGATAGAGTCTTCCATCCCTCTCCCGCCACTTACTTTGCACTGTAATAAAGAGTTTTAAAAGTTATTTTTTAGTTGGGGCTCACTCTGGGAAATTAACACATTACATGAAGTCCAGGTCTACCCTACATGGGCTCTAATGGCAGAGATACAACACTGTTGCTCCACTGGCACAATGCCATAGTATAGGGGCAGCCCACAACAATGGAAGGCAACTTTCCATCATTGTAGAAACACCAGCACCCTGACAGAGGGTAGCTATGTTGACGGAAGCAGACTTCAAATCAACCTAGTCGCAGTTACATTTGAGAATAGGCTGGCACAGCTATGGTGTGGGTTTTCTTGCCTCTGAGCAACATAGCTATCCTGACTTCAATTGCCAGTGTAGACCAGGCCTCTGTATAACAAATACACTTTTAACCACAGCCTTTGAGCCAGAGCAAGAGAGAGACATGTCAGCTTTCTGGGCAGCACGGCGCCGGTCCAGCACAGTTTTCAAATGTGTGCGCCACTTTAAAGACGTGAGTAGTCCAAGAAGTGAAAGGGACAGCTCACAAGTGGAAATTAAGCATGTACAGAGGTGCTTGGCTGGAACTGAGTTTAAGGGAACCTGATTAGCAGGGAATAGCTCCATCTAACATAGATGGGTATCTGAGAAACTCCTCCTTTTGCGAGAGCAGTCAGAGCAGATGGTATACCACCACACCATTTCCAAAGGGAAAACGTGGCAGTGATCAGTAGACTTCTCCCTTCTGCAGTCACACAGACACTGATGCAAGACACTAGGATCCACCCAATAGTCTGCCACACAGAGTACTGTGACGGGCTGTCCTCTTCATGCCAGACCTGACGGGACTACGATGGCCATTGGGCCAATCTACCGCTTAGGCTGCACTTGGAAGAGGAGCTAGGAAATAGGGGCTAAATATGAATGAGGAATGGGGGTGGGGTGGAGGTCAACATAAAGCCCAGCAGCCGAGCGTAGGTAGGGGCTACAGAGAGATAGCAAGAGGCTGCAGTCACTCGGGTGGGAGGGGAAGAAAGAGAAGGAAAGGAAAAGAAGTCACCCAGGGAAACAATGGGAAGTGTTAGGACTGTGCAGACTGACCTGCTTGTTGTTTCCTGGGCTGGAACTCATTATGGAGGGTGGGCCTGGTCTCCCCTACCAGCCACTGGGGAAGTGGCACAGTTAAGGAACAGTGAATGGGAACACTGCCAGGGACAGTAGGTCCTGAGACACTTCCATACCCTGCACATGGAAGACATCAACCTGGTTGGAGGGCCAAGCCACGAAGCAAGAACAGATCTGTCCCAAGAGGGTGAGGTTCAGAGAGAGTGATGGAGTGCAACAGCAAAAAGTAGATTGCTCTGGCAGAGCCAGTCCCCAGGTGTGGGCAGAAGGAGGCACCGCAGCATTGAGCGCCCAGCGATGTGCTAGACACAAATGTTCGCCGCCTCACAGGCAGCAGCTTGCCAGCTATCCTGGTTTGTAGGTTTCTTCCTCTGTATTCAGGCTTCAGACAACATGAAACATCTGAAGCATTTAAAATTTTTTAACTGGTTCACATAGAGCCAAAAGTAAAATGATACAAACCAAACGCACACAGATCTGGGAAACAAAACTCAGAACCCAAGAGAATGCTGAAATAGATTGACTTTTTTTAAATCTAGTTAGTTAAACGTGTGGTAGGGACTTGATGAACAGACACAGGTTATTACACATAAATTTGTGACTAAATTACTTGTCTCCCTTTAACTAGAATCAACGGTCAAAGACTTCATTTCTTATTTTTAGATTGATGAAAATACGAGCGCCTTATTTACGTAGGACAATAAGCTTCCTTAAAATTCATTTATTTCGTGGGATACTACAGTATGAAAATATACCATAGAATACTCATTTTTCACCCCCACCCCCCTTTTTTTGTTTAACAGAAAATGATTGGATAAACATGTCTAACAAAAAAAGAATGATAAACATATTTCAGACCAGGCATTTTTCTTGGGAACACCAATGGAGGGCAGCAAGCGTTTAACAGAACAAACTAACAGTACGTGACACTAAAACACGAAGATCTGCAAACACGACCAGACAGTGTTCTAGAACTCTCACATTCCTAAACTGAACTACATAGTTTGAATAGGTTAATACTGTTGTGCATCTATGGGACATCATCCAGAAAGTCACCTTTCACCTTACTCTATAATTTGGTAAGCCATACACTATTACCACTTTGGTATTTTGTAACTGAAGTGTTGGTAAATGCACAGTATGTGCTGTGACTACAAATCTATTTGTTTAATATCATATACGTCAAGACCGATCCCTCTCAAGATGAGAGCTAGACAGCTTGTAACAAATGGATAAGCTGACAAATGTTCAAATGTTTGCCTGTTCATGAGTAGTCTGTGAACAGCCTGTAATATTTACAAGTTTGTTCACAGTCTTGAATTGTGTGAACAGGGTTTTGTGAGAGCAAATTGTCCATAAAAAAAGAGTTCGTTTATCTGGATTCCTCTACATACCCACCATTCCTAATTTCCTATATGGGACAGACATATAGGCCTTAGGGTACACATAAAGGCCTCAATCCTTCAAGTGGCCACAAATGGGCCTGCTCAGAGCCCTCCAGGTTCAATGTGACTTTATACATGTGCAGCAGATGGCCACATTAGGGTCATCTATACAGAATTCTGTATATCTCTTATTATATTTCTATGGTAAAAGTTTTCATAGAAAAATCTGACTTGTAGTAAAAACGTACAGCTTGCTTCCCTGGGAAATGTAGATTCAACTTCAGTCATCTAAAAATATTTCCAGACAAATGGGGTTTAATATGGAGAAGTGCCTGGAGTTCCTAAAAGACAGTCTATAAATTGTGGCTGTTAGTGCTTCACAGACACAAAGGATCCCTTCGTAGCTACTACAGCAAATGTTGGTCCAACACTGAGCTGCCTCTGATTTCATAGGAGCTTTACTGAAGGATAGAAGCACATCAACAGAAATAATGCTGCTACAAACTTAGTGATAACAACTCAGATTTCCATTACACCAAAGTAAATACACAGTAACAATGTGGGAGTCAGTTGGAGTGAAGCTAAGATAGATAAGCCCCAACATGACTGAAGTCAAAGCATAAGACAGTCCACTCTGGGTGAAATCCTGACCCCAACAAAACTACCACTTACTTCATCTGGGGCCAGGATTCCATTCTGAAGTTTGAGAAGATGAATTGTGTGAGAGCACAAAATTAATCCAAGCGCCACAGAATGGTTTAATCAGTCATTGGACCAATTCCCATGTGGCTTACGTAAATTAGACTGGCAGAAAACCAGAATGACTGGCTGCATTATTTATATCATATCACTCTGCCCCTGCATACACTAGGGAGAATCATCTATATAGTTCATTGCATAAATCTTTAAACAAACAATTCCATGCAAATAGTCAAATATTCTAGTTCAACATGCTATGCTTTTAGACTTTGAACTATGGGATAGCTCTTGCTTTCATTTGACTTTTCCATTGTATTTTGAAACATCACAGGCTTTAGGGATATACTCTACTTTCACAATTTGTGACAAAAAACAGCTTTGGAGCTCATTCCATTTGCATTCACAGGAGGTAGTTCATGTGGACAACAAGCACAAATTAGCATGTTGATGACCACAAATAAGATAGGCTTAAAAGACATTGCAAAACCAAGTTAAAAAAATAAAAATTTGTGGACAGCTTAAACATTCCTAAAACAAGAAGTCCTCTGGCACCTTATAAACTGACGAATTTTAGAGCATAAGCTTTTGTGGGCAAAGACCCAACTCCCACCTAGTATGATGAGAGTAAGGGAATGTCGAAGTGTGGTACTTATTTGGAAGCTGCCTTCATCTACACGGTCAATCTGCAATTCAGAGTCTGTACTTGAAATTCATGCAGATGCCATCATGCTAATGAGGCATGAATATGCTCATTAGTGCGCTTCATTAGCCTGCTTCGAATTGCCTCATTACAATGCCCCCTCTGATGTGATGGGGCGAGCGTAGAAGGAGCCTTAGTCTGTAAGGTGCCACTGGATTTCTTGTTATTTTTGGGGATACAGATAAACACGGCTGCCCCTCTGCTAATCATCTGTCCTCTTTTTTCAACATATGAATCACAGGTTTAAAGTTTTGACTCTGATTTTATCTTTTTTACTTAGTATTATAGTTTGAGTCTGAGACCATCTCCTCAAGTAAATCGAAATTTAGATACACAAATAATGACATGTATCACTGTGAATGTTTTACATATTATTGGTCCCAATTTAATTTCAAAGATGACCCGCCCACACACGCCTTTCCCCACCAGCCTCCAAATGAAGCAATAATGCCACCTTCTTTGTATTCCCCCCAGTCCCACTAGGGACTTTACTGAATTTTAATAACCATAAGCCATGTAAAGATTTCATTTTAAAGCTCTGGCTATCAGGACAAAAATCATCTTATCACAGACATGGTTTTCATAGAGGAAAGTTCCTGGAACCACATTGTTGTAGTTACAATGTTTCTGAACTGAAATTCTCCATTGTAAAATTCCCTTCTATTTCTTCTTCCTAGGTAAAGCTAGGAAGCATTACAAAAACTTGACCCATTCCAACTAGACTGATATAACACTATACATCCACTAACCCAATATGGTCTTCTATGAGCTGGATCATAACAGCATCTAAGTGGGACCGGACACCAGCCTTCCATAAAAAGACGACAACAACAGTCCTCTACTACATGTCTAAGGTTCTTCCTATCAGCTCGTTTCGTATAGTTTTCCTTTACCTCTCTGCTTGGATTTTGTATCTGAGAACAAAATAGGCAATGAGACGCAGAGAGATGAAGAAAATTCCAAGCACAATGAAGTCCAGGTAAAGTTTGGCATTTTCTACATCCAGTTCTCTCAGGATGGCCTCTGATTTTTGAAAGTGGCAAGTATCATCTTTATCGCAGTGGAGATCTTCTCGATTCAGCCCATAGATGGAGAGGATAACTCCCTCAAACCCATACCTGGAAAAGAAAGGGTGGATTACAAGGCAAAATTCTAACTAAGGCAAAAATTGCTCATTTTTTCAGATGCACTCAAGAGGGAAAACACTCATAATTAGAGCTCAGATGGTAAATACTGAAGAATTAAATACTGACCTCAGAGGCAGAAAGTTTAGGTCAGCTTGTCTCCTCGGTTGCATCTAAGCAAAATCACACTTCAATGAGTTTTGCAAGGGTGCAACAGAATTTTGCCTTGAACAGAGCATTCAAAAAATCAATACTGTCAACTTTCCCTGAGGGAGAACATTACTTTAAAAAAAAAAAAACAAAACAAAAAAAACACCTGGAACATGTCATCCTTACTGTACTCTGCACATTTCTCATGGTGCACCTGCACCAAGAAATTTCCCAACACTCCCCTGTCTAACCTGCATTTGGTCTCATTTATGACCTGATCCTGCAGCAGATATACTAGCATGGATCCTTCTGTGGGACTAATTTCAACATCCCAGCATCTGATTTCAGTGGGGCTCCACATGGGTTGGCCTGGGACTTTAGGAAGAAAACTGTTTCTCCTCCACGAGGACTTTGGACTCCAGCTACCATCCCCTTCCTCACAGATTTCTGGGTTCCAATAAGTGTCTGGATATAAGGACTGAACTTGGTCTGATAAGTTTGCAAACAAGGACAGAGTTTGACATGGGTTGTCTTTAGAGTTCTACAACTGGGAAAGCAACTATTTTTCCCACATCACATGGACTTAGGAATATATACAAAAGTTTGAGTAGGCATTTTCTACGCTCCCTTAGGTCACCCTGCAACGTCACCTTCCCGACTCTCTTCTTCTGGAGTAAACCCACTGGATGCCTACAGCAGGAATAGTAGTGAGTAAACTGGAGAAACAGGACTTTATTCAGAAGATCTGTTTGAACAGTCAGTGAGATACGCTGTGAGAGGCACAGTAAAATGCTAACTAAGCCTCCAAAGTGAAATGCTGGCAGTCTCATCAGTCTTGTTATCGACACTTTGTCCTGACTTTCGTCTGTCAAAGTAACTACTGGTCAAAATTCTCTAGTCTGGCACACTCTGGTCCCACAACATCCATAATCCAGCATGATTTTAAGACAGACAGATGTCCATTTATCATGAGTGTGGCCAAGTTTCCTGTGGTCCCATGAAGTTTGGTTACAGCCACCAGTCCTGGTTCAGTGTTCTGTGCTGTTATCTAGCTGTAATTTACCCCATAAATGGTCTCTTAAGAGCCCACTAAGCAGTGGAAGTGTTGGTGATGCTGCTCGAATATATTGACCTCCTGTGGATCAGCAACTTTCTGGTTCAGCACCTGTCAGGTCTCAAAGGTGCTCAACTAGAGAGGTTCAACCTGAAGTCTAACCACTCTGCAGACTTACATGTTGTGTGCACTCCCACTGAATTTAGTGCAACCGAGCATGGCATAAAATCAGCACAGATAACATATAACTATAATATATTACAGATAAACTATACAGATTAGAACTCCCATATCCAGCTCTCTCTCTCATCCAACAATATCTGTGGTCTGTACAGGCCATGGATCTTTCAGGACTGGAGAGTCCTGGGGCTGGGAGGAGGAGGAGGCGGCGGCGGCCAGTTAGACCAGCATCAGGAGCCCAGGGTGGCTACAGCTGGAATGGTGGCAAGGGGGGCCAGCAGCAGCCAGTGAGCCTGGGCCTGGGAGCAGCAGTGAGATACCCTCTGCCCAGGGCTGGGAAGCCAGCAGCCCAGGCCAGGAAGTGGTGGCTTGCTGCAGCTCATTACCAGGGCCGAGCAGGATGGCACAGCCTGGGCCTCGGATGGGGCTGGGCAAGAAGCTGCAGCCTGGAGAAACCTTGACTGGGGAGAGGTGGCTGGAGCTGGCATCCAGGGAGGCAGGGGGAGTCGGGGAGCCACGGGCAACACTGGGGAGGGGAGTTCAGGAGCTGGAATACCAGCGGAGTCTCAAAACTGACCTCCTCTGGTCCAGCAAAAACACCTGATGTGGGATGGCTCATGTCTCCAGGGTGCCAAACCAGGGATGCTGAACCTGTACTAAGATGCTTCTTACTTATTCCTTGTTATACATACTTTGTTCTTTTACATGTATTTCCTGCTGGAAAGTTGGAAGTACTTCGCATTAAATCCTAAAAGAATGTGCTGAAGATATAACAACCTCGACACTAAAAGAAAACATTCAAGGTTAAAAGACCACTGGCTTCCCACACGGTACCTGACATATGAGATGTAGGACATCCATTGGAGGTACGCTGGAATAGTGTCAAAGCTGACAAAGAACCCTGAGAAAAGGAGAACTGGAATGGCTGTAACTGGACCCACAAATGTTGCCACCTGGAAAAAGGATGAAACAAATGATGCCTTCTCAGACAGCCAAAGAAATATTAAGGGGTGCTACTAATTTCTTTAATGCTGCTGGGAAAGGCGGTTTTCACTTCAGCAAATACTCTCTAAGGCCAGGAGTGAGCAAACTTTTTACCTTGGGCCCCTCTTTTCATCCCTGAAATTAGCCAGGGACCCACAGCCCAGAAGTGATGCACCAGGCTCCCTTGGCAATGGCAGCAGGGCCAGAAAGAGCCAAGGAGGCTGGTGGAGCCTCATTACCAAATAAATAATTTTGTTAGTGTTTAAGATGCTCCAGGAATGCTTGTTTTTTGTGATTACCTGTGTAAATGTTGACAAATAAAGAAACCTAAATGACAAGACTGGAGTTCAACTGAGTTCTTTGGGCACTAAGTGGAAGGGGCCTCAGGGGAGCCCCATAATAGTAGTGCTGTGACTTGGATCCTCTCATCTGGACCAGGTGGATACACCCCCATGTGTGAGAGGGCTGCAACCCGGCATTATGGGAAATGTCCTTGGTAGGGATTCCAGGTCTCGGTATGTGGAAGTTAGCGTTGAGCTGGAGAAATGGGTTAAACCTAAGGGTGGACATTATGGACACCCCAGAGAAGCAGTAGAGGGAAACTGGGACCCTGTGAGAAAGGAACTCCAGAGTGTGACCACATTGCCCTATGGCAAATATACGACATTGGTCTCTGGGGATGCAGGAGGTGCTCTCCCATGTCAGGGCTCCTCGGTGATGCACCGACGATGAGAGCACTGCACCTCCTGATGGGGAGGGCCGGGTTGCTGAGAACAGGGGCTGCTGCACTGGGGAATGGAGCAGCTGCCCATGGAGGAGCTTCCCTGCAGCAGGAGCTAGGTCCCCGAGTCTTGGGATGCCAGGGAACAAGGCAGCTGCCCCAGTAGGGGCTCCCTGGCAGTAGAGTGACTGACAGAAATGACAACCAAGCATAAGACAAGAGACATCTGAGGCTATCACCACTGACAGAGTGGAGTAGGAGCTGATTTCTCTGAACACTAGATCTTTGCTGTTTGAAGAGCCTGCCCTACCGCTTTCCCCAGCCCTCCCAGGGAGATCTTAAAACAGAAAAAACTCATGCTATTTCAAGAGCCCATCCCACCCATTCTCCAGCTTGAGGCCGGGGCGAAATAATCCCAACAGCTTCCTGCTGTTTCAGGGAGTCCCTCCACCACGCACATGCACTCCAGCCCTCCTGGGCAGCCCTTTAAAGTTAAGCAAAAGATCAACATAATTGCACTTTAAAAAAAAAAAAAAAAAGGAAAGAAAAGAAAAGAAAAAAGCGCCCAGACTTTCTCCAGGAAGCAGCCACAAGGGGCTGTCCCCTCACTTCTCTTACCCTGCCCCAGTTGCCTCTGCCAAAAGTGCCTCCAAGTGTGCTCAGGCTGGGAGACGCAGGTGAAATGGCTGAGACATGGGGCAGGGAGGCAAGCAGCCCTGCACAGGGCAGTGGAGCCAGAGGCTGCGGGGAGACACCGGAGGGCCCCTGGGGGGACAGCCAATTGTGCTGCACGTCCCTCTTTTGCAATTTCACGTGCCACCCCAGTTTGCACCCCCCTGCTCTAAGGCACAAATCCTCTGTCCTGTGTCACCCTGCCATGCTACCAAAGAGGCACAGCAGTGTAACTCCCTGCAACAAGCCCCACTTCTAGGCAGTAGTCCTGTTGACAGTGCTTCACCCTCTCTATGCAGAGGGCTTGGGTTCCAGATCTGTTCAGCGGTGACTCTGCCTTGCCTCCGGCACACTTCTGTTGGTATTTGGATGCCACTAGCGAGCACAGCTACAGGTCCCCAAGGTGCTCTACTCCCCTTTGTGCTACATAATCACATCAGTTCTGCTACTTATAGGACATAGTGCACTTGTGGATGAGTGAGGTAGAACATCCATTTGAAAAAGATGAGTAATCTGGCAACTGTACCGACGTGCTTAGGGAGGCTCATTCTTTCAAATGCTGTAACACCACTGATTTTTCACCGTTAGTTATTAATTCTCAAACAGCTGTAAAGATACCAAAAAGTGGTGAGAGAACCTCTTTGTGGTTTATTTGCAGGTGACTTGAAATTCAATAAGACGTACAAGAGAGGTCTGGTAACTTACAACAGCAACTCCTCTGGCAAGAAGGCATAAGTAGCTGTTCCCAGAGGACAAAGTTCTGGTGGGATCACAAAACAAAAATGAGAGTACCTGAAGTGATGTGGAAGCTGCACCTATCAGAAGACCCAATGACTGAGCCACCAGTGATGTCATTGTCCCCAGGGCGGCAAACAGGACAAATCGAAGCGCATCTGATGGCTGTGAAGTCATCCAATACACAATGCTGCAATAAGCTACAGGAAACATAATCTGAAGAAAGATACAGCTGTAGTCACTACATTATAGAGTCACATCAAAAGTGGTTCAGAATTGCTGTAAGCAATGTAAATACCTAGGAAATATTATATCCTACTTAATCCATCTCTCAATGCTGTACTCAAAAGGAGAGATATCACAACCTCCACATCTTGTTAGACATATCAGCTACATCTACACAAGACACCTCTGTTGACAGACATCACTGTTGGAAGAGGTTTCCCGGCAAAACTTCTGTTGACAGATTACATCTACACACAAAAGCAGATCTAAAGAGCAATCTGTTCTGTCGACACAGAGCAGCCAGACTACCCAGCCCTCTCTCAACAGAACAGCTGACCGGAAACTCTACAAATGGGGCTGTCCAGAGAACCTGAAGCCCTGTCTGTCAGCAAAAGGGCCCCCAGAGTCTCTACATGGCTGTTTTGTCAACAGAATACTGTCAAGAGAGATGTTATACCTGAATGGGGAGAGGTATGACATTGCTAGCGGATGTGCCAGATTTTGTCAAACTGTCAACAAAGCGCATTGTGTGTGTAGACGCTCCGTGGTTTTCCGGACAAAAGCCTGGTTTTGCCAGGAAAAGCCTCTCATGTAGCCCTCATCTCCTGCATACCACCCCAGGCTCAAAAAACAATGGCTGCTTGCTACCAGCCCCTTGTAGCCGCTAAGTACAAAAACAAATGAAAAGTTGCTGTCTTTACTTTATTTAGGACAACTCAGGTTAAAAGTTATCTTGATTTCTGTCCTGCCTATTATTCCTACGGGGGTTTTTGACTGAAGCCAAGAAACTCACACACTAAGACACAGGCACAGTTTTCAAACATGCTGGTATCCAAATGAGATTAAAATATTGATGAAATGCTAACATCTACTTCATTTCCAAGTGGATACAATAAAAACGCTCTGTGGTTTATTCTACAGTATATACCTGAAAAGGGACATCAGCCATGGTTTTAGCTAGGTAGTAGGCCTTCAGACTGTACCAGTAGTTCAGATGTTCTCTGAGGAATACTCCCATCTCAAGGGGAACTAGATAGCATAAAAATGAGTAAGCTGGTTATTTACACTGTTAGGGCGTGACGTTATTGTACATAACAATACCCTACATGTCTGTAAATCTGACATGCTTGAGTGCAATCCAGCAGTGTGTCTGGAATTCCAAAACAACTGTCAGACCAGCAACATGATGAACCATATCTCTTGAGGCACAAGAGGCAAGTCTGGAGAGCAGTTCATTGTCCACACAGCTGGCAGGCTGCTCAGATGATGTGGCTCTACCCTTCAGAAGCTTTGAGAAACAAAAACTATTTTGTTCAAAGTGACAAGTCTTCTCTTATTGTCTTGTGGAAATCTAAGCTGACAGCCTACAATATAAAATCTTGTAGGCTTTGCAAGCCCCTCATTTATTTATGGTGACAACCCTGTAGTTAAAGAATGACAAATTAAAAAGCTTGGAGGTGTCACCCAGTCCCGAGGCAGACACACTGTATGCATGTGACCCAGGGTCACATCACTGGCGTCCTCGGAACATGGCAAATTCCAGATCAGAGCTGGAAATTTCTCTCTATCCGGTGCAATTAGTCCTTGAGCTGAAGGAGTGTAAAGTATTAGACTAAATTTTAATTAAGAATGAAGTCAAAAGGATTGACTTGAAATAAGCCCATTCAGAACACTGCTTGCTTCATTTAATTGCAAAAGCGATTTTTTTTTTTTTTTTTAAATAGAAAATACAGTACTCACATGTAAGGACAGTTGGCATGAGAGCAGCAAACATAAGGAACAACATGGAAAAGAAGAGGAAGCCAGAGTTGCTTAAGACTTTCTTAGCTTCATTTCCAATCCCTAAATACAACAAGCCTATGAGAAGTCCAATGCCAATGTGTGATGTGATCCGCAAATGCGTAAGGACCTACGAGCAAGGAAAAGTAGTGTTTCTGATCACCATGTATGGATCAAAAGCTGCTGCACCACCCGTAGAAATAAAGTAATACAGCCTGTACAAAATCTCAAATTATATCCTAAAAGTAACTACTTAGAAATGGGAACTTTCTGCTGATGAATTGGGCTTCAGATAAACAGTGCTAGATGAATGGAATTCCTAGATGAATGCCTGCCAGTCAGGCATAAGGACCAACGGAAAACAGTCTTTTGCTCTCCAGGCAAAAGGCTGTAAATGAGGATGTCCCAGAATAGTGTCTGGCAATCTCAGGGTAGCCACTGGCATACTTCCTCAAGAGATGTGGGACCTTTTCTCTGCCTAAAACGTAGCTGAATCATAACAGAAAAGGCATTGAAAGAATCACGCGAGGTATTTTAATTTTATATTAATAAAAAAAATGTATCTGACATTGATTAGATCTTGGTAGCCTCCCTAACTCCGGGCCTGTCTACACAACCTCCCTACTTCCTCGGGAGGATGGTAAGTAGGGTGTCGGGAGGTTATTGATGAAGTGCTGCACTGCATAGGCAGCACTTCATTAAGCTAATTCTCCCCCGCAGCAACTTCAAAGTGTTAAACTTCGAAGTGCCGGCTCACATGTTGCTGCAGCTCACCCGCCGGTACTTCGAAGTGCCTCGGCAACTTCAAAGTCCCTTTACTCCTTCAAATGCAAAGTAAAGGGACTTTGAAGTTGCCGAGGCACTTCGAAGTACGGGCGGGTGAGCCGCGGCAACACGTGAGCCGGCACTTCGAAGTTGCCACCGGGGAACGGGAAAGGAAGAGCGATTTCAAAGGGGAGCACCACATTTGATTTACTTTCGAAAGAGTGCTTTTGGTGTATAGACACGCCGTGGGATCCTTCGAAAGAGCCCCCTTCTTTTGAAAAATCTTTCGAAGGAACTTGCTCGTGTAGACGCAGCTTAAGAGTAACTGCAGTGTCTTAACTAAAGATTTTAATTTACCTTAATGAACTATTGGGAAGTTTGACCAGTGGGGGGCAATGTCCTGGGGCTGGCACATGTGGAAATACAGTCTGCACCATTTCAAAGGGTGGTGAAACACCTAATCCAGCATAGTCCTTTCGAGCCATAAAAGGAACTCAAGCTGAGTGACCTGAGAATTGTCTCAGAGTTTCCCTCCGGCCGTGCAGGTTCCATAGACCCAAACATACACACAAACACACTGTGACCTCATCTCCCTCAGTGGCCACCTACATTTGAAAAAAGGCCAATTTAGCCCAATCCTCCCTTTATGACACTGCAATTAACAACGGCCTACTTCTCCAGTGCCTCACAGTTTATGGAATCATTTACAACAATGCAATTTTGCATTCACTTTGCATTGGTTTAATGACTTCATGAGATATAGAGTAGCAGAGAATCAAGACCTGGATAGGATTTTTCAGATATTTCTCTTCTATAGACAGCAGTGAAAAAACTTGTGGTTCCCCACTCTGGTACTACAAATACTGAAACTCAACACACAGCCTCAGTTTTACAGTTCTGTGCCAATCGGCAGGCACACAAGGTGGATGCAGGACCTTATTTCAGGACATTGCATCATCATCATCAAAAAGTGCCCTTGGCTACCAGAGTAAAATGCAGTCTTACCGAATCTCTCATGATGGTGAGAAAAGTTCTTTTAAAGAGGATGCAGAACTGGGTGAGGCAGCTGGCGGAGAAGCTGTGACAGCCTTCTGTAGAGGAAGAATCCTGAAGGGAGGGACAACACAAACTAACTTCCTTGCAAATTCTTATTGACTTTTCACGAACAATTCCCTGCTCTATGCTGCAGAGCATACGCTGCTCTCCTCTACTTAATTAAGATTTAGAGTGTTTCTCTCAACCTCCCTCCCTTTCAGCGCTTTGCATGGAGTTACCTCTTCCGAGGGTCTGTGCCATAAGAAGGGGTTCAATTCATTCTCACCACTGGTATCTCTCTTGAAGTCTGTGCTGCATATTCCCTCACATGCAGCTCTTACCAGCCGACTGTTCTGGTCCCCGTATTCACCAGAGGCAACCTCCATCACTGCAGAGAGCAATTAGAGGAGATTAACTCATTCTACACCAGGCATGAGTTACAAGCTTATTGGGGCCTCAATGGTGCAACCCTGAAGTCAACGAGAGCTTTTGCCGAGATTTCAATGGAAACAGAAGCAAGCCTGAAATGCATAGTATCTGTATGTAAAAAGCCTATTTTTTTCTGCTGCTAATACTTGTTAAATAAAACATTTTAAAGGAAATATAGTGAATATGTGTCTGTTCTAATACCCATTATATGATTGCAGACCTGTTTCTTATGGTCACTTCTTCTGCTTTGAAATATTTAGCTGTTATTATGGAATAGTGAAGTACTGTTGTCACACAGGCTGTGGCGTTTCAGTAAAACCCTGGTGCCATACCTACACTATCAAGTTTTCAGAAAATCAGGTCTGTTTTGAAAGAACACGCAGAGCGTCCACACACAAAAAGCGCTCTTTCTATCTGAAATTGAAAGAATGTGGCTCTTCTTCAAGACACCCTCTTCTGCTCCCGGATCAGGATGAGCACCTCCTTTCAAAAGCTTCTTTCAAAAAAAAGTCTGTGGATGGTCCCCAGGCCTTTTCTTTCCCCCCCAAATGAGGAGTCTTCATGGCACTGGGTTTTTCGATCCCTGGCCCATTCCTTCAAAAGATGCTCTCTATCGAAAGAGCAGATCGATCTTTCGATCTACTTTCTTGCTTGTGGACGTGCTCTTTCAAAACAAGTTTTTTCGGACGAGATCTTCCAGAAGATCATCTTTCAAAAGATCGCTGTATTGTAGACAGGACTTGGAAGTTTATAGCTGACACACATTCTGTCTTTCATCTGCCATGCTGTAGTTTGCATTCCAATCAGAAAAAGTCTCTAATCAGTACCACCACCAGATGGCATTCAAATGATCTACCAAAACCAGGGGACTCATTCTACACTGACATGGTGAAAATATGGGAACAAAAAAGCCAGTAAAAACCATCACTACTCCTATTCCATTCAAAAGAAAAAATAAAAAGCAAAATAAGCAAAGTGGAAAAGCTATGCAATTTTCCTTACCAAAATCTGCTGGATTGTGGTAGGTTGGGCAGTTTAAACCCAAATCTCTCAAGTAAGGGACAAGGTTCAACACCTTCCCACGGTAGATACATTGTCCTTGACTTAAAACATACAGCTGAAAAATGAGAGAAAGTGAGAAGCCATCAGAACCTTTGAACATGCATACCTGTTTCCTGAATAACAGCACATGGCGTAGTCAATTACTGGTTGCCTCATTTGGTAGAAAACAATGGAGTGAAGAGTCTTCTCAACACTGAACGTGGAACTATAATTCATGGAAAATCTGCAGAATATTAGAGATGTTCAAGAGCTGAACTCCATTGAACAACCCCCTCTTGGATTGCATTGTACTAATATAGAAACATTATCATTCACCCCTTATATATTGGTTGCAAACTAGGCTGGAAATGGCATGATTGTGCCATTGTATACCCGTAAATTATTCATGTTTTTGGTTTGAAGATGAGACTGGCAAATCCAGGGGCAATGGGAGGACAGAAGGAGAAGAAGAAAGAGCAGTAAGAAATAGCTTCATTAGTCTTATCTACCAAGACTAAATTCATTGAAAGAGCAGCAGTCTTCAAGAGCTTATTCAACTAATGTAAAGTGGGTTTTCTCTAAGCTCTCACAACTCTAATTTAAATGGCACAAGATTACAGTAAATTTCAATCTAATCTACACACAAACAGACCATGTCCTGCCATCAGTTTGAACAAAGATTTCCAACAGACTTCATTTTTGTTTTATTATTTTCATATGAACCAAAAAAGAGGCAATCTCAAGTAACTCCATCAAAAATTAATGGACTTTTCTGAAGTTACACCAGAGTAACTGTGATGAGACTTTACAGCCCTTAACAGTAACACACTCATACTAAGACTAGAACTACACTAGGGTAGAAAGTTAATTTCCAGTAGCAATGGTGTGGAGTTACAGGGGTTGATGGCTGACACCAGAGAGGTCAATTTTGCAACATCTATATCAGACACACAAAATCAAATGCTGGAAGATTGGATGTGGGAAGATCAGTCTACCGATAAATGTAGATGCACCCTAATTCTCATTTACTATAACACATACATAAATGACAGGAAAGGACCTGAAATTCATAAGTGTGACAATCATGACTTCTAAAATTTACCACCCAGATTCTTTTAATAGAATATAATCTGCTATGTATTCTAGAAAGTTTATCTGTTTGATCAAGGACTCCTCCTAAACAGAAACGCCATGTCTACACTACAGTGATCTTTCGAAAGAAGTTCTTCCAGATGATCTCTTCTGAAAAAAAAATTTTGAAAGTGTGCATCCACACAGAAAAAGAAAAGGCGGATTGAAAGATTAATCTGCTCTTTTGACAGAACACATCCACACGGCCCTTGCTCTTTTGAAAAACAGGCCAAAGATTGAAAAATCTGGCTCCATGAGGACTGCTCTTTGGGAAAAAGAGCATGTCTCTACAAGTTTTCCAGAGGAAGAACTAAGTTTTTTTGATTTCGGATTGAAAGAACACATTTGTGCACACTCCTTTCGAAAAATCAGGCCCATTTTCGAAAGAACACAGAAGCCAAATGTGGTATACAAATTCCTCTTTTATCGTAAACTAAAAGAAACATGAGGTTTTGGTTGCCCCAAGAACACAGAATGTGCCTAGAATGAGATCGCTTCTTATAACACCAAACAGAAGAGAGACAAAATCACCATATCATGTACAGTTCTCAAAATTAACATAATTGAGCAAGTGTTGAAAGAGACTAAACCCAGGTAAGCCAGAAATAGGCTGAACTTGGAATAGGATTGCTTCTCTATAAACCTTGCAAAACAGAGAGAAAGAAAAATTTGGAGTAGCGCTCTGTTTTGGCACAGCTAAATCAATGCTTAAGGTTTGAAAACCAGAAAAAAAAATGTTATTGGAAACTAAACTGAATGTAACCCTTTTTTGTTTAAGCAAAGCAAATGATAAGAGTTTATAAGGATGAAGAAAAAATATTTCAATTTACTACTAGAAACTTACCCAGGAAAAGGGGTAATTAAAATCTAAGAAATCCAAGAAATCGAAAATATAAAATTAATTTCATAAAAGTAAATGTATTTTTGGATAACACAATCATTTAAATAAAACCTGTACATTTTCCTTTTACTTAAAAAAATTGAGTGAAGGACCTGAGCCATACCAAGTGTATTTTGTTCTATTTGGGAAGGAAAAAGTATATATTAAATTAATATGAATTAAATTATATATTATTAATATATGTTATAATAGAAATGGGAAGGGAAAAATTAAAATTGAAAATCATTGTTCAAACCTACCACTGATTTTTAGACATGACCCATGATTTTGTATTATCCCCAGCTTTCACAAATTACAGATAGAACACGTTCAAACAAATATGTAAAGAGAGTAATTTTTGAAGGATACCTGATCAAATAACTCAAACAGTTTGGCACTTGGTTGATGAATAGTGCAGATGATGGACCTGCCACCCTGCGCTAACGCCTTCATGAGAGAGACAACCTGAAAACAAGATGCACTGTCCAGGCCACTGTAAATAAAGGCAAAAAAAAAAAAAAAAAAGTTATCTATTGGGTCTGTGGTTTCATATCCAACTGTTCAAAATAATCTTATTTCCCTATACCATACAACATTTCTGTGCTCTTATTTCCCACTACCCAGTCTTCTTCCTTTACCAGCCATGCATCATAATTAATATGGAAGTTTCTCAGCACTACCTTACTCAGTTTTCATATTCTATGTTTGTGGGTTCTGATTAATGATGCTCCCAAATCCATCAAATTAAGGGCCAAACTCTATTCTCCGAGAGACACCTGTGGTCTGACTAACTTAAGGCTGTCTTGAGTATCTAGCTGAGGGCAGAAAATGATCCCAAATGTATTACACTAAAATATGCAGTTATCAAAACCATTTAAAGTAACTAGCTATCTTCACTTAAAGGGAAGCTATGCATTTTAATCTGAAGATTTTTTTCTCTCTTCTGGGATATCCCCTAGGATTTCTTTCAGTCTGCCCGCTTTATACTGTTTCCCTAACCACCTTTAATGGTCCCATGTCATGTCAGATTACAAAGGTAACCCGATACTCTACTTGGTGAGCCTATACAAATTATTTCCTTGTGCCTGCATTGCTCTGTAGTTTTATGCAGGTGTAACTCAGTTGCTTCCTACAGTATTACGACAGTGTAAAACTGAGTAACACAGAGGCAAATCAAGCTCTTTAAAATTAATATTAAAAAACTGCAACTTTTCCTGATGCAAATATTTTAAGTAAAATGCACCAGAAGCATCTGCTAACAAGGAAAGGTGAAAGTAGCCACCATGACACTCCATAATATGATACAGCATGTAATCTATTGCCTATATTTCAAAGGAAAGTCTAGATTTTCTTCTGTTTCAGCCATTCTGAGATGCTAACAAGGGCTAGGCCAGTCCATGGTACTTCTCTAGAACATGCAAGAGGAACTCTCAGAGGTAGGCACCTGAGTCCCATTTAAATCAATGGGAATTAGATGCCCAAACATTTGGTCTTGATTTACCTGGTAGGTTCATCAAAAAACATAACTGGTGGGTTGTTCACCAATTCCAAAGCAATGGCAAGACGCTTCCTCTGGCCCCCAGAAAGACTTCCAGTTCTTGTATTGGCACATGTCAGCAAACCCAGAGCAGTCAAGATCTCCTTTACCTGGGGACAGGATCAACACAACATGGGTTCATTTAAATTGTTACAGATTAAGCCTCTCTAGTCTGGCACACTCTCGTCCAGCAACATCCATAATCCGGCATTAGTTAGTGGGACCACCACTTATCATGGGTGTGGTCAAGTTTCCCATGGTCCCATAAAGTTTGTTTACAGTCACCAGTCCTGGATCTCAGTGTTCTGTGCTGTTATTTAGCTGTAATTTACCCTTAACTTGTCCTCTAAGAGCCCAGTAAGCAGTGGAAGTGTTGTTAATGCTGCTAGATAATATTGACCTCTCACGATCCCCCAAATTCTCTGGTTCGGCACCAGTCAGCTCCCGAGGGTGCCAGACTAGGGAGGTTCAACCTCTACCACCAAAAAACCCCCCATCTTTTAGCATAATCACTGATTTTTCTATAAAGGACAAAAACAAATCAATTGAACCAATGTTATCTTTCAAATTGACTCATTATAACTTCAGAGGAGTTGGATTTTTATGTGTATTAAATTAGCAGAGTTCACCAGAGTCTCAGAAGGGTAACCATGTTAGTCTGTTGCTTCACAAACATGCAGTCCTGTGTCATCTTAGAGACTAAAAACTTTATTAGGTCATGAGATTGATGAAAATGAAGAGGATTTATTTACATAGGGTTTACATAGCTGGGGTGGGGGAGGGGAGGAGAGGGGAAGTTACCTGTCACTACTAAGACCAGTTAATGAAGCAAATCAAGCAGGATGTGTCTCATTCCTGTAAATATCAAAAGTGGTGAAATTGCTTCTGCAATGCATAAGATAGCTGAGATCTCTGTTCAGGCCAAGGTTAAAGGTTTCAAATTTGCAAATGAATTCCAGTTCAGATGTCTCCCTCTTTAAATTTCGAAGTAAAATGCTTTTGTAGAAGAACGACTACTTTTAAATCCATTATCAAATGTCCAGGGAATAGTACAATTAAGTAGTAGAAATCAGTAACTTCTCCAGTTTTATTACTTACTTTGGTCTAATAGCTCCATCCCTCAAGGCCTCCATTTTAAGAGTAGCCACTGTTTTTGGTGCCTCCACTTTTCTTGGGGACCAGTTTGGAGCACCTAGAGCTTGATCTTTGCAGACATTATGAGGAGGGTCTCACACAGGACTTTACACAAGTCACAGACTCTTATAGGACATAGTGACCGTGTCTACACGTGCCCCAAACTTTGAAATGGCCACGCAAATGGCCATTTCGAAGTTAACTAATGAAGCGCTGAAATGCATATTCAGCGCTTCATTAGAATGCGGGCTGCCGCGGCACTTCGAAATTGACGCGCCTCGCGTGTCGCCCAGACAGGGCTCCTTTTCGAAAGGACTCTGGCTGCTTTGAAGTCCCCTTATTCCTATGAGCTCATAGGAATAAGAGGACTTCGAAGTAGGTAGGGTCCTTTTGAAAAGGAGCCCCGTCTGGGCGAGACGCGCGGCGGCAAGGCACGTCAATTTCGAAGTGCCGCAGCAACCCGCATTCTAATGAAGCGCTGAATATGCATTTCAGCGCTTCATTAGTAAACTTCGAAATGGCCATTTCAAAGTTTGGGGCACGTGTAGATGTAGCCAGTCTGTCCCAGTTCCTTTTGGAGCAAGAGAAGAAAAATACTGCCTGCCATATTTTTTCTTCCCTGTCCGTGACCGGGCCTGGTTCTGCTGTCTTCACTCATGTGAGTATTTCAATGATTTTAATGGGGCCATTACATAAACAAGGCCCATACTCTTCATATTATAATTTATAATGCCCCAAAAGACCAGTTATGAGGCTGTGACATTTACACCACAGAGAAGTGAAGTTTGCTGCTTTACTCAAGCTACTATTTTCTTGGTTGGAAATGAGGTACTTTGTTGAAAAATAACAGTGAGAAGTACGTAAGGGCCTGATCCTGAAAGGTGTTGAGCCCTTGCAGCTACCACTGTGTTGTTGATTCCTGGTGACTTCAGTGGAAACCTGCAGGTATTCAGCTTTCTGGATTACATACTGTGAGAACAATGAAACACTTAAAAATAATACTCTTGAAGCTAACAATCCAAGGCCACTCAGCAAGTCAACAAAAAGGTGAGAGAGTGGGTGGAGGCCTCAGCTTTATTCTGTTTTCACGTAGTATTACCATGTGGAAAAGGTTGTGATCACAGAATCAAAGCGAGGGGATAGGTGGAGAGGTTATATCTACCATTTCTGACTTCTCCCAAACACCATTTAAAACAAGCAACAATATTTGGGCCCAGTCAAATTTGTCAAAAAACTGAAAACTTGATGATAGAAGTTATTATTATTATTATTGATTAAATATTTACATGGCAGCAAGGTTATTAATAGTGTATGATTTGTACTGCAGTAGAGCATGACTCCACTCACAATCAGGCCCCACACTGTGCTCCATGTGGTATAAATCTGCAAGTGACAGTCCCTTCCCTGAGAAGTTTGAGTGTAAACTACACTGGGAATCTGAAGAAGTGCATTGGCTTGTTTGGGTTTAATGTTTGCTCTAAATTTCTCACCTCGCATCCCCTGAGGTAAGACTTTTAGCCTCAATATACAGAGCACAGTAAAAACATCTGTATCTCAGCAGTGATAAAACAAAACATTTTTCATTTGAAATCTGGGAAGCATCCTGTTAAGCTAATAAAGGAAGTTTATTTGAGTCAAGCTTCCATTCCCTTGTGTGTGTGTGTGTGTGTGTGTGTGTGTGTGTGTGTGTGTGTGTGTGTGTGTGTGTGTGTGTGTGTGTGTGTGTCTCTCTCTCTCTCTCTCTCTCTCTCTGAAGAGCCCCTCATGTTTTATGCAGATTTTCTGGGATACTCACTCACAGGATGAATACAAACACTCCAGAAAGGAACAAATGCCAGCCTCTGGGACAACCTCAAACCCTATTGCATTTCTAAAGGTTTCATATAGCTTTTGGTGTCCCCACTGCATGCATGATTAAGTCAGAAAAAAATGGAAATGTAATACAAATCTCTGAATACTTCAGGAAGGGCATATAGTGATTACCACAGGGGCCAGAAAGGGTTTTGCCATCTCTCATCTATGAGCAGAACAGCCACAGCTAATCCTGCAGGAAGAGGCAAAGAGGGAGGAAGCCTCTGAGGTTCTCAGGTAGAATTTCTCTCAGGTCATGAACTCACAACAGGCCATGAAGCACCCACAAACCCTGGCAGATCCCCCCCAGGGATCTCTCTGTGTGAAATCAGATGGGCCACCCCAACAGGATGCATCTGACCTCACCCCATGCATCCAGGTAGCGTGGTTCAAAGCACTCCAGCACGTGCCCCAATATACCACAGAAAAGGGAATATAGCTGTTGGCTGCAGTACCCTTTCAGTCTAATCTCGGGGGCAGGGGGGGGGGCTGGAAGGAAGAAGATACATGTCCGTCCCCCTCCAGCTACACCACCAGCCACATCCCCATTAGCCTCAACCCCCTTTTCTTGTACGGATTTCTGTACCACAACATGACCTCAGCGGGTCCCACTAATGTGGATTGTGCCTCACAGGTGGCTGATCCCACCGCCGCCTTCACATTTCCATACAGATTAGGTGAGAGGTGTAAATGGAAGATCCCCTGAGTGCATGGATCTGGGGAACACAACATGGCCCCTCAGCATTTACACTAGGGTAATGGAAACTAAAATCTGACACTTCCTCCATTAAGTAACAGTAACCCCCAAAATCAGGAACACAGCACGTCTTGAACTCACACGAAGAAAACCCAGGAAAAATTTTGCTGCATCCACACTAGAACTGGTGATATTTTCCATTTAAACACACTTCAAAGATGCAGCTGCATTGGCCAGTTAAACTCAGGCCTTTCATTATTATTGCTCTAACCCTGCACAGGCACTAAAACATAAGGGTCCTAATTTTGAAAACTTTCCTCAGCTTTTCTGAGTCCTAACTCAACCTCCAACCCCCACCGGCTATAACGGAAAAGGATTTAATACAAAACAAGTCAGGTCCTGAGGACTGCGTCCAAACTGTCCACATACTCTGGGACCCGATTCTCAGGTGCACTACAGTAATGCCGACGGTAGTGCTAAAGCTGCATCCTGGGTGGTCTGTGGACACCGACTGAGCTGCTCGTATCAGGACAAAGGTCAGAGACCAATCCGGCACCAGGACAGGTCAAAAATCACAGAGTCCATCACCCATTCAGGAGAATGAAGGGAGGACTGGGGGCAGGCAGAGCTAGGGTCTTTCACATGGTCTTCAATGCTCTTAAGTCAGGGACAATAAATGAAGGTTAGGCTCAGGAGCTCAGGCTAGGTTGAGAGCAGGGAATCAAAGAGTTGTAGCAATGGGGAAATCTAGGGCAGAAGCACACCAGAGGTTTGCACCACTCAGAAAACTCACAGAAGTGGCTTCATGATTTACATGGGGAGTGCCAGCCAAGCAAACAGAAATCAGAGTGGGATTACCGGCAAGGTTTAGCCTCTTAATTCCTCCCAGCAGCAGCCCAACCTAGGCTCCTGGTGGCAATGAGAAAAAAAAAAAAAAAAAAAAAAAAAAAGCACGCTGAAGATTCCAGTTCTAGGCCTGTAGGTTCTTCCCAGTTGCAATAATACAAATAGGCCAGTTCTCATACATCCCACTGATTTCAGTTAGAGTTTTGCCTCCGTATACCCTGTAGGACTCATTCCATGATGCCACATATAGAACATGCTGAATTACTGAAGTAAGTATTTTAGACTTCTATTGCTCCTCTGGAATGAGGATCTCAGAGCATTTGACAAGGACTGTGAAGTATTACTGCCCTTATCTTGAATGTGATAACTGAGACACAGACTTGCTCAAAGTAATACAGCTAATCAAATACAGGGCTAGGAAAAGAACCCCGTTCTCTTGACATACAGTCACTGGTTTAATTACAGGAACACACTGTTATACAAGTCCCACTAGCCCCAGTATTGCCCCCATCCCACTGAGGCTTATATTAAAGCACAGAAAAATGTCTTACTTGTCAGTGTCATATTATGCAAAAATAACCTTACCTAAGTTAAAAAAATTTTAGAAAAAAATTGATTTAATATTCTGCTTCTCATAAATCTCTCAAAACATTACACTGTCTTGCTATCATTAATGCTGGGACTTATTTTTAGCTTGAGTTGTCATCTTCCCCTTCCCAATCACATTCAGTCTTAGAACATCTATGCAGCAGTGAGTAGGTCTTTTATCACATGGCTGGGAATGCTGCTGTAACCCCGCCCACCCACACAGCAGCTACGCGCCTGAGCTACAAGTCTGCCTAGGAACACAGGCATGCACACCCACATTTTCAAAGGAGCCATTTTCCAATTTTGTTATTTTAACTGAGTTAGCTTAACACATATGAGAAATCCCATAAAGATGCAGGCTACCATGTCTGAAGCCATATTGACTGGCTGTCTTTTAAGCTCAGTCTCACCTCGAGGCCACGCACCAGCAAACTAACACAGCTTCAGATGTGTTCACGTGCACCTTTATGGAATTCTTTAATTGGGTAAACTTATCTAAATTAACCTGATTGAAAAATATGCTCTTTCTGGCCAGGAAGATATACCCAAGGACTTATGTGTGCAGTACCTTAGAATCACAGAACGCTAGGACTGGAAGGGACCTTGAGAGGTCATCAAGTCCAGCCCCCTGCCCTCATGGCAGGACCAAGTACTGTCTAGACAATCCCTGACAGACACTTATCTAACCTGTTCTTAAATATCTCCAGAGCTGGAGATTCCACAACCTCCCTAGGCAACTTATTCCACCGTTTGACCATCCTGACAGTTCGGAACTTTTTCCTAATGTCCAACCTAAACCTCCCTTGCTGCAGTTTAAGCCCATTGCTTCTTGTTCTATCCTCAGAGGCCAAGGAGAACAAGTTTTCTCCCTCCTCCTTATGACACCCTTTTAGATACCTTACTGACGCTTGAAAATTTCTGCTGCAGTTGTAAGAGTTATTGACTATGTCTGGGCACAACGTACGCACACAGGAACAGAACCATACTGCAGACATGCACTGGGGATGAGTATGGGCACACACATGCAAGAGTGTGTATGTACTTGAGTGCACTGGAGCACATATGAGTCCAAAAATTTGAGCCATAAAATGCACCTTAAAAAGGCTCACAAACATTGAAATACATTTGAATAAATCTTTTATGTACACCTAATCAAACCTTCACATCAACCATGCTGAGTGCTACATTTGTAGCAATTTTACTATCCCTCCCAGATAATAAAAGCTGTCCAATTTGTTGTAGTTTACCCCATTCTTGCACATTAACTGAAATTCAATTTTAGGTACAAACTCAAGCTATACAACTTTCGCTCTGACATCTTCACTATGTAGCATTTGTACATCAGAAATACCTCAGTTTGAAGAGCAATATACGTACCATTTCTTTTCTGCCTTCATCTTTTTCCTGAAGTTTCAGATGAGCAGACACCTGTGATATAAAAACACACAATGTGATGCAACTTATACTGAAACTGTTCAGCCACATGACATTTCTGGAATATCCACTGTAAGCGTCAGGGTAGGTCCATGCTTGTGCACCTGGGCTGCTACAGTAGTAACAGGAGAGCTTCTCCAGTTGGTGTAATTAATCTACCTCCATGTGAGGTGGTAGTGCTGGTGACAGGAAAAGCCCTCCCACTTAGGGTTAGGTCAGTAGAACTACATTGCTCCATTATACTGGTATTAATCTGTAGCGTTGACCTGGCCTAATATACACAATTACACTATAAAAGACAGTTACCTCTTTTGTAACTGGTGTTCTTTGAGATGTGCTGTTCATGTGCATTCCACATTAGGTGGTGCGTACGGCAAGCACACACAGTGCCAGAAGCTTTTTCCCTCAGGAGTACTCATAAGGAAGCAGCTCTGGCAACTCCCGGAGTGGTGCCTCATCCATCACCCACCTTCACATCCAGAAATACTCCATCAGTGGGGAAGGAGAACAGCTCCTGGAACGGACATGAGCAACACATCTCAAAGGGCACCAGCTAAAAACCATGCAACCGTCTTTTCTTCATCAAAGGATTGCTCATGTCCATTCCACAGTAGGGGACTCCAAGCAGTACCAGTGGAGGCAGGTCTGAATTCACAGCCACACAGACTGCACCACAGCTCTGAGACACCCAGCATCATCTCTGGCCTGCTGGGTCACGATGTCATGAGATGTAAATGTATGGACTGAGGACCAGCTCACAGCTCTCCAGATCTCCTGGATCAGGATGTGCGCCAGGAACGCTACCAACAATGCCTGAGCTCTGCTTGAATGGGCCTGCACAATCTCCAGTGGAGGGATTTTTGCCAGCCCTTGGGAGCAGCTGGCACTTGCTTAGGGGGTGAGGACATCATGGCTGAAGGTTTCTCAGACACCCAAAAAACAACGTGGCCTGGGGTGGTTGGCTGAACCTCCATAGGCTCCACAGGAACTAGGGTACCAGCAGCCATGTTGTGGGAATTGCAGTGCTGAAAGGCTGAAGGGCAGCACCAGGGGACTCTGGGCCTGGACCAATGGCAGGGACTCATGCTCAGAGCTAGCTTCTGAAGTTGCACGTTTGCTGCCCAGCAACAGTAGGGCCCATGACTTCCTTCCACACAGCAGGAAGTACTGCAGGTCTGCGAGGAGCTCTCTGAACATGGGGAGCCTCTATTAAAGGACCCAAAGCTGGCTGGGGAAAGGCAAACCAGCAGTGGAGATCTGGTGATCTATACCTTCCATCATCCACTCTGCTGAGACACCTTGTACAGGTCCAAGAGTTGGAGCAAGACTCATGGTCCAATGCATGTCAAAGACCAGGACTGCTATGAAAAGAACTGGTGCCAACAGGAAGATGATTAATGATGTCATTCTCTGGAATGGTCCCAGAAGCAGTGCTGAGGTCTTGGAGATTCCAGTGGTTCATGCTGGTGCCCTTGCTGGGGGGGAGGGGGCATGTATCTCTGCAGGTCTGCACAACTCCACTGGCAAACGTTGCTCCAAAACTTGCCTTCAGCGCCCCACGTCAGGTGACCGCAGGGGCGCTGGCAATGCCTGCCTCCCCGAGCCCAACACTTGGCAGTTTTGCACAGAGGAAAGCTGACCCACTGGACCCCTAGGCAGGGAAGAACCTGTAAAGGAGTCCAATGTAGGCTTGTCTCAAGACTGAGGCACTGTATGAATTGATGCCAGTGGTACTGGCATAGCCAGTAAATTCTGCACCACCGGGAAGCCTTCAAGGTTCAATGGCACCTCCAAGCACCAGAGGCCATCATCGGCCCCCAGTGGCAGACAAGTCAGGGCAGGCAGGGCTAGACCATTTCACTTGAGCCGGAGCCTAACTTCCTGATGGAAATTACAAGCTACCTCCAACAGGTCGTGGCTCCCCTCCCTGCTTCTCATTCCCTTCACATGCAGAGAATACCTCTTTGACAAAGCCTTCATCTTCTTAACCCAAGCTGGTAAGGGGGAGCAGTGTCAGCTCGAGGATGACATTGGAGAGGCAATCCACACCAAAGCAACAACGCTTGAGGCCAACCTTTGCTCCGGTGCTGGCATCAACATGACTCCATCTAACGTGCCCATAAACAAATGTCCCTTTCTCTTCTGTCACAGAAATTAAATGATTTGCAAGTTTGGCACATCATTAAGGTGCCCCTCTCCAAGACATCTCAGGCAACTGTTGTGTGGGTCACTTACAGGCATAGGGCGTCTCTACATTTCACAAGGTTTGAAGCCTTGGGATCAGGTAATGGTGTCCCTGAGATAAGTCCCATCGCGGGACAATGATAATTCTACAAACAACAACTATTTCTCAGGGAAATTACTGTACAAAACTACCTATAAAAGGAAACGGCATAGCAGAAAACAAGGCAATAACAAAGAACGGTCAAAGTCAGAGCAGTTCTGTTGCACTGCCACTGATGGCAAGAAAGAAGTGAGAATTGCGAGGAATGTGCAGCCCTCCTTATACCGCCACTCTGGAGGTCACCAGAGCCACTCCCCTATGAGTATGGTGGAGGGAAAAAATTCCAGCACCAGTGCACGTGGCAGGCAAACACACCTATTGTGTACTGTACATGGGCAATCACTTGAAAAAATAAATTAAGGATTTATTCTAACGTAAAGCAGAAATTCGAAAACAGAAGCTTAATAAAGGCAACATTACTTATGATGTTCTAATATGAATATAGTGTAGGCATTTGCATGCTTTCTTAGGTACCACTCAAGGTACCACAAAAATCTCTCTCGTATCAGAGAGAAAGAATAGTCCAGTGGACAATGAAACAACATGGGACGTCAGAAGTTCAATTTCTACCTCTGCCACACACTTCCTGTGTGACACTGGGAAAGTCACTCTACCTGCTTTGGCCTCCCATCTGTAAAGTGATGATAGCAGTATCTCCTTATCTCTGAAATGTTATAAATTCATTCGTGTTTTTAAAGCAGCAATGGGCAACCAAGACTAGTTGAGTGGCCTTCCTGCACCTCAATGGCCCTCGTGATTGGAAGTGGTGGACAACCTGTGGCCCATAGCCCACTAGGGTTTCACAATGGCCTGCACACCCCCTCTCTGCCCCTTCCCCCACAGCTATCATGCAGAGAGGCACTGGAGCCCCACGCTTCCTACTCCTCCCCCTCTCTCCCAGCACTTTTAAAGCACCATGAACCCACAGATTTGCACTCTGTCCCTGCTCCTCCCACTCCTTGCCAGAGCCTGAACAGCTGATTTGTGGTGGGAACGGAGTGGGACTAAGCAGATTTACAGTGCTCCAAAAGCGCAGGCGGAGAGGGGAAGGCACAGGCAGTGTGGGGCTCCAGGGCCCCAGTGCACAGAGGCAGGTGGAGGTGGGCAGACAGGGTGTCCGTGGGCCACAGGTAGATCCTCAGTGGGCCTCATGGGCTGTAGGTTGCCCACCACTGTTGTAAGTGCACAGACACTACAGTGCTCACATACTACAAGAAGTGATCTGCTGTCCTAAGAGGTAACAAAGTGTAATTAATTTTTTGTCAGCACCCTCAGTGGTTACTTTGGGCCAAGTATATCCTCTTAGTCCAACCTATCAAAAAAGACTGTTTATAGCTGTGATGCAGCCAGACACTTAGAAAAACGTGTTGCTCCTTTTGTTCTTTGACATCTGTGGACTATTCAACTAAAAGGAAATAGAAACACATTCTCCCAGAAAGCTGTGTTATAAAAAAAGTCACGATTCTGAAGAGTAAACAGATAAGGCATAGGTCAAGCTACATGATTCTAATGGTCTCTTATGGCCTTCAAGAAATGACTGAAGCCCTTTTCCCTTACCAAAGGATAATGTCCGTGAACTAGTAACTCTCTAAATTGAGGAATGTGCAAGTACAGCAAGACTATTGGGCTGATTTTCTCATCAAGTGAACAGCAGAAGGTTCCAGACCAAGCACCCAAGCTGGCTCTCGGTAAACATGCACCATGTCAAGAGTGAAGAGGATTTTATCAACTTTAAGGTCTGAGCTTGTTCACAGGACTCCCACATGAAAACCAAAGAAGAATACCATAAATGAGGGCTCCTGGCCCCAAGACAAGGTGGCAGCAGGAGCCCTGGCATACAGCCACCTCTGGCCAATATGGAATGATCTGGTTAGAATACAGAAAACTGACAGGGAGATTTAATAGGTCACTTGCCCATGTTCCCAGGACAGAGATTTCCACAGGGCTCTCACAAAGACTCACTCGGTCTGGCCATACTGGCCCAGACTCCAGTGGTTGGCAGGTACTGGAATAGAGAATAAGTAACAGGATACTGGATGGTACTGGGAGGACACATGGGTGAGAAGGTGGCAGCAATGTAGCTGCCATTCTCTGGAATTAGTCTACTGCCGCTACTGTCCAGACACTAGCCATTCATAATATTTTAGTCCCCTGAGGGGGAAATGAATGCAGGCTCACAATGTTTCTTCTGAACCCTCACTGTGAACTTAATGCAGCAACAAAGCCATGGAGACTCAAGTGAAGTTCAGTCTGATACCTAGAACCACAGCCAGGAATGAAACTGTGAGCTCATGCCTGGAAGGGGTCTCTCTCTAATCCCACTCCCCAAACCAGTCAGAAGCAGAAACAAAGTTCACCATCATAGCTTCTTGGACAGTGAGATGAGGGAGCAGCATGTCATCCTGCATAATGTAACAGGACACTTTACGGAAAGAGCGCAGGTCCCGAGGTTGCCCATTAATGAGGATCACTCCTTTCATCCCAGTCTCTCTGAAATGAAACACACAAGTGAATTAGAGTGGGCGTTACCTTTATAACCTTTACTACACATCTCAGAGAGTAGTTGTATTGGGCAATTTTAGCCTGGTTTTAGGTGATTTCTAAGGACCAACGCAGAGAGTGAAGGAAGGTGCATACGTCCTGGGTACATATGGTTTCAGATGACACAATAATACTTCAGATTTATGCAAAAAGTCTGCTGTCAATCTGGATGTTTGCAGAAATGCTCTGACACTTCTTGAAAGGCTGTTTGCAGGGTGTCTGTGCCCCTCCTTTTGTTATCTAGTGATAGTAGCAGAAAACTACAATGTGCTTTTGCTTAGTCACGCAATGGGGGAGAAGGAAAACCACACCGTTGTTTCACTTATTGCCGTTTAATCCAAGAATTATTCTTGTATCCTGAAACTTTTGATGGAAACATGTTTATAAAACCTAAATTAAAATACTCCACAGATAAAACCTTCAGCCAAATCCACCTGATGGCCGGTGAACAGCCTTCTCTCATTTTTGGAATTTTAATGACTACATGACTTATCTTGCACATTAACAAAAAAAAGTCAGAAATGTCTGCTATATAAATGTGACAATGATAGCATAATTCAATATTTGTGAAGTGCTCATTTTCTACAGTTACTGGGTGAGTAGTGACGTGAAATGCAGGTGACGGACCATTACGTTCCCTTTGGTGGGTGGAGCTGAATCCCCCTCCTCCTGGATCCTGAGGTGGAAAAGGAAGTATAAAAGGAGAGCTCTGGAGCACAGCTGGAGCTGGACTGAGGGAGCATCTCTCTCTTTAAGGGAGCTGAGAGCTCTACAGAAGCCCAGACTAGCCCACAAGCAGAGCTATCCCTGCAGTTGGTAGAGACAGAGGAGTAACCCCCAAGGAGCTGTGGAACTGCTGCTAGATGAACACCCCAAATAGCTGTGGGGACTGCTGGCTGTCAAGTACCTACCCCCAGACTATAGCAGGAAGCAGTCCAGGAAAAGCAGGCTTTAGTCTGGTTACACTGCCGAAGAGCAAATAAGTGTGCTTTGGTGGGATCCCTCCTGACCCAGTGATGGAATTGTTTAGTGGGACCCATGGGAATAGGGTAGGCCCAGGTCCCTCTTCCACCTGCTGCCAACCCCACTCCTGCTGTGGCAGCCTACTTGGCTGCAAGGCCTTTGCCAGGCTTTGACTAGCCTCAGCCACGAGGCTAAGAGGCCCCAGACACTTCATGCTGTCTGCTCCAGCCTGAAGGCTGTGGCTGAAGGTGGTTTGTGCTCTGTCCCACTCAGAGAGTCAGAACATCCACCTAGACTACTGGTTACTGTGAGCCTAGAGTGAGTCAGAAAGGTCTCCCTCCCCGCTCGAGGGCAAGAGACTGCTACAGAGCCCTTCTGCTTTTTCAGCTGAGGTCAGACTAGATCATCACAGCAGACCTATACACTGACCTATACCCCGCCAGGATATTCATGAGTGTTGATTTTCCAGCTCCAGAAGGGCCCATAATTGCAACAAGTTCTCCACTGCTGAACTTCCCTGAAATGCCCTTCAAAAGGGTCTTGTAACCTGAAGAAAAAAAAAAAAAGAAAATATTATTCAGTGGTGATGCTCCACAGTTATTTACATGACATATGCTTCACTTGTGCAGAGGTGGCAGGGATGATTGCTAGTGAGTGTAACACAGGCAGTTGGGAGGAAGGTGGCAGTGAGATCAGCACACCACAAGCAGTATCGCAACCTACAGACCGCACAGGAGACTGCTGCCTTTTCCCACTAGGTGAGCAGTGGTGCTGATGCTACACTGGTCCATTTGGAAATGGTTCTGATCTCGAGTCACACCACAAAAAATTTTCTCAAGCGACCTAGGCTTCCAAGTGCCCTTTTCCAAAAGCTTTGTTCTTGTATTTTAGTTGGGCGCTACCTCTCCACCGCAACCCCTACTACAGAAAAACTCTTTCACCTCCAGCATTCTAGCTTCTGGAACTCTCAGATAAGTGGCATTTTAACCGTAAGTAAATTTTAGTTACATTTTCCCTAAGCACAGTAACCCCTCAAAATGCATGATTTTTGACTTGGGCTCCCTATGGCCCTGGCTCAACCACCCCCCCGCAACCCCCAACCCTGGTTCAACCCCTCATACATGGCTCCAGCTCACACCCCATGCCACACGACCCCGGTTCAACCCCCGCCCCGGGCCTGGCTCACCTCCCCTGCACCCGTCTCTGTCTCCATCTCAAAACCCTCCCTCCCCCAGCTCCAGCTCAATCCCCCCAGTGCCCGACTCTGGCTCAACTCCCCACAGGGCTGCATGACCCTGGCTCAACCCCTCCACCACATGCCCGGCTCACCACCCCCCGCCCAGCTCTGGCTCAATCCCCCACCAGGCCATGAGGCCCCGGCTCAACTCCACGCCCCCTGCAGCCCTAACCTACCCCAGGCTTAGCCTCCCTGCCCCCTCCAATGGCCCCAACCCACCATCAGGCTTAACCCTCCCCATCTGTCCCCCCAACCCAGGACTTACCTTTCAAAAGGAGCTCCCAGTGCTCCTGCTGCTTCCCCAGCTACAGAATGTGTGTTCCGCCAGGGAAAAAGCTGCCCCCCAACTTGCACAAAATTCAAGTTATGCAAGGGTGTGTGGAAACGCACCACTGGCATAACTCGAGGGACTACTGTACAGTACAGTGAAAGTAAATACAAATAAATATAGCAAATACAGCATAAGTGTACAGCGCACAATCCTACTGTTGTTGCTACATAAAGTACTCTGCATACATTTTGGTTTGTTTCTTAAGATCTAATCTTGTTTTTCTTCAGTATTATGCACTGCTAGGTCTACCTCTCTGTTATCCAGAATATTTGAATAGCTGGCAACCTCCCAATCCTGTGGCTGCCAGCTACGTTAAGAGTTTACTGTATTCAGGAGCTAATGCCTCAGGTTTGAAGCAAAAATCTAGACCGTTGCTTCAAGTTTTGTGCCAAGTCTCTGCCAAATACAGTGAATATTTTTTGTTTGTTTTGGCAATCTTAAGAGCAAAATAATATTAACATTTGTCATTCCCCCTCAAATAAAAGTAATATAGCGCAAGGAGAGATACAGTACAGAAGCTCCTACTTGATATTTTTCTCCTAAAGACAGGCCTGAGACAAAACTAAGGGCTTTTCTGCACAGGAAATTGACCAGAATAGCTATTGCTGAATGTGCTCACAAGGGGATCTATTCCAAAATACCTGCAGTGCTTTAAATTCATACCCTCCCTTATCCAGCATGATTTCCTCATGCAGACATGCCCTAAATTAAAATGCCCATAAATTTTAGATCAGTAGATTAAAACTGAGAGCCATATCTATAATAGACTGGGTGAATAAAAGCTTTAGATCCAAACTTTATGATCTGAGTCCATCTCTAATTGCTCAGTGACAACTTAAGTTATACCCAGACAGACAATACGGCTGTTGTGCTTAGAAACGCAAGACCTTCAATATGTGACTCATTAAATGTTGATGAGGAAAAAGACTAATTTTACTCGCTCACAGGCTGTCTGCACAGAACTGCCTAGATTAGCACTCAAAACAGGCAAACAGAGGGCATCCAGTTAATTTATAAAGCTGAAGCCACATTAACCCTGAGACTCTTGATTGCAGAACATCACTAGCTAATTGGATTTTCATTCTAATCTGTCTCTGTAATTCACTGATGTACCTTCTCTGGCTACCTGTATCAAGAGGTCTTTTTCCTCCAACTGCACCTGGGAGATACACAATGTGCTGTCTAACTTTTCCATCCATATGCAGAATACATTTCATTGTGCGCACCCAGGCTTGTGTGCACAAGCATTATCAATAGAAAACATGCTGCGGGCAGTTGGTGCTGAGAGCACTTCTAGTCAGCTGGGCAGTATTTGACTCTCTCTCTTAGGTGGCTGCCCAGGCGCTAAGCTTACAGGGAACACTGGAGATAAAAAGGAAAGGCATTCCTGGACTATTTTTTTTTCCCCCCTAAAGATTAAAAAAGATGATCCTAAGCTTTTAACCTGAAAACATTGGCCAGATGGAAGGAAACAGCCATGCTTTGTGTTGAATGTTTCTATAATGAAATTAAAACAAAAAAATGGAAGGTGAGGAGAAAAGAACCAAGCATATGACATGCTGGGGTTTGGCAGTCCACTGAAGCTAGGCTAGTTAACATGCTGGAAAAAAAGTTACACACAACACGTTACATATTCCCACTGCAATTATTATCACAGATTCTAAATGGGAGGCTGAAATGACAGAAAACGATCTTGGTCACAAGCACCAAGAGAACAGGTGATGGAATCTCTTCAGCTAATTTCTGTGTCTTTGTTACCGCTCCATGGCTCAGCTGACTAGGTATCCACTTTTTGGATGGAATGCCCTGTGGCGTTGCATTCTCTATGCTTTATGGAAATAAGTTTTTGATATGAATAGGTCATAACTGAAGTACACTTTCTGCAAGACAGTCCCTGTAAAGTATCATTGGAGGGGTTACACGTTACTGAATATGATTGTCTTATTTGTAATGCATACATCTCTTCTCTTTCTGGAGTTAAGAATGTGGACTTTAGATTTGTGTGACCATAACAAGGGAGAGTGACATCTCTGCTCCACAGCCTTAGGTGTGGGCAGGAGGGAAGTTCCAGAGGTCTCAAGGCGGAGTCTGCCTGTGGGCAGTTACTCTATGACCCACCCATCCTTATCTTTAACAGCAACAAAGGGTCCTGTGGCACCTTATAGACTAACAGAAAAGTTTTGAGCATGACTCACTCACTCACTTCATCAGATGCTGGTCTTGGAAATCTGCAGGGCCAGGTATAAATAAGCCAGAGCCAGGGTGGGGATAACAAGGTTAGCTCAGTCAGCAAGGGTGAGGCTTACTACCAGCAGCTGAACTGGAGGTGTGAACACCAAGGGAGGGGAAGCTGCTTCTGTATTTAGCCAGCCATTTGCAGTCTTTGTTTAAGCCAGAGCTGAAGGCATCAAATTTGCAGATGAATTGTAGCTCAGAAATTTCTCTTTGGAGTCTGGTCCTGAAATTTCTTTGCTGTAGGATAGCTACTTCTAAGTCTGCTACTGTGTGGCCCGGGAGATTGAAGTGCTCTCCTACGGGTTTTTGTATATTGCCATTTCTGATATCTGATTTGTGTGCCTTTATTCTTTTACGTAGAGACTGTCCAGTTTGTCCGATGTATATAGCAGAGGGGCATTGCTGGCACATGATGGCATAAATTATATTGGTAGATGTGCAGCTGAATGAACCCACAATGGTGTGGCTGATCTGGTTAGGTCCTATAATGGTGCTGCTGGTGTAGATATGTGGGCAGAGCTGGCAACGAGGTTTGTTGCATGGATGGGTCCCTGAGTTAGAGTGACTGTGGTGCGGTGTATAGTTGCTGGTTAGGACTTGCTTCAGGTTGGCAGGTTGTCTGTGCTCACGAAAGCTCATGCTCAAAACTTTTCTGTTAGTCTATAAGGTGCCACAGGACCCTTCATTGCTGTGACAGATCCAGACTAACACGGCCACCCCTCCGAGACTTGACACCTTCCTTATCTTGTTCTACTTTCGTCTCCAGGTCCCCATCTCACCTGCTCTGTCCCCACTCTTCTACATATCTTCTCCTCCTCCCCCTCTGTGCTTTCCATCCACCCTGCTCCAATGACACTGAGGAGGATACGGTGGAAGGATATGTTTTTTATAATATATACATTAATTGTTACTAAATAATCATAACGTGAATGTGGCTTTTCACACTGCTTCTTTACATCCAATAAGGACACATTTTAACTATCTGTGTCTTTACCTCAGGCAGTGACCCCTCCTAGTCTTTATTAGATTAGGATCAGTATGTCCGACCCTCTCTCTCTATTAAAATCACTACACTATATGTAAATATGATACCCTTACACTGGGTGAAAACTTGGCCCCAACAGAGTCCCTGAAGAGAACTGTATCAACGCCACCAATGAGGTCAGAATTTTGCTCATTATTTAGCACTTGGATTCCACAGCTAGTCCCGGACTAGCTTAGAATACTTAGCTTAGAACACTATTCAATCTGAGAAAGGCCAATAATGAAGTTCATGTGATAACAGAAAATATTTTAACTTTCTGGTATACCCATTTCTAGGGCACGAGATTGTTCGGATACATAATTTTTACTATGTATGATAATTCATCCCTACTGTAAAGGCTTATTGCAAAACATCAGCACCAACAATAGCGCAGCAACTACAGCATATGCTTCATAACTATTCCATACTATAGTACATAGAACTCTGCCAGTTATAAATCCTTAAAATATAATCCAAAATATACTTTCAGAGCCTAAAAATGTTCATCTGAAGTACTAAGTCACTGACTAAAAATGAAGCTTCTCTTTAATACTAGTTACAGTAGTTTAAAACAGGTTAAACTGTATTTCCACTACTGGTTCACCTAATGACTAAAAATAAACTTGCTTTAATTGTATCTTCCTTTTCAAAATGTCTTTGTAAATCTGAAAAACAAGTTTCAATCAGAAGTGTACTTTGCAACTTGAGTTTTTCCCACTATAAAAAGCTTTTCTGCGTGGAAATGAAAGATCTCCTGCCCAAAGGGCGTGTGAGGTGCCTACCCTACAAATTACACTGCAAGGTGAGGTGGCCGAGCAGTTAAGGCAATGGACTGCTCAACAATTGTGCTCTGCATGTATGGATTTTATTTTTATCAGGTTGGATGTTAGGAAACATTTTCTAACTCTCAGGGTGGTTTAACAGTGGAATCAATTGCTGGGGGAGGTTGTGGAATCTCCATTGCTGGAGATATATAAGAGCAGGTTAGACAGACACCTATCAGGGATGGTCTGGATTGTTCTTGGTCCTGACATGAGGGCAGGGGACTGGATGACGTCTTGATGTCCCTTCCAGTTCTAGTATTCTATGATTGCTTAGTCCATTAAATAGAAGAAAATATCTAAAACTGCAGAACAATAAGGACTGTCCCTAGCTTCCGTTAAACGGATTAAGAAATTTGGACTTAGCAGTACTGTATTTGGCAGGATATACTTAAAGCACCTTAGATATTGTGCTTGTATAGAGTAGACTAAATTATCCCAAATCATCCTCAACACAGTACAAGAGAATGATTTTAAAAGGAAAAGGAAGGAATCCTCACCTCCCTGCAAATGGAGTTTTAATCAGGATTTCCTTAATTGGCATTTTAGACCACTAAGTCCCGACATACACAAAACCATACCTTATTCTCAGCAGGAGTTGGTGAGAGACCTTTCTACTTACAAAGTTTAATTCTGCCAAATTAAAGAGAGGAGATTTTACTATGTAGTAGCAGCATTGTGCCTGGCCTGATCCCTTATGAGGAATTTGAAACATTCTGAGCTGTAACTAACTAGAGACTTCTGTGACAGAATATTGAGGCTAATCTTCCACAGAATCAGTTGACCTATAAATTCTATACTGAAGTCACATGTCTTTCATAAGGAATGGATTATGTGTTTGGAAATATTTGTATTTCTCAAAGACAGAAACTGCTTTCCAGGTGATACATTTACCATATACAGGAAAATGTACCATCCTTATGTCCTAATTCACTTTGGCCAAATTATTCTGTTTACAACTGACTCATACTGAGGGAGCATGTTGGGATATTCATTGCTTTAGAGGAAGTTCAAGGGGTATTATACCTCACAGAGGCATAATCTAATGCTTAGAGTTGCCCAGAGTGTGTGTTACGGACAATGATTCATCCTGAGCTAAGAGGCAAATCTCTGCTGAATTCAGTAAAGTTACAACAATGTTGAATTTATCCCGAAGATACTTGCATCAAAATTATTTTATTTTTCTCAACTAACCTAGATTCTTAAAGGCCCCCGAACTGTTCTGATATTTCCCAGAGAACAGGCCTTCCTCCCCCACTCCAAGTTGTACCTTAAGATGGCTAATCAGTTCATACTACCATCAACAGTAGACCTAGTCAGTTTCCTATCAAACATTCTTCCATCAGAAAATGAGATCTCATCAACATCAAAATGTGTTTCAATAACATTGATTCAAAATTATTTTATTTTGATTTAATTTTATATTCAAATTTGAATCGGTATTTGTACCTTCAGATATTATTTCTTAATACTGCATCAATTCGCAGATTACCAAACCAATTACCAATTATATCAGTTCCAATTTCAATGGGTTATTAATAACGACCACATAGAATACCAACTACCAATGCCCTGTCAGAATATTAGTAACTAACTTCCAAATGCCATTAGACTATCAGCTACAATACCAATAACCAATTATCAATGTTACTGTCAATTAAAACAAGCAAGAATGCCCACTTGGAATAACAACCAATTATATTTTTAAGATAATCAAAACCTGCTTTTAAATATAAAATAAAAACAAAATTAAAGTATATGTAACATAATCAGAAAATCAAAACTGAAATGAAATGTTTTGGTTTTATCTAAATGATAAATTTAATTCATGTGAAAAACAAACAAACCCACACATTTTATTGTATGGGAAATTTTGACTTTTCAGTCTAATTCTGGACAAGAGGATGGAGACAAAGAATAGGTCCACAGCTGGCAATGTGAGTTTACCCCGCAAAAGGAGCTCAATAAACAAGATTTCTCTAGCCCATAAATCCAAGGTCATGTACTAAGCAACCACGTATTTCATGTATAAACAATTAAGTTTCGTCAAATGAATTAGGGAGAGTTCTCTGCATAATAAAGATAAGTGGGGTCTAAAGGAGAAGAATCCTCTGTTTGTTAGAGTCAAAGGCTTCATTGCACAATTCAGCAGTGAAGTACCTTGCAGGAGATTACATCTGCTTTCACTGGAGAGGAATATGAAGGTTTCTGGGAAACAGATTTTTTCAAAATTAACTTTAAAATGAACAATATTATTCACATACTTAAAGTTATATAGATGCTTAAATAGACTGAGAAACTGTGGTCAAAGTCATCATTAGAAACACCACTTCTCCCATGGATTCACTGAAGTAAACATCTTTAGAGTGACAGGTTCATTTGCATTTCCTTGATGTAATGCATTCATTTGGTATTCAGAGAGATGTCGCATAGCCATTCTAAAGTTTTCATGAGTTTTAGCATAATTCTGCACTCATTAATGCATCCATGGAACCTGGCTGTGTTCCCATTTCAATCTATGGAAGTTTCTCACTCAGAGCAGGAGTGGGTATTGAAAATGAATCAGGCTGTGTCTACACTGAGATAAAAATCAAATTTATTAATACTGATTTTGTAACTCTGGAATTTATAAATTCGATTTTGACCATCCTCACCTCCCCACGTGCTCCTCACAAAGTCAACTTATTGCCGTCACACTGCATTGGCAATCATTAACTGTTGCAGTAATGGTAGTGCATTGTAGGAACCTATCCCACAGTTCCCTCATCCCCATAGCATTCTGGGTGTACTCGCTGGTCTTTGATATCGTCTTCCCACATCGCATTTTCCTCATTCCCCTCCCGTGTTAAGCAAATGTCCATTTTTCCCATCAGAAGGAAAGAAAAGCAGGGCATCCACAGAGATGGCAAAGTTAACAGAAATCTCTCTCTTCCGTAACTGAATTCTCAACTGGCCATCCGCTGACTGTCTGCCCTCCTGTGATCGCATTTGATCCCTGAAAATAACACAGGAACCCTGAGAAGTTTGAAGAAAGAATTGAAAGGAAAGTTTTTTTGGGGGGGAGGGAAGCTGCTGAGGGGATGGTATTTGGCTTTCCAGTGCCCTGTTTGTCTTCTATGCACAGTTTGTGTTCTCAGTTGGCCATCCACTGAGCGTCCCCCCTCTGCCGTGACTGCATCCGATCCCCAAAAATAACACAGGGACACACTGTATTCTCCACTGGCCCTCCACCCACTCTTCCCTGCGTGACAGGGTGCAAAGTTAGAAGAAAGAGGATAGAAAAGTAAAGGAAAAAAGATTTTTGTCTTCCCTCTTCACTACACATATGCATTGCTTTAGAGGAAGTTCAAGGGGACATTGTACCTCAGAGAGGCATAATCTAATGCTTAGAGTTGCCCAGTGAGTATTATGGACAATGGCACATCCTGAGCTAAATAGGTAAATCTCTGTTGAATTCAGTCAAGTTACACCAAAGCTGAATTTATCATGAAGATACTTTCACCAAAATTATTTTATTTTTCTTAACAGACCTAGATTCTTGAAGGCCCCAAACTGCCAACATGGGGGATGGCAGCAAAATCTCATACACTGAACTTGTAATGGAAACCGGAATCTCAACTGGCCCTCCACCCTGTGCTTTTGGGGGTAGTCAAAGCACGAAGACAGACAGGAACTGTTAGGAAAAAGATTATGTAACAACTATCAAAGCAGCAGGTGTCTGCAATGGACAGCAAGCCCCCAAAAATGTTTGGGGGGAGGGGTATGGGTGGGGGGCTGTGGTCTGCAGCTGCAAAGCTGGTTGAAATATTCCAAAGCCCCTGAATATCTTAGCCACCAGAGGAGATTTCCTCCCGGTGGCAGCAAGCCCCATAGGTCCATTGCGAGGGGCGTGGGGGAGGTTCGGTTAAAGTATTCTCTCCTGCTTATCTTAGCTGCTGGGGGAGACTTCCACCTGGCAGCAGAAAAAGAACCAAAATATTTTTGTTGCAGGGCCAGTTGAAGTAGACCCAAATATCTTAGCCACTGAGTAAGACGTCCCCCTGGCAGCAGCAAGCCTCCAAAAAATCTTTCCTGCACTTGGAGCCCTAACAGCACACAAGCCAGGACATGGTGCTGCCTGGCAGCATGGTCAGCCCCAAATGGTAGGCACCTCCTTTTATTGGGTTGGGGGCTACCCATGTAGTGTGCCAGAGCGCAGGAAATCCCAACCGCGTGGCGCTTGTTGGGGAAGGAGGGAGCTCGCACACAAATGTAAACCTCCGAGAAAAAGTTTCTTGGCCTCTCATGTAAGCACAGTCCCCCTGGCCCCCGGCCGTCAACAGCCGTTTCCCATGTGGTACAGCGGGATAACAGCTGGCACCAGGCAGTGCATATAAAAACAACAGGTGTAGAGACAGAACCACGAACTCCATGCAGGGGCTATTTGTAATGGATAGACGCACTCACAGTGCTAATAGCAAAGACAGACAGACCTTTCTCAGGCTCTCATACAAACATGAGCCCACAGCCACAGGCTTCCTGCTCCCGATTTAAAATTCATGGTCTTCCTGTTACCTAATTCCCGTACACCTACAGAGCAGCAGCCAGAGTGGAGCGCTGAGGATTACATTTGGGACACCTCTAGAAGCTAATAAATTTGATTTCAAGATGTGGCACTTCCACACTGGCCTTTATTCGAACTTCTGAATTCAAGCTTGACACTACACCCCACCAGGTACCAACAACATTATGATACCGATATTACTGCTCCCTAAATTGAGCTAATGATATTTACAGTAAAAACAGTCACATGGTAATACTGACTAACTCCCTTAAATTCAAATTTATCTCGTATAGAAAAAGTAAGTAGCTTCCATTTCATCAACAACCCTTCTGAATGTTCTGAATAACTGATGGTGCTATTTATACCACTGCTATACTGTGTCATTGACACCTTTTTGTTTTTCCTTGGATTTTGACTGCACACAATGACTAGACCTGCTATCCTCCAACCTAGAGGATATTATACATGCAGTTAATTAGTACCATCACCTCCTATAAGCAACTGTCAGAACACAGGGCCAGATGGATCTGACCCAATATGGCCACTCATGTGTTCTTAGCCGTTTATTTCTATTAATACACAACTTCTCTCATCCTTTTATTAAATTACATACAAAATTGCTATGTTAAAAGAGTGGTAAGACTGCATAGTGAAGGACTTTGAAATTAAGCAATGTCAGTATTAAGGCTCCCTATGCTCAGTGCAATTAGCACATTCACAAATTATGTCAGCAAACCCCTGACAAATTCTAATGAATATGTGCAAGTAGCAATTTCCCGATGATTATAACTGAGTCAAAACTGGGTAAATATTCACACATGCAAAAAACAGACATCTTTGACCCTGCCAAATTTCAAGCTCCTTCTCCAAAGCAGAGAGGTACTAGAGCTTTTTCGAACAAATGTTTGGAAAAATGAACAATGACAAAACTACCTATTTTTCTCTAATCTAAGATAGTCAAACCATTTTTGCTCAAACTTTCTCAGAAACCTCTATGTCACGCAGACCCCTGGCATTAGAAATGTCAGAGTAAATTGTTGAAGTTTGGCAAACTTATAAGCAACTGAAAACAGACGGTTACATCAGAAAGTGTAAAGAAACTTTAGCTATAAGAATTGTTACCAGCTCCACCTTCCATATATCTGCATGAAGTCAGCCGTGAGTTTTAAAAGCCTGATGATTTTATCAACCAACCCATTTACCAACTGTGCTGGATGCCATTTACTATTAAACAAAAATTATTTGCAAAGGTTACTTTTCATTTTTGTATAACTTATTTTTCAGCAGGCACGTTATCTATCCCTCCTCAAAATTACAAAGCTGTAAATTCACAATTCATGGCCTTTAGAAAAATCACCTATATGATATTAATATTTTCCACAAGAAACATGCTTTTTAAAATATGGTAGTTGCATCCATTAACTCATTTGATCCTAATTCAATTGCCCTGATGAATAATAAAGAGAAGCTTTGGAACTATTTTTTTAATTAGATTCACTAATGGTATTGCATGGAAAAGCAGCATATGGAAGAGCCACAAAAAATTATTAAAAAGGTCTAGAAAACATGAGCTGTGAGGGAAGACAAAGAACTGGGTTTGTCGAGTCTGGAAAGGAGAAGACAGAGGGGACATGACAACAACTTTCAAGTACCTAAAAGGTTGTTACAAGGAGGAAGACAAAATTATTTTCCTTAACCACTGAGGACAGAGCAAGCAACAATGGGCTTAAAAAGCAGCATGGGAGGTTTAGGTTGGACATAAGGAAAAACCTTCTAATCGTCAGGGTGTTAAGCAAGGGAATAAATTGTCTAGGGAGATTGTGGAATCTCCATAATTGGGTATTTTTAAGAGCAGGTTAAACAAAAACCCACCTGGGATGGTCTAGATCCGGGGTCAACAACCCCCAACACCAGCTGCCAAGAGTGGCACACGAGCTGATTTTCATCAGCACATGAGGCAGGAGCTCAGCCCTGCCTGTCCTCCCCCAACACAGCCAGTAATTTGCTCAAATCCACACTGCTGGTGGATTAACAAAAGAACAGCCAATGCTACTAACCACCACCTAAACAGCAAAGCTCTGCATGTGAACATATTTATTAATGAAGCTGTTATAAGTAGGACTCTTAGTGACTTTAAAATGTATCATCAGTACTCGGACTGTACATAGGAGGTCAAAAGTCCAGCACTCTGCCTTGGAAAAATTTCTGATCCCTGGTCTCAGTGGTGCTTGGTTATTCCGTGAGTGCAGAGGATGGGACTTAGTCTCTTGCGGTTCTGTCCAGTCTTAAGATTCAATGGAAACAAAATGATGTTTTCCAGGTGCAAAATCCCTGGGCCAATTCTCATTTTTCTGACACCTGTGTAAGCCAAATACAGTGAAGACCAGGGAGCTCCTAATATAAAACCAATGTAAATGACAAGAAAACCAGGCCCTATATTCTTTCTTTTTGATTTGTGGCAGAAGCAGAGCATCTTCCTCTCATGCAAAAAGGCTCTTACAAACTCCCAGTGTCTGGTTATCATCACTGAGGTCTTTTATGACCACAAATTAATAGACAAAATCCTCTCGATCATTACTTACTACAGCACGGGGCAAGCATTATGCACAACATGGACTAATCTTTGTACATTTCCTATTAAGAGACCAGTTGGTTGAATTATTCAAGAGAAAAACAAAGTTGTAAAAGTCCACCCTGCAGAGGAAAGCTTCATCTAATGATACTGTGCCAATGTGTACATAGTCCTGTTAATTCTATAGCAGAAAACCTGGCACGACAGAGCTGGGCAGAAACTGCATGGTGAAGCAAAGAGACACATATACACTAGCCTTAAGCCAAATCTATGCTGGAAATTTTTGCTGGTATAATGTGTTTAGGGATGATGCCCTTATATTTTTATACAGGCATAGAAATGTTTTTGCTAGTACCATTTATTTTCTTCCAGGAGCTGGCATAATCTACTACCTACATCTCCCCAAGGAAGCTTGGCCCAACAGCTATGCCACTATACTGGCACTTTCTTCCTAGGGGGAGCAAGGTGTTGGGCATTTGCTTTTCTTCTTTGTTTTTCTGTTAGGGGAAAAAAAAGCACCTTCTTACCATTGCCACGTTTCCTGGTTCCCTGGAACCAAAGTTCCCTGTTTAGCCACAGAACAAGCTGACCACAGATGGTCACACATGGGCTACGTCTACACCAGAAGAGTTTTGTTGACAAAACTGGGGTTCCAGGAAAGCAAATAATTTGGGGTCAATCTAAGTTTTATTTTGATAAAATCGAACAAACACTCTTCCTATTTCAGCTTTGTTTCTTTTATATTATACCAGTAGATGTACTCTGCATTACTTTGGGTCCTGAACTCAATTAACGGTAATTTTTTGGAAATTAAAAGGAATATGTACAGGCTTTATTTAAATGACTATTTTTCAAGCGTTAAGTTAATTTTTGGGGGATTCGTTTAAATTTTTCCATTTAATTTTGTTTAGTAATTTTTAAATGGGAATTCCATTTTTCCCCCCCATCTCTCTAAAACCTTGACAAAACAGAGAGACGCAGTCTATTTGGTTTCCAGTTACATATTCTTCTAGTTTGCAAACTTTAAGTATTGATTTAGCTGGGCCAAAACAGACCACTTCTGTAAATTTCTCCATTTGCTCTCGTTTCTGTTCAGTTTATTGAGGGGCAATCCTACTCCACATTCAGCCAATTTTTCTGGCTCGCCCTTGGTTCACTCTCTTTCAATATTCACTCAGTTATGTCAGTGTTGAGGGCTGTACTTTACTTGCTGATTCTGGCCCTTTCCTGTTCGGCGTTATGAGAAGCAATCCCATTCCAGACATATCTTGTTTTCCTGACAAACAACCAAACCCTTACATTGCTTGAATGTATGATGAGAGGAAGCTATGTACCAAATTTGGTTCTTCTAGCTCATTGGTGGGGAATGCAATGGTGACGGCTTGCCACGGTGGCCGTGTCTACACTAGCCCCAAACTTCGAAATGGCCATTTCGAAGTTTACTAATGAAGCGCTAAAATACATATTCAGCGCCTCATTAGCATGCGGGTGGCTGCAGCACTTCGAAATTGACGCACTTCACCACCGCGTGGCTCGTCCCAACGGGGCTCCTTTTCAAAAGGAGCCTGCCTACTTCGAATTCCCCTTATTCCCATCTGCTCATAGGAATAAGGGGACTTCGAAGTAGTTGGGGTCCTTTTGAAAAGGAGCCCCGTTGGGATGAGCCGCGTGGAGGCGAGGCGCATCAGTTTCAAAGTGCCGCGGCCACCCGCATGCTAATAAGGCGCTGAATATGTATTTCAGGGCTTCATTAGTAAACTTCGAAATGGCCATTTGCATGGCCATTTCAAAGTTTGGGGCTAGTGTAGACATGGCCAGTAACTCCTGGCAGGCCGCTGCCAATATATTTATCTGCGCTTGCATAGGTATGGGCAATTGCCGCTCCCATTGGCTATGGATCACTGTACGCAGCCAACGGGAGCCGTAGGAAAGCAGTGTCACAGTCCACACCACTTCCACAGATCCCATTGACTGGAACAACAGCACATGGTCAATGGGAGCTGCAAATGCCTGTACCTTGGGAGGTGTAGATAAATACAGTCGCAGCAGCCCGCCATGGGCTAACCCTGAGGAACTAGATCTGGTCCACAGGCTGGTATTTACCCACCCTGTTCTAGCTTTTCCTACTGAGATGAATGGGAGCTATTATTTCTGGCCATCAGCAGATTCAAGACGACATCCCTGTATCAGGTGTACCCAATTGAAACTTGGAAGGTTTTCTTTATAAGGACTTAAACCCTTGTATCCTGCAGACTCTGAACAGGCTATAGAGGGGCTGATCTTGATTAAAGGTTGGGTATTTCCCAACATTGCTCAAAAACATATTTTGAATTCTCTTTGTGTAGATGCCTCTAACGGCACTGCCACAATGACAAGCTGCTACTGTCAAGACTATAGTCTGACTTTTTTTCACTAAATTGTCTGTGTGGGGCTAGCTAAAGCACAGGCTAGTGAAAAAACTTATCACTTAACATTGACAGAGATTTTAGCATGAAGTCATTCACCACTATATGTGATTTTGTTAGCAAAAGGCAACAGGCTAGCGAGAAGATGGGAGAAACTGAAGTGAGAAACTGATCTTAAATTGTAGTTGAGGAAGAATTTGAAACTAAACGGTACATTCTGAAGGACCTGAAAAGACCCTGTAAGTTTGTCTTCTCAGATCCATGGATTAGATGTTAAACTTGCACAAGATATTGGATCTGACAGTCTGCATTGTGCACTCAAATAAAAAAAGACCTAAGTAAAGTTTTCAGTCTTCTGAAACTTCAGAATAAGGGTTGTATATACCATTCTCTAGCACCATTATGCAGCCAATTTATTGCATAGTTTTAATATCTGAATAATGGTTTTCTTCAGGGTAACTAATAAGATGTGACAACCTGCTGGGCAGCTAGCTCTCCAACATCATAGCATTCAATTCCAAAGTTTAACAGGTGGCCGGACCTCACCCATCTTCTCTGGCCATACAGCATTTGTCAGCCATACAGTGTTCATGAAAAAAAAAACTTTAGGAAGAAATTTGACCTGCATATTTCCCATATCCTCAAACCAAAAAGTTACAGAACTTGTCATAAAATATTCTGTACCAATTACCAATCCTTCCTGAGTATTCAAAGTCAGTACAATGTTGAGAAAATTGATATGCAGATGAATTAAATGATATTTGCATTGTGAAGCCAAGGTATTTGTAACAGTCATCCATTGCTTCTTTGTATCATCATCTTTGAATGTGTATATCATCTTAGCTTCCATAAACTAAGCATGTCAGAATTGTACAAAACTAGCAGCACACACTTATGGTACATGGAACTTTATCCTGCACATTCAAACTTCTAAACACAACCTCCTTCCTCACCCCCTATGAAGAGTTTTGTGCTCAAACAATGCAGCAGGAGGAGTGAATATGGGACAATTAGCCCTTTTGTTAAAATAAGTCAGGACGTCTTCCTGATGCCTGAAATATGGGACTGTCCCGGACGAAATGGGATAGATGGTCACCCTATTTATAAATATTGGCTTGAGAACATTTTGTAAGTTATCTTGAGGATTCTTTGACTTTCTATCAGGCCTGTTCACCTGTTGCTTAAAAGAATAATAAAGCAAAATAAAAATAAGATTATTTGAACACTAAACAGCAGAAAACCTTTCCTATCCTTCTGTTCCATTACCATCCAGACCTTCCCTTCCAAACTCCCTACAATTAACAACAGCTAGTGCAAAATAGATGGAAGCATCAATTGGGGACATCTGATAAGAGGAGGGGCTTAGCTCTGAAAAATGGGTAGACACTAAAAATAACCTTCTGCCATGTCTGAGACAGAGAAGTGGAGATTCTGGACTCTCCTGTCTCTCCAAATCTTCTCTGTACTACGTGCAGCGAGTCATCAGTCAAGTTGGCACTCTGCTTGTTCAAAGGAATGGTACCAGGACACATCATGGCAGAATTCAGGAAGACTGCCAGCTTTGAGGCAGAGCAGGAAAAGAGTGGCTCAGCCTGAAGTACTGAAAGATCTCTGACAAAAAAGGTGCCTACCTCAGCAATGAGGGCAGAGCTAAGAACTGAAGGCCAAGAAGCCACTCAGGCCCCATTCTGTCATGTCACTCACTACCCCAGCCAGGGGCTGGGTTTTAAAGCTGTTTAACTTGTTCCTAATTTCAACATGCTCAATTTGAGGGCGAGGAGAAAAAAAAAAAAAAGGATTTTTTTTTGACACTTCGACGCTTTCCCCATCTTTTTGAACAACTATACTGGGTTTTGCTGCTAAATGCTAATGTGTCCATCCCCTATTCTGAGCCCAGAGCCATGAGTACAATAAGGTGCAGGTGGTGACTGCTGGATCACAGGAGGAACCAACCAAACCCTCAGAAACATCAAAACTGCTCTAAACTATGGAAGAAACCCCTTACATTAGGGTTGCTACGGTCACCTCCAAGAACAACTTTTGCAAAAAAAGCAACATTTATACTGAGTATAGGGGCAGGGGCAGCATATTTTGTCTCCTAAATCATCAACTGCCAATAGAGACAGAAGACCACATCAGGAGTCACCCACTGTCAGCAGCAGCAGCAGCAGCTTTCACACACAAACAGTATCCTCACCTGGGGCCACAGCCACCAACAAGGCCAGTTTTGACCTCCAGGTGGGATGGGAGAGACAAGGTTGGGCAAGCTTTTTGTGAAACAGGCAGGCACCAAGGACAGTCTTTTATTGCAGTTGCCTGTAGGTGAGAACAGTAGCAACCATTATGCTAACTGAGACTCTGCATTCTTTCCCCTGAACACTAGAAATTTATTTTACACCATGCACATGGAATCATAGAATCACAGAACACTAGAACTGGAAGGGACCGTGAGAGGCCATCGAGTCCAGCCCCCCTGCCCCAATGGCAGGACCAAGTACTATCTAAACCATCCCTGATAGATGTTTATCTAACCTGTTCTTAAATATCTCCAGCGATGGAGATTCCACAACCTCCCTTGGCAATTTATTCCACTGTTTGACCGCCCTGACAGTTAGGAACTTTTTCCTAATGTCCAACCTAAACCTCCCTTGCTGCAGTTTAAGCCCGTTGCCTCTTGTTCTATCCTCAGAGGCCAAGAAGAACAAGTTTTCTCCTTCCTCCTTATGACTCCCTTTTAGATACCTGAAAACTGCTATCATGTCTCCCCTCAATCTTCTCTTTTCCAAACTAAACAAGCCTAATTCTTTCAGCCTTTTTTAATAGGTCACGTTCTCTAGATCTTTAATCATTCTTGTTGCTCTTTTCTGGACCCTCTCTAGTTTCTCTTTTTTGGACTGTGGTGCCCAGAACCCGACACAATACTCCAGCTGAGGCCTAACCAGCGCAGAGTAGAGCAGAAGAATGACTTCCCGTGTCTTGTTCACAACACACCTGTTAATGCATCCCAGAATCATGTTTGCTTTTTTTGCAACAGCATCACACTGTTGACCCATATTTTGCTTGTGGTCCACTATAATCCCTAGATCCCTTTCTGCTGCAGTTGTTCCTAGGCAGTCCTTTCCCATTCTGTTCCCAGCAAACCAGCAGCTACAGAATCTAATGAAGCAGTGTCATTACTTCTTGTTATTTCAGGGGGAGATTTTCAAAAGAATAAAAAACCAGCTAGCTCCACAGCTCACACCAAAAGCCAGTGAGAACTCAGCCCGATTCCCATTTGTGGCTTTGAAATTCATATCCCATATGACTAAGCCTGCTCGTTCTCAGTTTAAGCCTAACTTTACCCCTCCCCACAAATCCTAGGTTTTAGAAAAGTATATTTTTCCTCATTTCCATCCTACTTTTGTATCATTCAAATATATAAAACATTTCTTTCATTAGGAGAAAACATAAGATTGCATGAGATATACGTATTATAACACAGTGTGCGTATATGAAAAGCTTCCTATTGAAGAAAGGCTATGTATTAGTCTAGAACAGCGATCTTCAACCTACAGCTCCGGAGCCACATGTGGCTCTTTAAAGGACTTCTTTGTGGCTCCCGACACTATAAGTGCAAAGTGCAAACAAAAAAAAAAAAAAAAAAAAAAAAACCAACACAACACCCTCCTGATTATTTTCAATAAACAGTGAAATTCTAAAAGCCCAACCGTGAACAACTCGTAGCTAAATAGCAAATTATATGTGATCTCAAAAACTTAGAAAACTCCCCCTATAATACGTGCAGTGCACTGTGGGATACGATATTGTATCTGTGTTTTCTTTGTGTTGTAATAAAAAAGTCTTGATTTGGAAAAGGAAAAGAAAGCTTGTGGCTTTCCTGTTGTGAAGGGCAACACACGTTTTAAGAAAGAAAACTGAAATTAAACATGAAGTAAAATTGGCATTATTAAAGTGGGTTTGGGAGTGAAAGTCAAAAGTGGAAAGTGTCAGGAAACAGAATATATAAAAAGTTTGTGAACATCCTGCAGTAAACATGCATCGCATTAAAAATCATTGTATGCACGCTGTTCTTAAAACAGGTTACAAAAAGTAAGGTTTGACTTTTTTTTTTTTTTTTTTTTTTTTTTTATTAAGGACTGTCTTGTATTCACATGCACTGCAGCTCTTGAATTACTGAGGTTTTAACCAAATTTGGAAAAAAAATGGCTCTTCTTGCTATTCTGGTTGCCAACCCCTGGTCTAGAAGATACAGAGAACAAACAGATGTTCACGTAAGCTCTGAAGCATGGGTGCATCTGAACAAAGCGATGATTCTTACGTCCACCATATATACATTTCAAGCTGGCAGCAGATAACGGTTTAAAGATCTGATTCACTAAAATGAGGAGAAAGTGAAAATCCGTATCAGAATACACTAGAACTCCAGGATACGTGCACTCAGGTTGTGCGAACCTCAAATTAACGCGACTGAGTGACAGAGAGCTGGTACCTGGCTCCGGGCTGCCTGCCATTCAGGAGAGCTGGGAAACTGACCAGTGCAGCAGAGCTGGTCAGTTTCCCAGCTCCTGAGAGTGGTGGGCAGTTGGCCTCTAGCTCTCAGCTGCCCCCCACTCGCAGGAGCAGGAAAGCTGACCAGCACTGCTGCAGTGGTCATTTTTCCCACTCCTGTCAGGGGCAGTGAGAGTCAGGCTGCTGCCCCTGACAGGGGCTGTAAAACTGCTCCTGTGCAGGTGGCAGCCTGACTCGTGGCTGCTGCCACTAACAGGAGCTAGGAAACTGACCAGCCTGTGCTGGTCAATTAACCCTCTCCTGTGAGCAGCAGGCTGCCCAGAGCCAGGCTCTCAGCTGACTGCCACCCACAGGAGACAGGAAACTGACCAGAAACTCCCCTGAGTTATGTGCCACAGGACTCTTCATTGTTTTTGCTGAAACTGATGAACATGGCTTCCCTTCTGAAACTTGTACCAAAAGACATTTCAAAACACAGGGGAGTATTCAAACACTTAAAAAACAAACAAGAAAAAAAGAGGACATTGCATATACACACTGCAGATGGTGTGGCTCAATCATTAACCATAAATATATATAGGCTAATAGTTAAGTCTACAACAGTAAACAGTTTATTCAAATGCCAAGTTTTATTTGGGAATTGGAGATATATTTTCTTAGAGTTTTGTTTTATTTCTGTAGCAAAGCACATGAATTCCCTTCAAAGTATTAACCTACTGAATACTTTTCCCTGGCCTTCTGTCCACCAAAATAACCCCCAACATTTACCCAAAAAAGCTATTAATAGTCTTTGCACAGTTTTATTGTGGTAACAAACAATGGATTATTTCTCCCCCCGTAAAAATTAAATAAAATAAAAACCAAAAATGAAGGGCTCCACATATAAGAAATCCTTTTCCCTGAAACAGCCTTTAGATCTCAAAGGAATTATCTAAAAATCTAACTAGCAATATTTCTGAAATGTATGGTACATTAACGTAAGGTGTGTGTCTTTAAATTACTGCAACATCTTCAAATCTATCATTTCAGGGGATGAACCCTGCAAAACAGCTGCGAGAAACTACTTCAATAAAGCTTCTACATGCCTGCTCCACCTCCTTCCTGTTGAATAAATGGCCAGCACTGACTGTTGCCATCACTCTAACTGACATGGTTGTTCTGAGTAATTACTAATCTTTACACAGACTAACAACAACTCATCCTCTTATCTGTATGCTGGAACGTGAGAGAGTGGATGGGAAAGAGCGAGCCACTTGTTTCCAAATGGAATAATATATTCACTTCCATGGGAGTTTCGCCATGCGCCTGAAGGAAGAATTTCAGCCAAATCCTGAGGAAGAGGTCCTTTCCCAGCAGCAGTTTATGAATAGCTGCTATGTGCAGGGATGCTGGAACAATTTTTAGAGTGGGGGTGCTGACAGCCACTGAACCAACTGTAAACAGTGTATATAATGGAAACCATTTCAAGCTCCTGCACCTCTAGTCCCAGTAGTGAGGGCTATGTGGCTACACAGCCCTAGCCTCTCCCTCAGAAAGAGCACACCCGCTCCCCGCTGCCATTGTTGACAGAAGGGCTGCAGGAGAACTAGATGAAGGAGGATCTCTCTACAGGAATTCGGATGTCCCTAAGTCACTGACGGCTGGGAAGATACTGAAGACAACAAGAAGCCGCACCTCAAGACTCAGACACCCCTCTCCAAAAGCCACTGAAGGGATGCCAGCAGAGCCACCCCCACCACCACCATCCTTCCTTAACACACAATCCAAAGGCTGATTTGGGTGCAGCAATGCCTCCCTCTGTCTTCTCCCTACAAGCTGCTCCCAGGAAGGTAACCGTCGCAGCTATGGTTCCTGCATCGATAATGCGTAAAGAGGGGTCAGGACTAGCACCACAACACAGAGTATGGAGGGAAATAAGGTTCTCTTTAGAGGATACCAAAACCCTGTGGAATTTTACAGAGAACAATCACCTCTGTATGAGGCCTTCTGAGCTGTTCTATCGCAGGGATATAATTCTCCATTAAATCCTACACAATGACTAAAAGAAAAACGTACAGAACAGCTCTCCTTTTCTGGTCAGTTCTGTAGGACATTTCCATAGGGATCTGACACCTAGATAGATAGATGTTGCTTCATAAGAGAGTTAAAGCCACACTCTGCCTTTGGATGCACGAGCACACAGCCGTACGTCTGCATCCCAGTACAGGGAATGCCACTTAAATAGGTCAATGAACTCTGGTAGCCCCTGCTCCCACAAACCTACGCATGAGTAACTCTGTGCTGGTGAACAGTGCTGCTGCCTTCTCAGGCTTGCCGTAGCCTGTGCAGAACCGGAGGCAGAGTATGCATTGTGATCTAAATGAAAATAGTCTCCTCACCTCCGGCTCCTCCCACCAAAAAAGCAGAATCAAGGGTGAGATCACCACAACTGTATGCACAGCACTGCCTTTTTAATAAATGTATTTGTTTTTAAACCCGAAAATTTAAATATAAGAGAAGTGGGGGTTCCCCCCCCCCCGATTTGAGGGGGTGTTTTTTAAATTTTTTCATTTGTTTCTGCTGGTAACAAGCACAAGCAAGTTTATTATTGCCAAAAAATGCCATCATGTAGAGAGATGAAAAGCTGACACATTAAAGAAAATGGCAAAACAGCAGTCACGAGCATGCAACATACATCAAGATGAGAGCCCCTTATGAATAACAGTCATGTGGAAGGTAATTTCCTCATAATTACAGTACATTTATACCTCTCAAAGTACAAATAGTACCATTCGCAGCCTTGAAAAAAACAGATTAAAAAAAACAAGAGGTTTTCATTTTAAATTCTTAATTTAGGAAACATTCTTCATCATTCCAGTGGGCTGTCACTTGCTGAACAATGTCACCTACCTCATTTTGTAACACACACATCTAAAGGGGCTACTCTGTTACAGGGGAGTCAGAGTCTGCCTCACCCTTCCACAGACAACCTACCTCCGCCATGGGTCTAGGTATGCAAGACAAAGAGGAGCAGGCACTCGCCACTCCTCCATGCACAACAGCTAGGGAGAAAGGGGAAGGGGAGTGGGTGAAGGTTTGGCTCTGCCCCCCTCCCTCTGCACTGTATGGCAGGCTAGAATGGCAGCTATTGTAATTTGCTGCTGGTAGAGGCCAGGAGCAAACCTCCACCCCAAAGCAAGGGGACAGGCTTATTGTGCTGAGGGGTATCTCTGAGGCACGATGCTGATACAGCGCATGTTCTGGGCTATCCTTTTCTCCAGACAGTGTTTAATGGCACCACTTCTAGTCCATAGGATTTTTTTCCCCTCCTGCTGTCTGGTTCCCAGGTCCCCACAGTTTGGGGGACTTGGGAAACTGACCGGCACTGTTGCACCTGGCTCACTTGAGCCCAGAGCCAGGCACAGCAGGGAGCCAAGTTCAGCAGTGTCAGTCAGTTTCCCAGCTCCCATGAGTGGCAGGGAGCCAGGAGCCAGGTGCAGCAGCCCCAGTCAGCCTCCAGAGGCTAATGCATTCAACTCAAAGACATGGTGCTTCCACACCAGCCTTCACTCAAACTTGACGCTACACCCAACTGGTTTCAATGATTTTATATCGATATTAGTGCTCCTTAAATCGAGTTATTGGTATTTACAGCGAAGACAGGCACTTGGTACAATTGAGCCAACTGCCGTAAATTAAAATTTATCTGGCAGTGTAGACGTAGTCTAAATTTCAGCTGGCCATCCCCAGAGGTGCTTCCTGCTTCTGCCACCTGTTAGCAGGCTATCTGTGGGGACTCTTGCTGAGAAGCATCCATAATGATTCCTATTGTTTGGTTTCCCTGCATGTGCAGAAGTAGTCTGATGATTCTCTGCACAGGCAATGGGTGGGGGTGAACCTTTGGCTTGGGAAAGCTAGCTCCTAGGTTCCCCCCACTTCTACCCAATGACCTACCCTTCCATGCCCACCACAGCCCAGCCCCCGCTGTGGCTGCTGGCCCCTCTCCAGCACCCCTAGAACCCGTCTCACTATGGCCACTGTCCCAGCCATAGCCCCACCCACCCCAGAAGCATCACGTGTCCAGGCCGCGTTACCCCTTCCTCCCTGGACCACACCGCCCAGCCTGACTCCCGGCTGGAATGGCCTTCCACCTCTGAAGGCCTCCTCTGCCCCGAGTACTAGGGAGGTGCTGTGGCCAGAGCAGCCTCAGTACCAGGGGAACAGGTAGCATGGGTGGCACAGCCCAAGCCTGCCAGCCCAGCCAGTGACAGGGATCAACCAGCAGGAGGAGACCTGGAGGCGGAACATGGGGAGGGACTCAGCAGGCAGTTTGGAAAGCAGAGAGTCTTCCCATGCCCACCATACCCACTGCCCATAATGCTACGAGTGACACAGAATTATAACGGCCACATCTGGGACCCTATCCATAGCTGAAGAATGCCAACAAGCCTGGGATTCATATCAGCTCTTGGATTTGGTCAGAATATCTGCGGTTCTCTCTCTCTCATTCTATTCACATTAATGAAATCTCCCAAACGCAAACACCACTGAACTGTTCTAATTAACTCCCCCTCTTCTGTTGCACGGCCATATTGAACCAGTTATGGGCAGAAACCTGCTATACAGCACAGGGTGTTTGTTGCGGAAGTGAAAAGGGGCTAGCAAAAGAGGGTTTCACAAGGCTGATTTCTCCATTTTCTGCAGTTTGGAATCGGAGAATTTGGCAGCCTTGTGGGGACATACGTTGAGCCACAGTAAACTACTAAATTTCCATCTGTTTTAAAAAGCTTCAGTTGACCTACATTCAATGTTATGGATTAGGTAAAGCTGATAGGGCAACATACAGAAAGCTGCGATTCTTGCTGCTAGTCATATATCCTAAGCAATTAAAGATTTCATCAGTAGCACATCATGTGTAAAAAGGGTGTTTCTAAAGGAAGATATTTTTGACAGTTCACACAAAAATATATATAGTTTGCACAACACATACTTTATAACACAGTATAAATATACCCAGTAATCTCATTACTGACTTGCCTCTAGTGCTTCGTTTCATTCTTACGGACACTTGGAATAAAAAAAAAAAAAAAAAAAAGGTATCGGCCATAACATTCAAAAATGACTGATGATTCCTTAAATGATCCTGATTTTCAGAACTGCTGAGCACACACCAGTGTTCCCTGTATGCCAAGTGCTTGAGCAGCCACCCAGGAGAAATTCAAATGCCATCCAGCTAATTGGTGGAGTACCCACAGTCAGCAATATGTGTTTCTACTGGTGGTAGACAACTGCACGTACCTCAGTGCACATAAAATGTATTCCACACATGGACAGGAAAAATTAGAGGGAACATTGACACCCACTTTCTGGAAAATGGACCCTTCAAATTATCTCAGGTTGGACTGGCAAATTCACCAGGATCACTAATCATTTTGGAAGATCTTGGCCATTATACTCCAAATTGCCTCTGGGAATTACAGGCTTATTATGACATTTTATTGATTTATGAAGTAATCATCTCCATATTTTATCCTACAATCATCTAGTGGAAAGCTATTTTCCTGAACTGGTTTTAAGAAACATAACCAGCAATACATTTTTTTTTAAAATCAAATGACAATGAAATTATGCTTTTTGGGCAACATAACAGTTCTTTATTCCTATCCAGAATGATTTAGGTGGTCTGCTTTTTCACTTCCTCCCAGGAATTCTTGTAGCATTCTCTTGACTTTCATTGGGGTTGTGTGGCATGGGGAAGGGAGCTGTGAATAGCACTGCATTGTATGCTGGCGGGCTCATCTGCTAAGAAACACTAGAATTAACGATAGAAAGAGATGCTTCCCTTGCAACTGGAAGACCATCAAAAAACACTTGCAGACGGAAGTACTCTTCTTTACTCTTGTTTTGTTAAATACATCCTTTGCAAGAGGCAAATTCATACAGAGGGAATTTTGGGTCTTCCTGTTTCTTTCTGACCAGATCAGCTTTGCAATCCTGTATCCCTAAGAATCCTTGTTTTTCCAGAGACCAGTGCTGCCTGTTCACTTATCATGACCCCATGTCATGTGGGGGTAATATGGACAGGATAAATTTTACCAAAAAATGCAACTTGCATTTTCTCAAAAGAACGCTATGTTCTGACACCATAGTTTTGTCATAGGACTCATTTATGTTAAAGCTGCCTTGCGTTCATACTACCTATTATCCACCCTACCAAAGAGTTTAACTTGGCATTAAGTTTGCTCTAATAGTTCTCTTCAGAGCACAATCATTAAAAGTCAAGTAAATTATCAGATGAAGCAACATGAACACTCAAATCAACCTGAAATCCAAGCAAATCACTGTAACAGCCACACCAACTCTCAGAACTTAATCTCCAGTTGGTGTAAATCAGCATAATTCTGCTCAAGTTAATGGAGCGCCGCCAGTTTCCAACAGCTGAAGATCTGGCCCAAAGACTCCTATTGGAGCTGTGGAGTTGAGAAGGCCAAATAACAAAGAAAGTGGCAAAAATCCCCTCAGGTGATCTGTCGAGAGCCAAGGATGAAGGAAACCCCTCATTTAAGGGCATGTCTTCACTCCAGGGTAGCTCGGCACTGCTCTGCTCACTCTCCTGGAGTTCGACTTACCGTACCTGGCAGGGGCACTCTAAATTGAACTCACAGGGTGACTGTGTTGGTGCAGGAACTCCTGCCCCTTGCTAGGAGTAAGAGAAGGGGATAAGGATATTTACTCCCATTGACCTCCCCCAGTGGAGATGAAGCAGAAGCTCAAATTAAGGTACGTTGACTCCAGCTACATAATTAACAGAGCTGGAGTTGCATATATCAATTCGACCTTCCACTTTAGTGTAGAACTAGCCTAAGAAGTGTTGAGTTGAAACTTACAGTATTTCCAATGTGGAACTGAGTTGTATAGGGGAGTAATCTGTCCACTGTCTTAAGTATAACTGCTCCCCAATTTCTCCAAAGTGACTAATGTACTTAAATATAAACAAACGACATTGTTATTAAAGTGGAAGAAAAATTAATACGCAACTATATGAATCACATTTTCATACATGTGCAGCCATTACTGATATTAACAATGTTTTTGCCTAATATGTTGAAGAATGAAATTTAATGCTGTTATAGCAAATGTTGCTATATATACACACACGTGAAAGGAAAGAAAAGGAATGGAAATTTTAGCGTCTGTTCACGGCACTCTTGAATGTTTGTGAGTACAGTGCTTAAGTAGGGAACATACCAGCTGTACTTTTCATTTTTTTTTTTTAGGCAAGATTTCACTAGTCAAGCAAAGAGATGAGCTAGTAACAATTTGGATAATGACAAAACACACAGCACATTAATTCTTTCACTGGATCACAACATTTTCTAAACAATGCTAGATAATTTTTTCAACTTGTGTGCCTCCTATTATGAGAGTCATGCTGGGTGAAGAAATGTGCAAGACCACCAAAACTACTTTTAAATAGGTTCTCCCTCAGTTATATGATTGGCTGTAAATCAATCTAGGAGTGGTGATAGTCTGTAGATATTTGTTTTCAGCTTATACCGGTCTACTATTTTTACTACAGTAATGCCAACATTACTGCAATAAAAAAAAAGATGGGATACCAGCAGAGCAGCAAGTCCAGCAGCACTAGCAGTGTTTCATAGCGTGATCATCAGCATTTGGGAGGATGAAAACATACCACAGGACCTCCGTGATGCTATTATTGTCTCCCTTTTCAAGAACAAAGGCAGCAAAGCAGAATGCGGAAACTACGGAGGCATATCCCTCCTGTCTGTTGGAGGGAGGATCATCGCCCACATCATCTTGAACCGCCTAATAGCCAGTATTTCCAAGGCAGATCTACCTGAAAGTCAACGCGGTTTTCGACCTGGCCGGAGCACAGCCGATACGGTGTTTGCTGTCAGACAAATGCAAGAGAAGTGCATTGAACAGAACATGCACCTCTATGCTGTCTTCATAGATCTGACAAAGGCATTTGATACCATCAACGGGAAAGCCCTTTGGGCCATTCCAATACGACTTGGCTGCCCAAGAAAATTTGTCCAGATTATACGCCTTTTCCATGACGAGGTGACAGGCGAAGTACTGTCTGATGGAGCCACATCAGCCCCCTTCAACATCACCAACGGCACAAAACAAGGATGTGTTCTCGCTCCTGTCTTATTTAAGCTGTTCTTTGCATGCATCCTTAACCATGCAATGAAAGATCTGGACCGAAGTATAAACTTGAAATACCGGCATGATGGTTCACTTTTTGACCTCTGTCACCTGAATGCAAAGACGAAGACCGTGCAGAAACTCCTTTCTGAGGCACTCTTTGCCGACGACTGTGCCCTTATGGCTCACACTGAAAACGATCTTCAGCACGTTGTCAACAAGTTTGCTGAGGCCTTGCAACTTTTCGGACTAACTGTCAGCCTCAAAAAGACAGAAGTTCTCCATCAACCTGCACCTGGATCAAATGCTCCTGTCCCGAGTATCTCCATTGGTGGCACTCAGCTTAAAGTAGTGGAGAACTTTAAATACCTGGGTAGTGTCATATCCAGTGATGGATCACTGGATAACGAGATCAACGCACGAATATCCAAAGCGAGCCAGGCACTTGGCTGTCTGCGTGTCAAAGTTCTAAACCACCATAACATCTGGATGTCAACAAAACTGCTTGTGTACAGAGCTGTTGTTCTCTCACCTCTTTTGCATGGGTGCGAAACATGGATACTATATAGGCGTCACATCAAGCAGCTCGAAGCATTCCACATGCACTGCCTCCGTAACATCATGAAAATCCACCGGCAAGACAAAGTGCCCAATCTTGAGGTCCTCAAAAGAGCCCAGATGACAAGCATCAAAATGATGATTATGAAGTCACAACTACGTTGGACCGGTCATGGCAGCCGCATGGATGCCAACAGAATCCCTCGCCAGCTTCTGTATGGTGAACTCTCCCAGGGCATCTGGCGTATAGGTCGTCCACAGAAACGCTACAACGATACCATCAAAACCAATCTGCAGTACAGCAGTATCAAACCTAGGGACCTTGAGGACGCCGCCAGTGACAGAACACAGTGGTGTGCAACAGTCAGAAATACCTGCCTTGCCTTTGAGAAAGATCGCCACTGGCATCTACAAGAGGAACGTGAATGATGTCTCAGAGCATCAGCAATGCACACCCCACAGATTGCAAACTTTCCATGCACCATCTGAGGCAAAATGTGCACCTCTAGAATTGGCTAATACAGTCACCAGAGGGCACACCATGAGACCAACAACAGATGATCTGCACAGGTTTGTCATCATCGGATTGATGGACTACCATTAATGCCAACATACCTCAGTCAAATTCAGTCCCAATTTTAAGCACTGTATAAAAAAATACAAAATAATGCCTACACCAAAGAATTCACAGTCTAATCACCCTGTTCTTCCAGTCCTGAGCCCCACTGTCCATTGACTGTGTTACTGTAAATTCTCTTCCTGTTTCTAGGAAACTGCTGTTCTTTGGCTTATCACCAAGCTAGGCTGAATTCTTTCCTGGCCCTGCAAATTGCATTGTCTGACCCTCTGAGTAAAGCACCTTATGATTTATCATGATGGACTGTAAACCTGACTGAACTGGCTGATATTAATGTACCTGAACTTTTAAATATCAGGGCACACTAACGAATGAAGAAGTCAGCTTTTCAGTAGGTAGGCCAAATTCTTTCCTGAGCAAACTCTATTGGCTTCAGTAGGTTTATATTAGGGACAAATTTGGTCCAGAATAGTCATTCATGAGAAGATATTCTCAACTGTTCGTTACAAACATGTCATGGTGGATCAAATTCATCTGCAATGAATCCAGATGATAACTCTTAATCTAAAATGGTACAGCATAAATCCAGATTATAACTCAATCTAAAATGGTACAGCATGAATGTCTGAGCTGAATCACAGGCTGACTCCCACGTTTGTCTTGTTCATTAAAGTCAAAGCATTTTCTATTGCCACACCTCAGATAATTTATTCCGTTGATTTATTCCAACTATTCAAAAGTTGCCACTGAGACTCAAACAAACAAGACTGATCAGGTTTGGCATGCGCTTTTGTACCCTGAACGTTTGCAGTACTTGGAATTCAGCAAACTGACATTCATGCATGGTTTGGAGAGCAAAGAATTAAAAAAAAAAAAAAAAAATTACATAAAATGGTGCAAAGTACCCAACTCCATGGTTCTTTTACTTCCCCAATGTTGTCCTGCTATTGGATGCAATCACACCGTAGAAATGTAAAATAATATTGAACTACAGGATTCAATGATTTATGGCTGCTTCAGCTCAGTAACACTTTCGCCTTTGACATGTAAGGCTATGGTTATGTAACGCTCAAATCGAATGGCAAACATTCTCCAAGAAGGTAAAATACTATTGCTTATTCTAATTGCTAATACAATAACTCACACATAGCACTAGCTCACCGTCTTGGATATTAGAACCTGTTCTAGTATAGTAGAAATGGCAAAAATTCTATTGTCCAGTTTGCTGCTGTTCACCATTATTCGAAACAAACTCAGGGCTGAAATTTTTCACACTTAAAATCTAACCCAGTGCCCACTTAATTCAATGGGAGACTTTCCATTCCCTTCAGTTGGTATTGCCTTAGGTCCCTGATCCACACTGGTTATTTATTTTAGCGAAAGCTTAAGGAAACCCATGTCAGCTAGAAGTTAAACTCCCAAATCCAGCATTTTCTCATCCAGCAACATCCGTAGTCTAACAGGACCACGGATCTTGCAGGACCAAAAGAGTCCCAGGGCTAGGAGGAGGATGACGACAGCAAGACCAGTGGTAGAGGCCCAGGGCAGGGCAGACAGAGCTGGTCTCTGGTGGCAACATGGCAGCGGGCAGCAGCCAAGGAGCCCAGGCCAGGAGCAGAGCAGGGAGCAGTTGCCCAGGCTGCTAAGCTGGCAGCGCAGGCTCATGGCAGCTCATTGCAGGGGCTGCATGGGAAGCTATGGGTGGGGCCAGGCAGGAAGCTGCTGTAAAGAAGGCTGGGGAGCCTGCTGGTGGGGGGAGAGGGGGTGAGAAAGCTGTGGCAACAACAGGGAAGGGAGCCCAGTAACAGGGGCTGAGGCTACAAGCAGGAGCAGAATTGACCACCCCAGTCCAGGACTGCTCAAATCCTGAGAGAGCCGGAAGAGGGAGGGTGAACCTGTATTAGCAAGTAAAATGTTTTTCTTTAAATTCCCATTATTCACAATTCTTGCTACCTGTATCTGAGCAGCTCTATCAAACTTACTGGGAATTGAAATTTGAAATCTAGCTGACATTCAGAATGGAATTTGGATGTTAATATCAACCTAATGCAAATTTACACAGTCAAAGAATTAGACATGGTCCAGGACCAAACACCATCCTTGTCCCATCCACAAATGAATTGAACCTTCACGCAGCGCTGTACTTACCAGATCTTTCCCTTGTGTCCTGAGGCTCCCAAAGCTCTCCGATAACAGCCAATGGCATTCATTTGTCTGAGAGTAAGAGGACTACAAACCCCACGTAGCAAATTTCAAGTTTCAACCTCAACTGATGTAAACAGCTTTTTAGAGAAAGCTGGGCCGCAATATTCATTTTCATGAATAGTCAGTCAGTAAAAAGGGTTAGTTCAAGTCAGTGGCATTTTGACCCAAATGCAATACCAACCCCAATCTGCCAATGCAAATTTTCTAATTAAGTACGTACCTGCTAACCCCTCTTCCTTTCGATTCTACATTTACTTGCTGATTAAGCACACTACATTCCCAAAACTTTATTGTTTCACGCCTTAAGCACTCAGTGAAGCAGTTGGCTCAGTGCTCGTATAAAATGAAGTAAAATTACCTAAGCTGTAACTCTGCAGTCTTGTTCGCTGAACGGATCACATGGGGATGTGGCACACATGTAATTCGGAGAAGAATTTGGCCCAACAGCCTTGCTTACAATATTAACATCTTTAAAATAACTTCTTTCCAAATTCTGTGACCATTTTAAATAACCACAGAATTTATTTTGAAGCTCCTACCTCTTTGCTTGAACCCTAAGATCTAGTCTTGAAAGTTAAGTGAAGACTGAAAATAAGCCTAATTTTCCAGGATCCTGACTATTAATAGCTCCATCTTTTCCGGTACTTTAGAAGATATGTTCAGGAATAATTACAAGAGTTGTTTATAATTAAACATGTAAAACAGAAAGTAGAGTTCTTACACAAAGGATGTAGGCTGCAAAAAGTAAATGAGAGGCAGATGGTAAATTATCCTGCAAATTCATGGTCTCTGCCATTTATTTATTTATTTATTATGAATATTGAACAAACAAGAGGTTAATTCACTTCCACTGTTACATAAGTTAACATACTGTTTTCCTAAAAGGATTTAGACTCCTTTGCCATCATCACAAATTTCTCATGACAAATGTATTGTGTAAATTATCAAGTTCTCCTGGTAAAACTGGGGGGGGGGGGGAAAAAAAAAAAAAAAAAAAATACTGAAAGCTAGAATAACTTCAAGTAAAAAAAATGGAAGACTGGGAACAAAAAGTAACTCTTAAATTTAACCACAAAGCTTTCCACAATGGTCAGACAACTGACAACAACAAAATTTGAGACTTTAAATTGCTATGGATCAACAACCATGTCATTTGCAAGTAAGTATTCTGATTTTATCAACATACTACTAATATTTAGCAAACACTAGTTTTATAGTATTTGCTGATATATCTTTGATATTTTATGTGAGAAAAAAAGGTTCCTTTTCAAAAGACAAAGAAAAAATCCATATGTTTGCCTAATGAATGAGCTGTTCTTGCTCAGACGTGTCTTAATTGAATCTAGGCTCAATCAAATTCCTGTGAATACATTATCAATGGAACACTATGGTAGGCCTCCTGATAATTAATGAGCCCAAGGGAAAAGAAATACATACATAATCTTCACAGAATAACCTTCTTAATCTTTTTTTATTACCAGCTACTGAAACAACAGCCTCTCAAAAGTCTCTTCTCTTAGGTTCAAGCCACTTGTACCTCTTTTACCCCCGTGTGATGTTTTAAATGTCTTCTTGTTTGGCACAAGGAGGGTGAACCAGAGAGCTGGCCAAAAAAAACAAATTTCAGTGAAGATTTTGAAAATGTCACAAATCATTTGTTCCGCAGTTTGCAAAACAGAATCACTTTTCATTAATTCAATATACATGGTGGAAAACGGTGAGGAAAAGTGCCACTCCCCAAGAATACCACCATTTACCCTCCTCCTTTCTCCTCATCTTCTAATTTGAAACTGAAGGGAAGGGACAAAAACCTAAACACAAATTAATTTTTTCATTGAAATGATAAAATCTATTTTTTATACGTGTTTGGGGGGTTTTGATGATTTTTTTAAAGTTAAATTTAAACTTGTTCCAGTGAGCTGTTTCTGTTTTGTTTTAAACGGATTGATTACTGATCCTTATATCTATGCCATGATGCTGGATTATGCCTTTACCCCCCAAGTAGGGGATGATACATAGATGCTCCATGATGCTCATACTGTTGGAGAAGTAGACAACCTTGCAGCACCTGCCTACTCCTACAAGGCCTAGATAGACCACACGTTAGCAAAAGAACAGAGATACTTCCTTTACCTTCATGCATGAACACGTAGTTCCATTCACAATAGAGCCCTTTGTTAGTTTTAGAGTAACTGTCATAATTTTTTTTTTTTTTTGTTAGCTGAAAAGACAAAATTCCTATCAGACTCTGCATTGAAGTCTCCGGTTATACATAAATGCATGTGTTGATTTTGTCTAAAAAAATACAATTCCTTTCAATTTTTGCACCCCACTGAGATGCACTACTGTAACTGCAGACAAATAATCTCTCATGTCCATGTTAGAGCACAGAACAATTGATTGTTCCTAACATGCACAGTACTAGGCAAGTGTCTGCCATGTAGCATGCTGATTTGAGCCCTGAAGTTATTTCCATCTAAATACTATGTTAGATTAAGTCACTTTATTTCTTCACGTACAGCTAAAATGTGCTAGCTACAGAAACCTGAAGTACCGTACTCTGCTGTTAGGGGATTTTTGTTGAATAAATTCAAGTTTTGCCTCAAAGACATTAGCTTCTGGATTTAGCCACTAGCTTTTAGTTTGTAGTACTCTCATTTTAAACTCCTATTAATACACCGCCTAAAGTTGAAGTAGTGTATAGATTTTTCTTAGCTCCTCCTTTGAAATTCTGGTTTAGATATTACTGAAAATGTTCATTTTCAAATGAACATTTTCACAGGTTTTTAAATGGGGATGTGAGAGAAATGTGTGCTGCAGTTTTATAGGCACAATTCCTCATTATAACTTAACAGGGTTGCAAGGCCAGAATCTGCCACTATAATGTAGTCCTACTGACATCAGTCAGCCGCTCTGCTGAGTAAAATACTAGTTCATGACGGTAAGTGTGGCAGACTTCATTCCCTACTGAATAAGGGCTGAACCCTGCAGTCTCACCTCCCTATTCAAGTAAACTACTCTGAAAATGAAAGTTTTGGTCTCAGATAAAACTTGGTAGATCCCATGTTTACTAGAAGGTACATTTCAAAATGACATGCAAATACAATGGTAAATAAACACACTATTAAAAACATTTGTACTACTTGGGCCAAATTCTACCCGCGGATGTGTGTACAAAGCTCATACTTCATTAGAAAGGACAATACCAATCTACAGTTAGAGTGGTGGAGTCTTAATCCTCAGACTAGCACATTCAAATGCTTCACCAAAAGTACCTTCTCTACACTCTGGGCCAAATTCTGCCGTGGAACACAGAAATATGAAAATACCTGTGTGTTGGTTCATAGTTTGAGATCAGCTCTCTTGCCTAGCTAATGCTCATCTTTGAGATAATAATGCACAGAGAGGGGAAGACTCCGATGCAAGGAGCAGATGGGTGGAAAGAGGCCGGAGCACTTAGGCAATCCCATTTATCTCATGGAGATCCAGCACTGGAGCATAATTGGGTCCCTGGCTGTGCCTAGTAGAAAGTTATTTCTGCACTGCAATCATACAGTGTGACTGCAGCTCGAGCAGGCGTACCTTAGCTTCGGTCTGGCTAGCGCAGGTCCCCAACCACTGAAGACACAGCCATATGCGCTTTAGCATAAGCTAACTCTGAAAGTAATTACCCCGGGTTTGGTGTGGGGAAACGTGTACAGCCCATGCTGCTACGGTACTGGAGCTAGCTAAGCTACTTGGGTATGTTTACATGAGCTGCAATCAGGCCCTATGAGTACAATACAGAATAGCCTAAAAGGTTTGTCTGCACTGCGTGTGAAGATCGGGTTGCCAACTTTCTAACTGCACAGAATCGAGGACCCTTGCTTCCGCCTCCTGTCCCTGTCCCCTTGCAGAGTCTCCATCCCTGCCCTGTCCCCTCTCTGGAGCCCCACCCCCCCCTCAGTCTAGCCTTTCCTCCTCCATCTCTTGATGTCCCCAGTCCTCACTCACTTTCACTGGGTCAGGGCAGGGGTTGGGTGCAGGAGGGGATGAGAGCTCCAGGGTAGGGCCAGAAATGAGCGACTCAGAGTGCAGGAGGGATTCTGGACCAGGGCATGGGTGGGCAAGAAGCAGTAATGCTCTAGCTGGAGACGCAGGATCTGGAGCAGGGCTGGGGCCAAGGGGCTTGGCACGCAGGAGGAGGTTTAGAGATGGGGCTGGGGTTTGGGGTTTGGGCTCTGGCTGGGCACTGCTTACCTCACGTAGCTCTCAATCAGCACTGCTGTGTGACTAAGGCAGGCCTCCTGCTTGACCTGACTCCATACGGCTCCCAGAAGCAGCCAGTGCATGCTGCCCCTGCAGGCACTGTCCCCCAGGTGCCACCTCCGCAGCTCCCACTGGCTGCTGTGACTGGCCAATGGGAATTGCTGTGGTGGTACGGTGCTTCACTGGCTGCCCCTCTGCCAAGGAGCCAGAGAGAAGTGCCAGCTGCTTCCAGAAGCTGCACAAAACCAGGTCAGACAGAGAGCCTGCCTTACCTCCAATGTATTGCCAACCAGACTTCTAATGGTACGGTCAGCTCTGCTGACCGGAGCTGCTAGGGGACGCCTGGCAATCAGTGTGATTGCAGCACAGGTAGGTGTATGCATGCTGGCTTTAATCCTATTAGTACAGCAACGTAGACGTGGTGGAACAGGCTTTAGTACAGGTATGCTGGGGTGGACTAAACCCCAGTGCTCAACAAGAGGCCAGCGGCCTTATCTCACCGGATCCCAGTGAGGGGAGCAGAAGAGAGGTCCTCCCAGCAGGGCAGAGTGTCTGTCTCTATGGTAGCCAATCAGGACCCAGCAGGCTGATAGAAAAGAAGCTGCTGGGCTAGGGACAGTCAGTTCCTCACAGGAGCTTGACCCAGGCAGAGGTCTATGCAGTCTGGAAGAAGAGCAGCACTTTGGACAGCTCCAAGTGCAAGCTTAACTTCGACTTGGGCAAGGTCCAGCCCCAGCAGCAGAAGACCGGCCACAAACCGAACACAAGAACTGACAGTACTATGGACAGGGATAATCAGATCCTAGCCCCAGAGCCTTGGAGACCATCAGGCAAAGACCTTGGGCAGCACCCCTTTGCCACCAAGGGCTGCTCACAAGTGAGTGGGCCCTGTTACAATAGATTAACAAAACAACAGATTAACGTCCCCTGAAGGGCTTGTACTCTGGTTGGTCACCTGAACAAATGCCTCTGTCACCATGTCTACGATGCTACTGCTACCCATTCTAGCTTTATTAAAGCCAACACAAATATGCCTACCTGCACCACAAATCAGGCAGTCGCTTGCGGTGCAGACATACCGAGTCTCTGCATTTTCAGGGTCTCTCATAATGAAGCGCTACTTTACTTGTTTCAAAATTTCTGTTAAGCAACTGATTTTTCCTGTTATTGCTCTGGGACAATTCATACCTGGACATGAATTTTGCAAAAACTATAAAACCTCTTATTTTAGCACACTAATAGAAGTCACTCAGAGTGAACAGAATAGGTTACACCCAGTCTGAGTTTTAACAAGCATTATTTAAAAAGAAAGGGGGAAAAAGGCTTGAAAAATACAGACTACAATCCAACTAACCTGCCTCACACAAATAAACTCTATGCTAAACTCCATTAGGCAAGATTCTGCCAACCTTACTCACACTGAGGGGTATCCTATTCCACAATCCCCCTGAAATCAAATGAGCAGTCCCTTTCACTTCAACAGGACCACTTGTGAAATATACACAACAAGTAATAGTCACAGAATCTGGCCCACTAAGTTGAGCAGAATCTGTCCCAAAATCTGCTACTGAAGAAAATGCGTGCAAGAGGATAACTAGGGGTTTTTAAAAGAGTCACCTCATAAAATGCCATAATTTAGTACAGTAGTTGTGATTGCTCAGTACGTTTTAACACCATTATATTAGTTTAAATATGTAAAGCCCTGCAATTCCACAGATAACTGATCTATATCTGCGGATGTGCATGCCAATACATGTGGCTCATTTGTGCAGATAGGAATAAGGATGCTGATACAGGTATATACAACACTGCAAATTTCCAGACAGCCACTTTATATCTGCAGGTATGCACATCTGCAGATGAAGATACCAACCTGGTATCCGCACATGGCTCTATGAATGCTAACAACAGTGTGCCCCTCATACTGGGTAAAATAAAATAAAATTCAAGAGTCATTTAGTTAAATGAAAATACACAGTTTTGATATCGTTAGGCACAGGGAAATTTCAGCTGATGGAAAAAAAAAAGTAAAAGGACCCTTAAAATATGTAGCTCTGGAGCTTGTTCACTAATACTGCAGTTAGAGCAAACCAGTCTAACTGGTAGAATTTAACACAGATATTAAATAAGACATTTTGCTATCTGGAATGCAAATATCTGATCAAGCAGATTCTAAAGCAGATGAATATAATCCATCTGTTCCAGAGAAAAGCAAAAGCTATCCCCACCAAGGGTGTCGGTCCTTATTGTTTTACATTTTTTCCTTTTCATCTTAGCAACAGTACATATAGCAGCCAATCAGACTGCATTTCCTCTAGCTGCAACGTCACGGTCTGAGGTTACTATAGTGCACTGACCGACAGTAACCGAGAGAGAGGAGAAAAAAAAAAAAAAGACAGTTCATGCGGCACCTCTACTGCAGTGCACCTGCTATGACAAGGACAGGCTTTTTCTAACTCCTCTAGCAGGATTAGCCAATAAATTAGGGTAAATCCTATTTTTGATCATTTGGCTTTTACAATGTCACCAAGAAAGTGAAATCTTTCTGGGTTGCAACATAAAAACAGAAAAATTAACGTTTTCTTCAAATCAATGTATCTAAATGAATTTCTAACAGAACTCTCTCTCTCTCACACACACACACACACACACACACACACACACAGAATTAGAGAACCCTAATCCAATTCTAACCTAATCTGTTTAAATCTATTTTAGCATTTTCATAGTGGGTTAAGTCACCTGAGCTTTCCACCTTAAAGAACAAAGCTTATATAATATGTACTTTTTAGCTGAAATATAAGTTATCGCAATGCTCTAATGACATTATCTCAGATGGTGATAATATTAAAAATTAAAATAACCTAAAAGCTTAACAAAAATTCTACCTTTCCCTTTCAGGCACCATCGGCCAAATTTGATTGAACTGGCCCCTTGTCTAAAGGCTTCTCCCATGGAAGGGGACGATCTTTTATTTTGCTTGATAAATTTAAGGTCAAGCATGTTACAGTCTTTTTGAGGAAGACAGTTTCTCTTGAGTCAATTGTTTTTAAAGGGATTACTGAAATATGAACGCACACGCACCAGAAATTAATGATCACATATTTTACAGAGTATGGATGTATTTATTGGCTTGTGTAATCACAATATAAATACAGTGTTTAGGAAGGTTATATTTGACTGGCTAGAATCCATTTTTATTCGGTTACTCAAGAGCAAGTTCTACTAGCCCTGCATTTCAGCATGGTGCAAATGAGTTATTACAACAGTGAAAACAATGAAAGAGGAGATAAATGTCCAACTAAAACATTGTCTAATGAACCATGAATACTGACAAGTACTAGGAAAAGTAAAACCTGAGGTATTTGGGATTTCTAACAAACAAATTATCACTACCTCCTTTGAGGAGTTATGTTGGAGTCATATTTCCATGGGATCTTCTGTCATTGATGCCTTAAAGCAGGCATGTTCAACCTGCGGCCCACAGGCCACATGCGGCCCTGGCCAGCTAGTAATGTGGCCCCACAAGATCATAAACATTATTATGTGGTTTATATACATTAACTATATTATATATTTTGTACGTGGCCCAAGACTATCTTCACTCAATGCAGCCCAGGCAAGCCAAAAGGTTGGACACCCATGCCTTAAAGTATATAGATAGATGTCCATTTTAGCACATTATAAAAGCAAATAAATAAAGATACACATGTTCATCAAGAGTGAGACAGCAAAAATCACATTTTCCTCCCTGCGACAGGGTGTGTGTAACCCTGCATTAATCAACAAAGGGTGGTGTTAACCCCATAGGTGGCAGAAGTCCCACCTCTCCAACCATGCTCCAGCTGCTGCCTCCAGTATAAAAGCGAGAAGTTCAGCTCATTGCAGGTTGACCCCTGAAGGACAAGGGGGATGTTTGGTAGAGGAGCCTATCCAGCAGCTGTGTTAGGACTGGACTGTAGGAACCAGAGACCCCGAGAAACAGAACAGAGACTTGTTGCCTATGGCCTGCCAACCAGAGTTGGAATTCCACGGAGCTGCTAATGCTGTGGGCTCTAGGGACCCTAGCTTCAGGAGACACAATAGCGAGTGGTCTCCCCTATCTACGGAAAACATGCGTGTTGCAGTGGGATCCCTTCTGACTGGGTGGTGACCATGCTTGCGCTGACAGGGCCCTGGCCAGGACCCAGTGGACCAGAGAGGGCCAGGTCCTCTTACCTTGGCAGCCCCTTACTCTGATTGTTGGGCCACATGGCCCTCATCCCAATAGCAGCTATGCTGATGGGGGCCATGAGGTGGTATAGCCCAGAACCCCCAGGGCAGCCATATTGACTCCAGCCACTGCTGTTCTCAGCCTAGGGATAGGTGACTAGCCTGTAATTGCAGTAGTAATTACAACCCTGATCTGCCCCAAACAGGCGTGGGGTGGGCATACTCTGCAACAATGCCTTTCACTTCACAAGGCTAGCCACAATCTGATCCTAAATACAATGAATTTTACCAACGTAACCTAACTCTCTATGGTGATTTTCAATGAGAGGGGAATGCCAGAAGAGTTGACATCTCAATTGGAAAACCTGACAGATTAGGCATAACAATTTAATTTCACATAGCACTAGACTGAAACTTAGTGTAAGGGCCCCAATCAATGTTCTCTAATATTTTCCATCCATGTGTTGAATGTATTTTTTTCTATGCACACCACCAGTATAAACAAAACCTAGCTCTAGGTCTTCTGCTAAGCAGCTGGTTGGCATCTGGATCTCCCAAGGGGCTGCACAACTGCACATCCTACAGGAAACACAGCACAATTCCACTGACTTAAAGGGAGTTACTTCAGGGACTGATGTGATCCAGAGTTATGCAAGACCCTCTCGTGATGGATTTCTTAATGATGCACTCCACTCATTCTAAAGAGTCTGTCATTTGTCGTGTAACTCTTTGTAAAAGTAACTGATTAATTCTACAGTCCGTTTGTCGAACAAAAAAGGAAAATGAAATTAATACATCTATTAAAAACAGATGCTAAAGCTGAGACACAAATCAATACAAGAACCATCTCGACTTAAGGTAGCCATCCTCACATTTATTCTGCACATGGATGGAAAAGATTAGAGGGAACATTGTTTGGGGCCCTTACACTACTTTTCTCTGATTGGTAAGTGTTGCTGAGCTGTAATTCTTATTGGTCCTTAGAAAAGGTAGGTGATGATATATATCATATAGATTTCTTTGAACAATATGGCTGGACACAGAACACAATGGCAGCATTGACACAAGTTGCCCCCGCTTTTGTTTGTTTGTGTCTTAATCTTAACTTTAACTTACCGTTTAGGTTGATTTGTTTAAGAACTTCAACTTCTATATATTGTTTGCATGGAAACTACAGTCTCTCATACTTACGAACATTCACTCAGTGTTAATTATTTCTCATTAAAACCAAGCAGGAAGATAAAAATCTAAACAGCAACACACTTGCTGAGTTAGATAATAAACACCATTAACACGAAAAACCACACTGACATCTGAAAAAAATCTTTTACCTATTGTTGCTACAAGTGACACCTAACACTGACTAGAAATCAAAGAAATTAGAAAGAAAAGATTAATTTCTGTTCTTTTCATCTTGTGGATTTGACAGCCATTTGCCTGATTTCTTTTTTAATTAGTCATTTACTCTTCCTGGTGGGGGTGTGCGCTGAGGGAGGATTGGCTGCAGGTGAGTTGCTGTGCACTAGGTCTTATGTAAAAACAGACTTAACCCAACCTATCTAGCCCGTAAAAAAATCTCTCCAGCATGAGGAACCACAAGCAGCAGAGCCAGCTATGTCTGGAATTCAGTCTTTGCTCTGCCAAGACACAGCTTATGGAACTTTGTTGTGCATTAGTTTCTCAACGGAAGTAAAACTGGTAACAGACTCAGGATTTTTTCTCACATAACTTATTTTTAAAATGTACCCACATCTGTTTAGTTTGTTACACAAAGCCAGTTCTATCTTGCAGAAACTCTAGCAAAGAAATCACTGACCTGATGCAAAGAAGTAGCTCTTTTGGTTAGTGTTTTCATATGTGACCAATTAAACTATTCAGTTTTTGATCTTCCGTTATCTATTTTTAGATTGTCTAGTGTAGTCGCTATTTTATTTAAACCAGTGCTCTGAGCCTGCCCCTGGTGGAGGGGGATGGGGCTGTGAGGAAGCAGTGAAGGTCTTGGTGCTCTGGTCGTCCCTAACTAGCATAATGACCCTTGAGACCCATTGGCAGCTGGCATACTTTAGAGCAATTCTGAGGCTGCTCTAAGCTGTATCAGGGTTAAAAAAAAAAAGCAAGCGGAAGCCCAACATCAGGCCTGAGGACTAACAAATGGCTCCTTGTAGCTGCCCTGCAAAGAGGTGCACACAGAACTTAGCCCTCTTTCATACATCAAGATGACGACATCATGGTTGTATACTGCCCCTGCCTAGGGCTAGCAACAAATGCATATTAGTAGCACCAGCTGCTGCAAAAATGAAAATGAATTGCCAAGAAGCAAACAAGTGCTCAGGAACGACAGAGCCAGAGGGAAAAATCTGAGCATGTTTGGTTAGGATGCTGTTCGTTTGCCCAAAAGGTGCTCATGAACATCTACATGGGAACAGAAAAACTGTTTAAAATATCAGAGATTGTTAAAAGTAAATATCAGGGTTCACTCAGGGGAGGGAAGGAGAAGCAATGATTGTGGGTGGGTGTCTGTGTGTGCAGGATGAGCTACATTAGGACCTCGACACTGTATGCACAAGTAACCATAGTTATGTGAGCAGTGGGGTAGGAGATACTCACAGGCATAGGTGTTCACAGGATCAGGGATTACATGGAGTTTCTTCACTCAGTCATTTCTAGATTATTAAAACTTGGTGAACTACCCAGGTTGGCATGATAGTGCCTGGGAAATCTGTTTATCTCACAACACTTTGTATAAAACAATGTTCAGAGGCAAGTTCACCTCAATGGATACACACCCAGCAATGGGTAAAGCTAAACTGAGACCAGGAAGTGTTATATAAAATTTCACTAACTTTTGTCTTGGGCACGGCTCAACAGCACATTTGTTATTTCCAATTAATAGAAGTACCCTACCAAGGCAAGCAACTATGCCAATTTATAGGAAACAATTCCTTGTGGAAATGTAATTTAAGTACATGAAACTCTCCTTAAAGAGTTGAATATCTTCCGTTAGATAAAGTTCCTTCCAAAAGTGTCTGCTACTGGGAATATGATAAGTCCTTTTTGTTCCTTCAAAAGTGACCATTACTCATATGAAGAAAACGAAACTTCACTAGAAAATGCAGTGAATCTCATTCTTCTCTGCTTTGCCTCTTGTGCAGCCCTTTACTAAGTGAATGCAAAGTTGATGAGAAATTTTACCATTTTACCCCCATATTTCATAAATGCAAAAGACCAGGATTGTGCAAAGCAAAGAGGAAGAGGCCAAGCCACTCTGACAGTTTTTCTGCATCCACAAAATGGAGAGGAGAATATTTGTGTACCTCCAAAGCACTGTAAGGATGTGTTACTAAATATGTATAATTGCTTGAATATGTAAGACAGTAGGTAAAGAATTAAGATGAAATCCTGGCCCCGCTGAAGTTAATGAGAGTTTCGCCATTGACCTTACTGGGGCCAGGTTTTGACCCTATACTTTACTCATTACTTTTGAAGTGGTCTGAACAACCCACTGTCTCTATGAGCACAATTTGTTGGGAAGAAATGGAAATACAGGTCTCTCTGAGCTCATGTTTCTTGACTTGGACTTATGGTCTTAGAGCAGGAGAACAATAATGGGATAACAGATAAAATAAGCAGCTGCTGACAGTATACACGAATGAATTGTGGCAAACTTTGGAGCCACATTTAACAACACTACTACTTCAGCATGAATCTGTCAAAGTAGTACCTCATTTCAATGAGATATATCATCTGGCCAACAGGCTTACAAAAATGAGCCTCTTGTGGAAGCATCCATGGAGGCAGGCCCTTATAGCCACATGATCTCCCAAAGCCAGCAGTAGCATTATTCGACTTCAGTGGCACTCCTTGTGAGCAGATTCCTTTGCAGGATCAGGACCCAGTGGATGAAATACAGCAGGACCAACACTCCCTTCACAATTCACGTAGCAGCCAAGTCCTGGGATGTACTGAATACATCGCATACATCAAAAGGAGATGCTCAGCATCTCTCAGGATCTGGACGTGTCAAGTACCACCAACTACATGGATTTGTTTTCTTCCTATATACTTTCATGCTATAAGAAGAATGATAAAGCAGCCAAGAGATGAGGATGAGCTGGCATTTCTACACACTGGGGGGCTAGATTTTCAAACAAGAAAGTCTGCCCTCAACCTTGAGTGCCTACTATCCTGCTGAAACACTCACCCCTCAGAAAGAGTTCAAAAGCTAACTGTTTGCCATTATACTCTATTAGCTAGGTAAACATGGCTTTCCTTTTGCCCTATACGTAGGACAGAAACGCATGAGATTGTAGGCTAGGCAGACTTGGCAGTCCCATAATACTGTATTTACTTGGACCGTGAGATTTAAATTTGGAATTCTCTCTAAGAACAACAGGGAATTTATCTGAACAATAAACTCCAGAGGATCACAGCGTTAATAGTTTAGATAGAATGAATTTTAATCATAGTTTTTACTTGTTTCAGCCAAGCTCTCTTAACAACCCAAATGAGTTTTTTAGGCTCCTATTGTGGCATTTACTCACTGGCTTGTGCGGACAACAGCTGTGAACTGTGCCAGCCCATGAAGAACTCTGGGAAGGACTATGTTTCAGAAGGTACAGCCTCGTCCACAGCTCACTAGGATACAAGGATAGCATGTGTGCAGAGCCCTGAGTGGACAGGAAAGTCTGTCTGTGGATACAGATCACCATGTCTCTGTGCAGACAGACTTCACTGCCCACCAGGGCTCTGTATATGTGCAGCTGTGTCTAACTGACCGGCATAGCTCATGCTTCCCAGTGCACCTGCCTAGAACTTAAAGGTGGGGAAGAGCCTCTGTACATTCTGAGGTGATCCGAACCTCCAAAGTTACCAGCAAGGAGCACTGCCTGAGCTCCCTCAAAAGCAAGGACTGCTGCTGTGCTAGTCCCCTGAGCAAGGTAGAGAGAGATGATGGTGAGGAAGGCTTCTGGTTCCCACTCTACCTCCTTCTCTTTATGTTAAGGGCCAGGCCAAGTAGTCACTTTACTCATTGTTAAACACTTCACTTTAGTTTTAAGACTGAGCGAGCTATTTATCTGCATACTTGTGCAGATTTTTCACCAGAGAAAATGCCAAGAGTCATTGCATTAAGTAGCTGTGAGACAGCCCTCAGAAAAAACACAGAGATATACTTTGATGGACCCCCCCCCCCCACCCCCGTTACTGCCTTTGCTTCATTGTATACAGCATACTACTGCCCTTCACCACCAAAGCCCACATGGGAACATAAAGACCATTTCTCTAAATATTTCTGCTAAAAATATTCATTTTCCTTACCCTTCTTCCTCCACCATGGTCCTTCCTGGATAGAATACGACAGTTCCTTAAACTCAATGTTCACAGCTGGTCTCCGGGGTAGGTAGGAGAAACGATGGGCTTCTGTTAGTGTGTGGTCCACCTTTTTTAAGCGTCCATTCAACAACCGAGCATCTTGGTTATCTGTACCACTTGAGACCACCTCATCCACTGAAACACACACTGACTTTGGCTCAGCCATAGCAGAACTGCTAACATTCTAGAAAACAGGAATACGAAACAGGAGAACTTTTCACAAACTTACCATTGGCAACAAATTTCATTAAACGTCTTCTTTCATTCCAAGAATTAATGGTTAGAGTCCTACCTGTGTCGAAGAAGGTAGATAAGAAAGAAGTGGGGTGCAGCAGTCAAAAGCGGTAGTTTCCCAAAATCTAAGCATGTATGCTGCCACCCAAGCACACACAAGACTGTCCCACTAACGTGAGTCGCTTTTTTCCCTTCTTGAAGACTGAACATTGAATGTTGCAAACACATGACTCACAGTTCTGGAAATCTGAAGGGGATGTTTTACCCATGCTCAGAAGTAAGTAAACTGGCCAGAAATCTAACAAACCCTACCAAATGTCTTAAACAGTCTGACAGTAACGGCATGTAATACGAGCAGGATAATGTGAAATTTTGTTAGACTGAGTGACCTATGATGAAACGTTTAAAAAACTGAGCAGGATTGGTTAGTCTTAAGAAAAGAAGGTGGAGGGGAACCTAAAACCAGTATTCTCATATGTTAAAGTGTCGTAGTTTCATACGTTAAACTGTTTTAAAGTGGACGGTCATCAATTCTCCTTATCCACTGAAGCCTGGGGAAGTAGTAATGGCCTTAATCTGCAGTAAGGGAGCTTTAGGCTAGATACTGGGGAAAAAACTTTCTAACCATAAGGGTAGACAGAGGTGACCAGTGTGGGGATTTGCAAGGAGGCACCAGCTACATGGCCCTGCTCAGCCCATGTCCTACCCATGCCCCTCTCACCTCTGCTCCACCTCTTCCTGTGGAAGAACGGAAGTACTCCTGGTGAGAACAGGGCAGTTCCCCGCCCCCCACTCCCCTGGAGCAGTGCAGCTGAAGAGTAGCGTGAGACAGGAAGCTCATGCTGCCCTCGGGCTGTGCCATGTGGGAGAAAGGAAGGACCTGCTCCCCCCAACTCATCAGAAGCAGCATGGTACTGATGGTGAGTGGGAGAGGCCTGACACTGGGGGTGCATGTGGCTCCCTGTGCACCCTCCTCCATGCATCCCCTAGGCAACCATCTGTCAAGAATGGTCTCGACCAGTGGTTCACCAACTGCAGGTTGGGACCCCAAAGTAACACACAATCAGTGCTCCTACTAAATTTTTACAACTGCATGTGGAATTAATTTTGTTAGGTGCATCAATATGGAGATGGTGTTTGACTGGGCAGCGCTGAGGAATTCAGTGTGGGGGAGAAGACTCGGGGCTGGGGCAGAGGGCTGGGGTGGGGTCAGGGATGAGGATTTGGGTTGTGGAAGGAGACTCAGGGCTGCAGTAGAAGGTTGGTGGGGGCGAAGGCTCCAGGTGGAGTTTCAAGCTGTGGGATGGGGTTGGAGATAAGGGTTTGGGATGCAGGCTCACGCCTGCCTTCCTTCACCACAGCAGCTTGTAATTAGATGAGAGGTGCCTCTCCTTAGCTGCAGCAGTTCTGGTGGGGCAGGCCAGAGGAACAGCACCTCTCTCCAGCTGTGGCAGCTCCAGCAAGGTGGAAGGGTGCCTCCACCCTCCTGTGCAGCCTTTGCTGTCCTGCTATGTGGCCATGCGGCCACACAGCCTGCTTAAAGGGAACTGAGGCGGTGAACCCATTTTACTGAGGTGCCTAGGGCTGGCTTAGATTTGCTGGAACCCAGGGGCAAAGTCAAAGGCTGAGCCCCACCACCAACGGCAAGGGACCTTGGCGGTGGGGCTCAGCCTTTGGCTTTGCCCCGGGTCCCAGCAAGTCTAAGCCAGCTCTGGAAAGCTCCTCTTTCCAGGGCTGAAGCCAAAGCATGAAGGCTTCAGTGCTGGGTGGTGGGGCTCAGTTTATATCCTCCTGTCCCCAGACTCAGGCAGCAGCCCTGGGGCTTTCGCTTTGGCCCTCCTGCCCTAAGCAGTAAGCTCTGGCAATCTCAGGCTTCAGTCCCCCTTCTGGAGGTTTGTAGTAATTTCCGTCGAAAGAGAGTCACAATCAGTGGTGCTGACCAGCACCCCTGGCCTCTGAGCACATGGGGGTGTGGGGCAATCACACATGCTGGAAGGGGAGAGACCAAGGATAGTCAGCCCTCAGCGCTGCCCCCTACATACACACAGCCACCTGCAGCCAGAGCAGTGCTTCGAAGGGGCCCAAAGCGCCATATACCACTGCTGCTACTTTGGCTGGAGCTCTAGTCCCCTATAAAACACCAAACCCAGGGGCAACTGTCCCCTTTGCTCCCCACCAACCTATTGGCAGACCTGGTCACCATACAATGAAATCTGAGAACCCGCAGTCGTAGTTTCCTTGGTCCTGCCTCTGAGCAGGACACTGGACTTGATGACTTCTCAAGGCCCCTTCCAGCCTAGATTTCTATAATTTTATCTTCCAGGACTCCTTGCTGTGGGCAAGGGCCACTCCTCCGAGTACGGATTTGCAGAATTGTAACCTACGCTGGAGTAAAAGGCAGAAGCATTTGCCTGTCCACGAAACAGAGAACCTGATTCTTAATGCCAGTAGGCATAGAGTCAAATCCTGTGGTTATGTTTTTTCTTTAACAAAAGCATTGTTACTAAACAATGCAAATATATTTGCACATAAGCTGATAAAGATCAAGCAACTCATCATTATGCTTCTTTATAACAGTCTCTTTTAATCGGATGAACGTTTAAATGAACAGAGTGACAAAGACGCTGCCTGCACCTTCAACCTGTTGCCTATGGTTTTATTTTCCAATTTTGTCACAGAGGTTTCTAATTGCTTCTGTTTCACAACAGGCAAAAAAACACCTTCCCATGGAAAGCAATCAATCAATCTGACCTACATGTCCCGGACTGTGAAGCGCCTCCCTTCTTTACCCCACCATCTTCTCCCCGGATAGCTCCCTTCTGTTAAAGCTGACTGGCCAGACACAAAACTCATTACCTAATAAATTGGAACGATGTGATGTTCTTCTGGAAATGTGTTTTCAAATCACAGGACGTAGTTGAGCAGGACAGAGCATGCTCAGAAGACTGTCTTATCCTCTCCCCCCCCCCTTTGTATGAGCAAGAGGTAACTATCGGTCAAACGCTCCTGGGCGCCCCTGACTTCAAACCCGGGGTGCCATAAATGACAAATCGGTGCGTCCTGCCTACTCCCACCCGGCCAGCGCCCTGTAAAACGGCAATAACCCGGCCACGACAAGAGCCCCGCGACCGACCGCTCAGTGCCCGGCGGGCGCTATTTACACCACGCCGAGCCCAAGGTGAACCCGCCGCTTCAGGGCGCAGACACATCAGTTCCCAACCCCTCGCACTGACTTAGGGCCGCACAAAACCCGGGGGTCCTCCCCCGGCTCCCGGCACACAGAGCTAGTCCCACAGGGCAGCCGGCGCATGCACGGGACAAGCATCCCGGCAAAGCGGGGTGCGCACTGGAAGCCATCGAGCCGGGGGGCGGGGGAGGTGGCTGGGCTGACCCACAGCTGGAAGAGCCCCACGCCCACCGGGGGCCCGACCTGGTGTGCAGCCAGCGCCGCCCCTGTGGGGGGGAGGGGGTCAAGCTCCGGGGAGCGCTCCTGCCCCGGCGCGCACAGGAGCCCTGCAGCAGGAGGTGTCCCCCCAGGGCGGGGCCGAGGAGGTGCCCGAGCCCTCTCCTTACCGCAGCGGTGCCCAGCGAGAGCGCTGCCGTCAGCCAGGCCATGTGCCCCGCAGCGGACAGAACGCGCCCAGCTGCTCCGCCCGGACTGTTCAGCCCCACAGCCCCGCGCCGGCAGCTCCTGGGCCGCCCTCTCCCCTCGGATTGGCTGAGCGAGGCCGGGGGGCGGGGCTGGCCTTGGGCCGCGAAACGTGCTCTTGTTTTCCTCCCCCCACCCGCCCCGCGGGCAGAGCCGGGAGCAGGGGGCGCTGATGTGTGAGGGGCGGGGGTCCCCTCCCCGCCCGACAGCAGCACGGCGCCCTCTGGCGCGGCGCACGGGGGAAGCTTTCTCCCACCCTCTGCGCCGTGGCGGCCAGCAAGGAACAGCAGAGCCCTTGCTGCAACAGGCAGTGTGGGGATCATCATAGGGAAGCTTAGCAGGTGCAGAACTTTATCACGCAACCGCTGCCGAGAGCCATGAGTCCTTAGGGTTGGGCAGTGCGTAGGGGCTGCAACTAGAAACACTGCCACACCCACTAGCCTGGAGGGGTCTCTGGCATAACTGGGGTAGCTACCCACAGGCAGGCTTGCACTTGGGATCTCTGGAGCTCAGTGCAAGAACCACTCGTGTTTGGTCTGGAAGCCTGCTGGCTCTCAGCTAAGTCAGTAGAGGAGACAGTCTGTCTCTGTGGAAGTGATCTAGGTGCCGCTCCATGGGCCAGTGAACCACACCCCTAGATGTGTGGGTTACACTGGATTTTACAGACAGTACAATGGTGCTGGGCAGCCTCAATCTGCAAATTTTTCCAGCATCTGTGGGGCATGGATACATTATCAGCGATTGCTGCTATAAATCATACATCATTATAACTTTTTACTACATGAGTACAAGACTCAGAGGAGCTGAGAACTGAAATATTGGTTCATTAATTCTAATGTCATCCTGTAAAGTCAGAAAAGCCAGTATGGGAGGGCTGGGGGCAGGGAACCACCCAGCCAGAAGCAGGGCTGGACTCTGTCAATAATCCAGGTGTGGGTGCTGATGCTGGGCAGGCTGTCATGGTACATCACAAATGCAACAGGGAGGGTTTTGTCACCAATGCCTGTGGTTCTGGGATTTCTTGCTTGTTTTTCTCAGGACAGAGAAGGAAATGCACACAATTGGGCTGCAGAATAGATAGATACATTGGAGGGTTGTGGGCTCAAAGCCAGTCCAATGTCAGTGCCAGGCAGTAGCGTGAGAGCCTGTGCATCAGTTTGTGCATGGGTGTGAGATGTGTTACATGCAAATGGGGGCTGTGGCCATAAATACAAGTTGAACCTCTCTAGTCTGGCACCCTCTGGACCTGACTGGTGCCAGACAAGAGAATTTCCTATACTATAGTTAAGACTATAGAGAGATGTAATCTGAGAGCATAGGGAGGCAAAATCTTCTGATTTTCAGTCCCAGCGCTGTCACTTATTTGTTATGCCTTGCGTAAGTTCCTAAGATTTATTTGGCTTTTGCAGCACTGAGGATCTGGCCCAGTCCTGGCCCAGGTAATATCCACATATTTAACCGCTCATTCTTATTTGTTCTAAGGGCCATTTGTACTTCCCTGGAAATTCAAGGAGCCCTGAAATGGGCATAAATTACTGCCAGAATGCCATAGAGTAGCTTTAGTGTCAGTGGGTATCTGGCCCAAAATGCCTACAACGCATTTGATAATCAAGTTTATAAACTGTTTGAAGCCTGCTAAGAGGCATTTTGTCATACTACTTACCCCACAGTGTTGTGCAGACATTAGAGTAATCTTCACAATACTTGTGAGTGGTAAGTAAGCGTTATAGCCCTCCTTTAACAATGGAGAAACAGATGGAGAGGTGATTTTTTACCCCAGGCAGTAACAAAGCTGGGACTAGAACGTTTGAGCTTCCAGCACCAAATCTTGTAATCTGTTTTACAGATATTGCTGAGTTTGTTTGCAGCCCAAATATTGAAAAAGCAAATATTTGCCTAATGTGGAATTGCAACCAAACTGTTTGCATTTCAAAAAGTGTTAAGTGTAAACCTGAACCATATTGGAAAAATGGTATCAAAATTGATTGTTCCCTACTGTTCAAAACCAGCTGTCAAGCATGGTTGGTTATGCTAAAAGGTTTTAGCTAGCTTGGTTTGGTGCACCGTTGTTGACAGAACTTAGTATTTATGTCAAGTAGATGCCTCCTGTCCCCTTAAAATGTTTGCTTTTGAGATAGCCTTCCCTCCTTCCTTTCAAAAGCTGAAAAGCATTGTAGTGTGTGTCAGTTTCGCCTGCATATGTTTAGGAGTTAGGTGGTCAGGTGGCCTTCTTAAGCCAACTGTCCTGTAAAAGACATTGGAGGGACAGGATAGAAATATTTTTAAGGGGAAGTATTAAAGAAAATTATAATTGGAGATACACATCTGCTAGAACTGGAAGGGACCTTGGGAGGTCATCTAGTCCAGTCCCCTGCCCTCTTGGCAGGACCAAGCACCCTCCTTGATGTCTATTTGCCCCAATCCCTAAATGGCCTCCTCAACGATTGAGCTCACAATGCCAGGTTTGGCCAGCCAATCCTCAAATCACTGAGCTATCCCTCACCCAAACACCTACAGCAGGGGGATGGAGGGGCACCCAGCTTAACCATACCTATCTTGTGGAGCTGGAGGGGACCTTCAGAGGTCATTGAGTCCAGTTCCCCTGTACTCATGGCAGGGCCTATCCCCATTCCTGGCAGATTTTTTTTTGTCTGTTTGCCCCAGATGGCCCCCTCAAGGGCTGAGCTCACAACCCCAGGCTTAGTAGGTCAATGCTCAAACCAGCGAGCAATCCTTCCTGCTAGCAGCTACAGGTTGAACCTCTCTAGTCCAGAACTCTCTCATCTGGCAACTCCTGTAATCTGGCATGATTTTAGTTTGCCAGATGTAGCCAAGTTTTCCGTGGTCTCATAAAGTTAGTTTAAAGCCACCAGCCCTGGCTCTCAGTGTTCTGGGCTGTTATTTAGCTGTCATTTACCCCTAACTGTCTTCTGAGCTCCCAATAAGCAGCGAAAGTGTTGGTAATAGTGCTAGATCAGGGGTTGGCAACCTGTGGCTCTGGAGCCACATACATCTCCTTAAGGAGCCATTTGCCACTCCAAGCGCTGCTGCTGCTGCTGACTCCTCTTGCAGCTCCGGAGGCTGCTGCCACTTAAACAAAAAAATTAAATTCAGTACCCTGCCATTAAACCAACTGAATTTAGTTTTTTTGCTTAAGCAGTGGCAGTCTCTGGAGCTGCTGAGCGGTCAACTGTGTCGGGGAGCTTGGGAAAAGAAAGCCGGCAGAGCAGGGAGCCACCCACGCTGCGTGTAGGGGAAGCGAGCAAGACAGCTGCGGGGGGATGTGCAGTCTGCTGAGAAGGAGGAGGTGGCAGCAGGGAGCAGCGGGTGGTTGGGGAGGTGGCAGCAGCTGCGGAGGAGCTGCACGTGCTGAGTTAAGTTAATCGTGGGGATGTGAGGGGAAAGTATGAGGCTCAGAGGGGTTAAGCCTGGAGGTGTGGGGTGGGTTTGGGGTTCAGAGGGGTTAAATCTGGGGATGTGAGGTCAGGTTTGGGAGCTGAGGCAACTAAAGCCTGGTGATGGGGGTAACCTAGCTTTCTAATTGGTACGAATCATTGTGTGTGTACAGCTCTGTTCTTAAAAGAGGGGTGACAAAAAGTACAGTTTGATGTTATTTATTAAGGGCTGCCTTGTATTCATGTGCATTGCACCTCTTGAAGGATTGATTTTGTAACTGAATTTGGAAAAATGGCTCTTCTCACTATTTCAGTTGCAGACCCCTGTGCTAGACAATATTGACCTCCTGTGGTTCAGTAAATTCTCTCCTTTGGCACCGGTCAGGTCCTGGGGGTGCCAAACTGAAGAGGTTGAACCTGAAGTAGTTTGAGATATGAGCAATATTCATCTATCCAAAGCCCATTCCTTCTTGTAACTCCCAACATTTTGGAGTCTAAATGTGAAGCAAACCCCCAAAGCGAAGGATACAAGAAAATAACCAATCCAGAAAGTTAAGTTCATAGTGCTGAAATCTTTGGTATAAACAGCAGCTCAACTCAATCCATCATTAATTTATCAAAGCCAGGGTTGGACTGTGCCATTTAGGGAACTATGTTGTATTGGAAGCTGTGCAGAGCTGCTTGGCTCAAGTAACAACTCTAGCAGCTCCCAGATACAGATACAATACAGATAAAATAAAAGAGAAGACTCAACCTGTAAAATGAAGGACCTCCTTTGTAAGATGAGATGGATGTGAGGTATGCTTTTCTCATCATTTGTTTTCCCTGTCATCTTGTGTGTCAGGAATGGTGTCATTCATATGATGCATGGCGTAACAAGGGCACAATCACCCTCAAGTTGTGCAAGAAATGTCTTTAAACTGTTAATGACTGGATTCTGATCTCTTGCTAAGGTGACACTCCCGTTAACTTCCCTGGGAGTACTCCATGAATAGGAAGAGCAGGATCAGGCCCAACAGATTTATTTTCCCACGTAGCCACTGATATATCAGCATCTAACTCAACTTCCTGTAAATCGTTTGGCTGTGAAAGATCCTGTGTGAAACTGAATTCTAGCTGATAGGTATCTTAGAGGACAAATGACATTACATCCTGTGAAAGCATATGTTACCTAAAAATAGCAAAACACCCTGGGGTCCTTCATATTCTCTCATAAACTCTATTAACTCCATAGGTGGTCTTCAAATTCCTGCACTGACTGAAATGAAAAACAGAAGCCCAGGAGGAAGAAAAGATGTGAAGGGTGTTAAAACCAGGACAGAAATAAAAGAAAAAAAGTGCCCTGAAAGGCGGGTGAAGAGAGTACTAGCAGTCAGCAGCAAAAATCCTGACTCCAAAAATAGAACAGAACAGCTGAAGAACAACTAACAGCTTCTGGGTTTTGCTGCTGTGTGAGACCCACAGAACAACAGACAGAAACAACACAAGAAAGGAGAAGAAAGAAGTATCATACTGGTGAACTGAGCCAGAAGGGGGAAAAGCAGACAAGGGTAAGGGCAAGGGAGAAGCTTGTGGAAGGGGGGAGAGAGATGCAATGCAAGGGAAGAAGGAAGAATGTAACTTAGAATTAGAAAGTTGTGAGGGATGGGGGAGGAAGAAAATGAGGAAAGAAAAAAAGTGGAGGAGCAATACACATGCTATAACAGTGCAGAGAAGAGGCTGAGGGATACTTAGGTCCCAGGCATGTGAGCTGCTGAGTTCCCCTTATTTCTTAACAATTTGCTCTTCATAAATGAATTGAAGAAAGGGGAAAGGCATGGAAAAGCAAAGGAGAATGAAAAAAACCCATATTCCTGCTCAAAGAAGAAAGAAAAAAATGTGATCATAACTAAATTATCACTGTGTGCTTTCTGTATGGCTATGTCTACACTAGAGAGTTTTGTCAAAAAAAACTGGCATTTTATCGAAAAAACCAACAGAGCATCCACATTCCCAAGGTGTTTTGTCCACAGTAAATTGATAAAATGGGGCACTTCTGTCTGCAGAGTTCTGCTGCTCCCCCAGGAGACAGAATGCCTCTGTCGACAGGGCTTCCAGGACACTGGGCAGCCCTGTCTGCTGTGCTTGTGGTTGGCCGTTTTGTTGAGAGAGAGCAGCCAGGCAAACAGAGCAGATCGCTCTTTTGATGTGCTTGGCAATCTGGCCTCACTCTGTCAGTGGATCACTGTAGCGCAGACATAGCCTGTGAGTCCAGACATAAAAACACTTGGTTTTGCTACTCTTTAAGATCACTACAAATGAAAGCCAAATAGGAAGTGAAAAGGGAGTTTTGAGCCACAGACTCACATCAGGATAACTTCCCCACCCCAAAATTATACATAGTATGGGTCCTTAAGCCACTCCTACTCCCATGAAACCTATCTGGCTCCCAGAACCACATCGTCCCATTATCACCTACCTTTGAATTTCTCTGGTCATATATAGTGAACCCATATAGAGATTGTTGTGCTCTGCTCTTAAGAAGGCCAAGAACTGGAGCTGGTCAGGAACTTGAGGACTTAACATTTTTGTATCATAACATGCTGACTTGTCAAAAATGAAACTGTTCATGGGAAAGCATCAGTTTCACTGAATCACCTGATTCAGTGTTTGCTGAAGGGAAAGTTTCTTTTCCACTCTAGGGTGACCACATTGCCCTTTGGGAAATAAGGGACACCAGCTTCCAGGGATGGGAGGTTGCTGTCCCATGTCAGGATTCCTTGGAGATGGGGCTGCTGCCCCACAGTGAGGTCTCTGCAGCCTCTCAGTGGGTGAGGGTGGGGCAGAGAACAAGGCAACTGCCCCATGGTGGAGCTCACCAGCAGCGAGGGTTACAATCAGGGGTCCTGGGGGTGGGGCAGCTGCCCTGAAGCAGGGTTCACTGGCAGTGGAGGCTGTTGCCCCAAGACACCATGTGCCAGAGAACAGGAGCTCTACAACATATGGGACAATTTGTCCATTGTCTTAAAAAAGTTGGAACACCTGTGAGACGATTTAAATAAGGGACTGTCCCAGTCAAAGCAGGACAAATGGTCACCCTAGTCCAGTCCAACTAACCTTTAGCATCTGTGATAGCTTCCCAGGAGGAAATTGATGAATATAATTACAACTCTCACAGCCACAGGCTTCAATTTCACCCAACTCATTTTAACACTCATTGAATGACACGTCTCAGAATAGTTTAAAGTAGAAATAAAAAATACCATCTCTTCCCACAGGCCCTTGTTTACATCTAGAGTAGACTTTACAGACAGTGGTCTGTCATTGTTGGACTATCCAAATTACCTTCTTTTTTTTTTACATATAGGTATACTCTACACCATGGGTGTCCACCTTTTGGCTTGCCTGGGCCGCATTGAGTGAAGAGGAATTGTCTTGGGCCGCATATAAAATATATAATATAGTTAATGTATATAAATCACATAATAACGTTAAAAGTTTACGATCTTGTGGGGCCGCATTACTAGCTGTCCAGGGCTGCATGCAGCCCATGGGCCGCGGGTTGGACATGCCTGCGCTACACCATATCCATTACTGTTCTGCCCTTTGTTCTTCAGCTAACAATACTGATCTGCAGTAATACAAGAACTGCCCAATTTATCTTTTATTTTTCAAGTGCTTTTAGTTACCATACCCCCTTCTTACAAACAGGGCCACTGGACTGTAGGCAAAGGGGGCAGTTTGATCTGGGCTGCCCATATGACTCCTGACTCCTCACACTTAGTGTCATTGAAGCCTGAAGCAAACTTGAGTGGTGCTGCAACCGAGCATGCCAAGTTGCAACACAATAGGCTCATGACCCAGATGCAGCCAAAGCTGAGTGGTGCTGCCACCCAGTCTGCTAGATCGCAACACCCAGAATGGGGAGTCAGGTCCAGCCCCGCAGGACAGCAGACCACTGCTGTGGGTTGGGTGCAAGGCAGGGCTCTTTCCACAAGCCTCCACCTTCAAGGCCAGCCTCAGGGCCTCTGGTCTGTGTTACTGTGGGGAGGGTAAGGTCTCCTCTTCCGGCTTTGCCCAGAGCTCTCCTGTGAAGTCTTACAAGCAAATTCCAGGAAAAAGAAAGGACAACAAGAAAAAAAAGAGGATCCTTATCAGCCTCTGTTTGATTCAGTTGACAGTGCTCTCTCTTCTGTACAGGAAAACAGTGGGGTTGAGTCTTGCTCCAGCAGTTAAGTCTGTAGCCAGGATAATGAATTGGTGAGATCTTATATCGTCTTTGTTAGCTACTGTCAATGTGGAAGCAAAAAAAAAAAATCTGTCAGTCTACACTTGCGTGGTCTTCATCTGTAATATTTGATCCCAATGCACATCTGAAAACAGCCAGGAAAAATCCTGGGAAAAAAGCTCTGGACAGATATAAATAAGGAATAAAATAATGAATGAGACCATTGCAGTGGAAGCTGTGGGATAAAGTAGGAAATATCTCTTCCTCAAAACTAAGACATTGGCATGTGATTTTTGACAACTTGTGAATCAAATGAAGGTGTCATATTCTTTTTAAAGGAGATCTAAATCTTTTTTACTAAATTTTCTCAGCTGCGGCAATCCATGCTGCATTCTTTCGTAACTAAGATGAGAAATCCCCAACCTACATATGTCATTCCCTAATGACTAATACCAGCGGAGCACATACTAGGTTATAATGCAGTGGGAACAAGACACTAGAGTAAGTCCGAGCAATGGGAGAACAAATAAAGATGCAAATGGGGGTGGGGTGTTACGGTGTGGCATGCATACCTTGCACTAGTCAGGAAAGGACAGCAGAAGTCCCACCCATCAGACCACACTGGGCATGCTCCCAGTGCTGCACTGGTATGAAGGAGAGCAGTCCAGCCCATTCCAGGCTGACTGCCAGAGAAGAGGGATGCCCCGTGGAAGTGCCAGTTCAGGAGTTACTTCAGCCCCTGACTGCAGGAACCGGAGAGCCTAAGGCCCAGACCAAAAACCAGATTCCCACGGTCAGTTGTCAGGGGTCAAAGTCCCAACGAGCTACCTGTGCCAGTGACCTGGTGGAGAGGAAGGGGCTGCATCCCACTAGCCCCACTCCACCACTACCTAGGTAGCAGCCCACTTCTCTGACTCTTCCAATGAGGCTGCACAGCCCTGACCCCACAGGCAGCTGTACTGATGCTGACTACTAGGTTTGCTGCCTGAACCCAAGCTCTGTCCTTTTGAATGTGACCATTGTACCTTATCATAATGAGGTCCAAGACAGTCACGTAGACTGTAACCATGGTGTCAGCACACCCATTATCCACTTCAGTGGGAGCTGGGTCACTATACTGCTGCAGAGGGGCTAAACCAAGAATGGTCTAAAAACTTGTCTAGCCTAGCTGTGGAGATTTTCTGCTAACGCTTTGTAGGACACCTTTTCGGAAGAGTCATTTTGCTTATCTCTCTTCACAGAATGAAATAAAAACAATAATGCAAGTAAGATTCTATTGAAGATCAAATAAGTGAAAGGCAAAAAGCTAGACACTGGCAGAAGTCCGGCTTTGTTGTAATAACGTTGATCACAGAATGAAAGAAATGAGAGCAGGGCATTAGGTTTCATTGTCCATTCTTTTAGCAATGTTGGACATTTTGCTACAATCAAGGTGTAGCATTATTGCACATTATCCTGCTTCCTGGTTATCTGTAAACGCCTGTCCTAGTGGGCTCATGCCTAACAACATTTCTCATGCATCCAGATAACCAGCACAACCCTGCAGTTACCTGCTTACCTGTTATGCCCATAGGGCTGGATTCTGATACCCTTACTCATGTGGAATAGCACAATATTCCCATGAGTGGCAGTGTTCCCTGTAAGCTGAGTGCTGGGCCGGCTGCTCAGGAGAGATTCAAAATGCTGCCCAGTTGATTAGCAAAATGCCCACAGCCTTCACAGCTGGCAGCATGTGTGTCTATTGGTGGTGCGTGTCTACACATGCCTGACGCACATACAAAAATTTATTCCACATATGGATGGAAAAAATTAAAGGGAGCAATGACAAGTGGTCCCATTGACTCAAAAAAAAAAAACCCACTACTCACAGAGTTAGCATCCATTCACTGGGATTTAAGGGAATCAGAACACGATCCTTGACTGTTAATCAAGGTTTAAAATGTAATAAACAATAATCAAGCTCTGTCATTTGATATTCATGAGCCATCCAGTTAATCAGTAGCCTTATTCTATGTTGTTATCCATTCCTTCATAACGGGAGGAATAATTAAATATATAAAATAAATTTCATAACAGTCAAGGAAGCTGAAGCATAGGGTATCAGACTTTGTAATTAACATAGAGCTCATGTTTAATTACCTTTTTGATTTGCATCAGCTCTTTTTACTCAACTCAGCTGTTGGTTTCAATGAAAGTTAAGTGGGTAGGCACTTGTATAAATCCCACTGGACACCTATGTCCAGTGGCATCAAAATGCCTCTAAAAATCTGACCTTCAGTGCCTGTAAGCTGTTCTAAACAGACAGACCTGGTCTATGGCTACACTAGTGAGTTTTGCCAACAAAACCCCGGTTTTGTTGACAAAACTCGATGCACATCCACAAGCAACATGCGCTTCTGTCAACAATCTGTCAACAAAAGTTGGAACTTCTGCTGACAACCTTCTGCCTGTCCCAGATGAGGAAGAACGCCTTTTGTCGACAGGTTCTGTTGACAAAAGAGCTGTGTGGACGCTCTGTCGGGGGGCCTCCTGTCAACAGAGAGGATGTCCAGCACATGCTTCTGCGTGCCTCTTTTGTTAAGAGAGTGGCTGGATTATCCAGCTGCTCTGTCGACAGAGTGGAGCGCTCTTCCCGTTGGCTCTTGTGAGTGGCCACACTCTGTTGACAAAACTTTTGTCAGGAAATCTCTTTTGACAGTGACTTCTACTGACAGATCACTGTAGCGTAGCCATAGCCGCAGGTTGTGAAGTTTTTACCTCTCTCTCTAGCAATAGCAACATGGGCAATAGCAGTGCAAGCAGACCTGCCAGAGCATCTCCACTTCCTCTCACCCCCATGCCCATATCAAGGTACCACTTGAAAAGGTGTGAAGGTTGTTCCTTACCCCTTTGAAACCTTCTCCTCAGAGCGAAGGCTGCTAACAAGGCTATCTTGTTTCCAGCTGAGGTGGAGATGTTTGTCATATGAATGCTTGTCTCACGGAAACTGAACTAAGGTCACCCACTCGTATTAACATCTTTTTTTCTTTTTCTTTTTGAGTGCAGATTGGAAATGTCACTTTGGCGTGGGTAACTATGTCATTCAGAAAACACTTTTCTTCACCTGGGGTGAAAAGCCAGGCAACTGGTTAAGACCTATTTTGAGAACCAAAGTGGAGCCTGGGCATTGTGGTGAATTTCACCCATGGAGAGCGAGTTTCCAAATTGCACCCTCACTGAAATTTAGTCAATGCTTATTACATTTGTGAAACACTTGGCTGTAATCTAAGTGTTCTTCCTTGCAGGCTGAAACAGATAGGGACAGCAGCATCTAGTGGTAGTTGTAGGCATCTACTACATTCTCCATCTACTCTGTGGCATTTATTAGCAGAATAGTTTTCAGTCCTGAAACTAATCAAGATGTTAAAAAGATTTCCAGAACTTCAATGTAGTGACAGGTAAGTGACTGTTCTCATCTTTCTTTCACAATGTTGGCCTTTTGGGGGAAAAAGGGGAAAATATACTAATAGCTCTAAACAGTAACTTTTTCAAAGAACTGTCGAAAGAATTTTTACAGTATTGATTTTCTGTGCAAGAATAATATAGAATCACAGTCACACCAACTGTCACAGCAGTGACTCGAGCTAACTCAGAAACTTATTACTACTGTAACCACCAACTCAGAATCACACATGGTAGAAAATCTGAAGTATGGCCCACCACAACACCAAATATGGAAGATAGCATTAATGCTGTGTTTTCAGCAGCCTGGTCACTATGATACTAATAAAAGACATGCGGCTTCCAACGATCGAATGCACTACATTGATATGGCTGATGATAGCTAAAGGGGTAGGTATTGATTTGTTTACCCAGAGATTTGTCATGTCCTAATATAACCCAATTTTCAGGAACAAAGTTAAAAATCATGAACATTTGCTTAAATTGACATGGGTGTTATTTTTATGGATCAATTAATTCAATGTTATTACTTTAAAAGTAGTTTTCAGGATGTTCTTTAATACAGAAATAACTATTAGGGTTAAATCGTACCCCTAGTAGAGCAAGGCAGTATAATAGGTATGGCTAGGAATACTGGCACATACATTCTTCACAAGGAGCCATCCTGTGTGCTGGAGGGGCTAAGTAAATGATCTTTCTAGAATTTTATTGCTCCTCCATTCTGCTGCAGTTCAGCAAAGGATTCCTTGATTTACTAGACCAAGGGTGGGCAATAATTTTTGAAGGCAGTCCGCTCCAAGAATTCAGTAAGTGGTTAAGGGCTGCACTCTCCCATGATATTAATGGAGGTACAAGGTCTGTGGTGGGGGTGGTGCAGGGTTTTGGGTTGTGACCTAGAGCAGGAAAGGGTTGTGACTTGGGGATTGGGAAGCAGGGTCTGAGATGGGACATGGGTGCAGGGGGAGCAGGCGGCTTGGGCTATGTGGGGCAGGAGGCAGGAGTGGGAGGGCAGAGAGGTTCTGGGGTGCCACAGGCAGCTCTGGCCAGAAGACACTTACCTGGGTGACTCCGAGCCAGCAGCCCAGCAGGTCCCCTGCCTTCCATGCCCCAGCAGGCTGCTGTGAGCCGCCGGCTCTGGGGCCCTGTGCGTCTTCGAACAGCTGCAAGCCCGGGGAGGAGGGTGCAGAGGGGAGAAGGAAGGGGTACGTTCAGCACTGCCTGCTCTTCAGACAGGCAGACCCCATTGGCCAGTTTTGCAAGACTGTACTGGGGGCAGGGGCAGCCGCTTCCCCCACTGCCACAGGCTCACAGTTGTTCACAGGCAGACAGGGTCCCACAGCCACCTTTTGAGAGCAGTGTGCAGGGGCAGGGCAGGCAGGGAACCTGACTGAGGTTCCTGCTGTGCCTGTGAGCCAGATCCAGCATCGTGGGGAGGGCCGGATCCAGCCCGTGAGCTATATTTGCCTGGCCCTGTGCTAGAACCTAGTGTCTGGCATCAGGAAGTGTCTCAATTCCTTCATCCAGCAGATCACAGCATTTGGCTGTACCATCCTGGGAATGTGCCCTATGATCTGTGATCGACACTTAGGTCACTTTCCTGAGAAGGGGGATGAAGGGGTCTACCCAGATTTCTGTCCCTGCTCCAACATCTGTTTAACTATGTGTATGGAGAGACTGAGAGAGATCCACCCCAGAATATCCAATATTCTGGTAGCTAAGGCTTCTGGGAAGGCAGACACGCATTCAAGTCCTTGTTCCAAACAGGCATTCAAACCTGGGTCAACCACATGAGTTCCTGGCGTTAAGACCGGCAGCAGTATTGCTTCTTTTGCAAAGGGTGCCAAATACCCCTGTCAGTGGTTAGGGCCCCCACCCCAAAGTCGCATGTTGAGTTCATTTCGATATTTCCATTTTTTTCTTTTTCATTTTGACCAAAACAATTCACTGAAATGGACACAAATTGATTTCACTGAAGCTGAATCTGCAAGTTAGGCAGAAAAAAAGGTCTCTCTCACAAATTTGGTCCAACTCTTATGTAGAGCCAGATCACCACAGAAAGGCAGTGTCTTCCAAGCTACCAGGGACTATGGATCTGACCCAGTACGGCAACACTTACATTCCTACCTAGGCATATTTCGGACTCGGATCCCCAACAATATTTAGGCACTTTACTCTGATCTCAATGAGAGTTAAGCACCTGAATTCTTACAGAGATCTGGAGCCTAAATATTTCACAAGGAAATCACAGGATCTCCTTAATATTAACAAAGCTTGGGTGCAGAAACCTCTCTCATTGATGAGGAAGAAGGTGTAGAGCCTAACAATGCTGCTTGAAATTCAAGAGACTGTCCCCTTCCTCTGGAAGGAAGAGCAGGGGTAAATCCTCCTCCTGCCCCCTAGGAGTTCCTGGAGGTATGTTATCAGGTTTGGGTTTGGGTAGTGACCTATGGCAGGAAAGGATTGTGACTTGGGGAAGAGGATTGGGGTGGAGGGTCTTTGAGGGGATACAGGTCCAGGGAGAGGGGGAGTGGAAATAGGGCCAGACCCACCAGATCTGAGGCCCTCTGCCTTTAAAAAAGGCAGAGTTGATGTTGCTTAGAGATACTTCATCTCTGTATCTGTTGAATTAATTGACCCACCTGGCTCTGCCACTACAGTAAACTCTCAAAATACGTGGCTTCAAGTTGCACGTAACTCATTTTAATGCGAGTTAAGCACAACTTGAAGCTGCTCTGCGGCTGTCAGCCTGTGGGCAGCTAGGCAGGCTAAGAGTCCCTTCTTCCTGCCTTCCCTCAGCAGTGCCATTGACAGGCTGACAACTGTGCAGCTGGGGGAAGGCACAAAGAAGCAGCCAGGAAACTAACCAGCCCTGGTGACCTGGTCAGTTTCCCAGGTCCCGCAAGTGGCAGGGAGCTGGGAACCAAGTGGCAGTCTGGTTCCCAGCTCCCCATCCCGACTTGTGTGAAAATTTGAATTATGCAGGGGTTGCAACCCCCACATAACTTGGGGTTTTACTGTATATAGTCATTTTAATCCAAAAATGAATGTATGTCAGAAAAAATAACTTCCCCAAAACTGTACTGCAAAATAACCATAGCAAACCACTTAGAAAAGAAAAGCTGTAAAAATAGTATACATATTTGTAACATAGTCCTGGAAATCATTTAAAATAACGAGTCTTCAGAGAATTTAACAGAGCAGGCTGAGGAAGGGTTGGAAGACCTATGTGCTTTATACTGCACCATTTCATTTTCAGGTACTAGACAGAGGGAGCGGAAGTTGGGAAGCAGCTCAGGAGGTCGCAAGTATGTGATTCTTCATGTTCCCTTCCACCCAAAGCCAACTGTTTGTGGGACCAGCCTGGCTGGTTCAGAGCTGGCATGCGCTGCAACAAGGAGCTCTGTGTCATCTCCTTCCTGTGTGTGAAGACAGCCAGGGTGTCCCCTGTACATCTCTGAAGTATAAAAATGTACCCCAGAATATTCTACTTTCACACGGCTGTGGAGACACGTGTTTAACATATAGCAGTTATCTACAGTCCAGAGGAAAGGTCTCATGAAGAGGTGCAGTGAAAGGCAGCTGCCCTCCCCCCACATCCCCCACATAGCCTGCTCTGAGCAGAGACTGCCGCCCTGCAGACCCTGCCTGAGACAGCAGCGTGAGGCAGCCCCACAACCAGAGACACAGGATCCAAACAGGAGGTAACAAGCTGGGGTGCCCACATCCCTGCCCTTGCTGAGGCCTCCTGCTTTGATGAAGCAGCAGTATTGGGTCGGGGGGGGGGGCAGCATGCAGCCCAGATGCTGAGGCTCTTTGAAGGGAGCAGGGGCCTTAGGGGTCCACAGGGCTGCAAGCTACCGCCCCTGTGCTGCCTGGGCTGTGCTCTGCTTCAGCAGAAGGACCTGAGACTGGCATGTCCCAGCACTTCCCTCCCTGACTGCAGCCCTGCAAACCTTCTTGCCACAGGGCAGCCTGTACAGTGCATACCACCACCTTTATTACCTCAGGACAGGAGCCCTGCTGAAGAGGGGTCCTTTCCCTAGACTCCCTCCTTAGGAAAATTCTGGTTGTGCCCTTGTGCTGACACGAATGTTATTTGAAATGTCAGCATAAACGAGACGCACCCTTTAGAAGGAGGGAGTTGTTTTTAACAATTTCTATGCAGTGTATCGGATTAGATACTTTCAGATCTCTATGCCTTAAGTAACAAGATGTTTTGGTAGTGCTTACTACGTACCATTACTTCAGTTTCACTACCAAACACGTCCTTGACTATTTTACTTAAATTTGCTTGAAGAGTATTTGCACCTATGGACTGTTGTACTTGTAGCAGAGAAACAAAATAGGCAATCACACTTCCATTTCTGAATCCAACCATTACAATATCAAAGCTGTCACCTCGCAGGCTCATTCGCATTTGTTTAACAACCTGTAAAAATGGAAATCACAGCCTGTGTCCCTCTCATGCATAATGATAGCTTTGAGAATTCCATCATATGGATCTCCTGGTAGACTATTTAATATGAGGCTTTTATATGTAGAGGGTACGAGAAGTTGGTGAATTAATTGTGGCCTGGGGTAAGTTATTTGAGGGTTTTCAGCAACATATCGTGCAATAATATTTCAATCGGAAGTAGCCAATATTCATTTACCTTTACATCATCTGGCTGTATTTTTTGGATTCTCATATTTTATTCCTGGATTACAGTCACATTCATAACTTCCTACAGTGTTGTTGCATGTGGCCAAGTATGAACATGCTGAACTGTTAGCACATTCATCTGTGTCTATAAGTTAAGGGAAGATCATGTTTATAAACTGAGATAACATCCACCCTTCTACCATACAAAGGGACAAAGGGATCCCATAATACACAAAAGAGTCTGTAAATTAATTTTTCATACTTAAAAAATCGCCCCGTGGAAGATTTAAGCAAATAACTTCAGTTAATACCAATTTAAATGTAATCAATGTATTGTATTTCCTTAATTTTGCAATGGCCTAATCAGGATCAGATTCATATCAATGCACATCTCCAAAAGGTTCCATAGTCTTCCCTTCTTACCTTGGCAATCTATCTCTGGTATTCCAGGGCTGTGGTCATTGAATCCAGCCTTATACGCACAGGAATAAGTTGCCTCCTCAGGAGTGCATAAGGCATGTTTAGAACAGTTGTTTAATCCTGTTTCACAGCTGTTTGCCACTGTAATAAAGGAAATATTTACCATATTAAACCCCTCTTGGAAAACACAAAATATTAGTGCTGACCAAAATTCAGAATTGCCATTCACAGGAAATTCTGATATTTCAAAATTTTCTTTTATCCTAAATCAAAATGAAAAGTCGACATTTCATGTGAAATCATTTCAGAAGCATCAATACAACCTTCTCCAAACATTTTGTTTCAGTCGGATGAAAGGTGTTCATTCTGACTTTATTAATATAACGTAATAGACTGTGACCTATGAAGAAAGGCTGAAAGAATTGGGCTTGTTCAGTTTGGAAAAGAGAAGATCGAGGGGAGACATGACAGCAGTTTTCAGGTATCTAAAAGGGAGTCATAAGGAGGAGGGAGAAAACTTGTTCTTCTTGGCCTCTGAGGATAGAACAAGAGGCAATGAGCTTAAACTGCAGCAAGGGAGGTTTAGGTTGGACATTAGGAAAAAGTTCCTAACTGTCAGGGTGGTCAAACAGTGGAATAAATTGCCAAGGGAGGTTGTGGAATTTCCATCGCTGGAGATATTTAAGAACGGGTTTGGTAGATGTCTCTCAGGGATGGTTTAGACAGTACTTGGTCCTGCCTTTGGGGCAGGGGGCTGGACTTGATGGCCTCTCGAGGTCCCCTCCAGTCCTAGTATTCTATGATTATAAGAATATAATATAATATAATATAATTACGAACATAGCATATCGTAACAATTAGACAAAACAATAATGTCAAAACCAAGGCTTTCACCTTACCAAAATTAAACATTTTGCTAATTTTCATCAAAAATGTCAGAGAAGTTGATATGTTCCCATGAAACATCTCTATGTTGTAGAATCAGCATTTTCTGCTGAAAAACTTCTCCATCAGAAGACTTTTGACCAGCTCTCATTCTGACACTATTGACAACCAAGTTTCTGCTATTAAAGTTAGCATCATACATGAGTATTTCCAGCTGAAGAGATGGCACAAATGTGCTTGTATTGTTTTGATGTCATGTTTGTTTTTATTTCTGAAAAACCTGAAACATTGGTTGCACTCTTTCCTTTGTCCTATTTTTTAAGGGAACCAGTTACTTTAAGATGCAGTGTGTAACGTGCATTTTCCTACCATTTCATAAAGAATAACTCAGGAAGGTAATTGGCAAAAACATTCAAACTTTGGTTCCTAAATTCATATTTAGGCCCCTAAATAAAAGTGGCCTGGTTTTCAGGGGTGCTGAGCAATGGCCAGTGTGGTAGGATGGCTGTCTCTGAGGATGTTCACTAGCCAAATATCAGGTCACCTTATTTAGGTGCCGTAGGGGCCAGTCCTGCAAATCCTTGCTGCTGCTTGTTTGCAGATTGTACCTCCTAGTGTAGTGCACTGAGTGCAATAAGATTGTAGATGAGAGAAAACATGACACAGCGCAGTACCTGTTTCCAGCATGGCACCTTTTATCTAGATTTGGGTGCATCCAAACTTGGCATTTTGGACCCTAATTTCATGGGATTCCTCATTTGGTAGAGTCAGTACAAGCATAAGCAGCTCAGTGCTTTAGCAAGAATAACCAAGTAAAATTATCTGAACACTGATCGGTTAAACTCCTAAGGCACAGACAGGCCCACCAATAGGCAGGGTGAAAGGCAGAAGCTGTACAAGGGCCCGGTGCTTCAAAGGGACCCAAAGCTCCAGCTGCCGACACTGCCAAAGTAGCTCCAGTGGCAGCTGGAGCTGCAGAGCCCCTTTGAAATGCTGTTGCAGCGCTGCTCCACTGCTCTGTGCAGCTCTGAGGTGGAGGGGGGGCAGCACCACACTCTGAGCAATGCTGAGGCTGACTGCCTTAGGCCCCACCCCTTCCCCTTGGGCCCCGCCCCTTTCAGAAGCACAGAGCTGGGCCTCCCTCCCAGCTTGCGCCAAGTGCTCCTCTGCCATATCACTTAATTGGGACATGAGTGCACAAAAGGAACAGAAACAGTGAAAGGCACAATTTCTAGTCAGTCAAGCCTCATTAATTGTACTTAAACCAGAAGGGCGTGTATCAGCCTGGACTGCTAGATACCTAGCTCTGCCTTGACCTGGAAATTCCATTAATGCCTCTTGGAAATGTCAAAAATACAGAAATGGAGCATCGGACACATGATGCTTCCACCCAGCTCAGTCCTGCAACTAATGCAGATGTGCTCTAACACGAAGCAATTAAAGACATTTCTGAGAATGAGGCCATTTAGCTGTGTCCTGCAGTCAGTGATCTTAGCAATGAGGCAAGAAGCAATTTTTCCAAAATTAAAATGTAAGAGCTATTCTCAAAATATTCACATTTACTTTGCAAAGGGAGCAGAGCTGTTAATTTCGTCTGACAGCTTGTAACAAAGGAAATAAAGCTGTCAACGATGCACACATTTTGAATTTTCTTTTCTGAATCCATGATCAAATACAGAGGCTGTGTGTACACCAGCAAGATCTGAAAGATTTTTTGAAAGAAAGGGCTCTTTCGAAAGATCCTAGAGAGTGTCTAAACACAAAAAGTGTTCTTTCAAAAGTTAATCGAAAGAATGCAGCACTCCTTTCGAAATCGCTCTTCCTTTCCTGTTTCAGGAAGCGCACCCCCTTTTGAAAGCTTCTTTCGAAAGAAAACTTGTAGATATTGCGCAGGACATTTTTTTCAAAAGCTGTCCTCATGGGGCCTGATTTTTCAATCCCCAGCCTTTTCTTTCAAAAGAGCGGGGGCTCTGTGGATGCTTTCTATCAAAACAGCAGATCAATCTTTCAATCCACTTTTTTTCTGTGGCTGTGTCTCCATGTGCCGCTTCTTCCGGAAGCGACACACTAATGAGCTATCTGGGAGATGCTAACGAGGCACAGATGCAAATTTCCATGCCTTATTAGCATATCTGCACGTGGTTCGAGTCTGAAAAAGTACACATGCAGACACGTGGCCCATGGGAATCTGGACTCCGAACCACAATATGCATCTGCGCCTCCTTAGTATCTTCCAGATAGCTCACTAGCAGAAGAAGCGGCATGTGGAGACACAGCTTGTGTGGGGACACGCTCTTTCGAAAGAAGTTCTTTTGGAAGAGATCATCTGAAGGGCTTCTTTTGAAAGATCTCTTTAGTGTAGAAGTAACCGAGAGAGTTTGTTATCCAGCTGATGACCATTGTGTCATTATCAATGATATTTAAAAGTGGAACTGCTTATATTCTTGTGGTTTCACTATCACTTGTATGACTAGTAGGCTCAAAGCGATATTGTGCTTTTAAGATGTCTTTATCGGTGCTACTTCAAAGGCTTATCATTCCTTGGAATCCTTGGCAAAGGTGCAGGGTCCTCTTTGCTATGCCCTTAATACTCGATCCTATGCCCCTGGCATTGACATGTGTCTTCCCACTGAGTTCAACGGCTGTTGGATTGTGTCAATATTTTCTAGGGGATTCTTGAACATCTGAAATAAAGAATAAACTCCCCTTGTGCCGGGGGCCCTAAATCCAGAAATCACAGTGCAGCAATATTTAGAGTAACAGAGAGAAAGCCGTGCTAGTCTATATACTATGAAAACAAAAAAGCCGTCCAGTAGTTTTTCTGATTTGTCAACCTTGATAACTACTTTTAGTTCTCTGTGCCTTAAACATTGAGTGTGTTCTGATATGGCTATGATCTGAAGAAGTGGGTCGGTCCCACGAAAGCTCATCAGCTAATAAATTATTTTGTTAGTCTTTAAAGTGCTACTGGACGGCTTTTTTGTTTTCGCAGTATTTACAGGTAAGTCACACGTCATCAATATAAACAGTAATCATGGAATATAACAGAAAGAGATTCCTGTGATCACTGGGCCCTACCTTCTATATGAGTACATTTGAAGTCCACTTGCCAAAGGGCATTTTCATTCAGGGCTTTTATAAAAGCTTTGGCAATATTTGTTTCTGTTAAGTTTTGTTCCTCAGCCATCATGATGTGGAAGAGCACAATCATGCTGCCGTTGCTTATGCTGTCTATCACGATAAGCAATTTCCTCGTGTTAAATAAGTTTTTGAACTCCTCTGTCAATTTTTCCCTTATCTGTAAAATGAAAAGTAACAATTGATCTGTTTTGATTTCATCTTCAGAAACAAGTAAACCAACTTTTTGTGTAGCTCTTTTATAAGAGTCACTGATTAAAAAAACAACATGCCCAGAGGAATCAGAGAGGTACCTGTGTTAGTCAGTTATTTCACAAAAAACAAGCAGACAGCAGAAAACTCATTACCTAATAAATACATTTGTTAGTCTTTAAGGTGCTACAGGACTGCTTGGTTTTATAGAGGACTCAGCCCTGTTTCCCAAAACACCATATAGACCTTTCAGTTGTAAATGCAGCTGTCTGATGGATTGCCAATAAAAGAATAAAAATAACCAAATACTGTAAATATTCCTGAGTTGTTTACTTGAGGTATTGTTTAAAACTCTAAAAACAAAACAGCATTCCCCATCCTGGGGGAAAATGGGAAGAGGAATCGAAAAAACGGTATTTCACCACATGATTCTTATTTTAGCCGTAACTACGAAAGTGAATGGAAACATTGTTCACTGAAGTACTAGGACATCACCACTGTGAGCAGCAGTGCAGCGGGACCACATTAGCTGCTTAGATGTAGCTCCATTGCAATTTTGGGCTGCATTCACCCAGTGGGGTATTGCAGCGTCACAGTCAAAGCCATTCTGCAGGAGTCAGGATCCATGGTCTTCAAAGGGACAAGTTGCTGCAGAGGTGGAGGGGCAGCCACGCTTACAGCTGGATCCCTCCCATTGCTGCTGACTCCTCCAAAATTAATTTACATCCTTCTCCTTCTACTCCATGCAACCCTGTCTTGGCAGGTGGTTCCAGACACCGCAGCCAATGGGGGAAGTTCTTAGCAGTATCGTTCTTTGCAGAAGCTGTGTTACTAATGGATCAGACTGAGATGCAAGCTAGTGAGAAGACATGGGGCCTCTGCCCAGATGGCCATGGCTTTCTGAGATTGTCTGGGTCCACGGGAACCTGCCGGTTTGGCAGGCGTAACCCCTTGCTACTTCATCAATATAAGGCGGAAAAGCCCCCTAATTCTCATTAAGGAAAATGTAAAAAACTCTGAGTGCAAACCTAGTTATCTGTCTGTGCAATAGTAAACAGTGCAGAGAAAGATAAAGCCTTTAAGTATTTGAAAGTAAAGTGTGGTACCTCGGCAGTGAAATTCTTTTCAAAGTCTTTAAATGCTACACTTGATTTGTTGCTGTGCTGAGAATTGACCTCTTTATCTATCAGCCTGGTTTGTTCTTTGAAGTTTTTGGATTCTGTAAAGAAATAGAAGCATTAAACATATCCCTGAAGATTAAGCTAATGACATTGATGCAGTGGGTTTACTAGGCTGAGCAAATAATAATACAGGAGTGCCAAGATCCACCTACCATCTGGGACACTTTGGAAGGCAGAAAGGGTTTGTAAAACTTGTTATTTAACCAGACAATTTTAATTTTTAAAATTTAGCTGGAATGAGACAACTTCTTTGAATGATTGAAGAATATGACTGTGTAAAAAACTTAGGTCCAGTTCCTTAACCTTTCTGCGTGTATAACTCCACTGAGAAGGGAGTGAGTTTTGTTTGTGGAATGCATGCAGAACTGGCCCCACCATCTCATTAAAACAAAGGAGAAAAAGAAAGAGAATTGTGTATTCAGAACATCAGTAATTTATGTTTTGTTCTGTTGCTTGGTATCCTTTTTGATACAGTCTCTAAACCCAAACCAGAGCCATAAACTGAAGGCAGATTCACACGGAGATGTCTGAATCTCCTCTCCAATTCATCAGGATATATTAAGAGTAATCGCTTCAAAATTGGAGGGTTGCACTGGTGTAAAAGTGGAGTAAATCAGAGGTGAATCAGGCCACAGGAATCCATACTCACGACTAAAATATTTTCATTCACTCAAAGCCCCAATTTACTATTTCCTTATTAGACAGAGTACAGGCTTGTGAAGCAAAGTCAGCCTTGTAGGACCTGACTTACAGAAGTACAATGCACCTGTGATTCCATTTGAAGTCAGTGGGTTCTGGGCACTTCTCACAGCGTGTCTGCATAGGGTATTAGTGGTCCACAAGCTACAGTGTGGATCTACAGTGCAGCTGCTTGCTGGGCAGTAACTTCCCACATGGATACATCACAGCTGCACACTACAAGGTCTGTAATGCACATTGATGTGCTTTCTTCTCAAGCACCAGCACCTCGAAGTACATTATGGAATGTTTAGTGCACCACAGCATACCCACATGGGATGTTGGTGTGTGGCAAACCAGTGTGCAGCAATTTCACACCCAGGCTTACTGCCTACTAATATACCAGACAGACAATCTCAGAAGTGTCCGACTCACTGTGACTTGCCTCATTCTGTGTAAGGAAAGATGCACTGTAATCCATATGAAAAGTTTTAGGACTGATTCAGTTGAGCATTATGGTCGTATACAGAATATAAATACACAAGAATTAAAAACTGTTACAAAATGCTACTCATGGCTAATCTTGTAGAATTTTTTATCATGTATGTCTTTGTAAAAATAGCATGTGACTCTATAATTAAAACTGCATCATTATGCCTAGGCATTATAATAAAACACATAAATAATATAATAATACATAATGATATAATAATGCAATATACACAATAACAACATGGGGACAGTTATGGTGGCCCATGCAACATTCACTCTGGTACTGCCTTATTTTTGAGTGCTTAATTTGTGACTTAATTGGATTTTTTGTACAGAATTCTTTACCTTATTTGAATGCCAGGACTGCAAAATTATACAGAGTTACTCCAGCTTAAGCAAATAGTCCTTTGAAATCAACTGGATGAGTCACATAAATAAGAACAACTCTCATGAGAAAAGGATACAGGAGTAGCTTCTATTAATATATTTTAAAAGATATCATATGAGCTATAAATAAAAAGTGATTGGATTATCAAGGAAATACCTGTCTGAACTGTCATTGAAGTACTGGTTTTCTGACCACAGATTAAAACCTCCACAGATATGGCGTATTTCTGACCAGGAAGCAAACCTTTAAATTCTATGTTGGTTTTATCTGTAGTGCTTTTATCTTCCAACAGAGAAATTGTGCAAGGGCCTTCTTTTCTACCATCTTCAAGTGTCCAGCTGAATTGTGTCATGTCACTGGTAACTTGCGCAAGCTGTATGGAAAAATCAAGTAAAGCTATACACAAAAAAAGATCAATTTTCTGTAAGCGACACATATATCTACTTTCTGTCATGCCAAAAATAAATACTTATTAAAATTAAAAATTGTCTTTCAATTATTTCTTATGTTAAAGACAATTTAATACAGTAGTTTGGGGATCTTCTAGGCTAGGGTTAAGGGTCAAAGATACACATGCATATCTCCCATTGAATTAAAGCAGAGCTTACTGCAGCTACTGGAGGGTAGAATTCAGCCCCCAGCTCTTTGTCCACCTGAAAGCTAGAAAGTAACTGTGTAAAAATGTAAATTATATTGTAAAATCTTAACTTTCTTTGTCTGACATATCAAAAGAAAGCTACATCCTCCTTTTCTAACCACTCACAATACATAAAAGATTGCTTCACTGATAACCATTATCAGAAGCAGACAGATGGCCCCATAACTGACTCTGATTTCATAATGATAGGTTTAAAAAAAATGCAGTCAAGAGGCCAAAAAGCTAAGAATCTTTTCAATCAAACTGTACAACACACTGAAATGTGACCATCATGGGCATTTCCCAATAGAACATCATAACAACAGCAATCACAGATTCCAACTTGCAGGGTAATCTGGACAGACAGATATTTTTGTCCATGTCAAGCCCTTCTGAATTCCCTATGGCTCTACATAGGTACAGGGTGAGATCACTCACAGATCTAATCATACACTGGAGCACACCTCATAGTTCAAATCAGTACAGATTCTATAGGACAGTGGTTCCCACACTTTTCACTAGTGTGAACGCCCGGTGACTCCCCTTGAACCATTTGCATCCAAGCCAATTCTCTTTTCTATGATCATTTTTATTTATTTTTTTACAGACCCCCCCCCCCCGGTAGCCAGACAGAGCCCCCCCTTTTGCTCTTCTCCATCTTGCCTTCGCTAGGTGCTTCAGAGCACAAAAAGGAAAAGCCCAGCCCTGGAATGCCCGAGAGCGCAGATGGGCTTATCTTAGCCATGGTCTTTGAAGCTCCGGAGCAAAGCTAAGAACAATGGGCTAATTAACAGCTGGGCCTCAGACTGCCCTTGGCTAATTACCATCAGTTGATTTGCCAGGACACTTGTCCCAAACAGGAGGAAAATCTCCTGGCCCATTAAGACACAAATGTCCTCAATTTTCTATCTCACATGTGTGAACTACACCCTTGAACTCCCTGTGAGAACCAGTATCAGACAGTTTAATTCAATTAAACCAAGGAAGGAGCCTACGTGACCCAATGGGTATAAAAGAGGGGGCTGGCAGACCCCCTATTTGAGCTCCAATAATCTTTCCTGCCGGACAGGAGGGTGGGGGCCTCCCCAGGACCCCGGGGACGCTCGACTCCTGGAAAAATAGGGACAAAGGACTTCTTCCCAAGGGATTTAGAGAGAAAAACTGGCCAAGCCACGTTGGTAATGCAGGGGTAAGAATAAGACCTGTTTGGTATTTTATTTTTCATTTCTTTTTGCACGCATTGAATAAGTATAGAACTATGAATTAGAGTGTATGCTAGCTATTTGTAATCCAAGTATAAACCTTGTAACAATTGTAACCACAAGAGCTTAACTCGCCAGGTAAACAAACAAAGCAACATTGTAACACTAAAGCTGTGTCTACATGTGCACGCTACTTCGAAGTAGCAGCGCCAACTTCGAAATAGCGCCCGTCATGGCTACACGTGTTGGGCGCTATTTCAAAGTTAACTTCGACGTTAGGCGGCAAGACGTCGAAGTCGCTAACCCCATGAGGGGATGGGAATAGTGTTCTACGTCGAAGTAGGGAACATGTAGACAATCCGCGTCCCGCAACATCGAAATAGCAGGGTCCTCCATGGCGGCCATCAGCTGAGGGGTTGAGAGACGCTCTCTCTCCAGCCCCTGTGGGGCTCTATGGTCACCGTGTGCAGCAGCCCTTAGCCCAGGGCTTCTGGCTGCTGCTGCTGCAGCTGGGGATCCATGCTGCATGCACAGGGTCTGCAACCAGTTGTCGGCTCTGTGTATCTTGTGCTGTTTAGTGCAAGTGTGTCTGGGAGGGGCCCTTTAAGGGAGCGGCTTGCTGTTGAGTCCGCCCTGTGACCCTGTCTGCAGCTGTTCCTGGCACCCTTATTTCAATGTGTGCTACTTTGGCGTGTAGATGTTCCCTCACAGCACCTATTTCGATGTGGTGCTGCCCAACGTCGACGTTGCCAGCCCTGGAGGACGTGTAGACGCTATTCATCGAAATAGCTTATTTCGATGTAGCGTGCACATGTAGACGTAGCCTAAGAGACTAACTTGGTAGATAAATAACCAAAGTAATTGATTAAGTGGTAACCTGACTCCTCCTGTTACTGTGCAAAACTGAACACAAAACAAAGAACCTAGTTGCTTTTCAGCGGCTCTCAGCCTGGTCACTAGTGAGCTCTACCCTGGCAGTTGAAATCTCATATTAATACAAGGGCATAGTGGCATCTCACCTGACCATCAGCTAACACCCCCCCGCCCCGCCCCACAATACCCTTGAAGATCGCCACGAGTCCTGGGACCCCTGGTTGGGAACCACTGCATAAGATAGCTGCATTTTTCTTTCTTTCTTAGAGATACATTTTTACTGGCAGTGATACTTCCCAGTTAAAGTACCTTATAAACATAAAATTAAATTTTCATATCACACATAACAATTTCCTTTTCTAATACTGTACAGTATAAACAAACTCACTGCAAGCTCCTGAAGAAAGTGCTCTTGATGTACTAGTTGAAATGAGATTAATTGTGGATCCCGTCACTGTAACCATAGATCTTGTGTTCCCAGTTAAAATATCTGGAGGTGTCACAATGGTAGCACTGTTCAGAGGTTTTGCCGGGGTGTTAGAAAAAGTTGTAGGCATTTTTGTTGTTGGATTCACAGAGGTAGCGGTGTTTTCCATAATCAAAGTCACTCTAAAAGCATCATTAGATGACATATTAGATGAACCCGTAGCAATTCTCTCTGTAGAAGATGCTGCAGATGATAAGTACATTTGTGTGATGGATACATGAAAAGGAGTTCTTGTGGGGTCTGGAATACTAATTGTGGAAGCGGCTGTAGCTACGACATTACCATCTGTAATAGGAAAAGGCCTAGAGCTGCCAGTTGTTAACACTGCATTAGATACTAGAACTGTAGTGGAATTTTTAGCAATTGCTCCTGAGAGGGTAGTCAGAGTTACTCTGGAAGTATTAGCGGATGATGTATCTGTTGACTTTGTAGTACTTATCTGTGGGGAAGCATCTGTAGATGATAAGTAATTGTGGAAGAATCTGTGGCTCTTACGTTTGCTTCTGTACTAGGCAAAAGCCTAGCAGTGTTACTTGTTTGCATTGCAGCAGGCACTGAAACTGTGGTGGAATCCACAGCTGTCACCCCTATGGGGGATGTTGGAAATTCTCCAGATGTATGAATAAAGAGAAGTTACTCACTGTAGTAACGAGGGTTCTTCGAGATGTGTTCCCGTGGGTGCTCCACGATAGGTGTTGGGCTCGCCCCAGCGCCGCAGATCGGATCTTTCCAGCAGTTTCTGCCGGACCGCGCATGCGCCGGACCGCACCGCTCCCCTGCGCGCTGCCGGCCATGTGCGCGATCCGGACCCTGCCAGTTCCTTGACCAACTGCCTCGGATGCTCCTGAAAAACACCAAACAGAGATCCGAACCGGGGAGGATGGGCGGGTGGTGGAGCACCCACGGGGACACATCTCGAAGAACCATCATTACTATGGTGAGTAACTTCTCTTTCTTCCTCGAGTGTCCCCGTGGGTGCTCCACGATAGGTGACTACCCAGCAGTAACCCAAGAAAGGAGGTGGGTAATCGGGTTATGTGCAGCTTGCCCCCAAAAGGACCGCTGTCGAGAGGCGGGTATCCTCTTGGAATACCCGGTGTAGGGCATAATGCTTAGCGAAGATGTCACAGGATGACCAGGTCGCTGCTCTGCAGATGTCTTTTAGCGCGATGCCCTTGAAAAAGGCTGTTGATGCCGCCACCGCCCGGGTGGAATGAGCCCTAGGCGGGGCTAGTAAAGGAGTCTTTCGAAGTTCGTAGCACATCTTTATGCAGGACACAATGTGCTTCGAGATCCTCTGTGAAGAGAGACCCTCCCCTTTTGACCTGGGAGCGAGAGAGACTAAGAGTCTGTCCATTTTCCGGAAGGACTTAGTTCTGTCTAAGTAGAAGGCCAACGCCCTCCTCACGTCCAGGAGGTGCAGGCATGCCTCCTTGCTGGAGCTGTGAGGCTTCGGGTAAAACGAGGGTAAAACTATAGGTTCGTTAAGATGGAACTCTGAAGAAACTTTCGGAACAAAGGCTGGGTGCAGCCATAAGGTTACCGCCTCCTTTGAGAATACCGTGCAGGGCGGCATTGCCATAACTGCTGCGAGCTCACTCACCCTGCGAGCTGACGTGATTGCAAGAAGGAAGGTTGTCTTTATCGTAAGGAGACGGAGGGAAACCGTGGCTAAGGGTTCAAAGGGTGCTCCCGCTAGCGCGCTGAGCACCAGGTCCAAGCTCCACGATGGTGGAAGCGGTTTCTGAGGCGGGTACAGGTTTACCAGCCCCTTCAGGAACCTGGTAACAATAGGATGGGCAAACACCGTGGGCCCTTCCTCTTCATGCCGAAAAGCCAATATAGCGGCGAGATAGACCTCCAACGAGGAGAGGGAGAGCCCGCCTCTCTTGAGGTCCAGTAAGTATTCTAGTATGACAGGCATAGGCACTTCAAGGGGAGCTAACTGCTTGGTGGAACACCATGCAGTGAATCGAGTCCATTTCTGTTTGTAGGTCTTCCTGGTGGAGATCCTTCGGCTACTTTCCAGGACTTGTTGTACTCCCTCCGTACATGTACTTTCTAGGGAGCTGAGCCATGGATTAACCATGCTTGTAGGTGCAGGCCTCGGGGGTGTGGATGCACTATGGACCCCTGGGCCTACGTGAGCAGGTCCAGCGCTACTGGAAGGGGAAGCGGTGGACGATCCGACATGCGGAGAAGCAAGGGGAACCATTGCTGTCGATCCCATGTGGGGACCACTAGGATCATGCGGGCTCTCTCCCTCCTGGCTTTCTGCAGGACCTTGTGGATGAGCACCGTGGGGGGGAACGCGTAAAGCAGTGGGCCCTTCCACGAAATCGTGAACGTGTCCTCCAAGGACTCCCACCCCAGTCCTGCCCTGGAGCAGTATTGGGGGCACTTCTTGTTGTGCTGAGTGGCAAACAGGTCTATCTGGGGAAACCCCCATGCATGAAAAATCGGTCGTAGCAGATCGGAGCGGATCTGCCACTCGTGTGTGAGTGCGAAATGCCTGCTCAGCCGGTCTGCCTTCACGTTGTGAGCGCCTGGTAAATACGAGGCTTTCAACGTTATATTGTTGGCGATGCACCAGTTCCACAGCCGGACTGCTTCCACACATAAGGCACGGGATCGAGCTCCACCTTGTCGATTTATATAAAACATGGTGGAGATATTGTCTGTATTGATCCCGACTACCTTGCCTTGTATGTGGTCTTGAAAGCATTTGCAGGTGTTGAACACCGCTCTGAGCTCCAGTATATTTATATGCAGTGACTGTTCCGTAGGGGACCACAGTCGTTGCGTCACCTTTTCACCAATATGTGCTTCCCACCCTATGTGGGAGGCATCGGTGGTGAGAAAAATAGAGATTTGTGGTTGGTGAAAGGGTACCCCTGTTAGCATGTTGTTGGGGTTTACCCACCATTGCAGGGATCTGCGCACCTCTGTCGTGGGCGACACCACCCTGCAGACGGTATGGGATGCCGGCTTGTAAACGCTCGCCAGCCAATGTTGTAGGTTGCACATATGCAATCTGGCGTTCTGTACCACGAACGTTGCCGCTGCCATGTGGCCAAGCAGCTGCAAGCACGTTAAAACTGGCACCGTGGGGCTGTATGTAATGACTTGTACCAGGGAACCGATGGCGCGAAAGCGAGCATCGGGTAGATAAACCCTTTCTGTGATAGAATTTATGCGCGCCCCTATGAACTCTATGTCCTGTGTGGGGTCGATCTTTGACTTTGCAAGGTTGATGACCAGGCCCAGCGAAGAAAACGTGTTTGCTGTTAGGTGTATCATGCGTAGTACCTCTGCCTTCGAGGCCCCTTTCAGTAGGCAGTCGTCCAGATATGGGAATATAAATACCCCCTGTCTGTGCAGGTAGGCTGACACCACTGCCAGGGTCTTGGTAAAGATTCTGGGGGCCGAGGAGAGGCCGAACGGCAGAACCTTGTATTGGAAATGTTCTTTGCCGACCATAAACTGGAGAAAACGTCTGAGCAGATTCCGTCTGCAGCCGATGGCGGTTAAGAAGGAACTGGATCGCGCACGTGGCCGGGAGCGCGCAGGGGAGCGGCACACGCCAGCGCATGCGCGGTCCGGCAGAAACTGCTGGAAAGATCCAATCTGTGGCGCCAGGGTGAGCTCGACACCTATCGTGGAGCACCCACGGGGACACTCGAGGAAGAAATGATGTATCCAATAACCTTGTACCGCTTATCTCAGTAGAAGTAGCCATCGATGAGAAGGATATTTGTGTGTCAGAAACAGCAGAAAGTGTTTTTGTGGTGTCCAGAAAAGTAATTGTGGAAGGGGCTGTGTCTATGACATTAACATCAGTACTTAGAAAAGGCTGAGAAGTGTCAGCTATAGGCACTACTGTAGACACCGTAACTGTAGTGGAATCCATATCAATTGTTCATATAGGGGTTGTCAGAGTTACTTTGTAAGTATCAGTAGGTGATGTGCTGGGTGACTCTGTGGGCTTTCTGTCTGTGGAAGAGACTGTAGATAAGAAGGATTTTGGTGTGCTGGAAACACAGGAAGGTATTGTTGTGGAGTCTGGAATACTTAAGGCGGAAGGGGCTGTAGCTGTGACATCACCCTCTGTACTAGGAAAAGGTCTGGAAGTGTCAGTTCTTAGCACTGCAGTAGACACCTTAACCGTATTGAAATCTCCTGCTACTGTTTCTATGGGAGTAGTCGGAATTACTCTGGAAGTATCAGTAGACGATGTTTCAGATGACACTGTGGAAGAAGCCGTAGACAATAAGGATTTTGGTGTGCTGGAAACAGTATGAGGTGTTTTTGAGGCGTCCAGAATAGTAGTTGTGGAAGGGGCTGTAGCTACGACATTACCCTCTGTACTAAGAAAAAGCCAAGAAGTGTCCGTTGCTGGCACTGCAGCAGACACCAGAACAGTAGTAGAATCTATAGAAACTGTTCCTGAAGGGCTTGTCAGAGTTACTCTGGAAGTGCCAGTGGATAACGTGTCCAGTGACCTTGTAGCATTCATCTCTGTGGAAGCAGCTGGAGATGATAAGGACTCTTGTGGGTTGGAAGCAGCAGAAAGAGTTTTTGCGGTGTTTGGAATAGAAATGGTGGAAGGGGTTGTAGCTATGACGTTATCCTCTGTACTAGATAAAGGCCTAGAAGTTTCATTTTCTGGCAGTGCATTAGGCATGTTAATTGTAGTGGAATCCATAGCATTTGTTCCTAAGGGGGCAGTCAGAGTTACTCTGGAGGTATCTGTAGGTGATGTATCTGATGTTTCTGTGGCGCTTCTCTGTGTGGAAGAAGCTGTAGACAAGGAATTTGGTGTGTTGGCAACAGCATAAGGCATTTCTGTGACATCTGAAATAGTCATTGTGGAAAGGGCGGTAGCTATGACAGCAGCCTCTGTACTAGGAAAAGGTATAGAAGTTGCAGCCAGTGCAGTAGATGCTGGAACTGTGGTAGAACGTGCAACTATTGTTCCCAAGGGGGTAGTAAGAGTAACTCTGCAATTAAGAGCAGATAATGTATCTGATGACATCGTATCACTTTTCTCTGTGGAAGTGGCTGTAGGTGTAATCTGAGTTATATTGGAAGTATCAAGTATCAGAGGAGTAGTCGTGTTGTCTGGATCTGCAAAAGCAACGAGGGGTCCTGTGGCACCTTATAGACTAACCGAAATGTATGAGCACAAGCTTTCGTGGGCAAAGACCCACTTCGTCAGATGCAGGTAGTGGAAATTTGCAGAGGCAGGTATAAATAGGCAGGCCAGAGCAAAGCTAGAGATAACGAGGTTAACTCAGTCAGGGAGGGTGAGGCCTACTAACAGCAGTTGATCTGGAGGTGTGAACACCAAGAGAGGAGAAACTGCTTTTCCATTTAGCCAGCCATTCACAGTCTTTGTTTAATCCTGAGCTGAGGGTGTCAAATTTGCAGATGAAATGCAGCTCAGCAGTTTCTCTTTGGAGTCTGGTTTTAAAATTTTTTTGCTGTAGGATAGCTACTTTTAAATCTGTTACTGTGTGTCCTGGGAGATTGAAGTGCTCTCCTACAGGCTTTATCTCCCAGGACACACAGTAACAGCATTTTTGTGGTGTCCAGAATAGTAATTACGAAGGGGGCTGTAGTTACGACTTTATCCTCAGTACTAGGAAAAGACTTAGAAGTCTCAGTTGCTGGCAGTACATTAGACACCTTAACTGTAGTGGGATCCATTCTCATTGTTTGTCTGGAAGTAGTCAAAGCTACTCTGGAAGTATCAGTAGATGATGTACCTGATGATTCTGTGGCAATTATTTGCGTGAAAGAAGCCATTGAGAAGGAATTAAGTGTGTTGGGTACAGCAGCAGATGTTTTTGTTGTGTCCGGAATATTAGTCATGGAAAGGGCTGTAGCTATCACATTACCCTCTGTACTAGGAAAAGGCCTAGAAGAGTCAGTTGTTGGCACTGCAGTAGACACCTTAACTGCAGTGGAATCCGTAACAATTGTTCCAAAAGGGATAGTCAGAGGTGCTCTGGACGTATCAGTGGATGATATATCTGTTGATTCTGTGGCAGTTATCTGAGTGAAAGATGCTGTAGATAAAATATTTGGTGTGTTGGAAACAAAAGAAGGTGTTTTTGTGCTATCCGAAAGAGCAAATGTGGAAGGGGCTGTGGCTGTAAGTTAGCTTCTGTACTAGGAAAAGGCCCAGTCAGGTTACTTGTTAGCTCTGCAGTAGACACCGGAACTGTGGTGGAATCCGCAGCTATCGTTTGTGAAGGGGTCATCAGAGTTACTCTGGAAGTATCAGTAGATGATGTGTCCAGTGACCTTGTAGCACTTGTCTTCACGGCAGCTCCTATAGATGATAAAGATTCTTGTGTGTTGGAAACAGCAGAAAGCATTTTTGTGGTTTCTGGAGCAGTAATTACGAAGGGGGCTGTAGTTATGACTTTATCCTCTGTACTAGGAAAAGGCTTAAAAGTGTCAGTCGCTGGCAGTGCATTAAACACCTTAATTGTCATAAGCAACGAGGGGTCCTGTGGCACCTTATAGACTAACAGAAAGGTATGAGCATAAGCTTTCGTGGGCAAAGACCCACTTCGTCAGATGCAGGTGAGTGGGTCTTTGCCCATGAAAGCTCATGCTCATACGTTTCTGTTAGTCTATAAGGTGCCACCGGACCCCTCATTGCTTTTGCAGATCCAGACTAACACGGCTACCCCTCTGATACTTGATTGTCATGGAACCCACAGTTATCGTTCGCATGGGAGTATTCAAAGCTACTCCGGAAATATCAGTAGATGATGCATCTAATGACTCTGTGGCAGTTATCTGCGTGAAAGAAGCTGTTGAGAAGGAATTTAGCGTGTTGGGAACAGTAAAAGATGTTTTTGTTATGTCCAGAATAGCAATTGCGGAAGGGGCTGTAGCTATTACGTTACCCTCTGTACTAGGAAAAGGCCTAGAAGTGTCTGTTGTTGGCACTGCAGTAGACACATTAACTGTAGTGGAATCTGTGGCAATTGTGCCTAAGGGGTTAGTCAGAGTTACTGTGGGAGTATCAGTGGATGATATAATTGATGTCTTTAGAAATGATCTCTGTGGATGATGTTTCAAACTTCTGTATATTTGATTCAGAGGCACTCATTGACAGTTCTGCTTCTATGGACGTAAAGTGTAGGTTGGGTTCAGTGACAGTAGCAGAAGTCCCAAGGGGATGTTTTTGGTGCACATCCATCTTTTGTTGTATTCGTTTCACAAAAATGTCCCTGATAGAGAAGGTTTGTCCATGTTCATTGTAAGCCTCAGGTGAAGTGAGTAAAGAAGGGGAAGAGGTGCCCGTTTTTATTTCATTCAGAGTCACTGATGTATCTGTAGCAGTACTTTCTGGTCCATTACTCATTTCAACTTCACTGCAAGTTTGCCCTACAATAATTTTTATGAGAAAGTTAATTATTGTAGCTTGACTTCATATATTTTACTTTGCATTCATTATTTTAATACTATATTGTTATGTTTTATTATTATATCATTATTCTGAAAAAATATTAATTCCATTTCAAATCAAATTTATAAAGATGGAACTGATTTGCATTTATTTTTGTAAGTTTTTATCCTTACTTTTTAATAGCTTTGGGATTTTTTCTTACAATAGCTCAAATTTATGTAATTTTATCCATACATATTAGCCATTCCAAAGGAATTATGGATTGACAGGGGTCATTTTCAGTATGGCTGCATCTTCACTAGTACGTCCTTTTGGAAAATCAGTCCCTCTTTCAAAAGAACAAGCAGAGCGTCCACACGCAAAGGCTGTGTCTACACGACAAAGAAACATCGAAAGTGGGAACATCGCAAATCAAAATCAAACTAAGGGATTTCAAAATAGCGCAGCTACACACGCTAAGCAGATCACTGTACTGATCTGCTATTTCAAAAGAACCCACCCGTGTTTCAGAAGCCGTCCTCCTGGAGGTAGGTCAAACCAGGGCCCCACACCCCCCCCGGGAAAGGGGGGGCAGGGGGGCCCCTGGGTGGGAGGCCCTGCAGAGGAAGGGGGCTCCCCAAAGTGCAGGGCCACATGTCAGTGCCCCCTTCCACAGGTGGTCCAGGCTATCAATCGCACCATCCTGCAGAGGGCCGTCTGCCTCAGTGACTTGGACTACACCATCACATGATTTGCAGCCACTGGTTTCCCAAACTGCTTCGGTGCATTCGAAGGCACACATATAGCTATCTGCACCCTGGACCACAGCATGGGATGCTACATAAACCGCAAGGGGTACTACTCGGTGGTGCTCCAAGCGCTCATTGATGCCCAGGGCTGGTTCTGTGACATTTGTGTGGGCTGGTAGGGGCGAGCCTATGATGCCCGGGTACTACACAACTCCTGGCTGGGGCGGTGCATGGAGGAAGGCACCTACATCCCTGCCCGGGAGCTCCCTGTGGGGGATACAACGATGCCACCATGTATAGTGGCCAACAGGGCATACCCCTTGCAGCCGTGGCTGATGCGCCCCTACATAGGGCACACCACTGCCAGCCAGGACGCTTTTAACAACTGCCTAAACCACGCCTGCAATACTGTGGAGCCAGCCTTCGGACGCCTCAAGGGGCATTTCCGATGCCTGAATGCACGGCTGGACATCAGCCTGCCCAACGTCCCTGGGGTAGTCACGGCCTGTTGTGCTCTGCACAATATATTAGAGGGTAAGGACAAGCACTTCATGCCAGGGTGGACTGTGAACTGTGGCCCCAGCTATGAGCAGCGCCCCATGGCTCCATGCCACCAAGCACATTGCAGTGGGGTTAGGGTCCAGGAGGCCCTCCAGAAGGCCTTTGAGTGGGAGCCACACTGACCTCTACCTGGCACCATCCGGCCCACACCCACCCCGCATCAGGTCCCCCCCACCACACAGAGGGGACATTGGGGTGCACAACAAAGGGTTTAATAAATGGGATCTAATTATACACATGTAAATAAACAGCACCAGTAAACATAACTATGTGGAGTCTTCTTAACTGGGAGCTAAATATGCGGGAGAATGGGGGAGAACTATATACAAAGCGGTGGGGGCAGGCCCCTGTAGATGGGGCCACAGGCACAGGTGGGCCTAGTCCCCCACAGGAGGCCCCACTGGGGCTGGGAGGGGACTGGCAGAACAGGAGAGGTAGGCACGGGGTGGGGCTAGGGAACTGGGTGGGCTGGGTGAGGTGGGGGGTGCTGTGGGGGCCAGGGGGTGATGGGGTGCTCAGGGTGCAGGGGGGAAAGCCTCCCCCTGGCTCACACTGGCCATGAGCCAGTGACCCAGGGCAAGCTGGGTGGATTGGGTGAGGGTGGGCAGGATAAGGGCAGTGAGTTCGGGGGTGGCAGGAGTGGGGATGGGGGCGGCAGGAGGGGCAGCAGATGGGGTGGGTAGGGGGCCAGCCATCTGAAAGCCGCTGCTGCCTAGGCCCAGCCCTCTCTCCGCCGGGTCCTGTCCTCCTGCTCCATTTGCAGCCATTCCCGGTGCTCAGCCATCTGCTCTCAAATGGCTACAGTGTGGGCCTCTGCTGCCTCCTGGGGGTCATAATGTCGGAGCCATCAGACCCTCCAGGGCTGGATGGGCAGCAGCCTGTGTGGCAGGGAGGAGGGTTCCCTGGTTCTGTGGGATGACGGAGTGGGTGTGCTGGTGGCTGGCACGGGACTGGTCCAGCCCTCAGAGGATGATGCTGTGGAGACACAAGGGGAAGAGAGGCCACTCACCAGTGGTGTCACTCAGGCCCGGGGGCTCTGCCTGCAGCACCCCCACCATCCCTCAACCATCACCCAAGAAGGTGTTTCGTCCGCTGACCCCCCTTCGGGCTCCCGTGTGCCCCCTGGAACCACATCCATGGGGTGACTGCTGGCTGCGGTACGGCCTCCACATCCCTTCCCAGTCAGGGGGAGTTGGGGTGCTGTCCACGGGTTCAGGTGCTGGATGGCACCACACCTGGGTCTGAGACGCAGCAGGGGAATGTGGGACGGACCCCCTGGGCCACCAGATCCACCCATTATCTACCTGGGGCTCCGGAGAACAGGTCCAGGGACACCGGCCTCGAGGGGACCTGGCTGGAGGCACCGGAGCTGATGGTGATGATGAGGGGGCCTCCCTCCCCCGAGTTGCTCCCTGGCTCCACCACTCTGGTCTGGCCTGATGGTCCCAGCCGGTTGTGCGGGTCCGTGTCCTTGTCTGTGTCGGGGCCGGCTGTGTGGACCACTGCTACCAGCTCGAGGGCATCCTTCAGGCCAAGGGGCTGTTCCAGTGCCTGGTAATGCAGGCACCTCAGGGCAGCCCCCGCCCCTGATCACCTGCAGGCATCCCTGGCCCAGCTATAGGCCTGCCTCAGTTCCTTCACCTTTGACCTGACCTGCTCAGCTGTACTCTGGGGGTGGCCCTGCCTCTGCAGCCCCAGTGACAGTGGTTCAAAGGCTGTTGCATTGCAGGTCCACCAGCTGCTGTGCAGCACCTCCTCCTCTGCCCAGGAGCCCCTCCTCTTCTGGCCCTGGCTTTCCTCCAGTGATCCCTTAGGCTGGGAGGTGGGGGGGCCTCCTGGGGGTCCCTAGGATGTGGGGGGCTCGCCATCCAGCTAGTGGGCTGTGTGACACCTCTGTCCAGGAGGCTGGAGCATTTGCCAGGTAGAGGTCATGCTCCTAAGGCTCTGGGCACGCTCTCAGCTTCCTGCACGGGGTTTCTGGGGCCGTGTGGCTTTAAGATGCTGGCCCCGGGGACCATAGAGCACCGCTGGGGCTTGCTAGGATGTCTCCGTGCTCCCTGAGGCCACTGCTATGGTAGACCCACTATTCCAAAACAGCAGCCCCGGAGCGTCTGTACATGCCCTGATTCAAAATTCGATCTCAAAAGGGGCCGCTCTTCCTGAAATCATCTGGGAAGAGCGGTTTCAAAATTCGCGCCCCTTTTTGCCAAAAACAATTTCGAAAGAGGCCATTGCGTGTGTAGACGCTTCACAGCCTCTTTCGAAATTGGGCCCCCTTTTGAAATTTCTTTCAAAACACAGGGCTAGTGCAGACGCACCCAAAATGTGCTCTTTTGAGTTTCTTTCGAAAGAAAACAGCACTTCTGCCGGAGGCCCTCTTCCTCCCCCCAGTGAGGAAGAGCACCTTTTTCTGAAAGATTCTTTTGGAGAAAAAGCGTGTGTAGACACGCTGGTGGCCCCTCTGTTTGAAAGAGTAGTCCTCCTGGGGCTAGTTTTTTAAATCCCCGCCCCATTCTTCTGAAAGAGCAGGGGCTGGGTGGACACTCTTTTGAAAGAGCAGATGGCTCTTTTATCCGCCTTTTTGTGCATGGACGTGCTTTTTCAAAAGAAGCTCTTCCAGACGATCATCTTTCGAAAGATCACTGGAGTGTAGATGTGGCCTATGAGTGTTCATAGACAAGTTACTGTTAAGTAAACTTATTGTTTCCATTATGTCAACTATACATTCCAAAATAATGCACTTGTGTTTCATTCTCTTTCCCTTCTTTTCTTCTGAGTCCTTAAAGTCCACTCAGATCATGCTTCCAAGCTTTTCCTCTCACCGTAATGTTGGCTAGAAGCTTGTTTAGGGAGGGAAAAAGGATAAAACTCACCTGTCTTCAGGTTCTGGGGCAGGGGTGGCCAACCCATGGTTCTCGAGCCACATGTTGCTCTTTGAGCCATTAAATCAGAGCCACGTGCTGGGCATACCACCTGCTGTTCTGCACCTGTGCCCCACTGCTTGGTGGGAGAAGCACGGGGCAGCAGCGGCGACTCTGGGGCAGCGGCAGTAGTGGTGACTCTGGTGAGTGGCCAGCTGTTATGATCGTGAGGGTTAGCCAGCAGCCTGGGAGTAAAAGGGTTAACCTCCTTAGCCAGGTGGGGTTGGCCTATAGGAATGTAGGTAAGAATTAAATTTTGGCTCCTCCCTTTTTCTGTTCTTTGTTCCTTTTTCTTCTTTCCAGCCATGAGGGAGAGAGACACAGAATATCTCTCTCCAAGAACAGCCCTTCCAATCTTCTGTAAGTAGGGTAAAGTTTAGATAGATCCGTTAGGCTTTATTGTTTTATGGTTTGGGAAGTGGGATTTAATGTTTGTGCACTTTTTAGAAATGTTCTTTTACTCTCCTTGTAACTACATTCTAGGCCCATGGTGGACACTCCCCATGTGTTTTACTTTGTGACTCTTCCATCTAGTTATGAGGCTTGCAACACAAATATTGTTGTAATAATAAAAGTTCTTATTCTTTTTATTAACCTGGTATTGGTTAATGTTTGTGTCCTGGTTTTTACTTTTGGGGCCAAGATTTCCCAGGTAGTCTCTCCCTGGTTTCCTTATTATTACTTGGGTGGTTCCAGCGAATTTTATCCCCAAAATCTAAGGTTTTTTTAGGAATTTTGGGGGGAAGTTTAAAAACCTTATGTACCAGGTTTTGGTATAAGGTACTTTTGCTGGCCCCCACTTCTGCATTTATCTTGCTTGAGTGGGGAAGGAGCCATGACACCAGCACTGGGTTAGAGCTGGTGGGGAGCGGCCCGGGGGTACCTCGGTGAGGGGGAGGGCATTGAGATACAAGATACAAGTATATGGCGTCTGCTCATATGTAATGCAAAGCAATGAATCTCTTAAGGCTGGCTCTGGAAGAGATATAATATGCTTTTAGACACATGTACTAACAGAAAATTTTCTACAGTGCTATTTTATCCTTTCAAAATGCCAGGTGTTCAGCGTATATCATAAAAGGAAGCATTGTTTGCCATTGGTATTTCAGATCTAATCCCTCTTGGGTATAAGAGATTAAACATTCCCTTGGTGGGGTGGGCATTTAAGCATTGCTGAATGTAAGTCAATGAGGAACCCATGCTGCCAATAGCCTCTTAAGCTGCCTGCACATTCATAGAATCATAAATGTTCTAGGACTGGACGGGAAAGTCAGAAATCAGCAAGTTTAGCCCCCTGAATCACAGCAGCACTACAAATACCTAGACCATCTCTGGCAGTTGTTTGTCCAACCTTCTCGTAAAAGACCTCCAGTGAGATGGACTCCACAACTTCCTTTGGAAGCCGATTTCAGACCTTGACTGCCCTTGTAGTTAGAAGGTTTGTCCTGGTATCTAACTCAAGTCTCCCTCACAGCAGATTAAGCCCCTTACTCCTTGCATGAGGAGGTTCCCCCCTCAGTTTTCTTTTTCTCAAAGCTAAACATGCCAGCTTTTTTCCCCACAAACCTTTCCTGATAGTTCAGGTTCTCAGAACCTTTGATTATTTTTGTTGTTCTCCTCTGGATTCTCTCCAATATTTCCACATCTTTCCTGAAGTATAATGCCCAGAGTTGGACACAATGCTACAGCTGAGTCTCTACCAATGACCACAAGTAGCACAGGAACACTACTCCCTTGTCTTACATGCAACCATACTGTTAGTATATCCCAGAATATTTTCCTCCTTCACTGCTGTGTCACATTGTTAATTCATATTCAATTTATGTTCCACTATATTCCCCAGACCCTTTTCAGCTATAGCACCTAATCGGTTATCCATAGCAAGTAGAAGTATTGGAAACAAATGGTTTCCCCGTGCCTACCCCTGCCAGCCCTTAACAACAGAGGGCCCTCAGGAGCATCCACACAGATTTTTTGTTAACAGGTTCTGTCAGGAAAGGCGTTCTGCCTCATGGGGGAAGGGCAGAAGACTGTTGACAAACACGCCGATTTCTGTTGACAGTATGTCGACAGAACTCATTTTTAGTGTGGACGCTCCAGAGGTTTTATCGACAAAACACCTGTTTTGTCAAAAAACCCTGTGGTGTAGATGAAGCCTTATGGGTTTCAGCAACAGTTCTAAGGGGTCTCATCAACCCAGTGCCCTACTTACAGGAAAAAGAAAGGTGGACAAACTCCAAACTGCATCAAAGGGGCAGCGAGCTGCTCTGCTTTCCTCAGAAGCTGTTCTTTAACAGAGACTGATATGAGCTCTGACTCATAGCAGTGAAGTCAATAAATAGAATGAGACCATCAGATTCACTGAATCTTCTTATCTAGGTAACACCTGGATTTAAGTTGACAAAGTTAGAAGAGCAGTGCAGGAACATACTATACTATAACACCGGGTTTCCCAAACTGTTCGGCATCACGCCCCCTCCTTTTGATTTTTGAGAAACTCTCACACCTTCCCACATCTTCTTTACAACCATCCAACCCCCCTTTTAACAAAAAATTCAACTTGTAATTTAAAATAAACACAAAAACTTGATATAAAATGTTATTTGAAATTAAAAATAAGCACTAATAGATTTTCTTGGCCCTGTGTGGATGCCTGGTGTAGCCCCAGCTGGCCAGCTGCCTGAGCCCCATGCCAGCCACCAGAACTGCCTGCACCAGCTGCCTGCACCAGCCGCCTGCCCGCCTGAGACTTGTGCTGACAGAGCCGCCCACCCTCCACCCAAGCCCTGCACAGCCGGGACCAGCTGCCTCCCCACCAGCCACCCACCCCAGCCACCCGAGCTGCCCACCCAAGCCCCACGCTGCCAGGGCCAGCTGCCTGCCCACCAGCCCAAGCCCCATGCTGCTGGGGCTAGCTGCCTGCCTGCATGCCAGCCCAAGCTGCCTGAGCCCCACGTTGCCAGAGCCAGCTGCCCAAGCTCTGCACAGCCTAAGCCACACGAGCCCTCAAAGCCCCTCCCCTCCCACAAACCCAGGCAACACCAGCCATCAGCTCTTACCCCATCCTCATCCTCCTCCCCCGAGCCAGGCACCCTCAGCCATGCATCTAACCCCATCCTCCTCCTCCCCCCACTTCCCCCAACCACACTCACGCACCTTTGCAGGAAGCAGCTAACTCCACGTGGGTCTTCGCCAGTATGGTGGTTGTGCTGGGTCACCCATATAGAATGTCAGGGGCTGAGAGCCGAAAACAAAGACCAGCTCTTTCTTCAGATGGGGGAATGATGGGGGAGGGGGCTGGGTTGCCTCGCGCCCCTCGCATTTCTTCATGCCCCCCCGGGGGGTATGCCCCACAATTTGGGAAACCATGCTATGACACACCCCCAAATAAAATAGCCAAACAGTCACATGTGCCAAAGTACAGGGGTGAGACTGAAGAAGAAGAAGAATGCTTTGACAATTTGAAATTTAATGAAGGTTAAAAAGTGTTGTGCAAAGCAAGGGTAGAAGTCATGACCTCCTGGCAGTGCAAAGAATGCAGCAAGGCCCCATGTTTGTGCAGGAATGTAAAGAGGGTGAGAGGGTCCTTGCACCTTTTCCCTCCCTTGCACACTCAGAGCTAAAACAGAGAGATACTGATTTCAAAAGTCATTGGATGAGCCTATCCAAGGAACTATCCATCCCTCCAGCTTTTTGGGTGGCTGTATTAAAATAATTACACACAGGTGAGAGATACCCAATGATGACTTGTTAAGAGATGGACAAGGAGTTGTCCATGTCCCTGTCCTATCCAGTTGACTGGTGAAGACTAGAGCAAACTGAGCCCCTTTGGCTGGTTGAAAAGAAGCTACGAAAACCATGCAGAGACTTTTGAGGCTTTGAGCCTTGCAAATCTCAACATGGATGATTGAGAAGTTCTTGTCACTTCTGATTCCATAGCTCCACCTGCCTTCAGGACTCCGTAGGTTTACAAGGAGAGTGGGGCAAGATGGGACATATTTCTGCTCTGCCCTATTATCGGTGGCAGCAAGGATGACAGCCACCGCAGGCTCCAGAGCAAGATGGGAGGGCGGGGCCTAGGTCTACGCCCCTGGAAGGGGCAGGGCTAAGGGCAGTCAGCCCTTAGCGCCACTCAGCCTGCGGCACTGCTCCTCTCCCACTCAGAGCCATGTGGAGCAGGGCTACCCTGGCACATCAAAGGAGCCCAGAGCTCCAGCCACCCCACTGCCAAAATAAGGGGCAGAGCTTTGGGACCCTGAACAATGCCATTCTTGAGGGCAACTGCAACCTGTGCCCCACACTGTTGGCAGGCTTGACTGATGTGTCCACTCATTCAGGGAAACACCTACTGCCAGACCACAATGCAAGGCCATTATTGAACCTGCTTCACCGTAGATAATCCACATATGAAAGAGGGAAATTCTTGGTGTCAACTGGCAGAGCAGATGCATGTGGCTTTACAGGGGTGTCCTGAGTCCTATATGGGCCTAGTAGTTTTCCAAAGGGTGATTTGTGGGGTCTCTACTGAGAGTCATGAGACTAGTGGTTGTTCATAACCACTGCAAAATAGATGTGTGGGTAATATTTTACAAGTTATAGATTTATACTGAATATTATGTTCTCAAAGCCTTTGGAGCTCAGGCAGGTAATGAGAAGTGATGTAGTGCAGACAGGTTTTTTTCAGGCAGCAGGTAACAGACATGTATCTCCCTGTCTGACCAGTGCGTGTACTCTCCTTTTAACAACAGGAGGGTATTTGACTACTGAGCCACAAGATAATGAAGACTGTGAAATCTACAAGAGATGCCAAAATCTAAAAGGAGGAGCAATCAGCAGGAGGGTGTCCAGTTTATGAACAAAGAGCCCAGGGTTGTTTGGATATGCATAGGATTGCACAATAGACACCCAGGAGCATTTACCTAGGGCACAAGTGGTCAGGACGTTTCATCTGATGAAGGTGGGATCACAGCTAGGCCCAGCTGTGAAGACCCTACAAAGCATGAAAGTGCCTAGTTAGCTAAGTGAGGGTTCTACAATGCATGGGATGGTTTTATTTTATATGTAACCATTTGTTTCCAATAGTTATACTTGATATTGATTGGATCTCTGTGGTACGTTAAATACACTTACACACATTTAAGACCAATGCAAGTTCTGTCTGTTAAGCAAAGCAGTGAAATCTATCAGCTGGGCTGCACTGCTCTTCCAGGAGCAGAACATCTGTGAATACTTACTGCGGCTGTTCAGTGGGCCAGCGCTGGGCATTTTACAGAGAGGCTGGAAGGGCTCAAGGTTGAAGTGTGCCCATTGCTACCTGCAGAGAGAGAGAGCAGGGCCTGCAGTGGCCTACAAAGGAGGCCTTGTGTTGCCTGCGGCCAAGGCTGGCAACAGACTGGGTTGGGCCCTGGGCAATGTGGCGGGACAGGGCTCCATTCTGGGTACCCTGGAAGGCACGGGGCCTCAGGCCAAAAAGACAGGGCTAGGGGCAGCCAGTCCTGAGCTCCACCACCCAGGCCACACCATGCCTCCCCCAGCCAGCCCTTAGCACTGCCCAGACTGCCACACACGGCTCTGGCAACAAGTTAAAGGGCCCAGGGCAGTTCTGGGCCAGAGCTCCAGACTTTTTAAATGGCTGAGCCCTGAGGCAACTGTCCCCTTTGCTCCCCCTGCCTGTGGCTCGTACACTCAGGAAGCTGACTTCTGGCAGCTTCAAGCCTTCCTCACCCTAAGGGAAAGTGGCAATGAAGTGCCTCACAGCTCGGGTTACATCTGCCAAGTGTCACAGTACTGCCTCACTGTCTTTGCCTCTGTGAATTTTGCCTCCTTCACTGAGAAAGCCAGTAAATGACATGTCTGCTGTGCTTGGTGATGTACTAGTTCAGTCATATTATTTGGTTACCATCAAAGTAGTCAGGTTGTGGTGAACAGACCTGCTTAAAAATATCCTTACACATAAGACAATTTGTGTACCCCTCTCACATGGTATTGAAGATATTCCCCTTTCAGAAGTCTGGGAATGTCAAGATTTGTAATTGCAATGTCCTTTCACATTATATCACATATTTTGGCTTGATATTCAGTAAACTGATGTGTGAGTAGTTGTTGAGAAACTGCAAGGATGAAGATGATCCAGTAAAAATTATTGCCTCATCCTTGATATCCTGGGGCCCACATGTCTACAATTACACTGCACACAACTTACATTGCCACATTCATTCAACACACACTGTTTCAGGACATTTTGAAAGTCTTAATTTGTGACCAAGTCAGTAAATTAAAAATTTAAACTAGAAGTAAGCTTAGATCTTGCATTTATTAAGGTACGAAAATGGAGGCTACATAATATGATTCGTGTATGTTCACCACAATAGTTTCCATTAGGGACGCTAAATATCACATGCAAGTTCTCACTTCACTGGACTGTGGGCTAGCTCCCCCACAGCTGTAAGGCAGTATAGATCCATAGAAGTCAAAAGCTGAAGCTCTGGCCCTGTAATTTGAAAGCAGTTAAGAGTGCAAATATGACAAACTATAAAAAAAAAATATTAAAATAGTTTCCTCTTTCACCATGTGCATGTGGCAAATACAGCTTGATGTTCAGAGCAAATTTACCAAGAATAAAGCAACTTCTGTAAGATGAAAAGTTAGTGGTACATCCATCAAAAAGTTCAAGGTTGATGGAACACTGAAGATGTAATGTTTTTCATCAGCCAAGGCCTTGTTTTGATTAGGATCCACTTTGCTGTCTACCTTGAATGATCCCTTATAATAAGTGCTATCTATATATACTAAAAAATCTGTCCTATCTTGTATTTTGCTCGTAGTGACTTTCTCAGGCCTGAAGAAGAGTTCAGTGTGGCTCAAAAGCTCATCTATCTCATCAACAGAGGTTGGCCTAATAAAAGACATTATTACGTTGTCCACTTTGTCTCCCTACAATTCAATCATGTCAAATGTAATTTGTGAAGTGATGCTGTGTAAGACATCATGGGTGAAAAGCAGAAATAACTTACTCTGTAAGGAATCCATAGATTTTTTTTAAGCCAGAAAGGGAGCATTATAATCATTCTGCATACCACAGGCCATAGACTTTCATCCTGTAACCTCTGCATGAAGCAGATATTGGATTCAGAAGATACAAATCATATTATTGAATAGGAATAGGACTGCAAAGGGTGTAAAGTAGTACCAGTAAGTCAGTGCAAAGGTGATCATCTTTTAGCTCATCCGTCTCTTCAGCTTTATGTCCATTTTCACTGCTCATTTTAACTGTTTTTCTTTAAAAGGGAGTACCTCTTTATAATCACATCCATCAATCTTAAAGTGACAGGATTATGTCCACCATGCTCAAAGTAAACGTGTGGCACAAGTACCGTTAACTAAAATCACTCCACAAGTTAAATTTCTTAATCAATCCAAATGCAGAGTTGACACCATTATGAGCTACAAGTTACTATCCTGCTTCTCTCCTCCCCTCAGCGGAGGGGAACAAGAAGATTCCGAAACGTGCAGGGTCCTTTCAAAAAGGACCCCCGTGTAGCTGCGCCGAGCCGAGCCGCGCAAGTTTCAAAGCGACGCTTTCGAAGCGCCGTGGCTGGAAGCGTCCTAATGCTAATGAGGCGCTGAATATTCAGTTCAGCGCCTCATTAGTAATCTTTGAAATGGCCATTTGCGTGGTCATTTCAAAGTTTTGGCCAAGTGTGGCCAAAGCCGTAGGGTTTTAAATGATGGCTTTAGGGATGTACCCGCAGGGAGCGCACCTTCTATGTAAGGTGAATGCACAGAACTACTCTTCAGAGACTGGAATAGCATATATAGGACCTTTTGCCTGTACAACATTAATAACCCTGAAAGACATTGGCAAGTTGGTCTCTTGAGTATGTTTCATAATCAGCTAAAGTGTGGTCAAGCAATTGCTTACACAATTTATCAACAAACTCATCCAATATCTTGGGCCAGTACTTTTTTCTCCTTATACAGGGACGACTGAAGCCTCTCCCTCTTTTTCTTCTTTAAGTTTCCTACTCCACCGTAGAAAATAAAGGGGTGAAGTGGCATTCAGTGCAGCAGTAAAGAGATTCATACTATGCAGGAGAGCACAAGATAACAAACAGCAGAAAATACAGTGATCCAAATATTAAAAAGGATGTTTCCTAACTGAAGCAAATAATGGAGGAGCTGACCTGTAAGTGGCTGAGAGAGGTTTTTAAGCAACAGAGTCTTGGACATCGCTAGAATTAGAGCAGTTGAGTTGGGAGAGAAAAGGACAATTCTATTCATAAATACTTTGAAAAAAGAAAATAATGGTATAGTTGCTGTAAAATGTGAATAAGAGGAGAGATGGGCTGTTCCTTTAGAAATAATTGATTATCCTTGTTGGAGTAAACTGTATGGACTTGGGTCTCAGTTCATCCAGCTGAGACATTTGCTGCCTTGCACAATTGAGTACTCAATCTAACATCCTGCAAAGCTACTACATGTAGACAATTACAGCCACTTAAAATGCAGCTCTCCTGCATGGTTTGTGTGTTGTAATTAGATGGTTCTGGTGACAAACAGACAGTGAAAAAGAGAGCTGGAGGAATATAGTCATTTTGTGAACTTTGAGGATTCAGTGCCATGTGTGATAATGAGAGCAAAACAGTGTGCAAGGAGAAGCTGTTGCCGTCTGTGTGTTGAGACGAGTTCCAGCTAAAAGACAAGAACAGAGAAATCATGCTGGAGAGGTGGGACCAACAGTTTTCAGAAGAAATTAATCTGAATAGCAAAGAACTGCTTAGTTGTCTGAGCTTACAGAAGGAAGCTATAAGACAATGCACTGTTCAGAGAATATTTTGCTGTTTATATAGATGCAATAAGAACCTGAATCTCATTTACACCCATGTCGCTTTACACTTGGCCACAGCAGTATAAAGAGGCCTTTGTGCAAATACGAAAGAAGGCCTGTAGTTGATGAAGCTCAACCACAGAATGTGGTGCACAGGGAAACTCAGGCCATGCCTCCTCTCTTCTGGAGGTGACCAGGTGTCCCAGTTTTACAGGGATATTCCTGATACTTGGGGCTTTGTGCTATACAGGTGACTATTAACCTATCCAAAACCCATCCAGGTGGTTCACTCACACTGTTAAGTCACCCTATTTCCTCCCTCTAGCCTGCACCCTAATCCAGTCACAGGTAGGCAACCAGAGGCCTCCTCCTTGATGAGGTATCTTTCTGTGGCTGGCTTTGCCCACAGACCAGTACAAAGCGGCTCCAAAGCAAAGGATTGGAAGCAGCAAGTCTACCAGTTGCTGTTAAAATCTTTGTAAGCGGATAGCCTTACTACAGTATGCCTATTACTTTCTATGTGATGTATTTAAGAAATGCCATGAGCATCTCAGCCATTTTAATGATTCACAAAGGCATTTATAATTATCACAAGGATAAAACACCCTATGTACATGCCAGTCACATTTTCAAACATGAGGTTTTAGATCATGAAAACCAGTTATTTGTACAAGATAGCAACAGTTAAAGTGTCCTATAAACAGGGTGGAACAACAGGCCCAAATTTTGCAACAAGTACCCCCAAATTTAGTGACAGTTATTTATTGTCTCATTAAATACCCTTCATTTCCAACCCTCACACACTCAAATAAAGACACACAACTAAGGCTTATAGTAGAGAAATATTCAGTGTGCAGCAAAAACGCTAAATTCTGTGGTATCTTGGGAAATTGAAAATTCTGCACCTGCCCAGTCAGGGAGTCCTCAAGGCCATGAATGAGATGATGGGGGAATTCAAACCCCTCAGAACCACTGTTTCTGGCTTTTGTAGTCTCATTTAGGCATTTGTTTATTTTCAGTTCAAATTTTCAAGGTTACCTTTGCAACCACAAGGGCTAGAAAGTCAATTAAAAAACAGACAATGAAAACAGACTCTGGACCATAATTCTGTGGCACGGAGCAGATTCTGAAGCAAATTCTGCAACCACAGAATCATGAAACAAAGTTGATCCTGCCTATAAATACTGTGGTAAAGATTACATCAGATATGGTATTTAACTTACAGCAATTGCGGCAGGGTCAGTCTTGTTCCTGGGCCCCAGGTCCTCTGATCAGTCCACTGGCCCCACCATACAAACCCTGTTACCCTTGCTGGGGCAGGGGTTGATCTGAGGTGAACCCGGTCTCCACCCACTCATTCCAGGTTCCGGCCCAGGGACCCTGGATGGCCGCTACCAGTGAGGGCTGACTCCCTTCGCCCTTCCCTTGCAGCTCTTCTCCCTGGGCCACTTCCCCAGTCAATTTCCCCAGTACCTCCTTCCTCTAGTGGTAGCCATGGCAGCAAGTCCCCTCCTTTGTCTGGCTTCTCTGGCTGACCAGTTCCCCCACAATCTCTGGTTGGGCTTCAGGTCCTCTGGGTTGGGGCAGTCCAGCCCCTCAGTTGCTGAGGCTCCTCTCCTCTTTTGTAGCCTCTGGTGTTCCTCCCAGTCTCCTTCCCTCACCTTGCTCGCCTTCCAAACTCTCCTTAACCACCCTCCCCTTGCCCTGAGTGGGATAATTGATGTAGGGCAGCCTACTCCTCAGCTGCTCCCACTTTGATTGTCAGCCCTGCTTTTTAATCAGGCCTTTCCCCTCCTGGCCCCACCCTGCCACACAATCTACTTCTGACAGAAATAGTTGCAAGCACTTTACAAAGGCGGCATGAAAATTTACTAAGAGCTAGATTCTGCTCTCATGGTATGAGGCCATGCAAGAAGGTAAGTGGAAGCAAGATCTGTCCCCAGTATGACCACATAGGACCTACTTGGATCCTGGCTCTGGTACACGAAGGGAATGCAGGAGCTGCAAGCTCCATATCCTCCTTGATCCACAGATGCAATGGGATGAGGAATTTTCTGTTGGTTACAACTACTGCCCACCTCACCAAACTGAAAAAATGTTTCAAGTTATTTAAGACACATCTGTAAGCATTTCGGTTTCCATTTTAGGAAGGGATAGGAGGTTTTAAACTGAATCGAACATGGTTCAGTACTTACATGTGATAACTCAGAAATATTTAATCATAGAACACTTGGTAGCTATAGTTGTCAGACTTGGTTTTGAAGTTGTATCGCCCAGTCTTTCGCTGGTATTGGAAAACCAAAATGGACACCATTCCCAGTAGTAAAACAAAGATAGCAATGACGATAAGGATGATGCACCCTACTCCTAAGCCAGGTGCCTTCTCGCTTTTTGCATCAGCTGACAGAGAGAGAACACGGGGTAAGTTTTGACTCCCTGCAATCTGTCCATACATTACAAATCCAACCAAGTGTTACAATCTTGCATGCATGCAGGGGTAAGAGCAAAATACTCAGCACAAAAGCTGACTGCAACATAAGACTTGAATAGATTCATATGGCATTAAAAATTCTAAATACCTACTACTTTGTGCAATTAATTTCACCTCCTCACTGGCATAAATAATTGCACAGAACATTTCTATCCCCCATCTCCAAGTTTATGACCCAAATAGGCATAGAATAACCCATAAAATATCAGGAACTACTACCCAGCTCATTTGACCACCCTGCCTTCTCTGAGCAAATGGGGCTTATGTCTTACAGGGAAGTTTTCAGTTTCAACAAGTAAAACAGGATCTGTTAAATAATTAGCTTATGTAATGTTTTTGTAGCTTTTTACACATTACTTACCAGTGGCTCTGCACAGAGGGCCCCAGGATGTTCTATGCGTGGCAATAACTTCACCAGTTTTCAGGGACCGAACACCATGACAGTTCTGTAACAATTACAGAACACTGATCACTCATACACATTACATATTGTTATCATATAGAGTCTTGTAACGAACATCCTCTAAAGAACAAAGAATGTATGCTGATTTCTTGAAGGCAGTACCCACCACCATAGCTCTTTTGTTTCCCACCACTAACCTTTGTTGTCTGTCAACACACACTGAAAAAGATCACCTAATAAATTATTTTGCTAGTCTTTAAAGTGCTACTTGACTGCTTTTTGTTTTGAAAAAAATCAGAGAATGATATTGAAAAAAAAAAGCATCAGCTTTTAGTCTGTAGATCAGAACACTGAAAAGAAACCTCTGTGGACATGCCTTTGGGCCAAAGCAATTGTGTTGTGCTGAATCTATTAAAAAAGTCTAAAGGAGAATGTCTACCAGAATTTCCTCTAAGGAATAGTGTGTAAGTGCTGCTAAGTTTTCCCAGGTACTCTTAGGGCACATAAGAAGTATCTGCAAACTAAGGGTATGTCTACACTACTGGAAAGGTCAACCAGGTCAGGGTCAGTCTTCAGGAGTTTGATTTTGCACGCCTGGTGGAGATGTGCAAAATCAAATTATCTGGGGCTGGCAGTTCACCCCTGTACTCCTCACTATCACAAGGACTAAGGGAGGTGTCCTCCCTCTATACAGACAGCCAGGAAAGTCAACTGCAGATAAGTCAATTCTAGCGGCACAATTGCCTTAGCTAGAATTGTGTATCTGCAATCGATTTACCTCCCTGTTGCAGACCAAGCTAGGTCAAATCACACTACATGACCCACAGTATCCTTTCTTAACAGCACTGTTCATCATCATCATTTGTATTATATTGTCACCTGAAGGCCTCAACCAGGATCAGTGCCCCATTGTGTTTATACGTAATAATACCATCCCTCTCCTGAAAAGTTTGCAGTTTAGTTTGAAGGAATATGCAATATGTGATCTTAATAAACAAATAGGAGGAAATGGACAGTAGAGGTAAGCAAGGTCTTGTTTACATGGGACAGTTTGGTCAGTCACACTGGCATAAGTAGATCACTAGACTTGTATTGGCACACTCCACTTGTGGACACACTTATGCCAATCTAGCAGTGGCTTTCTCTCCAACCTAGTTTGAAACCTTTAAAGTCACACAAATGAAACAAACAAACCCAAAAGCCATGATTATTCTAGAGTTAGAGTATCCACGTGGGTTGTTACAAGAGTAAAACTGTACCCATTTAAACTCACATGTTGGCTTACAAAAGGTACAACTTTCCTGTGTAGACAAGCCCTAGAAGACCATGAAGCTATTTCAACATATACTGATAGAGAGAGTATAAGTACAAGCAGCTATTGTGCAATTTCATGGCTCCAAGTCACTGTAATATTTTTTGCTCCAATTTGTTATTGTGCTGCTGACTGTGCCTGATGTTACTGTCCTGACTTTGTCCCACTATGTTTCTTCCCCACATCGTCGGTTCTTTTCTGTTGCAGATTTAAGAGCACCAAGACTCACCTACCAAAAAACGGGAGAGTGACAAGAACAGATGAAAGAATAGGCGAGTTCCAATTTCTTTGGCAATAATCCAGGCCTCAGATGAGCTCTAAATGAGCAAGTATTTCTGGAGGCAAAAAGTAGGGCAGATATAAAGATACTCTGAGTCTCCTAACTCATGTTCTCACTTAAGCCACGTTGGGTTGGGCGACACCTTCCTATCCAGTCCACATATGGAGCTGCACAGGAATAGGGTGGAGTTCAAACCTTGATTTTTCCCTGGCTCCATGAGGCACTTGCCCTTTTCCTTTCAGAGCTCTGTTCCTCTCTGAGCCAGCTAGCACATGTGGGGGAAGAGCCAATGCTTCACCCGCTGCCATCCACCTGCCATGTGGCAGCTGCTCTGCTTGTCTGCATGTGACTTGGAGACGGGGGCCCCCCTCACTCCCCTGGAGGGACACGCAGTCAGGCTGACAAATCACCTGACAGTAAAGCAGTTTGCTCTGCTGTTGGGACCCAGTCCTGCTCTCCAGTTTCCCAGTGGCTCTTTGTAACCCTTCATCCACCCGCAGCAGGGCCGACTGCCGCCAGAGCCCCCAGGGCAAGGTGGGAGTGGAGGGCCAGTTCCCCACTTCTGGAAGGGGTGAGGCCCCAGACGGAAGGGGCAGGGCCTAGGGCAGTGCTGGTTAGATCACAGTGCTGGATCCCCCTTTATAGCTGCACGGAGTGATGGAGCAGTGCTGCCACAGCACTTCAAAGGGACCCAGAGCTCCGGCTTTTTTTTCCAGTCACCACCAACCTGGACGTGAATGGCTATCAAACCAGTCACTGAGCCAGCCACCTTTCCAGCCTTGAGATCATTTTTATTTATGCTCCATGCTTCAGCTGAAGGACAGGGAATGGCAGGAGAAAATAAAGATTGGGACTTAGTTGTGGCTATGTTATTTCCTCACTTCACACGGCTGTGAGTTGAAAACGTAGAGGAGAAGTTTTGGAGGACACTGTCACCTTTTGAAAGTTTTTCAATCCCTTCCTTTTCCAGGTAGAGCACTGTCTGCTACACATGACATAGAAGAAGAAATATAAGGAGCAAGCCTCTTACCATACTACAGGTGGTTTCAGGGGTTTCCACACAAATACGAATTTTGCAGTGTAGGTAAACCACAGAGTCACTGACAAAAGAAAAGACTTTCAGCTTCAACTGAGCTTTTCTCGAATTTCCATTTTCAATCATGGTGGTGTAGGCTGCTGGGACTGGGCAGCTAAAAGGAAATAGGAAGACCCACAAAATAACTAGAGCTATAGAAGCTATTCCTCAGTAATGGAACTTTGTAGTTCCATTCATAAGCTTGTTCTGAAAATCCTTATCCAGATATTCCCTACATTTGGTTTCTCCATAAGACAGAGCACCACATTATACAAAAGCCTGGGTAGCTAAGCACCTAGCAGATTCAGAGGTGAGTACTGTATTTAGTGAGACTCTTGAACCTCAGCACTGTTGTAAAAACAAAAATAAATTGAAATCTGGAGATGACAGAAGGCAGAAGATGAAGTTGGTGTCACGTGGTACTGAATATCTGACACAGGATACAGTAGTTTGACACACTACATTGAAGACCAGTCATGCCCAGGGCACCATTTGAGGGTTCTGCCACACATAAGAACAAATTCTCGTTTTTGGAAGGGTGGAGTGCTGGGAAAGCAACCCCATTTTTCAGAAATTAAACAGGATTTTTATACACTATTTGCATATCAGATGGGCTTAAGTTACTGCAAAATATTTTCATTCAAACTGCCACCTCTGCAAAGTGAACCTGGCTTACATTTACACTGCAGTAAATGACACATGGCCTGACCAAGGCTGGTCTGAGTTAGCTGCCAGGCTCACAGGACTCAGGCTGCAGGGCTAAAAATGGCAGTGCAGACATTTGGGCTTGGCCTGGAGTCTAAGTGCTGAAAGTCCAGGATGCAGGTGCCTCTCAAAGCCTGGGATTCTGCCCAACCCCACAAGTCTCTTTTTAGTAATTCAGACTGAGCCCCACAAGGCCAAACCAACTGCATTGGTTGCTGAGACTCAGGGCTGCAGGATTTTTATTCCCATGAAGGCATACCCGGAGCATCACATACAGCTCTTCCTTTTCTCTCAAGCTCATCAACAGTAACACAGATTCTGCAAGCCAGGGTAGGTCTCCAGTTTCACTTGTTCAACTACAGTCTTCAGCTTTGGGCACATCTACACTTCCGAGATCAACCCGGTCAAGGTCGATCATCCTGAGTTCAATTCTGCACATCTGGTAGAGATGGGCAAAATCGATCTGTCTGGGGTCGGCAGTTGACCCCTGTACTCCTCAATATCACAAGGTGTAAGGGAGGTCGACGGCAGAAATGCTCTGTCGACCTCTCGCAGTGAAGACAGTCAGGTAAGTCAATTTCAGATACGCCAATTCTATCTACACAATTGCCCTAGCTAGAATTGTATATCTGAAATCGACTGCACTGCCTAGTGTAGACCTGGCCTTATGCCCTAGTAGCATATTCTTCTTCAGTCAGGCCACCACACTCTGCTTCATGTCAAGATGTAGAGTATTCTTCAAGGATCACCCCATGTAGAGCACATGACAGTAAGTGAACATTAGAGCCCATAAAGGCATGCAGGCCTTTGGTAATAGCTGCATCAGAAACAAATGGCTGCAACAAAAGCACTTGCTCTATTAACAACCAGAGCCACTTACATCTCCAGTACCAGAGACCAAAGAATAGATGTATATCAAACATCTCCTTTACATACATTAGGGGATGTAATACAAGAGCCCTCCCAAACTCTCTTTGAAAATGTATGAAGTAAACCATTTGGCTTTGAAGATAACAAGGACTCCCTGCGATTACGTAATGTATATTAAAAAGCGACAGTATCAGTATCCATCTTGGACTCATGGGAAGGCTTCTCAAGCTCAGGGACTGCTAGACAGTTTGCACATGCATGCGTCACATCTAATTACCACGTTCTGTACCTGTTGTTAATAAAAGCAAATGACAGAGGATCCACTGAACTACTAGTTGGAGTTGCCCAGCACTCAGTGAGGACCACCTTGAGCTTGCTGTCCTCTGTTTGAATTCCCACCTCAATCAATATATCATCACTGGCCGAGACACTGAAATTTTTGGGGATTGAAGAGTTTCCAACAAACAATTGCATCTCTGTTATAAATTGTCCAGATCCATGTAAATCCTGAAAAATGGCATATACCCTGAAAAGACAATAAACTGCTTTTAAAGATCACAAACTTGACTATAGCATTTTCACGTCACAAATATGATTCCCCTTTCCCTAGCTCATGGCCACTACTGTAGCAAGTTAAAATCTGTAGCCCAGCCTATCACTGGGATTAGGAGAGGATGGTTGTTTGCTCCAGGCCTGTGGCGTCATGTGAAAGACTCTGGAGGAAGACCCTGCAGGAGACTCTGGAAGCTAAAATGGTGGAAGCTATTGGCAGTGTGAGAAGACAGCATGGTGGGTGCAGGTTGTGATGGCAACACTTATACACATGGCCACAAGAGTGTGTTGCTGAAGCTCCGAGCAAGGATCTTAAGCCTGGTGCAGAAGACAAAAGGCAACCAGTGAAGAGACTTTGTAGGGAGAATGATGTGGTCAGAACGGTAAATGAGGGACACTTTTGATGTACATGGCAAGAGTGTGAGGGGGAGAAATCATGGAGGACAGAGAGGAGTGGGCTGAAGCAATAAAGGCAAAACATTACTAGGAGCCCTTTGTTTTATTTATATTCCCAGAAAATTATCAGTATTTATTGCCACAACAACAAAAACACATGAAAATCAGTGTAAATATATTAATTGTTTTTCTGGGTAAATATTGGGGTTTATTTTGGTGAACTGAAGGACGGGGGAAAGAATTAGTAGATTAATGCTCTGAATTCCATTCACCAACATGTTTTGCTGCAGAACTGATACAGAACACAAACCACAGTGCCCCCTCCAACTTTAAGAAAACAATATATCTCCAATCCCCAAATGAAGCTTTTCATTTGAAAAAACAATTTACAGTTGTAGACTTAGAACGACAGTCGGCAAGTATTTACATTTAATAATTGGGCCACATCATTTGTAGCACGTACTCTCAACTTCCTCTTTTTCTCCTGCTTTGTTGTAACTTTCAATTACTTGCTTGCAGTCTGAAACATGTTCCGATACAGATTTTAATTTCCTCCCTGTGTTAGCATATCAAATCTTTCAAATGTTATCTGCTAAGAGCTTGAAATGTGCACATTGCGGGCGTGAGATGCATTGGTACATTCAGATGCACGTGCATTTCAGAGCTTGTGTGCATCTCTATTTATTTTCTGCGCATATCTTCTAGACCAGAGTTTCCCAAAGTGTGGTCCACGGCCCAGTACTGGTCCCAGGAAAAAAACACTGGTCCTTAGAAAATATACCAATTATCACTATGTACTCTTATTATAGTGAATAAATAATAAACAGTGAAAATTTATTCATTTTTCATTTTTTATATGCGTTTTTATTTTTGGGCCACAAAGGCTACATCTACACTAGCCCCTTCTTTTCAAAAGGGGCATGGTAATGCGTCAGGTCAGAATATGCTAATGAGGCACTGCCATGAATATGCAGCACCTCATTAGCACAATGGCAGCCGCAGCAATTTGAAAGTGCTGCTTTCGAATCACATGCTGCCCACGTAAACAGAGGCCTTTCGAAAGGGCCCCCCGGTCTTCGAAAGCCCCTTTTCCCTAAAACCGAATGGGAATCAGGGGCTTTCAAAGAATGGGGGGTCCCTTTGAAAGGCCTCCCCATCTACACAGGTGGCGCATGATTTGAAAGTGACACTTTCGAATTGCCACAGCTGCCATTATGATGTTATGCTAATGAGGTGCTGCATATTCATGGCAGCACCTCATTAGCATCTTCTGACCTCGCTCATTACCAGGCCCCTTTCAGATAGAAAGGGCTGGTGTAGACGTAGCCAGAAACAGGTACTGACAAAAGCTGGGTCCCAACTATGTAAAGTTTGGGAAACCCTGTTCTAGACTAATAAATGGCCTTATTTCAACAGACAGTTTTGCAGATTCACACAGACTAATGTGTTATTGTTATACATATGTCTCATGCACTGCACTGTACTTTCCTACGAAAAGAAGTTATATTGAAAGAGCAGAAGTAGGGTAAAAAACTGAATAGTACATGTTGTAAAACCCATGAATTTTTCAGTAAAAATTGGTTAACCTGAAAGCTAAGAGGCTGAGAGACGACTGAGGCCTGGATGAGTGGTTTTATTGTAGAAAGTGAGAGGAAAAGATGGTTTTGGAGCCGAACAGGAGAGAAAGTGAAAGCATGTGGTGACAACCTGGAGGAGGTGGAATGAAAGAGAGAAGCGTTCCATCTAAGCAAGGGATGAGGCTCTTTGGCAGGACAATGTGAAGAAGTCTGAGCTATCATTTCTTGTGCTCTGCCCAATCTACAAACAGTGGACCTCACTCTACAGTGCTTCTAAGCTGAAGTGCTCCTCAAGAGCTAAATTTGTATTACATAATTTTAAAGGTCATCAAGTAACTGTGTGTGTTTTAAATCATCATTGCCACAATGCAGCGTTTCCCAAACTTAAAACATTCACATACCCCTTTCGGGACTTCATCCTTATTGGTGTACACCCTCTCCCAGTGCTATCCCAGTGCTTATCTCCTGACTTTCAGTAATTTATTTTCTGCCACGTACCCCTTGAAATCCTTTTGCATACAACAGGTGGTACACATGCCACGTTTTGGGAAACACTGCCATAATGCGCAGCTCTTACACAGCACTGTACAGACAATCTGTTGTTAATCCCCCACTGCATTTCTTTTACTGATGGGGAATACGACTTGCCCACCACCATGCAAGAAGCCAGGTACACAGGCTGGGATTACCACAGTGGAATTTCTGATTCCCAAACATGTCACTAGAATACACCTGAGAAAAGCCTACATTCCTGCCCGCCCACTGCACGCACATGTGCACACACACACACACACACACACACACACACACACACACACACACACACACACACACACAGAGTGCCATATATTTGAATTTAGAAATGGAGTTATTTACCCTTCTGGAACGTAACCGGATGAAGTCAAGAGATCATTCTGAAACACACAGTGGATTGGACTGACAATCTTCAAGTGGCGGATAACTCCCTTAAAGGAGACATCATTCCGAAGTATTGTTTTCACTATAGTATTGGTTATATTCTGGAAGAGAAAAAGGAGCAAGAGATACTTTATGAACCTTCAAGTTTCTGAACACAGCTGAGTCCCACTAGTTGGTCACCTCTGCTAATTTTAAGTAATACCTCAGGAATTCTATATACAGCTGGCCATGAAAGCAAAAACGGTCAGGCGCTACGAGCTACATCATTGTGATGCTAGCCAATGGAAACTAATTTGTTGGTCTCTTTGTAATCCAAGTTGGTCACTGGTCCATGAAACATCCTTACCCTTTGTATGACTTGGGATTTTCTCTCCACGCTGTCCCCTTTCTAGATCAGTAGTTATCAAACTTATTTGATCAGGCTCTCCTTCTTTGTGTCTGTCATCACATATGACTGCCCACAGCCCAGTACCTATACCATCACCCAGCTCTAAAGCAGAGCGAAGAGCAGCGACTGCTGCCCAAGTGCCCAGGCCTGAAGGCAGCATGGTGCCACCAGCAGCACAGAAGTAAGTGTGGCAGAGCAAAAAGTGATATTCAGTGCAGCAGTGCAAAAGTCGAAGAGGCAATGTGAAAAGTGATAGCTCTCATCACTTTCTACAGCAGATTTAGTGCCACGTTGCCACCCTCACTTCTGCACTGCTACTACCACCCTGGGTCTGACAGTAGAAGCTCCACTGCCTCTGGGTGGAGGACGATGGAAAGGACAGCCCAAGACGAGGTAGCAGGGCTCTGGCAGTCTCCTTCATCTACCCCTTTCAGGTGTGCACGACCCTTCTGCATGAGCCCACTCTATGTGGGGCTGACAGCCACAACTCTTTTAAAAAAAAAAAAAAAAAAGCATACAGCTCACGCCTCCCTTCTCATGTTCCCATACCTCCCTTTGCAGGTCCACCCCATAGGCTGAGAACTGCTGGGTCTAGACCAATCAGCACAGTCTTGTTTGGGTTACTTATGCCTTTACATATTTCATTTGCCTTATTTCATGCCGACTCTGAATTTTCAATGTGCCACAGATGTGTGTATTGGCAGCGAGATGCTAACATAAGCAATGCAGGAGGAAACACCATTTGGGCCTTTTGGAACCCATGTGGCTAGCAAAGTGGGTAAGATACTCGTGGGCAAAATGAGGGTTTTAGTGTTGACAATGCAATCTTTACTTCCCCCTGCTTTCTCCCCAAGTGAAGATGATTCTACTTTGGGGAAGAGGGATTAAATTCTTTGTTTGCCATTCAGAAAACCCTGACAACAACAAGCTGCTCCCCATCTCTGCCACTGCAACCCTACAGTGACCAGTACATACGTTGGGTGTTTCTCCACCTACACAGGTGACTTACACTTTGTATTTCAGTTCCACATTCATTCCACCCTGTCCTCAGCACCACGGAGGTGTCGTTGCTGAAGCTCACGTTGCACTGAGGCATCCCAAGATAGAATGCAGATTCAGGGATAGATTCCTGCTGGAGAAATATCTTCTGAATAGTGACGACAATCTTCTCAAACTCGCAAAACACTCTCACTGCATCCTTTATCGAAATCCCATTGACAGATTTAGTGATTGGCAAGATAGTGACAGGCAGTGAGCTATTGGCATTCGACACAGACTTAGTAGAAGCACGTGGCATTGCAGTAGTAGGAAACAGAGCCCTCTCTACAACTGTGGTTTTAGCAGCTGATGAATCTTCAGTAGCAGTTGAAAATGTATGAGCTGAACTCTGTGAGCGTGTCACAGGCAAACCAGTGCTAACTACATGTATGACCTGTGCAGTTGTAGGATCATGCCTAATAGGAAATGCTGTGGAGCAACAAAAATGAAGGGATTGTAAATTGCAGATTCAAATTTGCTTTCTAAAGAAGGCTCATATAAAGTAAAACCCTATCAGAAAACCCTCAGTCCCTGATAGAAAACCAGCTCTTCTTCTCTCTTAACAGGTTGCTTTAAAACACACAGTCACTTTTCTCTTAATTAAAAACAAAGACACCAGCAAGCAAAGATCAAAGGTCCCATTTCCCTGTGGCTGCAATAATGTAAGAACTCACAATGTAACAGGTGAGGCCAATCTCACAGTTACGAACACCAGAGTCATGAACTGACTTGTCTGCCACACACCTCATCTGGAACCAGACATACACAATCAGGTAGCAGCAAAGCACCCTCCCCGAAGAGCAAATACAGTACTGAGCAGCGTTAAACAAACTACTAAAACAAATAAAGGGCAAGCGGCATTTTTCTTCTTCAGAGCACAGTTTCAAAGCTGCATTAAGTCAATGCCCAGTTGTAAACTTTTGAAAGAACCACCTTAGGGTTTAGTTCAGAATTACAACCTTCGTTCCTGAGGTATTCTTTAACACTGAGGTTCTACAGCACTATCTACACTTGTTTATAGCCAGCTTTAGTGAAGGGGTTAACAAGTGTATTTCTTCAGAAGGATTGTTATTTGAAAGGGCAAGGGAGGAAAGAGAAGGAACCTGTGGAAGGTAGGGACAGTGCTTTTTTTGTTAAAAAATTTAAAAAAAAGAGGAGCTGGTACTCTGCCAGCTTCCCACTTCCCTTCTCCAGCCAATCCCACAGCTTGGGCTGCCAAGGTGCTGGTACTCAGTACGGGCAAGTACTGGCACAAAAAAGCAGTGGGAATGGGGCTGATATTGATCTGGGTACTGAACACCAAGCTCCTTCCCTTCAGCCCCCCTCTAGCACAGGGTTTTGGGTTGACTGTTAGATCACCCTATGAGACTTCAGCACTAACCCTAACCCTAGCCTTCCTACATCTTTGATCTTCGAAGGAACCAATGTAATTATCCCCATTCACATAACTGATAATTGTTTTCAATCATGTACTATGCAATAGTGTACTGAATTATATCACAAATAATATGCATTCCCTAATATCGAGGGCTTTTTTTTAATTGTCTTTCTAGGAAACTATCTTCATATCTTCTGGGAATGATCCAATTTTTTTCTGATTTCATGGAATAAAAAAAAGGATGCAAAAGTTATTTCAGAAATGTCTTTCCCAAATCCTTATTATCACAGTGCTAAGAAAACATCATGATTTAATGAAACCCAACAAAGGTAGGTGCCTATTTACAATACTTGAGACTTCAACCAATTTATCACTATGGTTACTAAAACAAGTATAATCCACAGAAAAGTGGTTCAAAAGAACTCAAACTGAAAGTGCTGTCTTAGGTGAACAAATACATTATTTGAGGAAAAGTGGAATGAATTAGTGCATTACCTAAAGACAAATCAATGGGTTATAACATCAGTATTTATCCACACAGTAACTCATAGCAACTAGTGCTTCCATTCTGAGATAGGCTACATCTACACTTACAGGGAAGATCAAATGCTTAGGTTTGGTCTTCCAAGCCGTGTCTACACGTGCACGCTACTTCAAAGTAGCGGCACTAACTTCGAAATAGCGCCCGTCACAGCTACACGTGTTGGGCGCTATTTCGATGTTAACATCGACGTTAAGCGGCGAGACGTCGAAGCCGCTAACCCCATGAGGGGATGGGAATAGTGCCCTACTTCGACGTTCAACGACAAAGTAGGGACCGTGTAGTCATTGCGCGTCCCGCAACATCGAAATTGCGGGGTCCTCCATGGTGGCCATCAGCTGAGGGGTTGAGAGACGCTCTCTCTCCAGCCCCTGCGGGGCTCTATGGTCACCGTGGGCAGCAGCCCTTAGCCCAGGGCTTCTGGCTGCTGCTGCTGCAGCTGGGGATCCATGCTGCATGCACAGGGTCTGCAACCAGTTGTCGGCTCTGTGGATCTTGTGTTGTTTAGTGCAACTGTGTCTGGGAGGGGCCCTTTAAGGGAGCGGCTTGCTGTTGAGTCCGCCCTGTGACCCTGTCTGCAGCTGTGCCTGGCACCCTTATTTCAATGTGTGCTACTGTGGCGTGTAGACGTTCCCTTGCAGCGCCTATTTCGATGTGGTGCTGCGCAATGTCGATGTTGAACGTCGATGTTGCCAGCCCTGGAGGACGTGTAGACGTTATTCATCTAAATAGCCTATTTCGATGTCACTACATCGAAATAAGCTATTTTGATGTAGCGTTCACGTGTAGACGTAGCCCCAGGGTGCCGTTTTGTGCATGCGCAAAATGGCACTTTCCGGGGTCAATGTCAACCTCTTAACTCCTTGTGAGCTGCAAGGATTAAGAAATGTCAGCAGGAGAATTGCTCTTGTCGACACTCTGCAGAGAGGACAGGGACCAACCTCAATGGCTGCAAAATGGATTTTAGGTATGCAATTGGCATACCTAAAACTGTAGCAGCCGTCAACATTCCCTGCAAGTGTAGAGGTAGCCTTATCAGGACTGTTGACGGCTACTACTCCATTTTATTTATGCCAATTGCATACCTAAAATCGATTTTGCTGCTGTTGACATTGGTCCCTCTCCTCGCTGCAGAATGCCGACCAGCGCTCACCTCCTGCAAACATTCCTTAATCCTTGTGGCTCGCTAGGAGTATAGGGGTCAACACTGACCCAGGAACATGCCACTTCGCTCATGCAGAAAACGGCACTCTGGAAGATCAAACCTAAGCGTTCGATCTTCCGCGGTAAGTGTAGACCTAGCCTATGTCTCTTCTCTTGCATCTCTGATGTCCCTTCTATTCATGTAAGGAAATGATTGGTACTCTCAACAATTCAGTTTGCCTTTTAAGGGGGAAAAGCAGAAAACAGAAATCTTTGTTTAAAAAGAATAAATAGTGGAATGAACTGGGCCCCTTAAATGTTCAGACAGTAAATTTTATGCTAAAGCAAAAATGTAATAAATGTAATTAAATATAATAGAAGTATGCACTGAATACACTAAAATATGCATCTTTTTCAGCAGTATGTGACAGACCACACTGAGCAAAGCGAAGTCGTCCCTGGTATACCTCTCGAACCAAAGAAGAGTTCCACTAGAAGTGGATGTAACCAAATGCATTTATGAAGATTACATCATTATAATGTCAAATAAATCACTAGGTAATGAAAAATAATACTGCCTTCACAGTTTCTCCCAGGCCTCTCTGAATTGAGATCAGCAAATCCTTCATTACAGATGCACTGATAACTCCCATATGTGTTGTGGCATGATGCACTAGGGGAACAGTCGTCATCTTCTCTTTTGCACTCATCGTAATCTGTTGGGGTTGGGTGTTTGTTTTCGAGAGAGAAAGAGAAGAGAGAGAGCATGTGTTACTGCATTATTCTTTAACCAGAACCATCATGATCCCTGGTACGATACTTCTGATTGCCAGCATCATGGTGCTGGTTGCACGTTGCTTATGTGTGGGGGTTAACACCACACAGAGTCTGGAAGATACTGATGCTTAGTAGAGCAAGAATATACAGTGCCTGGAAGATGAGTTAGCACCACCTCCAGGGGCACTGCTGACAGTTGATAAGGGAAGAGCAGATTGCCCCTCAACTCTTCTCCATTATGCACCAAGTTAATCTGATCTCTCACCCTGCAAAACTGATAGCTGTCATAAGGGACTACTCCCAAACAGACCCTTCTACCCTACTGACTCACCACACTTCTAAAAGAGAAGAGGGTGATTGATCATTTACAAAATATTCAGAGCTGGTTGAAAGAGGGGAAAAAAGTTTAACCAGATTTGGTTTTCCATTCCTTGGTCAAAACTGAGCATTTCAAGGACAAATATCTGTTAACAGTAGCCTTGACACCTGCTTCAGGCCCAGGGGCAAGGTGGGAAGTGGGCCTGGCTCCTAGCCCTGGAAGGGCCGGTAACAAAACCAGAAGGACAGGGCTTAGGGCAGTCAGCCTGGAGTCCCCATGCTCCCTCAAAGCTGCATGGACTGGCGGCACAGCACTCCGTGGCATTTCAAAGGGACCCGGAGCTCCCACCACTGCCACTGCTACTTCAGCCCCTTTGAAATGCCAGGCCTGGGACGACTGCCCCCGTTGTCAGCCTGTCACCCTCTCTTGTTGGCAGGCCTGTTTGTTACACATTTTGTAGGGGTTCTCATCGGGATAGGGTATGAATGGAAGCACTGCCACAGGGCGGGGGTCAAATTTCCCTCTTGTTTCTCTCACTAATGCGCGGGCTAACCACACCGCTATCGGTGATGCATGTTCACTCTGTCCTGAAACCCCTCACTATGAATGCCAGTTTCAGGGAGCACACATAGCACTGAGGTGCTGCCATGATACAAGTACCCCTTTGTTATTAAGGAGACCTGTGCTGCTGGTTGTGATGAAGGCGGAGAAAGAGCACCACCATGTGGCCAGCAGCACTGATTTCCAGGCCTGATGTAAATCAGACACCACACCACAGAATAACGTGTATATTGGTTTTACATGCAGGAAATTCAAATGAGGGTACACAGCTCAAATTATGCTGTAAAAATCCAGTAACATCTAGAAATATCCAACCATCACTCAGCTTTTCTAGACTTGCCATACGCTACTTTAAGAGAAGACACATTTAGGGCCATCCACCGCAACCAACAGCACGCAGACTGAAAGATAGCAGAGAGTCTCAGAAGTGTGGAATCATTGAAAAGCATCACTAACACTTCAGCAGGATCATGTAGGCAGAACATACCTCAGAAAGAACCAGAGAGTTGGAGAATGATGTCTTCAGGGAAGAGCAAACAAAGCTACAGAAAATTGTTCATTTATTCTAACCAAACAAAAGATGGGGCAAATACAGGTTGAACCTCTTTAGTCTGGCACCCTGGGGACCTGACTAGTGCCAAATGAGAGAATTTGCTGAACCAGGGGAGGACAATATTGTCTAACAACTTTAACAACATTTCCACTTCATACTGGGCTCTTAGAAGACATGTAGGGGTAAATTACAGCACAGAACACTGACAGCCAGGACTCATGGCTGGAAACAAACTTTATGGGACCACAGGAAACTTGGCCAAACCCGTGATAAACTCACTAAAATCATGCCGGATTATGGGTGTTTCCAGACAAGAGAGTTCCAGATTAGAGAGGTTCAACTTGTACTAAGAGATTGACCTTTTCTAATTACTTTGGGGCAGATTTTGCCACCTCTGCTCACATGAATAGCACTTTACTCCTCAAGCAATCCCGCTGCAATGTGAGTAAGGCTGGTAGAATCTGGCCTTTAGAAAAGAATATCTTGATTAACACAATGCAGCCCAGTTTTATAAAGGACATTGAATGCCTGACAACATTGATAGCCTTCTTTGATATAATGGTATGTGAGGCAGGAAAGGGGAACGCTCTGGATGAAAAATCTATTTTGGCTAAATTTTCCACGTTGTCCTCTCTGCAATTCTAACTGAGCAGTTAGAATAATACTATTTGGATAAGCACATTCTGATTTAGATACAAAACTTGTTGATGAGCCATCGGCGAGATTAGGAATGATTTTATGAAAATACACATCAAATTCAGAAGCTGCACAAAAATAATTCTGCTGCAGTCAATCAATGAACCAGCCATATTTATCTTCTTTACAAATGATCTGTGAGAAGAAGGAAACCAGGCAGTAACCGTTGGTCCTGGTTATACCAAGTTGAGCGTCTGCATCTGAGCCCTGTTACACCACACGCCTCACTGTACCATTTGAAGTTCTCTGAAAGAACTCGTGGGATGAATTGACCATAATTCTAACGAAGGGGAAATGGGTTTTCATCCACAACTTGCACTGGTGCTGTACTCTCCGAATCACAAATAAAAAGACTGGTTTTATCACAGCGCTAGTTTCAAAAACATTACAGTGGCATAAAATTGCACCTTACCATGTATGCTGGTGCTGTTGTTGTCAATGGTAAAATGGGAACTGTTTTTAAAGACGTCCTGAAAAGCTGTGGAAATGTTGTGGATATCCAAGTCTTTTGCAGCCAGTAAATCAAAATCTATCACTAAGCTTCCATTAGTAATACTGGTTATCAGCATTTTAATCAAGCCCAGATCCATTTTCTGAAGAAGGTGAAGGGGCAGAGATTTACGTACCTGCGATCAAAACAGAATGCACGTGAATAGGGGCAGCCTGCAGGAATTACATTATATGCTGTGAAGATGACCCAGAATGCCCAAACAACACTACACATAGCTACCATGCTTCATGTTCCGGCCAGAGACAGCAGAAAATGATTGGCTTTTATTTAACTACCGAATTTTCTGACTACCTCTGTTTGGCTCAAATATGTATTTAACTATGAACATAAACCACAGGAATGAGTCAGCTCAGGACCTGCCCAGGATGAGGTAGGCATAGATAGTGGCCAGGGCCTCCGGTAGCACTTCAACTGCCGAGGAGAGTTCCATTGTGCAATTCAGCCTCAGTGCGGCCTCCATCAAGGTGCCTTCAAGGAGACCGTGTAGCCCAGTATTAAGAGGCTTTGGTGGCAACATATCTAATGAATAAATTTGCTAGTCTTTCAGGTGCTACACAACTGCTTTTTATTTGTGAAGCTACCGACTAACATGGCCACTCCTCAAGTATGCCTGCAATCCTCTGTTGGACCTTCCTTAGCATTCACCAGACAGTCCCTTCTTCATTAGCTTTGTCTTGTGGACTCCATTTTAAAGGAGGGGTTTTTAAAAAATTTAAATTATTCAGAGCTAAGCACCTGAAAATTATGTTCATCTGATAATTAACCATCCCACAGTTATCCACTAGGTGCCGCCACCAGCTTCTCTCTTCAGATTACTGCATGACTGAACAATGCTCCATCATTAAAACGACGTGCCAAAGGAGCAGGAGGCAGAGGGAGCACGGTTGCGTATGAAAAGGAAGGAAATTTCTTTCTCTGACTTTTTGAAGGCAATAATTATAGTACAAAAGGAGAGCCAATCCCTCTTTTGTGAGGTGTTTCTACCAGGAGATAAATCTAGCCATAAGAGATTCAGAGGGATAGCTGTATTCACAGAAAGCAAGCAGTCCTGTAGCAACTCTGTTAGTCTTTAAGGTACTACAAGACTGCTTGTTCTTTTAGAATAGATTCAGTCTTCTTAGCATATGCACAGCATGTCTCAGGTGGCACGTGCCCACGTTCATGGCTGAGTCTGGTCCGGTGGTTGGAACAACGTCCAAAGGAAACACCAGGAACTCCTAAGTAGAACTGGCAAGGGGTATGCCTACACTGCAAGGGAAGGCATGGATAGGCCTGCCCCAATAGCTTTAATCCAGCTACCACAGGTAACAACAGTAAGATAGATATGATGGTACAGATTTAGCCCAGGCTAGCTGTCCACGTTACTGCCAGCTGGGGACGCTGGGTATGTAGTGGGTCAGCTAGCCCACACTGAAGTCCATGCCACTGTGTCTTGACTACTATTGCTACCTGTGCTAGCTAGATCAGCGGTGTCCAATACGCTCCCCATTTGCCACATGGGGAGAACGGGACAGCGCAGTGTGGCAAAGTGGCCCAAGAGAGCCGCACTCGTGGGGCGCCCCTCCAGCCCCCCTGCACACACGCCCCACCACATGGTGGGACAAGTGCATGGCAGCAGCGGTGGTGCCAGCTCCTCCAGCCCGGGAGGGCTCCAGCTGTGTTCAGGCCCAGCTTGTGCAGCAGCGGCTTCAGCCATGGTATGGCTTCGGCCTGGGGGGGGGCTTCTGGGAGTCATTTGCGGGGGAGTGACTGGCTGGGGAGGGGTGGCACCTGGCTCGGTGGGGCAGTGTCTGGTGGTGGAGGGGGGAGCTGTGGTGACCCCTGACATTCCTTTTGGACACCACTGAGCTAGATTAAAGCTAGCACCTTTATGCCTACCTGTGCTAGTCACACCTTCACTCGCAGCGCCATACATTGGACGGTAAAAAAGCAAAAAGTACTTCAGTGCTAAAAGGAGAGTTACAAGGGAGGAGGAAAACACTGGCAAACTCCCATCCACAACACGAGATGGGAACTCACTCATAAAGTAAGACAATCAGGAGTGAGATAAACCCAAAATTAAGAAAAAAGAGCGCCACAGAGGAGCCAGGCTGACATACTAATGAAATGAAAGGATCCTAACTATTAACATGGCTGGAGATTTGGTATGCCTGAGGGTTACGAGGCAGAAATAGGTCCATAGAGGAGTGGATGTCGGTGTGGATGGAGTAGTAATTTCTGAAGGGTATTGGTTAGAGATAATAGCCACCCTGCCAAAAGATCCAGTGCATAATGTCAGCGATACAGGCAGTAGCTAATCTGGGCACTATTAGTCACATATGTGGGAAGCCCTGGTGAGAGAGGGAAAATTAGAACAGCAGTGAAACCCTGGAGATGGATAACAAAATGAGCAAGGGGTTATTTTAACAGAATAGACTATTTCTATTTACAAAACAAACCAGCAGCCCTGTAGCACTTTAAAGACTAACAAAATAATTTATGAGGGGATGAGCTTTTGTGGGGCAGACCCACTTCTTCAGATCAGGAAATATTTCAGATCCACTTCCAGATCTGAAGAAGTGGATCTGCCCCACGAAAGCTCATCACATAATAAATAATTTTGTTAGTCTTTAAAGTGCTACATGACTGGTGATTTGTTTTTGTGAAGATACAGACTAACAGGCTACATCTCTGTAACTATTTCTATTTAGGATGGCATGTACCAATCCTTCTAACCACCCACAGCTGCTGTCCTCAACTACTGCATGTTAGGATAGGGATAAGTGGAAGAAAAGTACAACCTAGTCTAGAACTAATAGACTCAAGTCCACATCACTTAAACGACCACCACAGCTGACACTAACTGCCATCCTTGTGGGCAATCTCAACAGAGAGGCTGAGGGACCTGTCTAGAGAAAGATTTATCGTCTTACTCTAATTGACAGTTTCATCAAGCCAGGCTTATTATGTGTAACACCTGCAGCCCCGGCTGAGCACCCCCATGGCCAAAGGTTGCTCTGTGGTACCCTGCCTCCAGTTTTCGCCTCTTTGGGACCCTTTAAGAACATACAATTCAGAGGCAGTTCAACCAATCCCCATCTGGAGTCCAATTTAGTGAGTACTCTGGTGCACGCTGGACCTCTAGGCCCCAACCCTAATTCAGTGTCTCTCCTGATAATCCAAAACTCAGAGAGTCTTCAACCCACTTCAAGCTGGGCACAAGCCCCTTGAGCCTAAGGGACTATCTTTCAAACACCTCCTGCTCCATAGACCTTTCCAACAGGGCCTTTGAAGTATTGCCCCTCTCCTCACAAGCCAAGCCTTCCTGTATAGATAGTTTTCCTCAATGTCTCCTGCATCTCAAGCTTCCCTCCTCACTCAAAGCCTTGGAATTTCCTGGGCTTCCTTCTTCAGTGCAAGTCCCTGCTCCTTTTGTACTGGACTCGCCTGACTCCTCTCAGGTGGGGTTTCCAGCCCATGGGGCAAGCCACTTTGTTCAAAGTCAACTGGCAGGACAGCATGGAGCAGCCAGCTTGGGCATTGGCAGTGCAATCCGTCAATTCAGCTTTTACATCTGGCTCTTCTTCCCACTGTGGCCTGGACAAGGTTTCAATCTCCAGCACTGTCAGTTGAGCGCCTCTATGAAGCACTACATTCCTTTTTTTTTTAAAATGGTGAGTTTTGCAAATAAGTAAATGCACGTGGATTGTGAAGCCATAATACTGTAAAAAAAAGATTTAAGGAAACCTTTTGGCAGTGCTTACTTAACTGGGGCCTAGGCCTGCTCTTAAAATCAGCGGGACTTTTCCCATTTACTTCAATGGGATCAAGGTCTGGCATCTCCAAATGCAATCCCTCTGAATTACAAGACTATAGTTTGATGTTCTGTGCCCACATTAAATGTGATATTAAAGCTGACTTATTAAAAGGAGGGATAGGGTACAACGTTAGGAGCTATGAAAGCGGATGATAATAAAAACCTCTACCATAGCAGCCCTGAGGGGACAGGAGAAAGAACAACAGCATTAATTTGCATTAATATAGTGCCTTGCAGGCTTTAGATCTCAAACATTCCTTAGCCCCTCAAAACACCCCTATGAGTTAAGCCTGCTTGATTATCTCCATGTTACTGATAGGGAAACTGAGGCATAGAGAGACGGGAATAAACTTCCAAACTTCTGATTCTGGGTCTCCTGCTTTAACCACTGCACAGTGCTTCCTCTTTTTAATAATGTAGCCAATGAGACTCAACTCATTTAGGTATGGGGGATACATGTATGGTACAGAAGCAGGGCAGTCATATTCCTCATTTTATCTAGCCCATTCACAAATAATGATCATTTTTTATCAACTTACTTCACCAAGAAACAGCTGTGTAAAGTTTAGATACTCTTCACTGCTGGCATTGCTGAAGTCTGACGTGTATTTCATATTGGTTATTCTTACTGATCCAGTCAGTTTTTGAACAGCTATAAAATCAGAAAAGAGTTGTTTAGAAGAACATAATCCACAGACCATTGATGTTAGGCAGAAAGCAATCTGGCCCTTGGTGCCGGTTCGGGAGGGAAAATGTGGCCTGCAGGTAGATCCCACCTGCTACATTTGGATCTGGCCCACCACAATGTTCAGGATCACCGACGTCCTGTGGTGCTACCTCCACCCCCAGCACAATCCTTGCAGCTCTCATTAGCTGGAAACTGCCTGGACCTTGCTTGCAGGAACATGCAGAAGTGATGCCCAACTCATCCCATGGCACAGCTGTGCAGAGATACACGTGTGAACCCAGCATCCAGCTGCTTTGAGCAGTGTGTGGAGGAAAAGTAGCCAGGGAGCCTGCCCCAGAGTCCCACTGGGCTGCTGGCTAGGAACCACTAAAGTAATTGCCTCCTAACCAGAGCCTGCACCTGGCACCCCATGCCCTCCCACACCTCAACCCTTGTCCCAAGTCACAACCCAAACCTTCTGCACTCCTGTCCTAGGTCAGAAACCTCTTCTCCACCCAGACCCCCTCCCAGATCCTGCACCTCCTCCTGCACCCGAATACCTTGCCCTCTCTTTTACCCAGACCTGCTCCAAGACCCCCTGTTGCACCCAATCCTCTATTTAGATGCCCCCCCATACCAACTTCTGTCCCAGACCCCACACTTACCAAATTCTTGGAGTGTCCTCCTATCAAAAATTATTGCCAACCTCTCTTGTAAGTGCTCCCCTTGTTTTCACCTGCTGAATTGTGTCAACCTAATCTAACTAATTAAATAATTTGCCAGTATTACTTTCCCACAGAAGAAATTGCTGTGGTGGCTACAGAGATATCTCACACCTGTGAATGGGAAAGGAGAATCCACAAGACATGAGTTGTATCTACAGTGCCTTTTCAGAGCCAGCCTCAAGTGCTAATTTTATACCACTGTTAATTTGTAGTCATTGTCTACCCACTGTTTTCAACTCATCCGCACCCAACAGCTCCCACTACATCATTCTTAGTTGTGTCCACCACCATTCTTAGTTGTGTCCACCACGCCCTGTCCTGGCCGTGTCCTCTCTTATAATGGAACTTGGTTTCTTCCACTGACTTCAGTAGCATTAAGAGTTGGCTGTCTCAGAAGCAATCATAAGAGTTGTTTCTAAATGAATTTACCAGTTTTTACTTTCTGGCATGCTGGTTCACTTTCCTTCCCACAAACTTCTGTCCTGATTTCAACGGTGTACAAGATGCCAGGTTCTAACCCAGACATTGTCAGACTACTGTTCTGGATTTTAGTCTCCCATATTAACTGTTTTTCCTGAAGCAGTAGGAATCGGAAAGCAGGATTTAGTGCAGAATCTGTGGACCAGGCTACATGAAAGCTGACGCTAGTCACACTGGAGAAAATAATCCTTTGCACGGGGACAGGTACTGAGAAGAAAAGAAAATATAATCAATCAAACCTCTGAGGTGGGAGGGAAAAGTACCCTAGCGCTCTCAGAATTAATGACTGACACAGGTTCTCTCTACCTTACAGTGATTCTGATGCAGAAGGAATGCATTTAAAATTAATTGGTAGATCATTGGAATTTCAGCTTACTCATGCCTACTGCTGTTTGTCTTTCAGCCTTGGAATGGATTCTAGAAAGGTTACCCACGTTCAAGCATCTCATGTGAATAATCATTCCTTAGGTAACTTTCAGTATTAAAACATCTGCATGTAAATTTTAACAAATAAAACAAGTCCAACTGGCCAGGCCCTATACCTCTATAAAGCTAAGCAAGGTTCCATAAGTAGTATTTGGGTGATAAACTCCAACGCAGAGATATCGCACCAGGGAGCTACTATGGGACTGTTGACACTAGAACAGTGGGTGGGCTTCTCAGAAAACACTTGTGTCCTGTCTTGAGCCAGCTGGTGCCGTTTTTATGTTTTCTCTTCTAATTCACAGTAGCTAGCAGCAGTCCCCTGGCTGTCCCCCTTCCCAGTTTGCAGTAGCTTTGGAAGAGGCTGCAAGGAGAAGAGAGGCAGTCCTCCATCCAATAGGCTGTGTGAACTGGCAGGGCCTGGGGGGAAGGTGATGGTGATGAGACCTGATAGAAGAGGTGAGGGAATTCAAGACAGCCGAGTGAGGCAAGCGGGAGGACTCCAGAAATGAGTGGGAAAGAGTTTCCAAGCAACACAATGAGGCCCAAGGAGGTAGGGAGCATGAACAGAGAAAATAGAAGTGGAAGGGTGGGAAGGTAGGCGGTCCAGGGAGTGGGAGACAGGAAGATATCAGGAAAAGAATGGGGCAGAAAGGGTTGGAGTCAGGGAAGGGCAGGATTTAAAAGGAGTAAAAGAAAGGGTAACAGGGTTGGGGCGGAGAGCAACAAGACAGAAAAGTGCTGAGAAAGAAGACAGGTGGACAAACCCTCACGAGATAGCGAGTTAAGAGGCAGTGGTGTGGGGAGGTGGATAGTGGGCATGAGGGGAGCCCTACAGAAGCTAAGAATGGAAGGCGGAAAGGAAGGAGCCCTGGGGTGGGTAGTGCGGACGTGTGGGAAGGAGTGGGTAACGAAGAGTGGGCACAGGAAGAACTGGGGAAAGGAAATGTGGCAAATAATGGCTAGTGAGTGATGCTGGATTAGAGACATTCAGACAGAGAGCAGAGGGAAAGACTCGGGAAGCGGAAGTAGAATTAAGTGGAACGCAGAAACAAGCCTCTGCCATACTGGTGACTGAGGACAGCGCTGTGTCATCTTCTCTGATGTAAGCATTGCCCTGAACACAGTAAGAGTAGCACTTCTGCTCCTTTATGCCTCCCCCGCCCCCCACAGCAGTTTGTTGGTTGTCCTGAAGCCCGAAGCATAGGGAGCCAGGTGTTTCTCAATATCTCCAGTGAGGAGGAGCTCAGCAAGCCTTTAAGAACCATGCAAAGCCAGGGGAATGAGGCAGGCCCCAACACAGAACCTCCATGTCGCAAAAATCTTGTTTGTTTAGAAGGTGAGGAAAGCCTGTACTTCTTAATGTATAAAATAACCCACCGCTCTGCACGCCTCTCCTGGCTGCTACTTCAAGCACCAGCTCCTGTGAGGTTGAGGCATTTGCATTCTCTTTCTGTCCAAAAGGTGAACTGTAAGCATTTTATGTTCCTGATTTACTACCTCAGTTTTAAAAAGAAGGTGAAAAACAGCGTGTGACCTCAGAGGAGACATTGTTCGATCTAGTGACCTGGCCCCGATGAAGACACCAATGCTTGTTTTGTCTTTGTTGCCTGCCACAACCTCACTCAGCAGCATTTCCCTTAAGGCTTCAGAGGCATCAGTAAAGCAAAAGGAACTCTTCATTACCTTTTCAGAAAGGACATTGGAAGCTAGAAGCAGGAGCTGTTGGGGAAAGCAGTGGCTGAACCAACCAAAAATAATTAAGTCAGGAGCAATTCAATCATACATGAAATAAATAAATACAATTCTTATAGATGGTGACAATCAGATCCCAACACAACCAAACATAGAATTTAAGGACACAATCTCTGATTGAGATCGAAAAGCTGAACCAAAAAGGTGGAAAATTCTAAGAACCATTGTAGTCCATCTCCTCAGGTCCAAACAGATCGTGCCTTCTCATTGCCTTAAGAATAATGCCAAGCCTACAAGAAAATACGTTTCACAAAGACTAACTAAATTTCGTCAGTTGCAACCTACACCCCAATACATACACAACTATGTATTTTTCAGGACTTCTTTCTTCTTATGAACAATTGCCAAGCATGCAGGACAGTGCTGTGTTGCATACTCACTACAACTGGTGGTTGGGAAAGTGGCTGCACTGATGAAAGCTGGTGAGAAGTCAGAGGAAACTGGTGGCACTGTGAACGACTCTTTTGGAGATCCCTCAGAGTAAGAGTTGTTAACTCTTCCCATTTCTTCACGTGAATCCAGGGTGGAATTTAGAGTATAAATTGCAGGATCTTCTGGCACAGGCATGGATGTATTGGGGTAATTCTGAAAACTTGCTTCAGAAACATCGAGAGATATGTAGGTCTCTCCTGTAGCTTCATTTCCCACACCCGTAGCAGTTGCATCCAGGGATGCATTAGTAGAAGTAGTCAGTTGTTGTGGTGCACAAGTTGAATTCTCACACATCATGTTTTCAAACGATGCCCTTAAAACTTCCTGTTGTTCTGTCACCACAACTAGGGTTTGAATGGTTGTCAGATCCTCCGTGCCCATTATGTTATTATTTCTCCCAAATCCAGTTGATGACTCCAAGTCCTTTCTCTCAGTTACCGGAGGACTGCTGATGGAAGAAAGACTGCTTGACGCTTGCATATCACTTGACAGCAGCACAATAGGCATTTTTAATGTGGTTCTGCTATTGGAACTAAGAGCAGACACATTTGTTATTTCAGTGACTTCTGGTGAAGCATATGGGTCAGTATTTGTTTCAGGTACCACTTCCGTCCTGCCTGATTCTGTAAATGGGTTCACAATTTCACCTGCAACAACATTGGTATGACACTGAAATGGAAGTTCAAACCAAAGGAATAAAATTCTAGAACACTCTCTATTTTATTTTAAAATCTATGAGATGACACTAGTGTCCTGTAAGCAAGATGTGTATTTCATTAACACATTTACCTAACAAGCGACTTGAATCAGGGTCTGGTAGTGTGGGGTAGTGCTCCCTCTTACCACAGAAGAGAATCAGATTCAGTTCCTGGCCTCCCTCTCTTCTGGTCAGTGGCACATGAATCACCACTGAGCAGGCCTGCTGATGGAGTGGCAAAGGGGGCAGTTGTCCCCAGGCCCAGCATTTCAAAGGACCCTGAAGCTCCGGCCGCCTCTGCTGCTACTTTGGCTCTGGGCCCCTTTGAAATGCGCCGCCAGTGCTGCTCCACCACTGCATGTGACTGTGAGGAAGTGGGTGGGGCTGGTACCCTGGTCCAGGCAGTGCTGAGACCTGACTGCTCTTGGTCCTGCCCTTTCTGGGGATGGAGCCAGGCTCCTCTCCCACCTTGTCCCAGGGCCTGCAGTGGCTGCCAGTGCCGCTTGCACTGAGGAGAGCACTTAGCCCCTGAAATGCACAGGAACTCAGAAGCCACCTTGTTGGGTGATTAAGGCATGATATTAAGAGGATCCAAGAGGAGACCTTTCTGGAAGGATGGTGGTCACAATGCTGGAGATGGCAGACTGTATGCTGCTGGGGCAAGAACCTTGCCTCATAGACCTGTGCAAAGCATTGTGCGCACCTTCTCCACTATGTAAAGATAGATGATGATAAAAAGAAAGTGGGGGTGGGGAAATGATATGTTATAGCTCTTCTTGGGGAAAAGAAAAAAACCTACATACAAATCTCTTGCTCACCTTCACAGTTTCTTCCAGGTCGAGATGGATTGGTGTCCATGGTTGTCTTGCATCTGCACATGTATGAGCCTATTAAATTGATACACTCTGCATTCATACAGCAGTCGTTCTCCGAATGAGATGCACATTCGTCCCAGTCTGTAATGCCAAAACCAAAGTGTCAAAACAATCTCTCTTTTTGCTGAACTGGATTATAGCTAGTAATAATCACAGAATGCTCTAGAATTCACTTAAATAGTTCACCAGCCTCAAAGTTTACCTGAGATCCAAGTTTTGAGTGACTCACAACATTGCCTGATTTTGATATCCTTGCTGACTTTTTTTAAAATGGGCGTCCTCACCAGAAAACATTTTCATAAAGGGAATTCTTAAGAATTTTTTCATAGACTTAAAATGATATATAATGTAGCCGTGAAATAGAGAAATATTGTTCAACATTAGAATATACAATATACCAGAGAAATAGTGAGGCAAGTTAATCCAGAGCATTCATTCCACTGAATTCAGTTCACCACATCTCATGAAACCTCATGTACCAATAAAGTTACAACCATGGATGAATGTGGACTAGCAACTCCACTGGAAATTTACTTTGGTTTAGACAGAAAAAGGATCCATTTTTTTCTAATTTGGAAGAAGTGATGCCCAGAGGGAACACTTTTGAATTTTTGGAGGAGCCAATTTTAAGTGTAAAAAATCCTGTTTTTTTAAAATGCTTTTTTGTAAAAACAGTGACATACAATCTAACATTATAGTTGATACCCTTTTAAGCAGTCTCAAGAGAGAAATAATGGATTGGATATGAAAGAAAATGCTTTAAGGACACCTTGCTATGGTAAAGTGAAAAGAGCTTCCATCACTACTGAGAGTGTTATGTACGTAGCTAAATGCAAGACTTAACTCTCAAGGGTGCTCCTGAAAACATATTTCGTGAACACTCAGACTCAACCCATCCAGCCCTTACATAGGTGATTAACTATATATACGTAAGTTGCCCCATTAAGTTCAATCTGATTACTCACACATGTAACGTTACTGTCATGGCTAAATTTTTACAGAATCAGAGCATTAGTTCGCTTGAAAAATACACTATGTGAAACATCTAATCCCACCTATGAATCACTTGGATCAGAGGACTGGGAAACTGAGTGCATAATATTTTCAGTGTAACATCTTAGGTTCGTGTGCTGAGAAGGTACAGATATTCATTACTGGAATTTTTTCGTATAAGAAAGGAAATGTCTATTCCAAAAATAGAAAAGTGTGTGTGTGCAAATACATTTGTCTTTATGCCTGAGCATTGTTTGGTAGTTTCTTCCTCAGTGACATTTTAATTCCCTCTCTTTCGGATTCATAAGCTAATTGCCATATTTTATTTATCTTAAGCCTGCATCCATTTTTAAGTTGAACCCAACCCCCTTGATAAGATGCTGAAACATCACAATTTTCCACACCGTAAGGAACGTAAGAACTTCAGTAATATTTTATGGAAACATAAGACCACTGTGACTTTTGATAGGGATTAATGCTGTTGGGGGGATGTTTTGGCTGTAATTATAAAATGGTTTATATTCCATTACTTGTGAAGGTTTTCCCTGAGGCTTTCCTGCCATTTTCCTAAGTGTGCCTCCTGCCTGCAAGTTCTCTAACCCCTCAAGATGGACAGTTTCACTCCATGATGCAACATTTACAGCAGCTGAATTCTCTATCCTGTGCTGACTGGCTATTTGCACCAACCCTTTCCTACCACATCCACCACTGCCTTTGCACAGCAGCAGAAATCCACCTGCTCGCCACATTTCTCCCCTTCCTTGCTATGGCCGCTCACTTCAGTGTCCCTCCTCCCTTCCTTGGGGCTGGTCCACGCTTCAAATGTTGCGGCTGCGCTGCTGCAGCAATTCAGCGTAAACAGCACTCGTGCCAACAGCAGAAAGGGTTCTCCGACCACAGCAGTTATGCTACCTCCCGGACAGGCTATAGCTACACTGATGGAAGAATTCTTCTGTACACTGGAGGTCAGTTCAAGAGGTGATACCAATGCGCTCCTTTTGCCACTACCTCCCCTCAGTGGAGAATGAGCAGAGCCCCCAGGCCCTGCCCCCCAGCTGTGTCCTGCTGTACACGGACAGCAACACAACTCCTGGAAGGGCAGATCTGCAGTTCTGCTCTGCTCCAGCACAGCTATGTGAAAGAGCAAGGCACAGGACACAACAGCTGCACCCACATTTTGCTCCTTTCCTAAGTCCTCAGAGCAGCAGGAGGAGGACAGAGCACACGTGCCCTCCTAAGGAAATGGGGGTAAGGACAAGTCACATGGAGGATCACATACCCACTGCTTGCCTGCTGTCCCTACCCCCACCCCCAGAATGGTAAGAAATGGATTGGATTTGCACCACTATATATAAATAGTCTCTGAGGGTTAGCCACGTTAGTCTATAGCTTCAAAAAAATAAAGCAAAACAAAACAAAAACAAGAAGCCCTGTAGCACCTTAAAGACTAACAATTGTATTTATTAGGTCTGAAGATCTGAAGAAGTGGGTCTAACCCATGAAAGCTCATGACCTAATAAACACAACTGCTAGTTTTTAAGGTGCTACAGGACCACTATATATAAAGTATGTACAGCCAATGATGTATTTAGGCACATATAATTATCACTTTGCAAGACTGTATCCGTTGGATGTTTGACCAGTACATGCTTTAGCTACAGTTTCTCTCTTCATTAATTCCATCCACTCAGATCTGCACGTTGGAAGTGCTTTTTTCCTCAACCATGCTAAACATTTCTTAGGATATGTTATTCAGAGAGCCAGCCACCTATTTTGCCATCTTTAGCAGCTGCCTGAACTCTAATTGGTGTCATTGGTTTTGAAACCTGACATCAGAACCAGATGATCAGAAAAAATAGTGATATTGTAAATCAATCTCTGACTATCCCTCAATATGAACCTCAAACGGGTTCATTGGAGAGTCTTTTAACGACGGAGGAGCCCAGTACTTGGCCTGCAGATTTTCCCACAGGCGTGCCAGGTGTAATCTTGGAAGAGACATAGTTGTTGGCTTGTCTCTTGTGTCCTTTTTTTCCTCCTTTGTCATGGGTTTGTCTCATGAGCAGTGTTCCCTGTAAGCTGAGCACTGGAGCGGCTGCCCAGGAGAGATTCAGGTGGAAGTTTGAGACCTCTAGCATATGCTATGGCACCAGCTGTGTTCTGTTTCCCCCCGTCCTCCCACTTGGTTGTTGCCTCCTTTTTTAAGGTGTATTTTCAGTATGTCTTTGAAGCCCTTTCCCGTCCTCTGTGAGCCCTTCTTCCCTGACTTCCCTGAGAAAAACTTCTTAAACAAATTCCACGCATTCTTTCTAAGTTCATTTCACTGGGGTGACAGAAGGTAATTTCGCTGGCTAGACTTTTATCAAGGAAATGTTGGGTTTCATTTTTTTGAAGTCTGAACCAAACACAACACATAGTTAACCCCTGGAATTCCTTGCCAGAGTATGTCGTGAAGGCCAAGGCGCTAATAGGGTTTAAAAAAAGACTAAATAAACTCACTGAGGATAGGTCCATCAATAGCTATTTGCCAGGATGGGCAGGGATGGTAACCCTAGACTCTGTTCTCCAGATGCTGGGAATGGGTGACAGAGAACGGATCACTTGATGATTACCTGTTCTGTTCATTCCCCCTGTGGCACCTGTCAAGGGCCACTGTTGGAAGCCAGGATATTGGGCTACAGGGACCTTTGGCTGTTCTTGTGTTGTTAACAACAGTAACCTTGAATATACAGCATTCCAGAAAGGATATGTTTCACAAACCTAGGATAATACACTTACTATCCTCAAACTACCCCTAGATGGCAACCTTCTAGTGTCTCACGAAGCATAACAGGGAGAGAGGCAGGGATGGAGACTGGCTAATCCAGGCACAGCTCATTCCCCCATCAGGTCCTAGACTCTGTAAATAGAAAGAAGATCCCCACAGAGGGAAGAAGCCTGTGAAGGGAGGTTTGATTTCACAATTTTCCTTATAATACTGTTGCCTCAGCCTAATACTGTGCCTTACTTCTATGAAAAGTATGTTTGACAGAGAATGCAAGTACTACTGTAGGTAATGAAAATGCACTTAAAAACAAAAACCAAACAAAACCTCAGATCTACCTTCTACTGAGGCACTCTGCTGATCAACCAAAAACCGCAAGCTGTTATACAGAGAAGATAGGATAGAAGCCAGTGTGAACATGTCTATTGGAAATTCAGGATCCTGAATGGTAATTCTAAGCTTTACAATAACACTTCCAGCTTTCAGGGACTCAATTTGCACCTTCAGCTTCCCAGCTGTGTACAACATGGAAATATTTGGTGGAAATGAGTTTTCAATCTGAAAAAAAATGAGAGAAATATTGATAATGCAGTAAGGACACAATTCAAGCAGCACATTACAATGGTAATTAATATTAACATTGTCTCCCTTTTAATCTTCTGTATATACCATTTATAGAAAACCATCATCCAGTCTGTTACACAGATCAGCAAAACTGAGCAATTCATTAATCTAATACATTCCCAGAATAGCAGAAGGTCAGAACGTGAATTAAGAACTGAGAATCAGTACATTTTGAGTAGTTGTAGTGTCCAATAAGAGATTTCAAAGCTCCAGTATCTCCCTCTCTCTGCATAAGTGCCCTTGCTGTCAAGACTAATGGGTTTCTGAGATCTAATTCTCATTTACACTATGGCCCCTTTTCACACCTATCAGCAGCATAAATGAGTTTTAATTTGGGAGAGACTAATTTATATACGACTTGAGGCCAATTTGCTCTGCAGAATAGTGTAAAGGGCCATAGTGTAAATAAGTTTGAAGCCCTAAAAGATTGGAAATGTAACAATAAGAGCAGAAATGGGTCAATAAGCATTTCAGATTCTGGGCCAGTTCTTCAGCCCCAGTGAGGTAAGACCTGTACCTGCCTCAGCAGTGTTATTGAGCTTGCTTAGTACAAGCCAAGCAGCAAATCTGGGGGGGGGTCACATGATATGCCTCCCTCTCACCCCCGCACCCCTAGTGTCACCCTGGGCCCAGGGGTTGGCAATATTTTTGATAGGGGGTGCACTCCAAGATTTCAGCAAGTGGTCAAGGGCCACACTTTTCTATGGAGTGGATGTGCAGTCTGGGATGGAGGTGGGGTGCCAAAGGGAGCTCAGGGTAGGGCACTGCGGTGCAGGTGTGGAGTCAGAGGGCATTTGGTGAAGAAAGGGGTTATGACCTGGAGCAGAAGATTGGGGTGTGGGGTCTGGGAGGGGTCTGGATGTGGGACAAGATTTGGGCCTGGGAGAAGGATGTAGGCACAGGGTCTGAGACGGAGTTGTGACTTGGGGTCAAGGGGGAGAAGGATGCAGAGGGCTTGAATCATGCATGACCTGGGGCTGGGGATTGGGCTGCAAGGTCAGTGGCGGGGGGCTTGCAGGAGAGGATTCTGGTCTAGGGGAGGTGTATAGCAGGGGTCGCCCAGTATGGGACGGAATTGTGGTGCGATGTCAGAGGCAGGCTCTGATCAGGAGGTGCTAACCGAAGCAGGTCCTGGCCAGCAGCATTCTCAGGCAGACTTCCCTGCCTGCCAGCAGCTCCAGCCCCCTGGCTCTTCCATGTGGCTCTCTGGGCTGGGGAGGGGGAGGGCACTGCTCCCCCCAGCAAAATCTTTCAGTTCCTATTGGGCAAAAATGGGCCAATGGGAGCTGAAAGATTTTGCTGGGGGTGGGGACAACCTTTGAAACTGGCCCATGGAAGAGGTTTTTTTGGGGTGGGGTCAGCATCCCCACAGGCTGCATTAAAAGGTTTGGGGGTCAGATATGGCCTGCAGGCCATATCTTGCCTGTCCCAGACCTAGGCCTGGTCTAGGTGGCCAGGTAGGAATTCCCCTGGCATAGGAAAACGCTATCATGCCTTTGGGGTGGTATTCACAACCAACCTCCTTTATTCCCCAGGAGTAAGGAACAGGTCATAGGCATGCTGGGGAGAAGGAGGTGGTGGGTGCATGCTGTGATAAACTACTGGATTGACCCCTGTTAGAGCAGCTCTTGGGTGGCTCTAACATACAGCTGAGGTCAAATCAGCCCTCAGCAGGTGCTGGGATCAGGGAGTGCATAGGTGGCATAAATCCATCTTGTTGGCCTTTTCCCAAGCTCTGTACTTAGCTCTCTGGTCCCATGGATAGGAGCTGTTCTTCAATGTGAAACTGAACTAGAGCAAAAAAGAAAAAACTGTTAAAGTTCCTAAGGGATTCAGTCCCACTAAGTCTCCCTTCCAGAAGTCACTCAGGTGCTCAAGAGCTTAAGTCTCACTGACCCATTGACTTTAGGTGAGATTACCACACCTCAGTGACTCAAAAATGGGACTTGGGCCCATCCAAAATATGACCTGTCCAATGAACAATAATGCTGTAGACCAAATTGAGTCTTGGCCCAAACAAATAGATTTCCACTGACTTTGTTACCCTTGAACTCATTGCATGAGATCTTAATGTGTCCCAGTCACTTCATGCGTATTAAACTTTCAGTGCCAATATGGGATGATTCAAGAGTTCTCAACTGCTCCTTTGTCCCTAGCTCACCTGTTCATTACCATGCAACTTGACTGAAGCCCTCACAGTTTATTGAAACACACAATCCCAGCTAGTTTTCCCTCTAATTTTTTCCATCTATGGGCAGAATAAATTTTGTTACATGCACTGAGTCATGTGTGGATGTGCACCACCAGTAGAAAAACACACTGCTGTCGGTGAGCGCTCTGCTAATCTCGCCTGGCTGGCTGCCCAAGCACTCAGCTTACAGGCATCACTGGTCCCAACCCAACTGCAATGGAATCCAATGACAAAGAGATCTGAGACTGAGACCAAAAAAAAAGACCTCTTTTAAAAAAGTTGGTTAGCTTCTATGAATCAGTTTTATTTGGGTGAATTGGCTGAAAGCCACTACGATAAATATATTATGCTTTGCAGGCAATGCGCTAACTGGACATAGGTACTAAGCTAATGGAGTTACACGAGGGGTGAGTCTAGTGCCCTACTGTCAGTGTTAGAGCTGTGCTAACATTACCAGTTGTGCCTTGCAGGTGCTATTCAGCCTTTGCTTTCTGCATGATCCTGAACATTTTTGGTTGGACTTTTCAATGTGAGCTTAGTGTGAAGGAGCTGAGAAGTGCTTGAAGCCTGTTCTATACGGGAAGTGAGACTTGATCAGTGTTTCTCTGTTTTTTTGACATCTGGGACATATGGCTTTCAGCCTTCCTAAACTGTAGCAGACAGACCTCAGAGACCCATGGACAGGCTGTTGAGAAACAATAGACTGGATGATCTGGTGGTCTTTTCTAGCTTCAAACTCTCTATTTATATAAGATACCATAAAACTACTGAGGTTTGCGCAAACTCAGCTAAGGTTCACTCAACATGTTCATGAATCTGAGCTAATTTCATTGGTCTGAGTTCTGATTTTTGTGTAGCTTGGGACGATGTTGAAAATATTTTGCTGTTTGAGTCGGACAATCCACAGTAATGCCCCTCCACCTAAAGGGAGGGGTGTTCATAGCCACAGAAACCTACATATTACACTTATGGAAGCAATTGCTCATTTTGGATGAGCAAATGCCCATTTAGGTAAGCAAGTGTACCTGTTGTGTCTTCCTTTGAAAATGTGGCCCTGTATTTTCCACCTTTTTGTTCTCAGTCATTTTTGAACTCTATATGTACAAGCAGTCTCAAGTTCTCTTTAGTTTTGGAAAATTCTAGGCTTGGATTTAGGTCTGAACTTACCATGAGGGACCATCTTTATAAGATGGGACCAAAACAGAATATGCGATCTGACATTCCCCACACTTTGTGGAAGTTCTTATCTGTATTCAAACACCGTATGTCGCAGGCCTATTCATTTCATAGCTCATGGCTAATGAATTAACACAGCCTTAGATTTATGGCATGCAGTATTGCCATGCAGTATGTGCAGCCGGGCCGACAGCCACCACGGGCCCAGAGGCAAGATTGAAGGGGGGCTTAGCTCTAAGCCCTGGAAGGAGCAGGACTGAGGGTGGAAGACACAAGGCCAAAGGTAGTCATCCCTTAGAGCTGCCCACGCTGCCTCTCTTTCTCCTACCCCCTTCCCCATACCCCAAGCCGTGCAGAGTAGCAGAGCAGCAGTGTTTCAAATAGCTGTGGCAGGGGCTAGAGCTCTGGGCCCCTTTGAAATGCTGGGCCACAGGGCAATTGCCCCATTTGCCCTCTCATCTCCCTGTCAGCAGGCCTGAGTATACCTGAATATCTAATGTGGTTATAGACTGACCCAGCCACCTCTGCTTAAAGAAGAAAGAGCAGTGAGAATAGGTGAAAAATTGCTGAAAACATAATACAAAGAACCCTTGATCATTTCAAAGATCCATTAAAAATCCTCAACTCAGCTTGCAGCAAGTTCATCATCAATATAAAAATCTGAAGTAGAGAAGATGCCTCTGCATCACTGTTTTTCCTTCACTCCTCTGAAAGGAAAAATTGCCACTGACTTTAGTGGAAACTAGATCAGGTCTCCGAAGTGCTTTTTTATTTTGCCAACAGCTTTTCTTTCAGTTGTAAGTGAAGGTCCAAAGAAATGGTAGGAGGATTTTTACCAGACTTTTTAAATTTGTATAGACTTCTCCAAGGGCTTGTCTACACTTGCCTCCAACTTTGAAGGGGGCATGTTAATCAGGGCGACGGGAGATTACTAATGAAGTGCTGAGGTGAATATGCAGCACTTTATTAGGCTAATTCTCCCCCATGGAAACTCTGAAGTGTCAAACTTTGAAGTGCCGGCATGCGTGTGGCTGCAGGCACTTCGAAGTGCCTGCACTGTTTCGAACTGCCTTTACTCCCCAAAATTTTGAGGAGTAAAGGCACTTTGAAGTAGCACAAGCACTTCAAAGTGCCCATGGCTACACACATGCTGGCACTTTGAAGTTTGACACTTCAAAGTTGCTGCGGGGGAGAATTCGCTAACAAAGTGCTGCGTATTCACTGCAGCACTTCATTAGTAATCTCCCATCGCCCTGATTAACATGCCCCCTTTGAAGTTGGGGCCAAGTGTAAACCCAGCTCAAAACATTAGGTGAATCCCAAGTTGTAAACAATTAAACACATATGTTTTAGTAACAGAGAGAAAGCTGTTTTAGTGTTACCTCTGTAAGCAGCAGTCTTGAAAATTCTTGATATTCTGCACTATTGGTATTGTAGAACTGTTCAGTGAAGTTATAGTTTAGGATCTTTATTGTAATACCAAATATCTGGGCATCTATAAGACACAATATTAAAATATACTGGTAAATGAGAAGAGGAAATGATCTGATCAAAACTGATGGACCTGAATCAAAACCTCAGATCTCAGTTCAGTTGCAAACTGAAACACTGAGGACTTTGATAATGTAAATTAGCACAACTTCATTGAAGTCAATGGAGTGCCTCTGAGTTACAACAGGATCTGGCCTGAATCAGAACACTCTGAGGTTTGGGAAAGTGTTGGTTGTAAACCCTAATATTTAGGAGATTTCAGATCTGTTTTGTAGTCAACCATTATATAAGAAGCCTGATCTAGAATTTGTATTCAAGTATTTGTTTTAGACTCAACTATATCCTGAAGTAGTGAAGATATGTGTAGAATGGATGGGAATGGGGTGACAATATAATTAGAGAAATACTTAGTGTTGAAGCTGACATTATTAGTACTAGTATGAAGTAAATGGACCACTATATCTCTTGAGGGTTAATGCTAAACAAGAAACTAGAGCCAGTTTCTGTTACAGATTTTCTAAAGATTGAGACAAGCACTTAGAAATTCTCTGATGTGTTTTTAAATCCAGGTCTGGGTTCCTATCAGGTCATCACAACTTGTCCTTGGAAATTATGCTCTGTGGTATTAACAGTATTACTAAGATGCAGATAAAACAAAGTACATATAGTTTCTATTACCTAACAAACAATAATGGTTTTCATGTACAATGTATTATCTGAAATTAGCAGCTTTAGAGACTCTAGCAACTGCTTTGACCTGTAACATAGATAAGAAAGATACTTTCAGTATCCAGCTCAGACCTTTTTTTTTATTTTTTTGGTGGCTTTACTTTCATACCTGACTGATGTACCAATATTTCCTCAGCCATTATAGTTTCTATTTTCTCCTCTGAAACAGAAAAGGGAGGTAACTCCTTACTGAGTAAATCATTGTCATTCCTTAACTGATTAAGGGGAAGACTCCCACAAAAAAGTGACTAACAACCTCATTAGAATGGATGTAACTAAATATTTTATTTAGAAAAGAAACATTTCTGATTAAATTTGCTCTTTTGTTGAAAGCCAAATGTTTTTCAGAGGTGCTGGACAAAGCTTTATGAACTGGGAAGGTTGCTGAGGTCCATGCTGTTTCTGATCACTTGTAACTAGAGTGAGAAGAATCAAAAATTTGAGTTTCTGTTTTGCAAAAACATTCCAAAGGTTTTGTCTTTATTCCAACACGAAACAAAAAGAAATTCTGAAACTTTGGAAGTGATTATGAAAAAAAATTGTTGACCGCTAGCCGGTTCTGATTTTTACTGACAGATTTAAGCTACCATAGGGTATTTCATGAAATAAATTTTAGATCAAAGAACCAAAAAACAAACCTTCAATAGACCCATGATCCACCTAATATCCTATATTGAAAACTGGCCAGTGCTGGATACCTCAAAGCCAGATTAATACTCACAAGAGGATACAGCTAATTATGCAGTGTTCTATCACATGGGAAATTTCTCCTTCACCCCAGCCAGCTATCAGTTTATGCCTTGGATTGTGACATTCTAATTCAGATAACTTCAAATGTTGACCTTATTCAAACAAAGAAATTGTATCTTGTGAAAATTTAGGCGTGTGTTTGGTGCAGGTGAAAGCAACAGGGTAGCAACACTGGATGGAACCAGCTGTAATAGAGCAGAGCCTCTTCAAGCTTCCTTACGCAGCTCTTGCTAACGTTCTTCATTCCTGATCTGTTGCACACTAACTCATCACAGTGTAGCCTTTACCAAGCAGATGTATCAGCTATAATATTCTCAGAGAAGCCTCTGATTCATACCTGTGTAAATCACTTCACTTCCTTGTTCCTCTTCCAGCCCAGTTCAAACTCAGATAGAAGCAGGACTTTGCTTAAAATTCATCTTAAGCAGAAAAAAAAAGTAGCGGGCAGCAATGGCAGCTGACTGCGCTGCTGAACTAGCAACACTGCAGTCTAGATTCAATTTATGCCTCTCACTGCCTGAGTCATGAAGCAGATGCTTCACTTTACCAGCTGCATAACAAACCAGCCACATGCCTCAGCACGACCCCTACTGGCTGGTTATCTAAAGGTATGTCTTCACTACCAGGAAGACTGAGCCCGTCAGACTGGGTCAATCTTCCACGATTTGATTTTACACACCTAGGCTGTGTCTACACTTGCATTCCTCTTTTGAAAGAGGTATGCAAATGAGGGAAATTGAAAATGCAAATGAGGGGCATAATTGTATATCTGGCACCTCATTTGCATAATCTTATTTCAAAATAGCTTCTTTTGAAAGAAGAAAATCAGTGCTGACACTGCTCTTTCGAAAGTAAACCCCATCTTTGAAAGAATCCTTTTTCCCATTTCGAAGCTGGTGTTTGCTTTCGAAAGAGCAGTGTCTACACTGGTTTTCTTCTTTCCAAAGAAGCTATATCGAAATAAGAATACGCATATGAGGTGCTGGATATGCAAATATGCCGCTCATTTGCATTTTTGATTTCCCCCAATTGCATTCCTCTTTCGAAAGAGGAATGCAAGTGTAGACACAGCCCTAGCAGGGACATGCAAAATCAAAAAATCAGAGGTCAACAGTCAACCCCTCTTCTCCTCAATCTTGAGAGAGGTAAAGGAGGTTGATGGGAGAGTTTCTCCCATCAGCCTCCCTCAGCAAGGACAGCCAGGTAAGTAGATTGTAGATAAGTTGTTTCCAGCTATTCAATTGCCGTCACTGGAACTGCATATCTACAATCGACTTTAAGGTCTAGTGTAGACCTGGCCTGAGTTTCCCTAGCGCTGGGATAAGGGGAAGAAGGCATGTGTGTGTGAGTGGAAGAAAGCTATAGGTGGAGTCTTGAAGGCATCATGAGGAACCAGCACAGGATAGAGATGTGGTAAGAAATGCAACATTTCCAAGGTGATAATTACCAGTTTTGACATATCGATAGGAGACTATGTTCTTTCCACAAGCTTCATAGTTGATCTTCACGGTGTATTTTACACCTGCTTCCAGCCCAGACACACCCACTTTCATTTCTGCAGTCTCCATACTTGTGAGCAACTCTTTGCCCTTGCACACTTGTACTTGAAACGTGTGGTTCAGAGTAGAATTTACACTCCAAGATACTTCGAAACTGCTGCTCGTAACGTTGATGATTTGGTGGTTTCTAATTGCAGACGGCTCTACGACAGCAAAGGAGGGGATTGTTAAAGTGAAAGGAACGTTTTCCTAAGTGACAATGTACTCCACATCTATTACATACATACACTGTTTTGATCAATAGAGTGAAATTGCTCATTGCAGAATAAATGGCCAGAGTCTGCCATTTATAACAGTATCCTACTCCACAAGTAGTCCCACAGGAACCATGAACTATACATTTACATTTTGTTTTCTTTTTTTGCCTTCATGATTTGACTGAGCTATGTAAATACAGCTACATGCCCAATAAGACACTTGATTGAATGACACATAGGAATGCAGTCTCAGTGGCGAATATTACTCAGCTTGAATAAGGGTTGCAGAATTAAGACTCAATTACTCACACGATGCCTTTGGAATAATTATCATACGTATGGTATGCATACATGCAGTGCTTTTGTAGCCATATTGGTTCCAGGATAGTAGACAGAAAAGGTGGGTGAAGTAATATCTTTCATTCGACCAGCTTCTGTCAGTGAGGGAGATATGTTTTTGAGCTTACAAAAGAAGCTCTGTGTAAACTCAAAAAGTTGTCTCTAACCCCCATGGAATTCAGTCCACTAAAAGATATTACCACTTAATCTCCCTATATGGCTGTCTTTTTCATGTTTAATACTTGGCCCATCCAATGCACTTCCTTAGCCTAATGCTGAGATCCCTGCATGGATACAAAATTAGTATCTGCATCTCTATCTGCATTTGCAAAAGTGATCCGCAAATATCCACTTCCATGGATGCGAATACCTGCAGATATCAAGTGGATGTCTTCAAACTTGCAGGCCTCTAGATATAAAATTGGTATCTGTATCTGTGCCTACAATAATTAGCCACAGATATCTGTGGATTTTCAGGGCTCTACAGATGCTGGTTTTCAGGACAGAGTAAATCAGAGCAGAGTTTGGATCCTAGTTTTCCTGCAGAATGGAAGACTGTGGCATCAGTCAGTCACAATTTCAGTTATTTTTATACTGATTGAACTTATTAAAAAAGGGGGAATGAATGTTTTTTAAAAACCAAATAATGTTGGTGCCCATTTCAATGGAAAGGACTTGCTCCCAATCACTCAAGCCAGTGGCCCAGCAAACAGATATTTTTACAAGTCTTAGAGTCCAAATATATAGTGTCTGCAGCTCTAAAAGAACTGATTTAATTTCTGTCACTTTTCATTTAAATGCAAGTGGAGGATAAATATGAGGGTGAAAGTCATAACAGCTGACAGACTCAATGAACTAGACAAAAGGTCACCTCCTAAACTCTCCCCTCTGTATACAAAGAGAGTAGGAGATAGTTAATGGGACTGTGATACTGCTCAAGGGAAGGAATTAAACTGGGCAATAGTAAGGCTAATTTATTTGGGTTCATTTTTAAGATTATCTCTCAGATTGTGCTGCAGACATTGTGACTCCAACAGCCTTTGAGACAGAGAGGACTGAATTGGTGATGAACTTACAATCAAGAAATATGAATTAATATCCAAGGTTACTTATAGCATTCTGATCAGTAAATTTATCATATGCTGTTTTACTTACAAACTCAGCCATGAAGTCACTGAGAGTTATCATTGAGGAAGATGAGGAGAAGCTAGCAAAAATGGTGCAGGTATGAAACAAAGAAGGGAAGTGGTACAGACTGATTATGAACATCGATAAAACAAAACCAATGGTATTTGGAGATAAGAAAGTAGGAAAGAAGATCGGTGTCAATGGTATTGAACTAGAAAATATAGAGAAGTTCACACACCTGGGGAGCAACATAATGTATGATCTAGACTGTAAGAAGGAAATAGCGACTAGAAGAGCGAAAGCAAGAGTGAGTTTGAAGGCGATGGATAAGATCTGGAAAAGCAAAGCAATTAGCTTAAGAACAAAGCTGGGCGTCTTGAAAACGTGTGTATTCAGCAGCATGTTGTACAAATGTGAGACATGGGTGATAACGAAAGATTCGAAAAGAAGAATATTGGCATTCGAAAGGAGTTGTTATAGAAAGATTCTGAGAATAGGATGGATGCAGAAGGTCACCAGTGAGGAATTATATAGGAAGACACAGCCGAAAGAGAACCTGCTGAAGAAGGTTATAAAACGGAAGCTACAACTATTTAGGCATATTTGCAGAATGAACGATGAACGACAAATCAAGACCCTGGTATTCGGCATGAGGGATGGTTCGAATAGGAGAGGCAGACCCCACAAAGAATGGATAGATGATGTAGTAGATTGGTGTGGAGCTAGTCTACAGAAACTAAGCCACTCCACACTGGATAGGGAAAGATGGAAGGAAATAGCGAGAGAGGCATCAGACACCAAAGAGCGCTGGGCCCATGGTTATTGATGTTGATGTTGATGTTTTACTTATAGCAACAGAACAATTTTCTATTTCTATCTGGATTATACAGTGAACTTGGAGTAGAGTCTGTCATACTATGGAAGAAAGGGCATTGTTAAGCAATTAGACATTCCTAGCAAAACAAATCAAAATTAAACATTATCCACATTTTTAAAAGCTGATAAAACTAAATCAATGCAAGGTAAGTAATATAAATGGAAACAGAAACCACTAAACTTGCTAAGTTCCTGATCCTACAGACACTAACGAGAGTGGTCCCTTTGAAGTCAGTGGGATCTAAGCATATGTTTAAATACTTTTCTGAATTGTGCCCCAAGGAATAATTTCACCCACCACTGAATTGCAGCTATGTCTGACGTGGTACCTAGCAAGGTTAACATGGTACAACCGTTGAGGACCGTAACAATTACTGAATGCAGTTGAAATTGCAAATGGGCTTTAAGTATACAGAATGTATTTACACATATTTGCATTTCCCCAGTGGATATGTAATGGTAATGTATGACTGGATCAAAGAAGTTATCACAGGTTAATGCTAGAGACCTTACCAGATGGATCTGAGGGCTTTTTGGTAGTTAGCTAGGTATGGAAAAAGGTTTGGCATTCTGAAATAAAGTAAATGGTTTGTTTTCCTAAAACCATCAGCAGAAAACCAGTTAACAGGCAGCTCCTGTGCCATTTAGCATTCTTAACTGCCATCACAACGGGCAGAGAGCACAGTGGGCTCCAGAACTCCTTTGATGGCGCAAACCCCTTTAAAGCAGATCGGAACATTCCCCAGACTTCTGAAAATCAGGCCCATGCTTCCTACCTTTACATTCTTCGTGTAGCTGGTGAGAATTCCTGTCCACAGTTTCATTTTCAGAGATACAGTTAAAATAGCCTTCTAAATTTATGCAAATTTCTGATTTGGAACAGGCATTGAGTTCAGTGTGGGAACATTCATTTACATCTAAGGAGAGGAACACAGGGTTAGGGCAAAACTTACAAGTATCTTGACAGCAGCACAGGGTAAGGCCAGACTAGGAAAACAGTTATGGCAGACATCAGCGAGGTAGCCGTGTTAGTCTGTATCTTCAAGAACAACAAGAAGTCCCGTGGCACCTTATAGACTAACAGATATTTTGGAGCATAAGCTTTCATGGGCAAGACCCACTTCATGGTAACTCCTGGAGTTCCTCTGGATTTCCGCCAACTCAGCTGTGTTCAAAACCTGGCACGCAAGCAATTTCAAAGCACCTATCGTACAAAGAATGATTTGCTATTCTCAGAGCTAATGCCACAATGAAGCAATAGCATCTGTAAATTATGGAAAGAAGTTTAACTCAGAAAGTTGTTCATGGACCTACCAGTGTCAGTTTTATGCATTTTTAAAGGAAATGCCAAAAAAAGTCACACAAGAATGCTAGTTTCCCCCATGTTGTTCCTCTGTTCTGTCTCCACACTAAGACATTCCGTCCCACAACCACCCATTCTATGAAGTCCTTGCCATTCTGAACACTCCCAGCTTGTTGTCTTGAAAGAAAAATATGTATTTTATTGTTACCTCCACCAGGCCCCTGTATTTTGTCTACAGAGAGGACCACTTGGGACTGCAACATTACCACCTCCCTGAACTAGCTTTGATCCAATTACAGCTTTCCCAGAACATATTTTTAAGACATGATTTCAAAATGATCTTGACTTTCTTACTCTTCTAGGGCATCAGCCAAAACCGCTGAAGTGAATGGGACTCTTTCCTTGACTACAGAAGGAGCTGGGTTGTGTCTTGAGAGTGTTATCCTTCAAACCACGTTTTAATGCCAAGTAGTGTTTCATACTGCATTTTTGTAGCTTTAAAGCTTCTAATACTTAAATGGGAATGCTTTGGTAGCTAGACTAGATTTAGGTGATAGAGCTTAAGAAACTGGCCTAAATATAGGGGCTCATTAACTACAGCAATGTGTGCATGCCAATTATCTAGATAAATCACATTCTCCCTTGATCATCCAAGTTATCTGCAGTAACACTTACAACAAGTCTCCACAATACACAGTGGGTATCTTGGACACCCACATTTAAAAAGATTCAGTTTACTTTTCCCACAAAGTCAATCAAGAGACAGGAGGCTAAAATTCAGAGTGACTCTGAAAAGCTGCCCCAAGAGGCAGAACCATAATGTACAACAACCTTGCACATCTATGTTGATAACTTCGTACAAACGCTGCACGATGGCTTTCAACAGAGAAGAAACTTTTGTTAGCGGAACTGGCTGATGTAATCCAATCAGAACATGAGATGCTAATGTCCCAGCATACGTTGTGGCCTCAGAAGTCTGGATATGGTACACTGAGGATTGTAAGGGCCACAATGCACCAGTTATCTGAAAAAGAAGGATATAAATTATTTTATATCCTATTTAGCAATACAGCTAAAGACCAATGAGTTAGAGCCTATCCAGTGATTATCATATTAAAAATTAATACTGATCTGAACTGAACCAGCATGAATCCAGAATTCAAAAACAGGAAGAACAGCAGTATTTTGGTTTGAATTTGTGGAAGGTGAACATTCCTATTTCTCTTATTGCATAGGAAAGGATACAGTGTTATAGCAGCTAGACTAAAGAGGGAGATGAACTCTGTCAGGCTTAAAAGCTTTGCCCGGAACACATAAGAAAAGGAAGGTATGGTTGCCAGCAGTGGATCCTTTCTTAGGGTAGTACTTAAATAAGAAGAACCCCAATAGCAAACTACTTGTTACAGGCAGGGCTGGTGGCACTGCCTATTCTTAAGATGAGCCAATTAAGTCCCTCATAAGCAACTGAAAACAGTCTAAAAGTTTGCTAAAGTTCACCATTTGGGCAGAAATCTTCCCCACTGGATGACTGCCTCAGGCAAAGCCATTCCTTCCATAGGATGGTTTTGGGCAACCGCCCTGGGCATTGTGGGGCTCAGCTCTGTATGAGGTCATAGGAGCATGGGGCTAAGGAAGGCCTGGGGGATTATTCTGTGGGCCTGACACTGGCAGCAGGGGTTGTGCCTGCCCTCACACTCACTAGCAACAGTGGGATGTTGGCAATTCAGCCACAGCCTGCCTTGCTCCATGGGCTCTCAGCATTGCTAAGGGGAAGGGGGCTTGAAGGAAGGGATAGACTGAGAGCAGGAAGGGAGCAGAGCAGGGGCAGAGGTTTGGGGGAGGAGTTAAGTGGGGGCAGAATGAGGGTGCAGGAGCAGGAAAAGGCAAGGTGGGGCAGGGCCTGGGGCGGAGCAGAGGGAGAGGTCCCAGGCTCTGCACTCCTCTTGGGATGGTCCTGGCCTCAGGCTGATTTTATTAAAATGTTCCTGCCACAATGGTTCAGTGATTTCCATAAGTGAAACTAGAGGAAAATATGTAGTTTGGCAATGTTAGGAACACTTTGGCATCGTTTTTTTTTTAAGAAGGAATGATTTTTGTGTCAGGAAGGCCTTTTGTTCCTCTTGTGAGTATCCACCCAAGTTTGAAAAGTTATAAGCCACTGAAAAATCTGTTTGCACATGCTAGCCAATTTCGGCTAAGACCTTAGCAGATAAACCCTCTAAAGAGTCCATATGCATTGGGCATGCTCCAGTCTTTCACAACTCAGACTGCATATGTGCCATCCTAACAAAGCATCTGAGCTTGTTCAGAAGTTCATTGGGACTTACCCTGTAACAGCATGGGAGTTAAATAATCAACATTTGGGGGATTCAGAAGCCGACCTATATTTAGGTCCCGGTTTCACAGCTGGCACTCGTGCCTAAAATGAGTCAAACCAAAACCCTACATCTGAAAGCACTCAACTTTGAGTTCCTTAAATCCAGGTCTAAAGTGGGTCTCTGGTCTGAAATGGGGCTTGGAGGCAGAACAGATGTCATTGGTGTAAAAAGAAAATTAGATCTTGTGGCATAAGAACTTTAATTTCTCTTTCAGTGTTCCAAGAAATGTCAAAGAAAGCTACGGAATTGCTGTTACTTGACACAAAAGTAAGACTGACATTCACCTATCAAGAATTATATTAAATTAAATGTAATGATATTAAATTAAATTACATTACATTACATTAAATCTTTCCTGCTATGATGCAGGGAATGGTTGACTAATAAGGTCCTGCCCAACAACACAAACCCTTCCAGCCCAGTTTAATTTGGCTGTGTTGTACTGAGTATCAATGTCAATGCAATCAGAAAAACAAGAACGTAAGAGCTTTTAATTCTTTGTATCTATACGTACCATGGACTGCAAAAGGCGTGAATGATTCAGAAGTCTTGGATCCACTCTTCTTAATTCATTAATATCCATTTTCACAAGAACTGTCGCATTATACCAATATTTTTTCAGGTTTCTCTCTGAAATTCAGCAAATTAAATTACATATGCATCTGACCCAGAAAAATTTGGAGTCAATAGAAGGGCTCCTATTGATGGCAATGGGCTTCGACTCAGTTTCCGCAACTGTCCCATGTACAGAAATTATATATCAAGGTACAGATTGCACCTCTTAAAACTGGCTCTCTCTGGTCTGGTGACAGCTGTGGTCTGGCTGGAACACAGATGCTCCCTAACCAGAGACCTGGGAGCCTAAGAGTGGGAGGACCAGCCAGGGCAGGGACAACAGCCTCAGCAACCCAGCTTGGGACAGCAGAGTATGGAGGGTGGAGCCCCATGGCAGCTCCAGCAGGTGCAGGGCCAGAGCTGGAGCCCTACAGAAGTCCTGAGGCAACAGCAGGGGAATGGAGCCGAAGCTACAGCCCTGCGGGAGCACAGGACCTAGGCTGCAGCAGCCCCCACAAAGTGTGGGGCCAGAGTTTGGGGAGGCGGTGACAGGAGACCTCCCCTGGTCCGGCAAAGTCTTTTGCTCAGCACCAGTCAGATGCAACCAGTATTTGTCACATGACAGAATTAGTACAGGAGAAGAATTAGAACAAGAAGGTTCCATCAAAGCTGCAATGCCTGTTATCAGGGGCTCACAGATTCAGTATTGAAACCAAACACCCTTGAATTGCATTTCCATCAATTCAAGGGTGATTGGTATAATGTTATGAAGATACACAGTAACAGTTCAGCTGAAAAAATAAGGCTTATTTCTTTTGGAGGCAGTTTAGAATTTGTCAGTAACATACCCTCTGGCATAGGATCCATACAGCCTGTTCCTTTTGATGAATTACAGCATTTTTTAAGTCCTGGACAGTCGGTGTCAAATGTGCATGAATAGTTCAATGATTCCATTTCCTCCTCTGGACAAACACCAGGTCGTGAGGCAAATTCATTGGATCTGTTCAATGCTGTATAATGAAAACATTTAATGGCAAAACTCATGTGATATTTGGTTTTTTAACATTGTGATATGCAATCTAAGGAATATATGTCTCCCTAGTCCTAGGTGAAGGTCTCTTCTTGGGGTGGTCGGGAGCAGTGGGAAGGAGGGTGGGAACAGCAACTTAAAAAGGAAGCATTCTATAAAATATTGATAACATCATTAACATTTTCTGATTTTGTGACTTTTTCCACAACATTTGTGTCAAAATTTTGAGTAAATACAAAAGGCAGTTTACAAAAATAGATTTTTGTATAAAAGGTGGAAAATGGAACATTTCCAGCAAAACAGAAATAACTTGGAAATTCTCATGAAGTAATTTTCCTGTTTTTTTACTATGCCAAATAGATTGAAACATAAGGGTTAATAAAAAGCAGAAAGGTGAGACATTCTGGGTTTTACGCTGCCAATTCTTTCAGTTTTTTAAGTTATTCCACAGAGATGGAAATGTGTATTTTCATGGGGATAAATTCTGCTCTCAGTTACACCTTTGCCATACAACTGAAAGTTACAGGGTTACAAAGGACAGAAGAATTCAGCCTGATTTCTACCCTGAGCGTGTCCATTTCATTTCCGGGAGTTACATGAGAGTGTTATACTAACACGGACCTTCCCAAGAAGAGGTTGAATAAGGAACAATATCGTCACTTCCAAAGTAAAATACAAAGCATTTTCCTGGCTTCATGCCAATAGCTGGTTTGAATCTGAGGAAAACTGAATATATTTTCTATGATTTAACATCAGGCTCCTCTCAACCTCTCCTTCATACATTCTGTCAGACATAGGCCCAGCTTTTGCTCGTCACATGGAAGGTTGATGGCTGACATGCAATTTTAGGTATACGAGTCATATACCTAAAATCTACTTTTCAGCTGTCGACTTACATGCCTGTCTTCATGGCAGAAGGTTGACAGGAGCACTCTTCCCAGATGTCCCATCATCTCAGGCATTGGCACTCTCGCTATAGGATTGTCTGGATATGTGGACTCTCTACACAGAGCCTACGCCATCAGCACTCACAGCTTTCTTTGAGACACCACCGACTTCCTTAGGAAACTACAATTCTTTGGTGACCTTCATGAAAACACCGTCCTGGCCACCGTGCATGTAGAGGTCCTTTACACCAATATCCCACATGAAGATGGACTTCAAACTGTTAGGAACACTATTCCTGATGAGACCGAGGCACTTTGTCTTCACCCACAACTATTTCAGATTTGAAGACAATTTATACCTACAAATCAGTGGCTCTGGTATGGGCACCTGCATGGCCCCACCGTATGCCAACATTTTTATGGCTGACCTGGAACAACGCTTCCTCAGCTCCTGTCCCCTAGCGCCCCTCCTCTACCTGCACTAGACTGATGACATCTTCATCATCTGGACCCATGGGAAAGAGGGCCTAGAAGAGTTCCACCATGATTTCAACAGTTTCCACCCCTCCATCAACCTCAGCCTGGACCAGTCCAGACAAGAGATCCACTTCCTGAACACGACTGTGCAACTAAATGATGGTCACATAAACACCACCCTATACCGGAAACCCACCAACCATTATGCTCACCTACCTCCCTCCAGCTTCCATCCAGGGCACACCACTTGATCCATTGTATACCACCAAGCACTAAGGTACAACCGCATTTGCTCCAATCCCTCAGACACCAACACCTACAAGACCTTTACCAAGCTTTCCTAAAACTACAATACCCACCTAAGGAAGTGAAAATACAGATTGACAGAGCCAGATGTGTACCCAGAAGCCACCCACAGGCCCAACAAGAAAAACAAAAGAACGCCAATGGCCATCACATACAGCCCCCAGCTAAAACCTCTCCAGCTCATCGTCAGTGATCTACAACCCATCTGGACAACAACCCTTCACTCTCACAGAGCTTGGGATGCCAGCCAGTCCTTGCCTATAGACAGTCTGCCAACCTGAAACAAATTCTCAACAACAACTATAGACCACACCACAGTAACTCTAAACCTGTATCCAATCCTTGCAACAAACCTCAGTGCCAACTCTGCTCACATACCTACACCAGCAACATCATCACAGGACTTAACCACACCAGCCACACCATCAGGGGCTCTTTCACCTGCACATCTACTAATATAATATATGCCATCATGTGCCAGCAATGCCCCACTGCAATATACATTGGCCAAACTGGACAGTCTCTGGACACAAATCAGATATCAGGAATGGAAACATACAAAAAAAACAAAACAAAAAAAACCTGTACAACACTTCAATCTCCCTGGACACTCAGTAACAGATTTAAAAATAGCCAGCCTGCATTAAAAAATCTTCAAAAACAGACTCCAAAGAGAAATTTCTGAGCTGCAATTGATTTGCAAATTTGATACTATCAACCAAGGATTGAACAGAGACTGGGAGCGGCTGGCCAATTACAAAAGCATTTCTCCTCTCTTGATGTTCACACCTCCGCATTAGCTACTGATAATGGGCCACATCCCCCCGACTGAACTGACCCGGTTTCTCTTCTCTTGATGTTCACAACTCTACATGAGCTGCTGATAATGGGACACATCCTCCATGACTGAACTGACCTTATCAACTCCGGCCCTCCACTTGACTGGCACTCCCTCCTTTTCATAAGCCTATAAATTTAGCCCCTCCTCTGGAACCCCCCAACTCATGCATGTGATGAAGTGGGTCTTTGCCCACGAAAGCCTGTGCTCCAAAATATCTGTTAGTCTATAAGGTGCCACAGGCCTTCTTGTTGTTTTATAGCTACACTAGTGAACTTACAGCTGTACCCCTTTAGTTGTGCGACTGTATCACTCAGGTAGCTGATGGGAGAGAGCTCTCCTGGTGACATAATAAAACCAGCTCAACAAGAGGCAGTAGCTCTCCGCTGACATAGTGCTGTGCATGCTATCACTTCTGCTGGCAAAAGTCAAGTTGCTTTCACATCTCTGAGTGCCGTAAGTGGTAGAGTACACGCGGCCTTAGACTTCAAACTGGACATTTATACCCTCTGTGATCCCCACAGTCCAAGTAACGGGCCTGAAAATTATTTGTCTGTGTAGTTTTGATGAGTTGAGCCCATGATAATTTTGATGTGTCATTCCCATACTTTTTTACTGCCTCGTCTATTTGGATGATAAGCTGTCTGAAGCAAGTAGTGACTGTCTCTTGTGATGCATTTTTACAGAGCGAAGCACAGTAGGTCCCCAGTCATAGCTGGGGATTGGTCCCTGGCCAGCCATCCCCCGGCACGTCCCCTGGGACAGAGGTAGTATCCCAGCATTGTGTGTCTTTCCATTCTTTCATATCCTTTGTAAACTTTACCAAGTCTTTCTTGTGGCTAACACCATGCCCCACCTGGAGCTTAATAAAGGAAACAATCCAAAAACAGTTTTCCAAACAAGAAAACCAACAACAAGAAATCAAAATAACTCCCTCCACCACAATCCAAAAGTTCATAGTCTATCTAGCTCTTCTACCCACACATTCAGCTCTTCCCATATTTCACTCTGCTTCTTTGCCAATCCACCACTCACAGCCTTTCCTAAAGGAATTCTACCTTCTACCTCTGGTTTCCTTCTCCTGTCAATATCTCCCCTGTTCTGAAGACAGCATATTACACTGTTCTCATTCTGAGAGCTCCTCTGGATTTGCTAAGAGGTAGGGGACCTACAGCTCTGCCCCATCCGACACTAAAGATTTCCTGAGTCCGCACTCTTAAAGAAACAGTGCCCTGCATTTTCCCCCGGCCAACTATTATACTTCCTCATTTCAGGCTGGGGCCATTCCCTGTACCTTTGCTCACTCCTGTGCCCCAGGAACATGGTCGTCAGGCCCCCTCTTAGCCTAATGGACCAATACACCTCATTACAGAGATCTACTTGCTACATGTGACAGTAATACAAACAACAAGCTTCCCAGTTCTGCAAACTACCACAAGCATGTGTTTACTGATCTTTTCGGAGCTTGGATTCAGACTTATAAATCAATCAAATCCTGAAAACAAGGCTTATTTTAAACAGTTTGAGGTTTAATATAGCTATTTCACACAGTTCCTTTTTTAGCATGTGAAAATGCAGCACAAACCATTAGTGAGTCATGTGCAAATGATGGGAAAGCTATTGAGTTCTGGCTGAAAGCCAGACTGTTCATTAATGTAGAATCCAGAGGTCACAATTTTTACATCAGCAGAGAAATAAAGATGGACTCACATTGCATTTCTGTCTAATCATAAAAGACACACTTTAAAATCAATTTATTCTCTCTGCTGAAAGTATCGGGGAACGGTCACCCAGAACTAAGCCATCTGCAAAAACATCACAGTATCTGGGAGCAAACTATTGAACTCCTGTCAGTAGAATTACATATAGTCTTTTCTTCTTCAATAGGTTCACATAAATCATAAAGGAGAAATGTTGTTTCCATTGCTTAGCAACCAAAACTTAGTTACACACTTATTACACACAATAACCACAATTTCTAGTTAGGCAGAAGAATCCTCTGGGATAGAGATACTAAGGGACATGATTAGCTCAGTGTTAACCTCTTGCTGTCTCTCTACTTGATCAGGATTCGCAGTACAGAGTTTTCTCCAAAATTTCCCTTCCCTCAAACTATCCTCCTGCAATGGCTTGAGATTGTGGCATACCATAAGATCAAGGTACTACCACTGTTATAAATGTGGGCTAGCGGAAACAGATTATTATAGGCAGGGTGGGTGCCACTGTCTATTATTAAAGTTGCCAACACTTTCCATTACAGGACCCTGTGTTTTCAGTTGCTCAGGCTCTGTCATACCTTAACCATTTGGGATGAAATTTGCATACCAGGTCTCTGCCTCAGACTGATTTTTTTTTCAGGCAGTGATTTTAGTCAAAACAGTTCAGTAACTTCTGAGAACATGATTAGGGAAAAATACATTGTTTTGCCCATATTAAAAAATTCTAGCAGTATTTTCTTTGGCTATGTCTATGCTACACAGCTTTGAGTGGCATGGCTGTGTCGACACAGCCATGTGACTAAAAAATTAGGCAGTGTAAACAATTTGGCTATGTCTACACTGGAAAGTGTTGTTAACAAAACCCAGGGAGCGTCCAGATTCCCAAGGTGTTCTGTCAACAGTAAATTGACAGAATGCAGCACTTTTGTCTACAGTCTTATCCTGCTCCCCACAAGGCATAACGCCTCTGTCAACAGAGATCTGTTGACAGAAAGCTGGTCTGAATGTTCCAAGGGGGCCCTCTGTCAATAGACAGGGCTTCCAGTACACCAGGCAGCCCCGTCTGCTGTCCTTCCAGTTGGCTGTTTTCATGAGAGAGCAGCCAGGCAGTCCAGCTGGTCTCTGTCGACAGAGTGTATCATGATCCGCTTGGCAGTTTGGCCACACTCTGTCAACAGAAGTTATTTTCCAACAAAAACGCCTGTTGACAAATCGCGGTAATCTAGACATAGCCTGTAGGAGCGGCAGTTTGCTTTGTCATCCAAAGAGTACTCCTGCTGACAAAGCACAATTTACACTAGAGAAGGAGAATCCAGGGTTTATATAGTGTGGGAGGGGAAGAGGAAGGAGGGAAGAAAAGAGGGGGAGTGGTCACCTGTCATTAATAGGACCAGTGGAAGAAGTAAATTAAGTTAAGTGGGATGTGTGCCATTCCTGTGAACATCAGTGGCGGGGTAATTACCCTTGTAATGTGTGGAATGATCAAGGCTGAGACTGATGGTAGGGTGCAAATTGTTGAAATCCTTCTACAAAAGAATTTTACCACAAGATTACAGAGGGAGACATCTGAATTGGAATTAATATGCAAATTTGACCTCCATCTTAACAGCGATCTCAATTATCTTGCACATTACAAGTGTAATTTCCTCACCTTTGATATTCACATGGTAACAGAGAGGTAGCCGTGTTAGTCTGTATTCTAACAAAACAAACCTGCAGTCATGTAGCACTTTAAAGACTAACAAAATAATTTATTAGGTGATGAGCTTTCATGGGACAGACTCACTTCTTCAGATCAATAGCATTTCCAGTACAGACTGGCAGTTATATAGCACAGAGGTCCAAAAAATGAAATAAAAACTGACAGATCAGGTACATGGAACTGAAGGGGCAGGTAAGGGGGGAGATATTAATTGTCTTGCCTGAGATCATTACAAATATCAAAGGAAGGGAAACAGTCACTGTAATGTGTGAGATAATTCCAATCTCTATTGAGACCAAGAGATAATGTATCAAATTTGAGTATGAACTCCAGTTCACACATCTCCCTTTGTAATCTGCTGTTAAAGTCTCTTTGTGGTAGGATGCATATTCTCAGGTCTTTAATAGAATGGCCCACTCCCTTGAAATGCTCACGGGTAGGTCTATGTGTATTAAGATTCCTAATATCTGCTCTGTGTCCATTCAATCTTTGGCAAAGTGTTTGCCCAGTTTGTCCAATGTACATAGTAGAGGGGCATTGCTGGCACATGATGGCATATATAACATTGGTTGAAGTACAGAAGGATGAGCCCCTGATCTTGTAATTAATGTGGTTAGGTCCAGTGATGGTACCTCCAGAATAAATAAGTGGACAAAGTTGGCAACGGGATTGATTGCAAGGAAAAGTTCCAGTATTAGTATGGTATGTGGTATGGTATGTGGTTGCTAGTGAGAGTTTTCATTAGGTTAGAAGGTTTTCTGTAGGAGTAAACAAGCCTGTCACCTAGGACCTTCCGTAGTGTAGCATCACGTTCTAACATAGATTGTAGTTTTTTTGATGATGCACTGCAGGGGTTTGAGGTGGGGGCTAGAGGTAATGACAAGTGATGTTCTGTTATTGACTTCCTTGGGCCTATCTTGAAGTAGACACTTTCTGGGTATTTGTCTGGCCCTGTCAATTTGTTTTTTTTTACTTCTCCTGGTGGGTAATTAAGCATCATGAATGCTTGGATAGATATCTTGATGTTTTTGGTCTCTGTCAGTAGGATAGGAGCGGACTTGCCATAGGCAAGTCTCTGTCAGTAGGATAATAAGAGCTTGACTATAAACAATGGACCATGTGGTGTGTGCTGGATGGAAGCTGGAGGCATGTAAGTAAGTGTAGCAGTCAGTGGGTTTCCAGTAGAAAGTGGTATTGATCTGGCCACCAGTGATTTGTACCGTGGTGTCCAGGAAATGCATCTCTCTTGTGGAATGGTCAAGGCTGAGATTGATGGTGGGGTGCAGGTTGTTAAAGTCCCTGTGGAATTCTTCAGTCTTTTTACCATAGGTCCAAATGATAAAAAAGGCATCAATGTAGCATAAGCAAAGGAGGAGTAACAGGGGACAAGAGCTAAGGAATCATTGTTCTAAGGCAGCCATAAAAATGTTAGCATACTGTGAGGCCATGCGAGTGCCCATAGCAGTGCCGCTAATCTGGAGGTATAGGTTGTCCTTAAATTGGAAATAATTGTGGGTGAGAACAATGTTACATAGCTCAGGCACCAGATTTGCCATGGTAACATCACGGATGCTTGTAGTCCATGCTTGATTGCTTGTAGTCCATTTTCATATGGAAGACTGGTGTAGAGACCTCTACAGCTATGGTGGCAAGGATGGTGTTGTCAGGAAGGTTTCCAAATATTTTGTAATTTCCTCAGAAAGTCAGTGGTATCTCGGAGATAGCTAGGAGTGCTGGTGGTGTAGGGTTTGAGGAGGGAGTTTGCATAGCTTCATAGTATGGTAATAAGGGTGCCACTACCTGAAATGATAGAGCATCTGGGATTTCCAGGTTTATGGATTTTAGGAAGCAAATAGAATAATCTGGGCTGGGGCTCAGATGGTGTGTCTGTGTGAATTAAGGCTCAAATAGAGGCAGTCTTTAAAGTGTTACTTGACTGCTGATTTGTTTTGCTATTCACAGGAATCGCACATATCCCACTTAACTTACTTTACTTCTCCCACTGGTCCTGTTATTGACAGGTGACCCCTTCCCCTTTTCATTTTCTTCCCTCCTTCCTCCCTTACCCCCAGGTAAACCCTGGATTCATATTATCTACCCTCGTCTGAAAATCTGAAGAAGTGGGTCTTACCCATGAAAGCTCATTACCTAATAAATAAAATTGTTAGTCTTTAAGGTGCTCCAGGACTGTTTTTTGTGAAACTACAGACTAAAGCACCTACCCCTCTGAGACTTTTTACACTAGTACATGCTGAGCAAAGCTTTTGTCCTTGGGGGGAGCATGTGAGAGGGAGATTTAAGCACCCGTGAGTGGCAAAAGCTTTGTCACTCAATTGCCAGTATAGACAAAGCCTTGAGAAGAACTAGCACTTCCATACTATGCGGCAGGGACTTGGCATTTGGCACCAGGCCTTTGTGTCGGTGACGTGCCTTTTGATGTTCCTGGGAAAAACCTCAAAGCTGGCTATAATGAGCCCCTGAAGGAAATGCACTTGTTCAGTAGAGACTTACAGAGACTCACAACTCGTGTTTTTGAAAAGTCTATTAGCACAGTCAGCACAGGGCTGCCAGGGACTTTCCTTGAAATTGCTACTCTGGGCTGCTAAGGAGCATGCCAGGTCAGCCTTCCTCCTCTAGCTACTGCTTCCAGTGACACCCCACCTCAACCTTCCAAGTATAGAGGAGAAAGCTGCCTCGTGTCAAGTCAGAGAGACAAAGGCCAGACCAGTGTGGAGGGAGATTAGGATAAGGAGCCCTGGGGCAAACTTAGGACTCAAGTTTGGGGGGTGTGGGAAGCGACATGGGGCCTGGGGATGGAGAATGATTCTGGCTGAGTGTGAAGATTGGGACTGGGAACCAGGGAGGTGCTATCCCTCTGAGACTGTTTACACTACTACATGTGGAGAAATCTGAAAAGTCAGAAAGATTGTCTGGGCAATCTCAATGCAGTCCCTTTACATGTATTTATCTACAGTATTATGAACAGTAACAGACAGGTAGCCGTGTTATTCTGTATCTTCGCAAAACAAACCAGAAGTCTGGTAGCATTCTAGAGACTAACAAAATGATTAATTAGTTGATGAGCTTTCGTGGGACAGACCCACTTCTTCAGATCTGGAGACAAACTATTTCCAGTACAGCGCTATCTCCAGATCTGAAGAAGTGGGTCTGTCCCACGAAAGCTCATCACCTAATAAATCATTTTGTTAGTCTTTAAAGTGCCACATGACTGCTTTTTTATCTATTATAACACAGTCTTTAATTACAAGATCAGATACCATTCTTCCACAGGACCCCTGTCTGAGTCAGTGTGCAGAGTGGCAGTGCTCAGTTCTGAGCAGCTGCTCAGTATTTTATTCTAATTGCTCAGTATGTGGCTTATTTACTGCACACTATTTACACTGTTCTCTGAAGACAGAACTATTGATTTCCTGAGGGCGTTTTATGTGGCTTTATTGCTATAGCAAGAGTGCATCACAATTATGAATTCATTTCCTCTCAGGACACCCATGTGTGGGTGGGAGGGGGATATTAATAACTCCATTTTACAAATGGGGAACTTAAGTCACAAAGCGATTAAGGTCAAAATTATCCACTACTTTTGGGTGCTCAATCTGACATGCCTGGAGCCTGCTTTTTGAGAAACTGTAGCATTTTTCAGCACTTCTTATGTTGGAAGCCCAGCTTTCATTGACAACAGTTGAAGCTGTGAGTACTCAACTCTTCCATAAATCAGACTCTGGGGTCTTGGGTCAAGCATGCAAAAAGTAAGGAACACGCTATCAGTGACCTCCTTTGAAAATTCTGGCTTAAGAGACTTGCTCAGCATCTCACAGGAAAGCACCGAATACAGTTCTTTAAGGCAACATTCACCTGCTTCTACCATGAAACTATCTTTTTTTCTTCCTGCTGTTCCCAGCCTCATTCACACATTCCAACTTCTATCTACCATGCATTTGAAAGACAAGAAGCAGTCCTGTGGCACCTTATAGACAAACAGATATTTTGGAGCATAAGCTTTCATGGGCAAAGACCCACTTCATTGGACTTTGAAGTGCCTTTACTCCCCAACGTTCTGGGGAGTAAAGACACTTTGAAGTAGCGTGGGCACGTCAAAGTTTGACACCTCAAAGTTGCCATGGGGGACAGTTAGCTAAATGAAGTGCTGTGTATTCACCACAGCACTTCATTAGTAATCTCCTGTCAGCCTGATTAACATGCCCCCTTCGAAGCTGGGGCAAGTGTAGACCCAGCCTCAGTGACCACAGAAGTAAAGATGGCACTGTAATTCATACACACGTGGGAACCAAACATTGGGTGCACATACCACTTTAATTGTGGCATTTCCTAACTTTTGAGTGCTTGACCGTGCAACTCTATTAATGCTCTTTTAACATATTTTATGGGTGTAGAACAGTCACAAGGGTGCAGCTGACTCTGCTGAAGGCTCTGTTGAAGAAAACATTCCAGTTGTGTATTCCTAACATCACTCTGCACCCAAATGTTAAACATAGAAACAGAGAATTCCACTAAGCCTGTCTTCCCAGGCAAAGAGATATGATTGCTTCTAAAAAATAAAAGATGGGAAAAAGGCCAGGACTAGGTTGCACTCCAAGGCTAAGCACACAGAGAAAAAAAGACACGATGAATAACATCAGGGTAAAAAAACAATAGTGCAAAGGCATGCCCTGCCATAATTCCAGCAGTTCCCAATCTGCTCCTTTCATCATTTATTTAAGTCTGTCTAGACAGTGCATTACCAGTCACAGAATTTATGAGTAATGCTCTGAAAAGCAATGCAAGGTGCCTGAGTAATCTAATGCCAGAAATCATCTAGAAACTATGCAAATTGGCTAGATGTTTAAATTCTCCCACAATAACTTTTAAAAGAGTAGTCAAAATTATAACGTGTCATGTGCAAACGTTTGCAGAACATATATGTACAAATTAATGGCATTGTGCTAATTAAAGTGTGGTTTGAGAATTGTATAGCTAAACATTACAGTCAATTTCCATATTTCTCAGTATTGGTTTTGGTTTATTTAAATTATGTTTATCTTGGCAGATGTTGTTTACAACAACACCACTCCATCTTAACTGTTAGTTAAAGGAGCTTTTTGTTTTAAAAATGAGCATTGGTTACATGGGACAACATTTTTCAAGAGAAGCAATTTTGGATGATTACATTTTAAAATGTCCACCTCAGGCTCTTGATTTTTTGAAGTGTTGAGCAAAGCGAAACATCCAAAAATCACTCATCACTTTTAAAATTCTTGGCAAAAATTTATTTTTGTTGTTTGATATGTATGTGTATTAAACAAACCATGTTTAACTGCTATGCACCTTTGTCATCACATGGTTAATTTTTTTACACTGTAGAAGCAGATCCTGAAGAAGGGATGAGATCTCCAGGAGTTTTCCACCAACCTGAAGCTACTGCCTGGAAATTTTGTATAATCAACCGTAGTTTTCCACCACCCTGAAGATACTGTCTGGAAATTTTACAGCCTGTGGCTGGTTCTGCATTGATTTACACCTTGCGTAAACCCCTGAAAGCATGAAGGAGTAAGCCAAGGCAGAATTTGTGTCTCACTATGCTTTTCTTTGCTTTAATCTTAGATTATTTGGAGAAAAGATGGGTTAACACACTGATCACTTATGTTCCAGTCATTTCAACTGAAATCTTGTATTGCCAAACAATGATTTAAGCAATAAATAAACAACAACTTGCATTAACTGTTTGCAAATTACAGGTGATGATGTTATGAGGTGGATTTTCAAATGCAAGTGACTTAGAGCACGCAAGCTAGTGTACACAACAAAGTTGTACCAGTGTAACCTGAATCATTGTTTAAGCCATTCCAGTTAAACCACTGCAAAATGCTATATGCACATGGTTCATTATGAAAGTGGCTTATTTCAGTTTACAAAAAAACCCAAAACAAACAGACAAACAAAACACATGCCACACAAGCAGCCCTGTATCACCTTAAGGACAAACAATTTTATGTATTAGGTAATGAGCTTTTGTGGATAAGACCCACAAATTGAAATAAGTGATTTTTATACCAAAATTAGTGCCTATGCAAACTTTTGCATTTGTTTAACTATACAGGAAAGTCACACCTTAGTGTACACCAGGTCCTTCTTGTGTCTTCAAAATCTCACTGAATGTCAAAGGTACTTGTTCTCTCACGGCGGTATGTCTACATTGCAGTTAGGACTATGCTCCTAGATCAGCTAGGCAAATGCACTCTTTTTCTTTCATCTAGCATGTTAAAAATAGCAATGTGTATGCCATGGCATTGGCATCAGCTTGGGCTAGCCACCTGAGTAAAAGCCCTCCCAGACACCTGGGTCCATACTCAGGTAGCTAGTCCATGCTGCAAAATCTGCACTGCTATTTTTAGCACATGTGCTCAAGCCTTGCTACTTTACATCAGCCTGCTCAAGCTGGGCAGCTGCAATAAAGTCATACCTTTAAGTACTTTTGAAAATCCCAGCCGGTGTAAATGTACCTGTAACCTTCGGGAGCTTTTTAAAAGGGAATTTACTGTTGATAACAAGAAGCCCTTTGCACGATGTACAACACAGTCTGAAGGCAGATGAAACTTACCAGATTTGGAGTTTTGTTATAAACCCCAAAGATCAGATTCGGTGAAAAGTTCACTGCGCATTTTGCAACTATGGTGCTCAGCATGCTAGCCACTAGTGGCCACATGTAGCTCTTTGGCTGGTTGAGTGTGGCTAGTTGGCTTGAACAATAAATATGCTTTCAGAATAATGTGGCTAATTCGCTATAGCCGACCGCTTCAGAACTGATTGGACACCACAGTTTCAGGCATAGCTGGGACAGCATGTAGATTAACAAAGAAGTGGTAACATCAGGCACCCTTGCATAAATTCTCCTTTGAATGTTAAGGTTCATCTGAACTCAAAATTAAAGCACAGCTTAAGCATGGCTATGAATTGCCCTGGCTCCAAATTCAAGCTTTTATTGATGTAAATCCTTATGAAATTAAGCTGGCATGTTTCTAGCAGTTACAACTGGTAGCCCTGTAAAACAAAGTCATCCACAGAACAGATACAGCACCAGGCAATGACTGTGCAAGCTACCCTGCACTGTTCAACCAATAAAAACAAAAAAGCAGTCCAGTAGCACTTTAAAGACTAACAGAATAATTTATGAGGTGATGAAATATTCTGTTAGTCTTTAAAGTGCTACTGGACTGCTTTTTTGTTTTGATAGTATATAGACTAGCACAGCTTTCTCTCTGTTATTGTTCAACCAACGTACATCAACTCTGCCACTTGCAAGGACAAGCTGTAAGGGTGCCAAAGTAATGCATTTTCAAAATGTATGTTTTGAACCAAACTCACCGTTCTATGCCAATTTCAGTAGCCTGACATCAGCAGTGAACCTGGTCTTTTGAGTCAAAATATACAGCAAAAAACAACAAGGAATCCTGTGTCACCTTAAAGACTAACAAATGTATTTGGGCATAAGTTTTAGTGGCATGGAACCCAGTTTATCAGATGCATGAAATGGAATACCTGCCAAACTGAAGTTTCCATTTCACGCATCAGACAAAGTGGGTTCCAGCCCATGAAAGCTTATACCCAAATAATTTGTTTGTCACTAAGGTGCCACAGGACTGACTCCTCATTGTTTTTGCTGAAAGAGACTAACACAGCTGCCTCTCAAAAAATGAACAGTGAATCTCCTAACAAAAGGACTATTTATTCTAATAGTTATTCTAATACTTACGTAAAGTGCAATAGAGTCCAAATTGTTCATACCCTTCACAGCAATCTGTAAAATTCATAATCTCAGGGACTTCCACGATGCGATACTGAGTTTTATAAGATATTTTAGGACAAACCATCCATGGAATCCATCCTCCACAAGAAGTATTTTTCTCATATGATTTTTGGTAGGCAACCATTTTAGACATTGTTTTAGTCATGCTGTAGTTGCACAGATGGTAGCCTAGCAAGGACAGGCCTTTTTCTAAGAAATAAAAACAAAACAAAAAAAACAGTGTTAGCTGCTAGCATCACAGAATGAGTTTCTTTCAGTGTTTAGAAGTAAACTAGGTTATGTAGGAAGGAAATAGAGCCAATTAATGTATAATTGGTTCCCAGAAAGGCCAGCATTAGGAAGAAAGTTACTGGAGAAAGTGGATAGGTGAAGTTTCCTGATAGCAATTAGTAGTGGGAGTTGTTTTGGACAGTAAAACTCTCCTGCTTGGGAGAAGCTCCAGATAAACATAAATGCCTTGAGGGACTGGGCAAAACCATGGCAACTGAACTTGGATAAATGTTGTGGAAATTAGCAAATTTAGTCTAAAATTCACACGTGAGCTAAGGGACTCAGAACGTCTATGGTTTTCTGAAGAAAAAGAATTTATCATGCCTGGAAATACAGAAATCAGGGGTGAGATAAACTTACTAGATATTTTATTTTTCTCTTGATTGTTTCATCCTCTCTTATTTTCAGAGCCTGCCAACATAGAGGAGCAAAGGGAGCAATTGCATCTGGGCCCAGTGAATTTAAGGGGGCCCAGGGCTGCCGCTTCCCAGGTCCTTTTAAATAGTGCTGCTGTAGCACTGTGATAGTGCCTAAAGGAAGCCCGATAGCTGGGATCTGCAGAGTTGCAAGGTGGGAAGGGGGCCCACAGGTTGTAACTGAGCGAGCCAGGAGGGGAGAACGGGGCTGGGCTGGGCTGGGCAGAGAAGGAGTGAGGTAGGCAGGGACAGCCGAGAGAAACAGGCCTGGCTGGTCCCAGGACTGCTGCGGCACATAGGTGAGCAGGGGGGCAGAGAGGAGAAGGAGCTGGGCACAGGACTGCAGAGGGCAAAGCTGTGCAGGTATGGTTGGGGTGGCAGAGATGGCTGGGAGGGGCACTGCCGCACAAGTGGGGGATGCGGGTGTGGCTGAGCAGGGAGTTCTTGGATTGAGAGGTAGCATTTGGAGTTTCTTGCGGGGCGGGGAGGCTAGAGGCTCTGTCTGACACAGGGGGCCCATTGACTTTGCTCTCCTGGGGCCCAGAATCCCTGTCAGTGGGCCTGGACTCACCAACATCCTTGGGTAGACTACACTAGAAGACAAGAGCATGGTGACCCAAAAATACATGGTGAGATCTTTCAGCAGACAAGCATTCCCAGAAGACTATGTCACTGAAGTTTCTGCTTTGCCGTTCTAATTTGTACTGGCTCATCAGTGTGAATCACATTGACCAGGCCTCAGCTATTAAAAATGTGCACCCCTCTAGTGATTTCAGTGAAGCTATGCCAATTTTACACAAAGGCTGAAAATCTGACCTGGTATCTTTTCAGATCTTGAATCAATTTAGATAAATTTAGATTTAGAGGATTAAACTAGCCTTTGTAAAAGCATGTGCTAGATTAAGCCTCCCATCTCTGTAGTTTAGGCCCAGCCTGGATCTTATCTGTTGTCATCTTCAAAAGGTTTAAACAGCCCTACTGTAGGAGTAAAAGCAAAGAGGCAAACTGGCATGCCTTTGTAGGGGATTGTTGATGAATTGCATGAGGGACCCACAAAAAAGATTATAGGTCAGGATAAGCTTTCCTTAATAACACAGCCCAAACCATAGCTGACAATTAAAAGGACAGATAGCATAAAACCAGAACATTCTGTCTTAAATTATCTCATGTAAAGGCTTAGCTGCGCTACTTGGGTGAAATCTTTGGTATATTAGAGTAGAAATTATGAAGGCTACAATCACAATCTGTGTTGGTGTTTTATAGCTCACTTTATAAGAGAGGATCATTTTAGTCCTCGATGATGAAACCCCTTATGCGTGTGGGTTTAGCTTTAGACACTCCATGGAACTCCTCATATGAGTAAAGCTTTGCACATCTAGAAATTCACATTCCCATAGCAGGGAATAAGGCCAAGCATGAAACTGTTATCTAATCTTTTCAGCAGACTTATTTCTTATTATGAGAAAACAGTTTTAAACATTCAAACACTTCATTTGATTATAAAATCAGGTGGCTTACCTGAAATGTTTAATGGTGAACCCCAATGACATGCAACGAAATAAAATTATTGAGAGGGGGCATTAAAAAAAGTAGACTGGCGAGTCAAATTAAATATGGTATTTAATTAAAGTAAACTTGTAAGTAATTTTATTTAGGGCTGTGTAACAGACAGCATGATTTCCTCTTGAGATTTTTTAAAAGAATGAGAGTGGAGGCATTTGGAAGAGTGAAAAGAATAATCATATAAACACATCTCTGTTGGTATAATATTAGACACAGAAAAAAATGGAAGGGGCTTTAAATAAAGTAAATGTGAAGTGGACACAGAAGTCTACGTGTGGTGGACCTATAATTTTTCAGGGGTCCGGAGAACTGTGGTCAGCAAATCAGCAGAATAAAGCTAACACAATGTGTAAAAGAAGCAAGCAATCAAAATATGCACAGTATGAATGATTCAGACATGACCAAAAATAGGTAAAATAATCCAGCATAAAATTTTTGGATACTAGTCCTTATAGATCACATTTTCAAACACCACCCCAACCCCAAAATATGCTAAGCAAACAGTACTCTGTATTTATACACACAGACATGTGTAACTGAAAAATCTGATGGGGTCATTTTTAAGAAGTTTGTTTGGAAAGTTGGAACTGAGCACCATCTCCTCAGCTGGTGTAAGTCAGTATAGCTTCGCACACTTCAATGGCAGTCCATTGACTTACATCAGTGGATCATCTGGTTACAGACCACTTGCGTGACTGAGCAATTCATGTCATCTCTCTGTTCTCCAGCTATAAAACAGAGATAATGTTACCTCACTGGGGTGCTGGGAGCATTAATTATTTATGGCATTCAGATTTTATGGGGATGCATGGGACCATACACACAGGCAGCGTCTGCTCCTTGTTTTATAGATCAAAATGGTGATATCTGAGCATTCCAGTGTTACCACTTAAAATGTTTGGGCTGTGTGGGTTGGTCTATCTGCCTTGGCCACCCTCATTGCCGCAACAGTGCCCTGGTAACACTGCAATGAGTGTGGTATAAGAGCCTGAACAGCACAGCACAATGAGGTAAGAGACAGATTTAAGATATATGTTCTGACCACATCCAGCAAGGCAAAGACAGTCTAAATATGTCATCACAAATCTAAAGCTTCCAGGGCAACCAGAATCAACTCAGGATTTGTAGCAACATTCATTATCTATATACTGATATGAAATCCAGAAAGTAAAATGGTATAGAGGTGCAAAAACCAAATTTAAGTATATAATTAATAAGCACTCAGGTCAGACCAGACATGTGCATATTATGGTTATGTCACTTGGCCCAGGATGAGACTGCTAAAGCCAAGAAAGCAGCTTTGAGCGATACCCATGAGAGTGTAGAAACACACATTTCCAGAGCAACTGAACCAAAGCTAACAGAAGCAAGCACAGTTCCAGTTTCACCTTCTCAGAAGCCAGTTCTGGCTCATTTTAGAATAAGGTTTGTTACCATGAGAGCTCAGTTCTCTGGGGACAGCAGTTTCCTCTGAGCACTATGACTTAACCCATGTTGTTCTGTTCAGCAAATTGGTTTTCTCTGCTTATGAGCTCTCAATCAACAGGAATTAAAGTATACTGGACATGTCTCCAGCAACTCACAATTGAATTTACTAGCAACCATCCAAAGTTTTACTTCTCTTATGTTAGGTCTGTCATTTTGAGCATTTCATTTTTCACCTTTAGCAATCACAAGCATGGGCAAGAAAAGTACAAATGCTATTATACTAAAGCAGCAATAATAAAAACAGCTAAGTGAGTCGCCATTATAAGAGGTCAGCTGCTTTGATTAGGCAATATTCAGCTCAGTCTCTGAATTAGGAGTGGGCTCTGTTTTGATTTCAAGATCAAGACCACATCAGGCTTTGCTATGAGATCTTGGTCAAATTTACCAGTGACACATATTTCTGAGCTGATCATGCTAGATCTTCATCCCAGATTATCAGAGCTGGGAAAAGTATCCAGAAAGTTACCTGAGTAAAATATGGCACTTGCGGGATGGGTGGTGGTGGTACTTAAGTACAGGTCATTGGTGTCTGTCTGGAAAACTGCTTGAGTAAAAATATACACAAGTCACATCTTGATTATATTCAAGTATCCAGAAGTGAAAGCAGCTGCTCTTTTACTCAAATATATTTTGGGGTGCTTTTTCCACTTCTGCAAATTATGGAAATCCCACATGATGAACTGATGTCATTTTGTGCTGAAATTTGTAAGAATGCTTGACATCTAATGATAACCTGGAATCAGAGACGACACCCCTGTTTTAATGTGACATGGAATTAAACCCATTCAAGATGGGACCACATCAAGGGGGCTTCAACAATTGCTCTGACTTGCAAAATTTGAAGAGATTTGAATTAAAGATTCTGGGTTTTAGGCTTTCATATCTGAGAACCTTAAAAACTGTTTTTTTGTTTTGTTTTGTTTTTAGAAGCAAGCATAAGATTGATCTCTGTGTCATCTGCCTTTGCCACATTCTGCAGGAGACCTCTTTAATATATTGGGGGTTTGGTAGGGTTATTGAGAAAAGTCCACATTTTAGAAGTGGGTTATATATTTTGGCTGAAACATTGAAAACCATTGAGGCAATTTTAAAAAACAACATCAAAATCCTGGTCAAAATTAAAAGCTGTTCAGATTTAAATAAATAATGAACTAGTGTAGAAATCAAGACTAAATTAGGAATTAAAACTGCTGCTCCAAAGCCAGAAATTTGGGTGGCTACTTAGTTGGATTATTCCCTCCACAAGTGATAACTGAAGTGAGAGTTAAAGATGTGCTATCTGCACTCTTGCCTTTGGCACCTCAGACATCTCTAGAAGTTTGCTCATTTAATTTGTAGATACTTCTCAGTACAAAGCAAAAGACTTTCCATTAAAATCTGAACATTACTGATTAGAAGAAGCAGTTCCAGACCCTCTTTTCTAGCAAAAGGGTTAGCAGGGGTTTTATTTATTTATTTTTTTAAATGGTGGATTCTTATGTCGTCAATGAGACACAGCTGGATTTCTGTAGAATAGCAACAATCAAGGATTCATTTAGAATAAAGAGACATCTCAGCTTATTCAAACTAAAATACCTATCATATCTCAGATTCGTTTTGTATTACTCACCTGTAAAGACATTTCCTTTCCCTTGGCCAGTGGCTGTCCAGAGAATGAAGAGAGAAATAACAATGATCCTGGTCATTGTATCAGCGCAGACTGGCATCTTTCTTCTTATTTCTTTGTTCCCAGGGAACAAAAACTCACTTGCTATTTCATCCAGATTTTTGGAATAAGGAGGAAATCTCCCGTTTTTCTGCTGTGCAAATGGATAATGATAACTGGCTTCCGAACAAAGAGAAACTCCAATGGGTATTTCACCTGTGTAGTCTCATTAATGCCTTCCCCATGGAACCTTTGCATCTCAATTACTGAGTCCGCAGCTTGAGCCACCCTATAGTGTCATTTACAGAACAAGGTGTCAGAAACATGAGCCTCTCTATCTTGCAGTAGAAAACTTATTTGTCCAAGTTTGAAAAGATTCATGCACGTGATTTAATTTAAGCATATGTGTATTCCCATTGACTGGGGTTACTCACATGCCTAAAACAGCACAAGTGTAAGTCTTTGCAGGATCACAGCTCAAGCCCCCTTACTGGTAGCCATAGGAGGCGAGGCACTTAACAGTGGGTCACCGGAGCATATCAGTGGGGGATGAAATGACTCCTGGGTCCATAAACAAAAGCCAATGTACCCTGAAGTCCTTATGTGACAATGGGAGTTTTGCCTAAATAGTGCGTACAAACTGAGCATGGACTCCAGGATTTGTCCTATAGATAGTTCTGGGGCCCTGTGGGTCACATTCCCAGTGTTATGTGCTGTCACTGTTTAGACACATACAACTTTTATTTTCAAGAATTCCTAAACACAGTTATGGAGATCAGAGCAGCCCTAATTCAGCAAGCTACTTAAATACATGTCATGTTAAGTGTTTGAGTCACCCTTTAGAAGCCAACAGGGCTACTCACATGTGGACAAACTAGATACATATCTGATGAACTGTACCTATAATGAAGAGATTGAGAAAGACTAGACCACCTAGTCCATTATCGAAACTGTATGTCCTGTGTGTAGTTTTAGCATTTTAAAGAAAAATGTCCTGAGAATAGGCATTCAATTTCAAATTTTTCCAAAATCTTCGCCTGGCACAGTGGGAGCTGTTACCTTTAAGAAGATTCTTCCAAACCCAAGAGGCAGCAGGCATGCTTTGTACTGCTGCAGTTTTATAGTGAGTTGTGCTCAGTTTAGGGCAGCAAGCCAATAAAGAGTGACTCCTGTAGGGAAGTTAAACAGATTCATCAGCCATTTTGGAAATTGTTTAAAAAATATTAAAAGGTTGACAAGCATTTATACGTTGTGTTCAGACTAGGCCATTGTCCCAGATTCATTTCCCTCTCAGCCACATTATCTCTGAAAAGCCTGGAGGAAAGGTTGCTAATCACCCCTCTGGTGGAAATAAAATAGAAGGGAGAGAAAAAGCATGTGGTGGTGGAATGAAAGCTCTCACTCTAGTCTGCCAGCTGCATGTGGTGATGAACGCTGGGATAAGCTCACAGCAAAGGCTTAATCAATAACATTTGCAGCTGATGGAGGATCCTGACTGCTTTCTTGACAGTCTCTGAAATTACATGTTAATGTATTAATACTGTATAGCCAATAGATTCAATTTGTCCAAGGGCAGGCTACTGTGACAGGTAAAACCATGGCAAAAATAAATGCATGAATTAAAGGAAGAGGTAAAGAAGCAGGTTGTTTTAGGTGGGGAGCAAAGGATTTGAATTTTCTATGCTGGGATGTTATAATAATTTTACTCAGATTAAAAAGTGACTTTCCCTTTATAATTTATATGCACTCACTTCTTTTGAGACATTCAACTTTTAACTAGTGCTTTTGAAAAGGGTATGCAAAAATATTCCCTTGTTTGGGTAAGACATTTGACTGCAGAGCAGTTGATCTAACATTCACTTTATAATGACTTATTTTGTATATCAATTAGTTACAGCAACTTGAGCTAAGCTCAGGAACCATGCACACTATATGACAAGGCAACGAGTGGTTTACATATTTAGCTGCACTGTGCCCCCCCACCCCACCCCGCCATAGGATTGTGTCTTTGGGTTCGATAAGAACCTGATAAAGGCCTTCCCATACTACCGATGTGGATGTGGCTAGTGTGACATCCTCATCTGCTGTGAGCGGGTAGAAAACTCAACAGTTTGTCATAAAATTCAGATTCACTGACACAAGTCCACAAGTCTTTGCTGTTTCTGTATCATCTGAGGAAGTGGGTCTTACCCATGAAAGCTCGTGACCCTAATAAATGTATTAGTTTCTAAGGTGCTACAGGACTGCTTGTCATTCTGGTTTCAATTTCAATTTAACTTCTGACAGAATCTGGTTTCTAACCAAGTCAGCTGGAAGACTGCTGAGGAGCCCGGGTTCCCAAAAGCCATTGTTCCTTCTCTGAATACCACCTGTGAACTGGGGACCCTAGGACTCCCACAGTCTGCAGCTATCCCATCACATGGACTCCCATAGGTCAAAGATCCCAGGGCTTCCAGCTGTAGAGCTAGAGAGCATGGAAGTCCTGAAAGCTACAGCTTAGCTGGGGCTCTTGGAGCTTGGGCTCCCAGGCTCAATTTTGGTTTGACTGGCTTTAAACAAACCATTTCAGTGATTTTGTAATGGAATCTTTTCAGATTTTCCTTTTCAAGAGAATCTGTAATTTCTCCTTTTTGTTCCAAAATTATTCAGAATTTCCAAGGGAATGAAAATTCTGCCCCACATCTAGAACAAACTGGGTAGAACTTTGACTGGAGCAAGGTTACTGCCTTCATGCAGAGTTCCCCTTTTTGAGATGGGGTAGCTCAGCACCAATCCTACCTCAGTTTCCCCTTTTTCATAGCACCTTAAAAACCTCCATATTCAGGTTTGGCTGTTATGGTAACTTGGCTCTCCGGATAAATCATTTACCAAAACACTCTGGGTACACCAGTCCAAAAAGACAAGCCCAAAAATTCCAGAGTCTACACCCCAGTTTCAATCTGGGCCAGAACCTTCCACCCTGAAGATCTGGTCTATCTTCCACCAAGACACTCTTCCCAAAACCCACTGGCTCCATTTTCAACCTTTTTCAGGCTCTTTTCAGTCTTTTCCCCTCTGGTTCCTTTGAGAGGCTCCCTTCTCCTTTACTCAGCAACAATTCCCAAGGCTACCTTCCTTCTCTACCTCTAGAGGAAAAAACCCTTGCTGCCTCTCTCTAGGCCTTCATATCTTTCTTAAGAGGCCTATTTAGACCACTTAACTGCAAGTCATGTTACTTTGCAGCTTTCCACCACCACAGAGACTAGTTAATTGTGTCACAGGTGAGGCTGAGGCCCATCTCCTATTAAAGATCCAACCACTCTGACAGTGTGTGTTGTTTTCTGGGGGGTAACTCAGGGTTGTGGGGCACCTTACTACCACTTGCCCTGTGTGTGAGGCAGCCGTTTCTGGCCCACTCCCTGATTCCACCCTTCACTGCCACCACCCATGCTGTCGCTCTACTGGTTAGCAATAGGCACACTCCAACCTTCAAGTTCCACAACCAACACCTTGGAGCATCCAGTCCCTGGTCCACTGGACACTCAGTCTTCACAGATTCGTTCCTCCCAGGGGAGCAGTACACTGAAGCAATCAGCTGTTCTGCTTCATGTTGCCAACCCTTCAGGATTGGCCTGGACTCTCCAGGAATTAAAAATTAATCTTTAATTAAAGATTGGTCATGTGATGAAACATCCAGGAATACATCCAGCCAAAACTGGCAACCCGAAGTGCAACCAAGAACAAGTTTAATAAAGCCCAGAAATTCAAAGTAATAGCAAGAAGGAGCATTGGTAACAAATGAGTGCATATAAAATAAAGTCATAACATTCTTTAAAGAGGCAAGACTTAATGAAACACTCTTGCATCTGGCAGAGTTTGGCCCACTCAAAATTCTTGTAGTGCTTTTCGGCCGGGCTTCACTGTGATCCTCCTTTCACGAGAGGCCTGGCCTGCACTACAAAGTTAGGACAGCGTATGCCACCTAGCATTAATCTAGTTACACTACTTCCTTGAGTAGCTTGGATCAATGGTTAACATACTGTGCTTGACATGGTGTGAGTATGTATGCTGTTACCTATGTTAACCCTAACAGCCCTCCAACAGCCATTCCACAATGCCTGACAGCTGGGAGCTCTGGTCACTGTTATGAACACCACTGCCCAGGGTTTGAGGAGATGGGGAGCCACACCTAACCTTTAAAATCCTCATTTATTTTTGAGGTACATTTTCCTGATTGCCTAATAGCTCTCTCTTGCTGTATGCACCTACCCAATAGACTACATTGGCTACATGCTCCAGATGAACTTCTGACTAGAGTAGACAGAAGGTACTGGGTCTCCCAGGTCTGTGAGGAGAAAAAGCTGTGAAAGCACCCCTAGAGACCAACCATAGGAATGTGATATCTCTCAGCAGATTGCATGGGGGGAATCATGAAAAGACTACAAGGATCAGAAGGCTATGCGAAAGTGAAGGAATTGCCTCAGGCATACGAGAAGGCAGGTTGCGTGCGGGGGAAGAGAACAGTTGAACTGGTGGTGCACTGCAGACCTGCTCCTTTCACAGTGAGATTCATGCTATACTTGGAAGAGACAACATCAGCAACCATTAGAGCATTATACATACCTCCCACGACTCCGAGACACTGAGCCCCACCATGAACACTGAGAAGGAGAATAGAATGCCATAATCCAGGAGCTATTTTGAAACTTCACCGCAGTCTGGTCAGTCCTGGAAGCTGACTATGGGTGAGTGTGCTGCAGGGGAAGGAATGTCAGGAAAGTGTGTGATATATTCAAGATTACAATGTTTAAGCACACAGATGGTGCCTGTCCCTATCTTAGCAGGAGACAGGTATAGATTTTTCTTCAATGTGCTCAACAAGAAGCAGCAGCTGTATAACAGAGAGGTATTGATGTTACCTGCTTTTCATCCCCCTGTAACTGTGTTGTCCACCCAGTTCAAAAGTAGCCACCATAGCAAACTAGCCACATTATTCTGAAAATATATTTATTATTCAAGCCAACTAGTCACATTCAACTGATCAAATAGCCACATGTGGCTAGTGACCAGCACATTGGACACCACAGCCCTGTCACGTAAAAAGAGCAGAGGGCATACTGAGTAGTCTGTCAACCTGCCTAGGGATGTCCCCCAAGAGATCTCAATGAAACTGCCAGGGAAGAACTCTGCAATCTTGACCTGAGGATTTCTAGGTATGGCAGCCTTACTTCCCCCTCTGTGCTAGGACACTTTCCCATGCCACTCTGTGAAGACTTTGTTAGACAGGCCCAGGTGGCTTCAGGACACCAGCAGCAGCTGTGGTCTCCAAGCATTTGATACCCTCAGGAGTGAGATGTTAACTGAAATCACCAGCGCTCCTCGGAAACAGTGCCAATATTCAGCACCCTTGCACTGTGCTCATAACCACAGACGTAGGCGCTATCGTTGCTTTGTTTTTTATTTTCAGACAAACAACTACTTTCTCATTCTCCTCCTTCCCTGCTGCCCCCAGTGAGCCAAACTCACCCTGGCTGGAACTGGAGATGGGTAGTGTGTTCTCCAAAGCAGAAGAGTCAATAAGCATCTTGTTTAAAATTAGAAGAACAAGGGAAGGATGTTCTGAAACTTAAACTGAAGGGTTCCCCATCATGCCCACACAATCCCAGACAATGATAATGGGGAGAAGATGATGACTCAGAAGGATATGTTCTTCAATATCTCAGCAGACAATGCAGCATCTCACCATGAACAGAAAGGTTGGAGGGTGAATATTTCAGTCAATTCAGATGGGGCAAGAGTAGACAGGAGAAAGATCCAGGAGTCCCAGAGGAACAGGAGCAGGAGATGCACCAGGATTCAGTGTATTTCTCCAACAAGAAATGTAGGTGCTGCAGACTGTGGCTGACCTGCAGGTTCAACAAGCACAGACTCGCATCCCTTTGCAGTGAGTAGAGAACTCCAGTGCCTCCCTGCACACCATAACATTCAATCAGGGGCCACTTTCCTACGCCTACCATGTCACACCAGGGCTACGTCTACACGTGCACCCAACTTCGAAATAGCTTATTTCGATGTTGCGACATCGAAATAGGCTATTTCGATGAATAACGTCTACACGTCCTCCAGGGCTGGCAACGTCGATGTTCAACTTCGACGTTGCTCAGCCCAACATCGAAATAGGCACAGCGAGGGAACGTCTACACGCCAAAGTAGCACACATCGAAATAAGGGAGCCAGGCACAGCTGCAGACAGGGTCACAGGGCAGACTCAACAGCAAGTCGCTCCCTTAAAGGGCCCCTCCCAGACACACTTTCATTAAACAGTGCAAGATACACAGAGCCAACAACTAGTTGCAGACCCTGTATATGCAGCACGGACCCCCAGCTGCAGCAGCAGCAGCCAGAAGCCCTGGGCTAAGGGCTGCTGCCCACGGTGACCACAGAGCCCCGCAAGGGCTGGAGAGAGAGTATCTCTCAACCCCCCAGCTGATGGCCGCCATGGAGGACCCCGCTATTTCGATGTTGCGGGACGCGGATCGTCTACACGTCCCTACTTCGATGTTGAACGTCGAAGTAGGGCACTATTCCCATCCGCTCATGGGGTTAGCGACTTCGACGTCTCGCCGCCTAACGTCGATTTCAACTTCGAAATAGCGCCCAACACGTGTAGACGTGACGGGCGCTATTTCGAAGTTACTGCCGCTACTTCGAAGTAGCGTGCACGTGTAGACGCAGCCCAGGTGACAGGAAGGACATACATTGACCTGGAACAACCACATTTGGTATTTATGTGTAGCCAAAATAGACATGAATGTTCTTTTCCCTTGTTAAGCTGTGTTCCATTCATTTATTTCAGAAGTTTCTATTGTATTTGTTTTTTAATTACAAAGAGGGGTTTTTGCAATGATTTTGATGTTCATTAATTAATTCATTCTCAGGACATCACAATGCATGCTGCAGAATGCCTAGCATTACTGAAAACACCTACTACTTGTTCTTGTATAGGGCTACAAAACTCATAGGATCTATGACAAAGTGTAATTAAAAAAAAAGGTACAGTGAACACCACACATTTAATAGGTGCATGAACAGACAGTGTTTTATCACAGATGTACAAAGCAAGCACCACACAATTCCAACAGCCACCAGAAACTGAGGACCAGGTAGAATTCAGCCCACCACACCACACTGCTGTAGCCCATGGTTCAAGTGTTCTTTCAAGATATGGTGAGACAGTCCTGCCCATGCAGGAAAATAATAGTGCTACAAACTGGTCACACAAAGACAAACACGTACGAGCTAAAGCAGCTGCCAACAGTGACACATGTTTAGCTGCCATGGTTACACAATGTTTACAGCCAGCAACTATTCACAAACTCACTTAACAGCTCAAGTGCAGACATGAACTAAAGCTATCCAGTTCTCCCAAATATTTCCAGGACCCACTACTGTCCAGAAGCCCCAGTGGTGAAAATACAGCCCTGAAAAAGCAGTACTTGTCCCCTTTCTGCAGCAGGAATTCTGCTGCAGCCTCTTCAGGAGAAACACCTCTTCTCTCTGCAGCTTAGTGAGAGACTGTGCTCTTCCTCCCTCTCCCTACTCAGAAACTCTCCCCTCCACTGCTGCACTCTTATCTCACATATGCCACAGCCTTGCTGCCTTCTCTTCCTGATGCTGTTCCCACATTCGCAACTCTCCTGTATGTGGTAGTTTTCTTAAAGACACAGTTCCTGGAGTCATGTGATTTTAGTGGACTCTCTGGTTACATTTGCTGAAAAAATAAGTTGCTAGCCTCTAACGATTTTTTGGGGGGCAAGGGGAGAGAGCTTGCAAATTTGATCCCTAAAGGCTCCAAAACTAGAATGTGACTGGAAAGAACTTCCATGTTGTTACTCTTTAAGTCCTGTGATTTTTAAATTTCAAGACTTTTGAATGCTGGAGGTTGAAAATACTGATGCTGACTGCTTCTGGTTTCCTTCTTGCACCTCTCCTGGGAGCACCCTGGCCCTTAATGTCCCAACCATTGCTGAGTCCTTTCTTCCCTCTCTTCACTACTTCCTGTTCCTCTTTGCCAGAACTCTATTTATTATTCCATGACACATGCCAATTCCCCTCTGCCCACCCCTTTTCCCAATTCCTCTCAATCCCTTTTAGACCCAACACTGAGCACCTTCCCCCTCCCTCTGCCTTACCCCTCTCCCCACCACTGGTGTAAACACCAAGAAATGAGATTTATTCAGAACAATATAATGGAGTGGCAGGACAAAACTAAGAAAAGGAAATAGCTAAGTGTCAGGAAAACCTTTCTGACAATGGGATCTCTATGGCTATGAGATGACATTTACAAATTAGCCTGTAAAAAGCACTAGCAACTGTACTCTAACGAATAATCATACATTGGCAGAGAAATGGTCTAATAGCTCTTTTCCCATCTCTAGCGTCTCAATTCTATTTTAGCTTAATATCCCACCGCTTCAGTGAGAAGCCAAAACTAGCAAAGGATCTTGTTTTCATTAAGAGAAGCCTGAGATTATTAAATGATAAATATGTTGGAACTTCCCAAATATATTTGGCAGCAGAATAGGACCCATCCTGCACCACTGACGTCAATATGAATTTTGTTATTTACTTCAGTCTGCAGTAGCATCAGACCCTTAGCAGGAAAGTAGTGGATTTTTTTTTTATTCTTTGCAGTGTCACTTACTGAAGCATAATGCTACTGAATATGATCTATAATAATCATAGTTAACATTTGAAGAATTAAATCTCTGATGAGGATGATACATTCTTATTCTGAATATACAATGTTGCTTTACCTCCCTATGGCTCTAAAATGTCCTTGCTCCGACATTGTTCGGGATCTTCTTTGCACTCCTCCTGAAGCACACCTTTGGATCTTCAACAGAGGGCATCTTTTTGCACACAAGATCTTATGGGAAACTGTTTAATCTTGCAAGGCTGAAAGCTAAATCTAAGGTGAGGGAAGTCCTCATCAGAGAGATGCTGTTCGCAGATGACGCTGCTGTCGTGTCACACACAGAAGACCAGCTTCAGAAGCTGCTGGATCGGTTCTCCAAAGCATGCAAGGACTTTGGGCTTTCCATCAGCCTAAAGAAGACAAATGTACTTGCTCAGGACGTTGCTGATTCTCCATCAGTCAGCATTGACAACTATATGTTAGAGGTCATCCACAAGTTTGTTTACCTCGGGTCCACCATCACTGACACCCTGTCCTTGGAGACTGAGCTAAATAGGAGGATCGGTAAAGCAGCCACAACTCTGTCCAGACTCAGCGAGAGAGTGTGGAATAACAACAGGCTGCACACTCACACCAAAATGCGAGTCTACAGAGCCTGCATCCTCAGCACCCTCCTTTACGACAGCGAGACTTGGACCCTGTATGGCCGCCAGGAAAAGAGGCTGAATGTCTTCCACTTGCACTGCCTCAGGCACATCCTTGGAATATCATGGAAGGACAGAGAGTTCAACACTACCGTCCTTGAACAAGCTGGAATCCCAACTATGCACACCCTCCTCAGGCAGCGGCAGCTCCGCTGGCTTGGCCACGTCCACAGGATGAATGATGGAACGATCCCAAAGGACATCCTGTATGGCGAGCTAGCCTCTGGCAAAAGACCTCCCGGACGCCCCCAGCTGCACTACAAAGATGTTTGCAAGAGAGACCTCAAGGAAGTAGACATCAAGCCAGACAGCTGGGAGGAGCTGGCAGACGATCGCAGCAGATGGAGGAAGGAACTATACAAGGGCCTTCAGAAGGGTGAGTTGAGGATCAGACAGCTAGCAAAGGAGAAGCGAACCCACAGAAAGCACAGCAAGGACCTGCCAGACACCCATTACACATGCAACAGATGCAGCAAGGACCGTCACTCTCGTGTGGGTCTTCACAGTCACAGCTGACGCTACAAATAAGGATGCCAAACGGAACTACGAAGGACGCGATCCATAGTTTACGTAGACTGAAGGATGCTACTACTACTACTACTAATCTGAACAGCCTGAGAATTTGACAGTAGTTCCATGGTTCTCACTTCCAGATCTGAAAGACTGATCTTCATTTTACACAAAGCATTTGGACCCTCAGTCATATTTGTTTATGATTTTTTAAATTACACTCATTATCGGATTCAGATTCCATAATCATAATGGAAAAGTAAAAAACTTTATGGTTTCTCTGCTCCTTGTTCCACCTGCCTTGCCCATCACCCCTCTAAAGTTTACAGTAATCCACCTTGTGAACCACAGTAGTAGGTGTTCTCAAAGGGCCAAAACCAACTTGCTCAGAAGGCACTACCAAATTTAACACCCATTATGAATCACTCTGCCACAGGCTTTTAGAGGCCCTGTTGTGATGTGGGATAGTTCATGTATGGATTTTTCCACTCTTTCATTCTGCCACCAACTGATATTTGTAATATGAAGGGTCCATTGACTTTGAAGCATTTAAAAAAACAAAACCAAAAAAACAAAAACTCACAATTACACAACCATATTTCAGCCTTTCAGCCTGGGAGCAAGACTGATTTTTCCAAGTATCTGAGGACAGATTTCAAATAAGGACCCTTTGGGACAGTACAGAGTGCTTATAGCCTTCATACAGTGTGCCCTTTGCATTACTTTCAGCAACATGGGATAAACTTCCATCAGCATACACAGAACTGGAACATGATTTTCACATTACAGTATGGGTGAATTACCTTCTGCCTCACCACAGTCTACTCTGTACTGATATTTCCACTTCTGATGCCAGGAAAGCTGCTGATGCTGTCTCCACACCCTCTGCTACACAGAGCCACTGCCTGAGCTAGGTAGCTCTCCATAACTCTTCAGATTCTAAGGTGAGTAAAATCTATCCCAGTTCCCAAATGTATGAACTACTGCCACAAAAATCAGCAATTTCTTTGTAACATTAGCGGGTTGAAAAGAGATGTTAAAAAACACTAAAGACTAGTTTTGAATGACATCCTGTCTTCAGTGGTTTGGTATCCCATAAAAGAAACATAGAAAAGTACAAAGTTGGACTTTTCTTAAGTTGCTTATGATACGTACTTGGTCAAGGAAAAGGAGAAGCAACATCACATGCATTGGAAGAAAGCGATTCTCTACTTGATGTTGGACACTTGGGTTATGTGGCACCCTAAGCTTGAAATATGTGGGCTATGTGGGCGTCTACATGGTACCATATGCTTGATATAAGCTATGTAATCTGCTCTATGCAAATTGTATAGCTTATTTCGAGTCGATTTCAAAATAGGCTATTTCGGCATGCGGTGCTGTCTAAATGATGCCACATGCCAAAATAAATCCCTATTTTGAGGCATCCCTGTACCCCTCATTTGATGAGGGGTACAGGGATGCCAGAGTAGCATGCCTGTTATCTCGAAAACTGTTTCGAGACAACGGGGGCGTTGCTTAAACATGGGCTGCTATTTCAAGGTATCTTCATATCCTGAAACAGCACGCACCGGGTAGACAGAGCCGTAGATGCACATTTTTAAGGGTCTCAAACCAGCTTCCAAATATTCTGATTTGCGAAAAGGTGTGGCAATAATTATTGGAATGTGCAGTTTTATTTATTTAGATTCACAGAACACAAAAACAAGTGAAATATATGTTACTTAATATGTAAAATTTTAAAAAAGCCATGTTTTTGGTTAGTTGCTACTAGAGAAACCTGCTGTATTTCCTCCCATGCTGATCATGTAAGTAAGAAAAACTGCCCATTAAAATTATCCTTTTTAAATCTTTCCCTAAAACCTAATGCTTGGTTCTGGTGAAACTAGCACACTTGTCTGTTTTCTCTGTCCTGAGACCTAGATTGAAAGCTCTCTGGAGCATGGACTATCTTCTCTCTTAATTGATTGTATAGTGCCTAGCACAGGGGTTGGCAACCAAAAGAGCAAGAGCCATTTTGTCCAATTTGGTGAAAAACTTAATAATTCAAGAGCCGCAGTGCATGTGAATACGAGACAGTCCTCACTAAATAACTTTAGACCATACTTTTTGTAACTCTATTTTTAGAACAGTGCACACACACATCCCATATTGCACTGCACATATTAAAGGGGGAGTTATCCAATGTTTTGAGAACATGTATTGTTTGATATTTAGATATAAACTGTTCACTGTTCGGCTTTTAGACGTTCATTGAAAATAATAAGGAGAGGGTTTTTTTACTTTCCAATTATAGCATCAGGAGCCACAAAGAAGTCCTCAAAGAGCCACATGTGGCTCCAGAACCACAGGTTGCAGATCCCTGACCTAGCAAAAGGGGACACAGATCTTAGGCACTACCCTAAGAGAAAAATATTACTTGACTCTCTAGATTTCCATATAAATTTCAGTACATACAATATTCCATACGACCTGATAAGAATTCTACATCCAAGCACATTTCATCTTTATAATTAGTTTTTAACCATCTACAGAAGACCACCAGTTTGTATATTTTGATCAGCAAATTCTGACATATTTTACAGCACAAGTGGCAAGAGCTGAAAGGATTTTTTGAAACATACAATTTATTTTTGGTTCCTTATGATGGGTTTCCCATTCTCCACTTTTCTCAGTTTGAACAACAAAAATAGACTAATTGGTACCACTTTTGTTTCTAGTTTGTTTATTGTCAATATCATGGCCAAGTTCAAACGCAATAGCACAAGCACTCCAGAGAGATGCTGATTCAGTTTTAAAATTAACATTCCAAAAATAATAGAATAATATTGGTCTTTAGTTATCACAGCTTTTTAATTTTTCAAATACAGGCTGAACCTCTCTAATCCGGAACTCTGTTGTCCAGCAACATCTGTAATCTGGAATGGTTTTAGTTAGCTGGATGACCATTTATCATGGGTGGCCAAGTTTCCCAGGGTCCCATAAAGTTTTTGGCTCTCAGTGTTCTGTGTTGTTATTTAGCTGTAATTTACCCCTAAATTTCTTCTTCTAAGTTCCCAGTAAGCAGTGAAAGCGCTGGTGATGCTGCTAGAAAATATCGACCTTCCGTGGTCCAGCAAATTCTCTTGTCCGGCATCAGTCAGGTCCTGAGGGTGCTGGAATAGAGAGATTCAACCTGTACAGGCCAAATTTCAACCTTGATTATAGTCCTAAAGGATCATAAGTCACTGCCTTGACTCATGGTAACAGCTTTGAATAAGGAAGAACCAACTCTGGAATTTGGTAGAAGAGACAGGAAGGAGGGGAATAAAATACAAGTAGTGGGCTGAATTTTATTCTTGGGCAATTGTGCAGTCAGTGAGAGTAGATGTGACTCGCTGTGCATTGTATTATGGGACTGTGGTTTTGTAAACACTCTCTATAAACCTTTTATCTACCAGTACCATTCAGGCCTCTGCCTTTAAGAAGCCTTTGTATGCACAGTGAAAAGGCAGGTCCCACAGCTCCTTATTAACTTGTTTATTCTTTCCAGCCCTCTGCATTAAAGATAAATCATGTTACATAATAGGAGTTATGAAAACAGTCACGTGTATTGTGTTTTGACATTTGAAAGGTACATTTATAAACAGTTTGATGTTTGAAATATTTGTCTATGCCTGTAAAAAAATATAAATTGCTGTTCTATGGTTATGTCTCAATAGAAGAGGGCAGTATAAGAAACCTGCAATTCAGCCTGAAAGTTACTAACAAAATTTGGGTGACTTTTTCATTTTATTCATAGGAGCAGAAGAACAAATGTAAACCTTTTTATATTTTTAGGCCTCAAAAGGAAAAGAGTTGCTTTGAACACCTCAGTAGGCTCATCCTGTAGTCTATTATTGTTCTCTGCTTTCTAAATTCTTGTTTTCAAATTTTGGTGTCCACTCATTCTGTTATTAGCATCTTGTTTTGGATATAAAAAGCAAAATTTCAGCTACACCACATGACATTTGCTTGTATGGGAGAGGGAATGAGACCACTACCTTGTGAACAAACAAAATCTGACTTTCTCGTTGAGCTCACAGAGAGGTAACCATGTTAGTCTGTATCTTCACAAAACAAAAAAGCAGTCATGTATCACTTTTAAGACTAACAAAATAATGTATTATGTGATGACCTTTCATGAGGCAGGCCCACTTCAGTTCTGGAAATAGTGCTTGTTCAGCTCATTAGCAGCTAATCTTGAATTTCATCAGTTCTCCTACCAACTCCAAGATCCAGTGTAACAAAATTTACCATTGAACGTAAAGTGTGGTTTTACTGTTTTCAAATGGATTTTTAAAAAAAAAATCACTATTTGAAGTACTTGATTGTAGAATTTGTGTATTTTAAAAACATACTGTGCCCTCTGTAATAGTCTTTAGAATGACTCTGCATGCTTATATCACGATTTCCTTCATCTGGTTACTGCAAGTCTTGAAAGCTGCAGTATAGGCCTTATGTGATACATAGGCTAGGTTTATACTAGACATAGAAGTTGACCACTGATAATGCTCTACTGGCAAAGTTCCTGCAGATACGTAGTTGTAGCTTAAAACTGCCATCCTTCTGAACCATGATAGCAAATATCTCTTTAGGATTGGAGCTGCTTCTACTGGTACAGAGGATGACATGAACATTGGTACATGACCAAGTCAGCCCCAAGAGTTACCTTTCTTTCATACTTCAAACTGAAGAACTATAGGGGTAAAAGGAAAAACAATTAGAAGGAAGTAAGAGAAAAAATAGCGGAGAAAATACAGAAGGTACATACAAAATCTACATTGCCAGAAATAGCATTTGTCAATCACATATGGAATGGAATGTCTCAAAAAAGGGCCAATTAAAGCAACAAAAAAGGGGAGACAATAATGAAGAGCTGAATCATCTAACCTAGAGAACACTAAAAGAGAAAACAGAAGATGAGATAAAAGCATAGTAAGTTCTTTTTGGTATTAAAATGACTCCACATTGAATACATCTTTCAAGAATATTTCAGAGGGTCAACTCCAGTGCCAGTCACAAAGCTTCTGATTCACTATGTTATTCCAGTTTTATGCTGGTGTATGTCCACTGAAATGAATGACATAACATCATAGAGAACTGGGTAATGCAGTGGAGAAGCAGGCCAATGGATGTGGTATGAACAACTGCAGAAAATGTAGCTGTATAAACATTTATTTCTTCTTTCTTTCCTTTCTTCTGAATCAGCCGTAGCATGAACATACAGGGGTTTGTCACTGGATTCTGTTAGATCCTAAGGAGTTTTCAACATTCCCCTTTCCAATGGTCTATTTTAAACATGTCAATAGGCATGTCTGCTCTCCTGCAGCTCTTGGACTTCTGAATTTATCCATACACAATATTCTACATATGTCAGACTCCAAAAATGACACTGCAGTAAAAGACATACTGTTATTAAGGACTATTTCAAAGTCTCTGAAGCTCAATGACTTTCAGAATTTCCTCTAATTGTACCACATCCAGATTGCCATTAAATACACAAAAGAAGGAACTGCAAGTTAGATTTCACCACATTCTACAGATTTGCAACAATTATGAAGAACTGGCAGATGTCATTGCAGAGCCTTTGGCTATTATCTTTGGAAAATTGTGGAGACTGCGAGAGGTGCCAGATGATTGGAAAAAGGTAAATGTAGTGTCCATCTTTAAAAATGGGAAAAAAGAACAATCCACTGAACTATAGACCAGTCAGCCTTACCTCATTCCCCAGAAAAATCATGGAGCGAGTGCCAACATACCCTGTAATGGTTGAGCCTTGGAGTGGCTGATATAAAGCAAAATCTGCTCAAGTTAAAAGCTTGTGAAGGTGAGCAGCGTGGCCTTATGGGAAGTTTCCACTGCCTACTACAGGAAAGCATTCCAGGATGTTTCATGGCATTTAGGGTAAAGACAAATGTTTAAAAAGCTGTCAGCCTGGAGACTAAAATTGTGTAATTTAAATAACGTCAACATTTGAGTTTAAAATCAAAACCACTTGTCCTGAACAAATGCTGCAGTTCTCAGATAAGCATTCTGGTAGCATATGGCCTTGTGCTATTATCCCTACCTGTGTCACTAATGCAGGAAAACTTTAGGGACCTATTTTCAAATTCTACCTCCTCACATAAACTAGCTCCCCAAAATGTGTGACATATGTTGAAAAATCATTATTAATGTGTGTTTGTCTGGTAGCATCCTGTGTCTAATGCAGATTATATTGGGAGCACAAATAATCTCTTAGATATGTGCTTGTGTATTACTGCCATGGAGCAGAGGGAAAAAAGGGGAAGATTTCGGATGCACAAGCAGGCAGATCATGGCACCAATCCTGCCTGAAACATGCTTACACATCTCCTTTTGGAGAGGACCTACAAGGTAGTCTCTCTACAAGTTTTTGGGGAGTCAGAATTGGGACAGAATGGGGAGTATAGGATATATAATTTTCTTTCTGTGTGTTTTCTGGTGTAGGTCTAGATTCTAGCAGCAAACAAAATTTGTCCAGTGCACTGAACAAATTAGGCCTGTGACATACAGAAAAACAACCAACAATTAGGCACCTCAGTTATTTTTACTATGCTACCTGAATTTTCCATTTAGTACCAATCAACACATTGGACTAAACTTCTCAGCTGACAATGAGATTGCACAGGCTGTATTGCTGCAGAGTTTGATGCACTGCTACTGAGCAGTATTTCTGCAGTAGTACCACTGCAGCAAGTTTCAGTTCCTGATGTTTTCACTGTAATCCTTAAATGTAGAACAGGGAAGTACTGTCTCAAGTTTGAAATCAATCTTCTTAAAATAACTATTTTGTAATTTTCATACTAAAACATAATATGTGAAGTGACTGAAAAGTAAACCAACATCTTCACTAATTATGGCACAAGGGTCACATGGTTAGTTTATATGAGCCATAAAACTCTAAATAAAGCAAAATGCTAATATTATTTGGTAAGAACTTAACAAATATGCACACAGATATTGTCTGTAACCTTATAAGGAAAAATCATTATTCAATTTTTTCTAACAGTCATTCCTTATTTGATGAGAAGCTACCATAAACCACTTTGGCTAAATTCTGAGGCATAATCTTGTCAGAAAAATAATGTTGGCTTCCGAGGGGCAAAGCACTGCTTCATATTCCACTTTTCAGTATATTAACTCACTGAATCTAATGTATTTGCTACATTCCTGAGACTTGTTATTGACTTCTGTGTAATTCATGACACGAAAATGCTTTTGAGAGCAAAATGTAGGGTTGATATTAAGGAAAGACAAAGATATTTCACTGACTTTTTAAACAGTTTGTAATGCTAATAGCTCCTTGGAGCTTTCTCAGATCCATTTATATAAACCTTCTGGAGAATTGAAGCTCCAGTAGCAGTAGTTTCTGCCAAGAAACTTGATCTCCAAAGCCTTGTTTACAGGAAATAAACATAATTACTGTATTAAAGCAAAGATTCTGATGAATCTATCTTTCCTGAAAATTTTTTGAACGTCAACTAAAATTAAGCTAAAGTATTTGAGATTTTCTTATATGTAACCAGTATAAACACAGAATGGAATGCCAGTGCCTCCTCATCCTGCTTTGCCTTTACTCACTAAACCTTAGGATTATCCTGTGCTAATTTACTTTTGTCTTTTCACTTTGCTTTTTTTGTATTTCAGTGCACTACATGTGGTTCATCTAAAAAAACCCAGCAAGATATGCACATTTGTGTCTGGAAAATCTATGCCACAATTTATTTGTTATTGTCTCATTACACTTAAACTGCAACCAAAATACCTAGGGCCTTATTTTCATATTTTCTAAGAGCTCAGAACCCAAACTCCTGCTGACATTAATGGGGGCTGTGGAACCCCACCATTTATGGAAATTAGACCTTTTGTGCTGTAGTGTGAAAAGACAGAATTTTATATCTGCATTATGGTTTTATTTTTCTGAAACAATTAAAATCTTACCTAAAGCCTCTCTGCATTCAGTACACTTGGACCTCTATCGTCCAGCAACATCTGTAATCCAGCATGATTTTGCTTACACAGGAGACCACCTATGATGAGTGTGGCCAAGTTTCCCAGGGCCCCCTAAAAATCTGTTTATAGCCACCAGTTCTGGCTCTCAGTATTCTGTGCTGTTATTTAGCCTTAATTTACCCCTAAATGTCTTCTGAGAGCCCAGTAAGTAGTGGAAGTCTTGGTGATGCTGCTAGACAATATTGACCTCCCGTGGTCCAGCAAATTTTGTTGTCTGGCACTGGTCAGGCCTGAGGGTGCCAGATGAGCGCGGTTCAGCCTGCATAACAGTCATAGGCTACGTCTACACGTGCACATTACATCGAAATAGCTTATTTCGATGTAGCGACATCGAAAGAGTCTATTGCGATGAATAACGTCTACACGTCCTCCAGGGCTTGCAACGTCGACGTTGAACGTCGACGTTGGGCAGCACCACATCGAAATAGGCGCTGCGAGGGAACGTCTACACGCCAAAGTAGCACACATCGAAATAAGGGTGCCAGGAACAGCTGCAGACAGGGTCACAGGGCGGACTCAACAGCAAGCCGCTCCCTTAAAGGGCCCCTCCCAGACACACTTGCACTAAACAGCACAAGATACACAGAGCCGACAACTAGTTACAGACCCTGTGCATGCAGCATGGATGCCCAGCTGCAGCAGCAGCAGCCAGAAGCCCTGGGCTAAAGGCTGCTGCACACGGTGACCATAGAGCCCCGCAGGGGCTGGAGAGAGAGCGTCTCTCAACCCCCCAGCTGATGGCCGCCATGGAGGACCCCGCTATTTCGATGTTGCGGGACGCGGATTGTCTACACGTTCCCTACTTCGACGTTGAACGTCGAAGTAGGGCACTATTCCCATCCCCTCATGGGGCTAGCGGCTTCGACGTCTCGCCGCCTAACGTCGAAGTTAACTTCGAAATAGCGCCCAACACGTGTAGCCGTGACGGGCGCTATTTCGAAGTTGGTGCCGCTACTTCAAAGTAGCGTGCACGTGTAGACGCGGCTATATAGTGAGAAGATATATTTGTCTACATTGAGTTCATGGTGTCTCTCAAGTTTTCTAGAATTACTTTTCTATCACTGAATCTTAATCTTATAAACTAAATCATTACCTTTTCAAAAGGTAGACTTGAACTTGCTATTTAACTGAAGGCTTTGTTATAGAATCATAGAAATATAAGAGCGGAACAAACCTTGATAGCTCATCTATTCTAGCCACCTGCACTGAGGCATTATTTAGTCCCTCCCTGACAGGTGTTTGCCTAAAGTCTTCTTAAAAAACTCCAGTAGGACATTCCATTGCCTTTCTAATGATTTGTTTCAGTGCTTTACTATATTTACAGTTAGGAAGCTTTTCCTAATGCTGAACCTAAATCTCCCCTGCTGCAATTTAAATCCACTATTTTTTGTCCTGTCCGCAGTGGTTAACAAGAACAATTTATCACCCTCCTCTTTCTCATAAACTTTCAGTAAGACTGGTTTGTCTCCCCCACCCCGCAATCTTCTTCAGGCTAAATAAATCAATTTTTTTCAATCTTTCCTTGTAGCTCATTAATCATTTTTGTTGCTCTCCTTTGGACTTTCTCTGGTTTGGACACATCTTTTCTGAAGTGTGGTGCCCAGAAGGGGACACTGTGCTCCACCTGAGGCCCAATCAAAGCTGAGTGCAAGAATTACTCCTCCGTGTCTTGCAGTGCTCATACTAATACATTCATAATGATATTTGCATTTTTCACAACAGTATTACATTGTTTACTTTGTGATCCACAATAAGCTCTAGATCTTTTTCTCCATACACCTTCCTAGCCAGCAATTTCCTATTTTGTATTTGTGAGACTGATTATTCTTTCCTCCATGTAGTACTCTGTCCTTATTGAATTTCATCCTATTTATTTCCTTTTCTCCAATTTATCAAGATCATTTTGAAATCTAATCCTCTCCTCCGAAGTGCTTGCAATCCCTCATAGTTTGGAATCATCCACAAATATTGTGTGCTTTCTATATCATTATACAGATCATTTACGAAGATGTTGAATAAAACCAGACCCAGGACAGATCCCTGCAGGACTCCATTCAATATGTCCTTCCACCGTGATTGTGACCCATTGAGAACAGCTCTGAGCATGCTTTCCCAACCAATTGTGCACACACATTATGGTATGTTTAAATAGACTATATTTCCCTATTCTCCTTATGCAGTCCTGTGAGACAGTATCAAAAGACTTGTTGAAGCCAAGGTATATAATCATCTACTGATTCCCCATATCCACAATGTTTGCTGCTTTGTCAAAGAAGATTTTGAGTTTGGTTTGACGTCTGTTTTTTTCAAACGCTCATTGACTGTAACTTATCTCCTTATTATTTTCTAGAGATTTATAAATTGATTAATTGCTCTATCATCTTTTTAAGTAGTGAAGTTAAGCTGATTGGTCTATAATTCCCTGGATTGTCCTTATTTCCCTCTTTATAAAATAGGTACTATATCTGCCCTTCTCCAGTCCTCTAGGATCTCCTCCATCCTCCACCAGTTCTCAAAGATAATCAGCTAATAGCTAAGAGGCCTCTTCAGCCATTTCTGTAAGTATTCTACAGTGTATTTCATCAGACCTTGCTGACAACTTGTCTAAGTAACTCTTAACTTGTTCTTTTCCTATTTTAGCCTCACATCCTGCTCCATTTACACTGATGTTCATTATGTGGATCATCCAATCACTAACTTTACTGATGAAAACCTAGAACAAAATATCACTTAATACTTTGAACATTGCTGCATTTTCTGTTATCTTTTCTGCCTCAATGGGCCTATCCTTCTCTTAGGTTATGTCTACACTACAAGATAAATTTGAATTTAAGGCAGTTAGCTCAATATAACAACATGACTATCTTCACTGGAAATACCATTAGCTCGATTTAGGGAGCACTAATATCAATATCACAATATCACTGTAACCAATGTATGTAGCATCACGTTTGAGCATAAAAGTTGGAATAAAGGCCAGTGTGGAAGTGCCACATCTTAAAATCTAATTTATTTGCCTCCAGAGGTGTCCTGTATGTAACCCACGATGTCCCTCAGTGCTCCGCTCTGGCCTCCACTCTCCAGGTGCGCAGGAACTAAGTAACAGGAAGACTATGAATTTCAAAGCTCATGGCTGTGGGGTCATGTTTGTACGAAAGGCTGAGAAACATCTTTCTTTCTTTTCTATTAGCACTGTGAATGCATCTATCCATTACAAATAGGCCCAGCACAGACTTCATGGTTCTCTACCTCTGCTACCTGACCACTTAGTATTTTTTTTTTGCGCTGCCTGGTGCCAGCCGCTGCCCCACTATACCACATGGCAGCAAGGCTGTTGTGGGGGTCATGATTTCGTAAGAGCCTGAGAAACTTCTTCTCAGTGGCTTACATTTGTGCAGCCCTCCCATCCCCCACAGGCGCCATGCAGTCGGGGTCCTTCCTGTGTTCAACTACATCACGTTGCTAGCTCCTGAGCCATAAAAGGACATGCCTACCATTCTGTGCTGTCCATGCTGCTAGGCAGCACCATGTCCTGGCTTGCATGAGGTTAGGGTTCCAAGGGTGGGAAAGATTTTGGGGGGCTTGCAGCCACTCGGTGGAAGTCTCTCCAGCAGCTAGATTTTTGGGGTTTTGCTACCACTAGGGAAGGGGGAGTCTTCCCCAGTGGCTAAGGTTTTCAGGGGCATGCAGCTGTCCAGGGGGACTGCTTCAATTGGCTTCTCACCAGAAATATTTTTGGGCCTTTCTGCCATCAGAGGGAAGTCTCTCCCAGCGACTAAGATTTTTGCAGCCTTGCCGCCGCCAGGGAAACTACCTCAACTGGCCCCCAACTGAAACCTCCTCATCCCCCTGCCCCAACAAGGATCCAGGAGGTGTGCTGCTGCCAGGGGGAAGCCTCCCCCTGTAGCTATGAATTATGGGGCCTGGCTGCCACCCAGGGGAAACAGTTCAAGTGGCCCTCAAGCTACAGACCTTGCACCCTACAGCCACAAAAGATTTTCAGGGACTATGTCAACTGATTATTCACACTCCCAAATACCAAATGGCCCCACGATGGCAATCACATTTGGCGAGCCCCATCCCCCATCCTCCGTGTTGGCAATGTCTATGTAGTGAAGAGAGAAGCCAAGAATCTTTTTTTCCTAGCATTTTCTATCTTCTTTCTTTTAACTTTGGACCCCTTCATGCAGGGAAGAGTGGGTAAATGCCAAGCTGAGAATAAAGACTGTGCACAGAAGCTGTATAATGAACTGGGAAGCCAAACACCCTGCTGTCAGCAACTCTCTTTTTTCAAAAAAACTTTATTATCAAATCTTCTTCGTGCTTTTCATTGTCCCTGTGTTATTTTCAGGAATCAGACGCAATTGGTGGGGGATACAGTCAGTGGAGGGCCAGTTGAGAACACAGACTATCCACGGAAGCTGTATAGTGAACTGGGAACCCCAAAACCCTCCCCCACCAAAACTCTTCTTGTCAAAACCTTTACTAGATACCCTTTTATCATGCTTTTCATTGTCCCTGTACTATTTTCAGGGACCAGATGTAATCAAGGGAGGGGGGACAGTTAGTTCAGGGCCATCTGAGGGCCCACAGCTGTTTGCTTTTATAAAATCTTTGATAATTCAGTTACAGCTAGTTTTAAAAGGCAAGAAAGAGATTTCTGTTAATTTGGCAATCTTTGTTGATACCCTACTTTTCCTTCCGTCTGGAAAAATGGATGTTTGCTAAGCATGGAAGGGGAATGAGGAAAATGAAATGTGGGAAGATGATGTCAAATACCAGCGAGCATACTCAGAATGTTACGGGGGATGAGGAAACTGTGGGATAGGTTCTCACAGTGAACTGCTGCAAGAGTCAATATTTGCCTATTGAACGTGGCAGCAATAAATCAACTTTGTGAGGAGCACACAGGGAAGTGAGGGTAGTCAAATTTGAATTTATAAAATCCAGCATTACAAAATGGATATTAATACATTCAAATTTATCTTGTAGCGTAGACGTAGCATTAGTCCCTTTCTTACGTCTTAGGTCCTTGTACTTAATGTTTCCCTAAAACACCCCACCCTGTTAAGCAGGTATTGATTCTGATTAAAAAAGATGAAGTAGGCTTTGCTGATTCACCAAAGATCTCAATTACCCTAGTCAGACATAAGGAGGTGAAAACAACTTTGAGGACTAGGGTATAGACTTTACAGTCTTGTTGTAATTACTTTAGGAGCAGACAAACCTTGAGTGAAGATTTGAATACCACTTCATGCTACATTATTTTCAATCTCTTTGTTAACAAAGATAAACTTTAGGAAGCCGACCAAATGGACTTTCATTCTGACAGATAGCTGTATCAGTAGTGTACGATCCAAGAGCATTATTTCCATGTGTTTTGGCAAGTTATGACACACATAATTTTGTAAAGGAGTGTCTTCTCAGATATTGGAAATCACCAACACTAAAATGTATTTCACATTCCCTGAAATGTTTCTCTCTGCAGGAACCTGTCAGGCTGAAAGTAGAAATTAATTTAATCATCTTCACTTTGTTATGTATGGTATTTAATAGGCTGTCTAGCTACAGTATTGTCTGTTTACACACTTGTGTAAAGGTATGTAAACACAGCGACAAAACTCTGATGAATTAGCCATTTGTATACTGTGTAGAAAAAGGCCATGGGCTTTAGTAGCCTCATACAGCCCAAAAGCTGGTACCCTTCATCTTGATTATTACTCAGGTATCTACACTAAAATGGCTTGATTTTTGACATAATATCAAGATAATGATAGTGCACATTTTATTAAGTGTCATTTTCCTGGCCCTGATTTTATTATCATTTGGACTAGCAGCTATTTTTTGCAGTTAAATGTTTGCTACAAATGTGCTGAATATAGAGCTCTGGAGGTACAGGCAGAACCTCTCTAGTGTGGCACTCTCTGGTCCAGCAACATCTGCAGATTTTAGATACTTGGATGGTCACTTATCATTGCCATGGCCACATTTCCAGTGATCCCATAAAGTTTATCCACAGGATCTCAGTGTTCTGTGCTGTTATTTAGCCCCAATTTACTCCTAAATGTCTCTTAAGAGCACGGTAAGCAGTGGAAGTGTTGATAATGCTATTAGACAACTTCCCATGGTTCGGCACTGGTCGGGTCCTGAAGGTGCCACACTAGAGAGGTTCCATCTGTAGCTCTAGCTGTGTCTACACTACCAGATAAATTCAAATTTACCTCAGTTAGTTTGATAGTCCAATGTGACTGTCTTCACTGTAAATACCATTAGCTTCATTTATGGAGCACTAATATAAATATCATAACATCGTTGAAACCGACTGGGTGTAACATCAAGTTTGAATTCAAAAGTTCAAATAAAGGCCACTGCGGAAGCGCCATGTCTTAAAATTGAATTTATTAGCCTCCAGAGGTGTCCTATATGTAATCCACAACACCCCTCAGTGCTCCGCTCGGGCCACTTCCATCTCTACAGCTCTTCAGAGCTGTGTCTACACTTGCATTCCTCTTTCAAAAGAGGCATGCAAATGAAGGAAATCAAAAATGCAAATGAGGCCTTGATTTACATACCTGGCACCTCATCTGCATAATCTCTTTTCGAAAGAGCTTCTTTTGAAAGAAGAAAAGCAGTATAGATGGGGCTCTTTTGAAAATAGACCTCATCTTCGAAAGAACCTTTCAGAAAGAAGGGTTGTTTTGAAGATGGTGTTTCTTTTCGAAAGAGCCGAGTCTACGCTGCTTTTCCTCTTTCAAAAGAATCTCTTTCAAAAATAGATTATACAAATGAGGCACCAGATATGTAAATCAGTGTCTCATTTGCATTTTCAATGTCCTGCATTTACATGCCACTTTTGAAAGAGGAATGCAAGTGTAGACACAGCTCAGTTGCACAGGAGGAAGGTAACAGGAAGACCATAAATTTCAATTCAGGACCAGGAAGCTCATGGGGTCATGTTTGTATGAGAGGCTGAGAAATGTCTTTCTCTTTGCTATTAGAGCTGTGAGTGCATCTACCCCTTACAAATAGCCCCACACACAGAGTTCATGTTTCTTTCTCTACCTCGGCTACTTGAGCACTTGGTATTTTTTTCTGAGCTACCTGGCATCAGCCGCTGTCCCACTGCACAACGTGGCAGCTAGGCTGTTGTGGGGCTCATGCTTGTATGAGGCCAAGGAACTTCTTAGAGATTTACGTATATGCAGCCTCACCTTCCCTCAGTCATGGGCGCCATCCAGTCAGGGACTTTCCAGCACGCAACCACATTACATGGCTAGCCCCCGACCCAATAAAAGGACATGCCAGTCACACCGTGCTGACAAAGCTGCCAGGAAGAACCACCAAGGGCACCAAGGGTGGCTCAGGGTTTTCAGGGGCTTGCTGCCAGCAGGGGGAAGTCTCCCCCAGCATGAAAGGTTTTCGGGGCCTTGCTGCTGCCAGGGGGATTGCTTCAACTGGCCTCCCACCAAAAATATTTTTGGGGCCTTGCTCACACCAGGGACAAGTTTTCCCCCGCAGCTAAGATTTTCAGGAGTTTGCTGCTGCCGGGGGGAAGTCTCCCCTGGCATGAAGGATTTTCGGGAGCTTGCAGTCGTCCAAGGGAACTCTCCCCCAGCAGCTAAGATTTTGGGGGGCTTACTGCTGCTAGGAGAGTCTCCCCTGGCCTGAAAGATTCTTGGGAGCTTACAGCTGCCTGAGGAAAGTTTCCCCTGGAGGCTAAGAATTTCAGGGCCTTGCTGCTGCCAAGGGGACTGCTTCAACTGGTCCCCCACCACAAATATTTTTGGGGCCTTGCTACCACCAGGGGAAAGTCTCCCATGGCACCTAAGATTTTTGGGGGCTTGCTGCCATGGGGGGGGCAGAGTTTCCCACATTGACTAAGAGTTTTGGGGCCTTTTTGCCACTGGAGGGACTACTTCAACTGCCCCTCACTCAACTATTCCCACTACAATAAGGACACGAGAAGCTAACTGTTGCTGGGGTAGTCTCCCCCAGCAGCTACAAATTGCAGTGCCTGGCTGCCAGCTGGGGGGAACAGTTCAAGTGGCCCTCAAGCCACAGACTCCACACCTCAGTGCCAAAAAAGATTTTTGGGAGCCATGTCAACTGGCCATTTCACCTCCCAAATATCAAACCACCCCAAAATGGCAATGAAATTTGGCGAGCCCCATCCCACATCCCCCATGTTGCAATGTCTCTGTAGTGAAGAGGGAAGCCAAAATTATTTTTTCCTAGCCTTTTCTATCCTCTTTCTTCTAACTTTGGACCTCTTCATGTGGGGAAGAATGGGTGGATGGCCAGTTGAGAATACAGAATGTGCAAAGCTGTGTAATGGATTGGGAAACCAAAAAGCCTCGGTCAGCTACACTTTTAAAAAATCAATTCAGCTATAGAAGAGATTTCTGTTAATTTGGCGATCTTCACTGATACACTAGTTTTCCTTCCTTCCACCTGGAAAAATGGACTTTTGCTTTCCCCTGGAAGGGAATGAGGGCAATGCAATGTGGGAAGATGATGTCAAATACCAACAACCATTCCAGTTGAGGTTTGCCAACTGAGGCTACGTCTACACCTGCCCCAAACTTCGAAATGGCCATGCAAATGGCCATTTCGAAGTTTACTAATGAAGCGCTGAAATGCATATTCAGCGCTTCATTAGCATGCGGGCGGCAGCGGCGCTTCGAAATTGACGCGCCTTGCCGCCGCGCGGCGCGTCCAGACGGGGCTCCTTTTCGAAAGGGCCCTGCCTACTTCGAAGTCCCCTTATTCCCATGAGCTCATGGGAATAAGGGGACTTCGAAGTAGGTGGCGTCCTTTCGAAAAGGAGCCCCGTCTGGACGCGCCGCGCGGCGGCAAGGCGCGTCAATTTCGAAGCGCCGCTGCCGCCCGCATGCTAATGAAGCGCTGATTATGCATTTCAGCGCTTCATTAGTAAACTTCGAAATGGCCATTTGCATGGCCATTTCGAAGTTTGGGGCAGGTGTAGACACGGCCTGAGTGTGGCAGCAATAAGTTGACTTTGTGGGGAGGTGAGGATAGTCAAATTTGAGTTTATAACATCAAGTGTTACAAAATCAATATTAAGAAATTCTAATTTATCTCATAATGTAGATGGAGCCTCATTTACCTATCTGTACAACCCAGGCACCATCTAAACTTATTTAAAGTAGCAATTAAAAAAAATATAAACTGCCTGCAAACTAGCATCAGACTCTAGGCCGAGGTGACTAATGTGGTAATTTTAGTGCAGGCACCAGAAACATTGTTCCTCCAGTCCTGCCCTCTGCTCCATCCCTGCCCTCCTCATCCTGCAGTGAGTGGCTTCCAGTGAGTGGTGGGGTCAGGCGGGTTGCCCCCTTCCCAGAGTCCTCCCAGAGCACCACAGCTCAAGAGCAACTTGATCTAGGAAACTTGTAGTGCCCCAGTACTCACTGGACGCAGCATGATGCTGACAGTGAATACAGGAGGGGAGACCAGGGCTGTGTGTGTGCATGTGACCACCTGTTCCCACACACTGCTGCTGTAGACTCTGAGGCAGACAAGGGGCGCACACTATAAAAGCTCGGTCTCGTTAAACCATAACATAACTATTTCAGGCATGTGTCCCAGTCCCCAGCTTCTGGGATCATGTCAAAATGCTACGGGCTGACTTTTAAAAAAAAAAAAGTAAATTACATTTCTGGAAAAAATAAGAGGAACGCCAGGAACAAGACCTGCATCTGCAGCCAGCCTGAGACCGCGGCTACAGGAGTGGTGATGTCCTGAGCCCTAAGAATAAACGCACACAAATCAGACAGCAGAAATGGCAATATACAAAAACCCCGTAGGAGAGCACTTCAATCTCCCAGGCCACACAGTAGCAGACTTAAAAGTAGCTATCCTACAGCAAAGAAATTTCAGGGCCAGACTCCAAAGAGAAATTTCTGAGCTACAATTCATCTGCAAATTCGAAGCCCTCAGCTCAGGCTTAAACAAAGACTGTGAATGGCTGGCTAAATACAAAAGCAGCTTCCCCTCCCTTGGTGTTCACATCTCCAGATCAAGTGCTGGTAGTAGCCTCACCCTTGCTGACTGAGCTAACCTTGTTATCCCCACCCTGGCTCTGGCTTATTTATACCTGGCCCTGCAGATTTCCAAGACCAGCACCTGATGAAGTGAGTCTGTGCTCACGAAAGCTCATGCTCAAAACTTTTCTGTTACTCTGTAAGGTGCCACAGGACCCTTCGTTGCTCTAGCAGCTTTGGGGACCCTGCCAAGCCGCAGGGGCCGCTCCCCCAAGGCCGCCCCACACAGCGGCGGGCTCCTCCTCGGGGGATGTAGATCCTCGCCCGACCGAGCTGGGCGCTGCCAGGCCGGAACGCGACCCCGAGAAGCTGTGCATATGTCCCCAGGGAGGACGCGGTGCTGGGGTTGGGGGCGCTTGGGATCCGGCGGTACGCGTGGGCCTCGGAGGGAAGCAGGTCAGCGCCGTGACCCGTGCGCGGCGAGGGAACCACACCTTGGTACCTCAGTCCCCCCCAGCTCCGCGTAGCTGCTCCCGCCCCGTTGAGTCCCCTCGGGGCTCGCGCCTGGCCCCGCGGCGTATAGCGGCACGCACCCACCCGCCCCCCCGCACTGACCGGCATGAGACCGGGGAGCGGTACCGCTAAGCTAGGCTGACGGTTGGGGGATCCCCGGTAACTCCACCTAACCGCCACCCAGTCCCCAGCGCGAGCGCCTCGCCCACCGCTCTGGCGCCGGCCAATCGCAGCGCTGCGCACGTGACGAGCGTTCCCTGCGATGACCTCATCCCTGGTGTGGGATGACGTCAAATTCAAGATGGATGGAATCACGGCGGTGGCAGCAGCGCGCGCGGGCGAATCGTGAAGGGAGGCGCCGAGGGGGGCAGCAGGGTGGGGTGCGGCTGGCGGCGGAGAGGGTGAGTAACGGCTGCGTCTCTCGCCCGTTTCGGGGGCTGCCCGCGGCGCGCGGGTCTCCCCGTGTACAAAGCCGTCTTTTCCTGACGTAACTCTGAGGTGGTTTTTTTTCTCCCCCACCGAGCGGGGCTGCGGTCCCCAAACTGCTCAGTGCGCCTGCGCCAATTACAAAACGAGCCCACCCCTTAATCGCGCATGCTCCACTCCCGTTAAAGGCTTATGACCATCCACTTCGCGTGTTCACCCCGCCACATAGCCTTGCCGAAGTATGTAGTGCGCATGTGTGATGCCCACAGAGGGCTTCGCACTCCTCTCTTGCGCCTGCGTCCTGCCTGTCAGTCTAGAACCTCGATGTCGCTTAGGTGCGCGTGCGTAGTAGTCAAATTGTGGCCTTTTCCCATGAGGCACAGGTTGCTCAGGCGCAAATGCGTTTGCGGGGTTTGGTGCTTGTGAGGACAGGGTGGCGGGAGGGTGTTTCCGTGAGCATGCGCAATACGGTGAGCTAGCTGCGCGTGAGCTGGGCAACTGAGTGTCGTGATGTCACTATGGGCGCTGTGCCTGCTCGTGCGTGTCAGCCCGAGCTGGGAGCGGCAGCGCCGCTGGGAGGGAAGCGCTGGTGCTCTCAGCGGGTGCGCGCGGTGCCTTCGGCTGGCTCGGGGACCAGGGCTTGGTGTGGGGTCCTGGGCACGCCCTGCTGCCCTGGCTTCAGTGGCGAGAGTGCAGGGACCCTGGGCTGCCGCTGGGACAGGCTTATGTTCGGTGTGTAGAAGCTGCAGCTCCACTTGCGTGCTCCTGTCTGTGCTGTGCAGGGAGAGCATGTTGGTGTAGCATTCTCCTGTGTGTCTGATGCACACAAGTGCTGTGCTAATGTAAACATGTAAGAGTGCTGATCGTGCTCATGTCACTGAATAGGTGTGCACACTAGCACTGGGTGGATAACTTCCCCCTAACTCCACACACCTCCAGCCTCCACCCACTCCCTTTCTCTGGCAGTTTGGAAAAAAATTGGGAGAAAGAATTTCAGTGTAAACTGAACTTGAATCCAGCATGTTGGAAAAAATGTATTTTGAATCAAATGCAACATGTTGTTTGAACTGAAATTTTTGGGCATTTTAAAGATTGACAAGAAGCAGAGGATAATGATTGTACCAATGCTCTTACAACATTTACTCAACTTAGAGGCTGGGATGTAAGCATAAGAGTTTCAAGTATCGGAGGGGTAGCCGTGTTAGTCTGGATCTGCAACAGCAACGAAGGGTCCTGTGGCACCTTATAGACTAACAAAAGTTTTGAGCATGAGCTTTCGTGAGCACAGACTCACAATGTAAGAGTGGTGTTCTTCTAACAGTTGCTAATGCCAGAGACTTCAGATGGAATTACAGTTATCAAGTCATACTTTTGTTTGTTTTAAATCTGGCACCTCTTAACTTCATTGGGTGACTATTTTTTTTGCTATGTGTGCTTTCTCCACACTACTTATGATTGTATTGACCTGTCCCATATTCCCTCTTAGTTATGTTTTACAAGCCAAACAGTTGAAGTCTTTAATCTCTCCTCATATGGAAGCTATTCATCATAATCTTCATTAACAACAGCCATGGGTTCAGCACCCATTGGTGTCTGATGTCTCCCTCACTATTTTCTTGTATCTTTCTCTGTCCAGTGTGTAGTGGCTTAGTTGGTGTGGAGCTAGTCTACAGAAATCTACGACAGTATATCAGCTACTCATTCTCTGTGGGGCCTGACTCTCCTATTCGAGCAGTACATTATGCTGAATACCAGGGTCTTGGCTTTTCCCTTGTTGTTCATCCTGCAGAAATGCCTGAATAGCTGTAGATTCTGTTATATAACCTTCTGCAGCAGGTTCTCTTTCAGCTGTATCCCTATGTAATTCCTGATTGGTGACCTTCTGCATCCATTCTGTTCTCAGGATCTTTCTATAATAACTCCTTTTGAACATCGATATCCTTCTCTTTGAATCTTTCATTATCGCCCATGTCTCACATCCATACAACATGCTGCTGAATGCACATTTTCAAGATGTTCAGCTTCATTCCTAAGCTAATCGCTTTGCTTTTCCGGATCTTATCCATTCCTTCAAACTCGCTCTTGCTTTCACTATTCTAGTTGCTATTTCCTTCTTACAATCTAGGTGATATGTTATGTTACTTCCCATATATGTGAATTTCTCTAGTTTGATCCCCCCTACACTGATCTTCCTCTTTCATTATATCCAAATACTATTGTCTTTGTTTTATCAATGTTTATGATCAGTCCATACCACTTCCCTTCCTCGTTTAGCAAGTGCACCAGTCTTGCTAGTTTAATTCTCAGCCTGTGCACCGATATCCCATCTTGGTTTCCATCATTCTCTCTAGCAGTGTGATGAAGGTACTTGGCAATATCGGATCTCCTTGTCTTGTACCTCTACTCGTTCTAAACCAGCTTCCCAACTCTCCGTGTGTTCTCACTACTGCCTCTGCATTGTTGTTGATGTCCTTCAACAGTCGTATCTGTCTGTTATCCACTATGTAGGACTCCAACACCATCCAGGTCACTTTCTGATCTATACTGTCAAATGCCTTCTGAAAATCAACAAAGCAATTGTAGATGTTCTTGGTTTTTTTTGTTGATCTTTCTCCACTATCAATCTTAGTGCTAATATCTCCTGTCTGGTACTTCTGTCTTTCCTGAATCCACTTTCTCATCTGCTAGATGTTCTTCTATCTGCAATCTTTCTTGTGTGCTTGTCCATTCCTTAGGTGTGTTCCCTTCTTTCCAGGCTATGTTACATAGTTGGTATATTTTCCTGAATCATATTTTCTCTGCCATATTTGATCATCTCTCCCATGATCTTATCATTTCCAGGGCTCTTGTTGTTCAGTCATTTCACTGCTCTTTCTATTTCCTTCTTGAAAATATCGGTCTCGCTCGCAATGCTTGGTGGTGATATCTCTTTCAGTTCTTTGATTAGTCCCTCTGAGACACTCAGGTCCAACTGTGCTTTGTACAGATCAGTGCACTATCTCATCCATCACTGCACAATCTTCTCCTTGTTCATGAGCACCTCATCGTTCTCATCTTTGATTACCATCTGCTTTGGCTGCCACTTCTTATTAATATTCCTGATCATCTTATACACCTTTGTGGTCTTACACTTGCCGTAATACCTCTCTATATCTTCTCACTGTTCCTCTAACCATTTCTTCTTATCCATTCTGGCCACTTTTCTTACCTCATAGCATGGCATTCTATATTGCTGTTCCACCATTTCAGACACATCCTTCTGATCTTCAGCTCTCTCTCCTTTTGGACCAACTTCAGTGTCTCCTGTGTAATCCACTTCTTACTGATCTTCTCTTCTTCTGGAACTGTCTGCTCTATTGCCTCTTTTATTGCTGTGTCTGTCCCTTTGACTCTCTTATCTAGAGCTTTCTCTGTGCCGGCATTACTGATCTTCTCTTCGAGTGCTGCTCTGTATGCATTATCTGTTTTTTTCCTCGCCATGTCTTTTCATTTCTTGAACTGTCTTATAATTTTTTTTTTTGAGTATCATCTTAATGTTCACAGTCACTAGACTGTGATCCAAGTCTATATCTGCTCCTTGGAAAGTTCAGCAGTGCTGTACTGATGTCACCCATCTTCTTCTCATCAAGATCATATCTGTCATGTTCTTCGACTTGCCATTGTTCAATCCCCATGTCCACTTCCTACAGTCCTTGTGTTGGACTCTCATGTCGCAGATCATCATCTCATGCGCTGTAGCAAATTCTAGTAAAATCTTAGCTTGTCTGTTTCTTTATCTGTATCCAAACCTTCCCATGACTCTCCCCCAACTTTTATCTATTCCAGCCTTTGCATTCCAATGTTCTCTGATCAGCACATCTCTCTTCGGTATCTCCTCCAGTGTCTTTGTCAGGTCTTCATAGAATAGCTTGATCTCTTCCTCCGTGCTATCTGACATGGGTGCATATACCTGAACAACTGAGATGTTGAATGGTTTCACTGCAAATTTTGCTACCATCATTCTCTCACTCGCCGCTTCGTATCCTAACACTGCTTCTCTAGGTCTTCTGCTAAGAAGAAACCAGATTCCTGCCTCATGCTTCATTTCATTCCCTGACCAAATGACTTCTCAAGCACACATCTCTCTTTATGCTGTCCAGCGCATCTCTGTCAGTCCAAGTATATCGCATCGGTATTTCTCCATCTTCTTTCGAAGGAGCTCTAACTTTCCAGTCGCCCACAGCATTTGGATATTCCACGTCCCAGTTAAGAGTATATGCTTTAGTTGTAATTTTCTTTCAGTAGCCAACTTACTGATCCAACCCTGATCACTCAATTGGTACTGTTGACCTTGTTTATCTGGGCGACATCTGGAGCCAGCGTCTTTTATCATTTAGTCATACTGGCATCAGATTTCATTTGTATTTGTTGTTTTTTATGATCAGCACATCAACTCTATCTGACCAACTCTCCTCCTTTATCAAGGCTTGGCATGGGCATGGAACCCCTAGAGCCTTCATGGCGCAGTTATGTAAGCTGTTCCATATTCCTAATTGTTTGTTGTCCTTTCGTACCTTGTCCAATTTTAATGCATCTTTTTTTGAGATGGGACAGCCAGAACTGCAGACAGAGTTCAAGGTGTGTTGTATCATGACTTTAGGATATTTTTTTATTTTATCTCTTTCCTAATGGTGCCTGATATTTTTTTTTTATGTTTACGGCTATACATTGAGCCGTGTTTTATCGGAGAACTATCCACATTAAATCCACGAGCTCTTTCTTGACTGGTAACAGCAAACTTAGACTCCATCGTTTTGTATATGTAGTTGGAAATACTCATCCCTTTTTTTTATGAGTGCTTTACTTACGAGTACTCACTAAAATGAGGGACACACATACTTACCATTGTTCACTATGCGAATGAACTTCCCCTGCTTCTGTGAGCCAGCTGCAGGATCCCTGGCCGGGGTGCAGGGAGACCTGCAGCTGAAGCTGAGTTGGCCCCCGGGTCCCTGGCCTGGGTCGGGGGGGGACCCGCAGCCCCAAGGTTGGAGCAGAGCTGGCCCTGGGGTCTCTGGCTGGGGGGGGTGGGAAGATCCACAGCCCCACCCAGCCCACTCCAGACACTCCCCCCCCGTGGCAACTCCCCCACGCACCCGCCCTGCCCAGTCCTAACATTTCCCACAGCTCCCCGTGTAACCGCCCCCCCCAGCCCACTCCCAACAGCCACCCTGTCCTGTTTGGAACCCCCCCAGCCTGCCACCCTCCCCAGTACCTCTGCTGCAGCCCAGAGGAACAAGCCTCCACCTCCTCCACCGGAGCCACGTGCAGGTTTTGACCCTCCCTCCCGCTCTTGGCCTCAAACTGCCCCCAGTCTTTAGCCCTCCCCAGCCCCCCACCAACCCAAGGTTCACTTACCTTTCAAAAGCAGCACTACCTGCTGCCGCTCCTTCACTGGTTCCTAATGCTCCAAACTCAATCAGACACTTTTACATGTATTTTAATGGTAATTTAATGTCCCTGTTATGAATTTTTCACTTACAAGCAGAAAGTTGCTAACCAATTGTGCTTGTATAGCAAGGGGTGAGTGTATGTTTTCCAGTGAGCGTTCCTTTGCATTTATCAACATTGAATTTCATATGCCATTTTCTTGCCGTCACCCAATTTTGTAACTCTTTGTAGTCTGCTTTGTCCTATCTTGCGACATTTTTCATCTTCATTACTGAGTTTAGCTATTTTTAATCTTTGGACCAAATCCTGTGTGCAGTTTGGGACTAAATCAAGAATTGTCTCTCACTTTGTAAATTCTAACATTAGCAGCTCCGTAAAGTGGGGAAGAAAGGTTCAGTCATCTCCTCTGCCATACAGAGAATAGATGTGAAATTGGATCTCGGATGACAGGAGTGTCCTTGACTCACAATTATGGGTTTTTTGGGGGAGGAGTTCTCTTGTGCTCTTCAGTTGAAGCTGTTCTATTTCTTATAAATAATTAGTTGCAGCAGGGATTTTAACTTGACTTTCCATATTTATAAATTCCAAGTCCAGAAAGGACCATTGTGATCATCTACGCTGACTTCCCATACTACACATGTCAAAGAACTGCCCTAAAATAATTCCTAGAACATATATTTTAAAGACACATCCAATGTTAATTCAAAAAACTGTCAGCGATGGAGAATCCATGACAGCCTTTGGCAAATTGTTCCAATGGTCAGCCACTCTCACTGTCAAAAAAGAGCATCTTATATCCAGTCAGAATCCATCCAGCCTCAATATACTTTTCTTTGGCAGAATGAAGAGCTCATTGTCAAACATTTTGTTCCAATACAGACACTTAACAATCTGTAAGTCACCATTTATGTGACTGTCACAGACTGTGAGTTACCTCATTATCCTCCTTCCTTAGCTAGTGAGACAGCTTTGATTGTGCACAGCTAGAAGTCATCTCCCTGACAATGCTCTGTTAGCAACCAAACAATCTCCTCAGGGTTCTTCTACTCTTCCTTTACCTGTTGTTACCTGCAAGACACTACTCAGTACTCAAGCCCCTCTGAAAACACCATACTATGTGAGCCCTGACACTAGATACTCACAGAAATTACCAAGTTTGCTGTCTCCAAGGGAGCAGTATATGTTCAGTTTGATTGCTACAACACAGGAACAGATCCTTTACACCATCACATGACTAGCATGTTTAAAGCTAAAATAAACGTATTTTCAGAGAGAAACATTTAAGAGAGAGTGAGGCTAATAGAAACAGAAATAACTACATATAAAACAATGTGCTTCTTGGAGTCTAAACTTAATTTTAACAGGCTTTATAAAACCCCGTGTCTATACAGCAGTTTCCTGGCATCACCAACCAACATGGCTGGGATTTACTTTTCACAAATGCACAAAGTATCATCCTTTTTGCTTCGAGTGATAGATGATATGGCCTTTTGCCCTTGTCTTATATTCCCAAAGATCATTGTTGTGCCCCAGAATCAGGATAAGTCCCTTGTTTTAGACTCCATTTCTAGTCTTCCCATCCCTGTTTACTCCTTCAGACCAACACACTAGAAGCTAAATCTGCTGAAGTGTTTACCAAGTCAACAAGGAGACAAGGCAAATCATCTTCCTTTGTCTTACTCAAAACCTGTTTGTCAACCTTGCTATGATTTTAGACACATGTTTAGTTACACACACACACACTTTCCCTCTCTCTCATAGAACTGGAAGGGACGTCGAGAAGTCATCAAGTCCAGTCCCCTGCTCTCTCGGCAGGACCACTAACAATCCCTGACATTTTTATTTTTAATCTGTTTGCCCCAGATCCCTAAATGGGCTTTTCAAGGATTGAATTTACAACCCTGGGTTTACAAGGCCAGTGCTCAAACCACTGCGCTATCCCTCCTGCAAGATTTTGTAAATATCCATAACTGCATCATACAATAAAACAAAGCAGAAGAGATGGTGCACTTTAAACAGTAACAAAATGATTTATTTGGTGATGAGCTTTCGTGGGACAGACGCCCTTCTTCAGATTCCATGAAAGCTCATCACCGAATAAATCATTTTCTTACTCTTTAGAGTGCTGCATTTCTGCTGCTTTGTGGTTTGTTTGTTTTTTTTTTGTTTTGTTTTTTTTTGTTTTGTTTTTTTTGGAGTACAGACTAGAATGGCAACCTCTCTGTTACTATTCTACGTCATACAATGATTATGAGGATCAATATGATTCTAGCTTTCATTTGTGATCTCACGTGATAGCTTTTATAAATTTTGTTTTGTGTACCATAAATTTGTTAGGCCTTCAAAGGCTACCGTTATAGAACAGTGAATGTTTTATAACACTTCTCAGTTGGCACTGGTGATTCTTAAGGTAACATCTGAACCATCTTTTTTTTTTTTTTCCTTTAAATAAGTAAATTAGACTCTTTGGGTCTATCATTATGAGATCTCTTCTCCAGTCCCATAATCCTTCTTGTGGCTTCTTTCCAAATCCTCTCCAAGTTATCAACATCCCTTTTGAAACGTCAGCTTCAGAACTCTCAGATGCGTGCCGTACTGATCAGGGATGTAGATTCGTTTTTTTGCTGTCTTCCCCAATGACTGTTCATTGTCATTATGAATGCCTACAACTTACCATTCTTAAGGTGCGTCTACACTAGGAAGTACATTTGAAATTCAGATTGGAAGACCGAGTTCTTTTGAAAGAACCCACAGAGCGTCTACACTGACATGGCGCTCTTTCAAAGTTGGTCCTCCACTCCCGGGATGGGAAAAGTGCCCTATTTCGAAAGAGAGCATGTGTAGATGCTCTGCAGCCCACTCTTTCGAAAGAGCGGGTCCCCCATGACCGCGATTCGCTGGCAAGCGGCACCAGTCACTGCATTAGCGAAGCTCTATGGCTCCAGCGTCTGGCCATGTTTCAGCACACAGGCTCCCAGAAGCCCTCAGGCAGGAAGCTGAGAGTGTGCAAGCAGCAGGTGTAGCCCACGCTGCTGCTCAGACCACTCCCAGCCACAACGCCCTGAGGGAAGCCGCAACACCTCTGGCACCGTGGCCAGCAGCCGGGACTCCTGCCCACCCCAGGGGCCATCCAGAGACCCGGGGAAGTGGGGAGTCCTACCAGGAGGGGAGCCAGTCCCCCAAGCTCCGGGTCCTCTCCTGGACAGAGGCCGAGCTGCAGGACCTCCTTGCCCTGTGGGAAGATGAGGAGGTCCTGCAGCAGACAGGTCCAGCGCCAGAACGCTGTGGCATTTGAGCGCCTGGCCAAAGGTCTCTCTGGCCAGGGTCACCCCCCGCCCCCGTACCAGGTGAGGTGCAAGGTCAAGGAGCTCCGGCAGGCCTGCTGCTGGGCTTGGGACATGGCTGGGTGGTCAGGGGCAGCGCCCACCAGCTGCTCCCACTTTAAAGAACTTGACCACTTCCTTGGGCCCAAGGAAGTGGGACCCCCAGCCGTGTACCTGAACAGTGCCGCCCCTGACCAATCCAGAGCCAGAGGAGATGGGCACCAAGTGGGAGGACCGCCCCGAACCACCGGCCACCTGCAGGCACCCCGCCACAGATCCAGGCCAGCAGTGATAGCAAGGGCTTGAGTGAGGGGGCCCTCATCATCAGTGTCCCGTTCGGCCCATCCAGCCTGGTCCCCTGTGACCGTGCCTTGCCTGAGCTCCTGGAGGGACCCACAGGTATGTACCATGACCTCAGGGCTGGGGGAGGGAGCACGCAGTCCCATGCAGGGTGGCTGCAGCCCACCCACAAGAACATCAGCCCCAGGACACAGGCAGGCCAGCTGGCTCTGCCACCCCAGCCCCAGAGGGCTGAGGTGTGGCACCCAGCACCATGCAGGCTGGACAGCAGCATGGGCTGCCAGGTTGTGGAGAGATGGAGGGTGGTAGAGGGGAACTAGCACTCCCACAACCCAGAGAGGGAACGTTGGATGCGGTCCCTGCAGGGCCCCTGGGATGGGGGGAGGTGTTCAAGGGGTCTGTCACTGGGACTAATGTCCCATTCCTCTCCCTTTTTGTCTCTACAGCTCCAGCAGCTGGACCAGCCCCACGACGGGCCCAGGGAGCCCGACCACTGAGGGGGAGGGGGAGGGGCCCAGGCCTCGGACAGGGCCACGGCTGGTCCCTCTACTGGCGCCACCAGGCTGGGGAGGAGGAGGGCAACATGGCCCACGCAGCCACCTTGAAGGAGCTGACGGGCATCATGTGGGAGTAGTTTGCCATGGAGCGGCAGGCATGGGACCAGGTGGCATCCAACCTAGATACCCTCACCTAGGCTGTGGTCGGCCACCTGGCCCCTGCCACTGCTCCATCGTGGGTCACTCCCGCACCCATGCCCCCATCGCCCCTGCATTGCCCCCCCCATCCTCCCCCTCCACAAGGAGGCTGATCTCGAGGCTTTGCTCCCTCCCCACAGCCACCCTCATCCGCCTGCCCCATAGCCTCTGGCCAGATGGAAGCCGAGCCGCCAGCCCCCCCCCTCCCCCCCCCTTCTGTGCCAAGCCCAGCACAGGCACAGGAACCGCACCTGAGCCACACCCTACCCTACCTGTGCCACCGGCCCCGGTGGGGCCCCCGGATATGAGGAGGAAGGGGCGGGCGCAGGCGACGGGCCTCCCAGCCGTTGAGCCCCATGGAGGGTTGAGGCCCCCTACCTTGGCTCCCCATTCATCTTCCCCCCCCACATGTAAACAACTCTCCCTAGGAAATGAGGGGCACAGTTTTGTCCAAGTAAATAGTTTGTTTTTATGGTTTATCCTGTGTCCCCTGTGCATGTGTGTGCAGGGTGTGGGTGGGGGAGTTACCATGGCCCCCACTCAAAGGCCTGGCACAGGGCCTCCCTTACATGCACCCTATCCTGCTGGACCTGGTGGCAGGAGGCTGTTCGTACCTGTGCGCCACCTCTACGGCCCACCTTTGCAGGTAGGGCTTGTGTTTTGCCTCCACCAGGTTATGGAGGGTGCAGCAGGCCCCGACGACCGCAGGGACATTGGAGAGGCCCACCTCCAGCCTGCTGTAGTGGCATCTAAAACGCCCCTTGACGTGACCAAATGCCTGCTCCACGGTGTTCCAGGCGTGGTTCAGCCGCTCACTAAAATAGTCCCGGCTGGGCTGGGTGTGCCCGGTGTATGGCCGCATCAGCCAGGCCTGCAGGGCGACATCATAGTGTCCCCAGTGGGGAGCTCCCACCGGGGAATGAAGGTCCCCTTGGCCATACGACGTCCCAGCCCTGAGTTCTGGAAGACCCTCGCATTGTGTGTGCAGCCAGACCAGCCCACTTCAATGTCCTGGAACTAGCCATTGGCATCGACCAGGGCCTGCAGGACCACCAAGTGGTAGCCCTTGTAATTCGTGCAGGCCCAGGGGTTGTGCCCTGGGGCCTGGATGGTGATGTGGGTGCCATCCAGTGCCCCAAAGCAGTTGGGGAAGCCCAGCTCCTGGAATCCCTGGATGGCATAGTCCAGGTCCCTGAGGCGAACCAGCTGCTTCAGGAGCACCATGTTGATCTCCCGGCTGACCTGCAGGGCATAGAGGGGTGCGCTCGTGGGCATGGGGTAGGGTGCAGCTTGCCTGCCCTTGCCTGTCCCCATCCCTGCCCCTGTCCCCAGGGTCCCTGCCCTTCTCCCGACAGTGCCTGTCGCCAGGCTGCCCCCCGCCTCCTGCATGCAGTCTAGGTCTGAACTGGGCACAGCTTACCTCAAGGAGGATGGCCCCGACAGTGGCTTTGCCCATCCCAAACTGGTGGCCGATGGATCGGTAACTCTCTGGGGTGGCCAGTTTCCATAGGGCAATGGCCCCCTTTTGTGCAGGGGGAGTGCCAGCCTCAGGTGTATGTTCCGGTGGTGGTGGACTGGGGTGAGCCAGTGGCAAAGCTCCAGGAATGTCTCCTTTGCCATCCTGAAGTTCTGTAGCCATCGGTTGTCGCCCCAGTCCTCCAGCACCAGCCAGTCCCACAGGTCCTGCAGGTGGCAGATAACCCTGGGGATGTTGTGCCCTGAGGATGGTGTCCAGGAGGGCGGCTATTGTGCTGGCCACTCGGAGCCACTGCATCACAGTGGCCAGGGCCACGGCTGCTGTGGAAGGGGAGCTGCTGCTCAGAGTCCATGGGGACCCGGGTTGCCACCTCCGTGTGTGTGTGTGTCTCTCTCTCTCTCTCTTGCTCTGCCTGGGGACAGGGTTGCTGGCCCTTGGCGTGTGCAGGCTGAGGCACGGCGGGGAGGAAGGAGTAGTGGCCCTGGAAGGGCTCGTCCGCCATGCAACCCTGCCCGTGGTGCTTCCTGCCCCTGCTCTTTTGAAAGAGCGCCCTGGTGTGTGTGGATGCTCTCTTTCAAAACTGTGCTGGAGCCATTTCAAAAGAACAGACCAAACCTTCGGTCCCCACTGGTGTGTGTGGACGCTCCATTTTGAAAGGCCATTTTTCGATGTTCTTTCGGAACAGAACTGTAGTGTAGACACAGACTTAAACACAGTAACACCCCCTCTAGACATTTTGCAAAGGGTGCCTAAGTCCTTACAAATTAGTAAAAACTATTTGATTAATGCTTTTTATCACAAATTCACAAGTTGTTGAAACTGTGATTTTCATTCAATGAACTGCAGTAGGGTTGCAACATTGGTGAGGGTTCTTTGTTGAGAACTTTTGTGAATGTTGAATTTTGTGAATATCGTGAATAGGCCGGAGCCCCGGGCAGGTAGCAGTAGCTTACAGCGCTCCTCACCCCAGAGCCCTGGGGAAACGAGTTTGCTCATGAATAATTGAATTTGCATATGTGGCACTCGCAAGTGTAGCGACCTTGCTGTATTTGTCTTGAAATACTTCACTTAGGTCTAAGATGTGTGTGCAGGGCAGCTGTGTGTGGGGAGAATCTGACCTGTGGCTTGCCTGGATCCAGCCCATAGGGCTCACGCCTCTGCCCCAGCCAGGAGCCAGGTTTTCCCCCACCGCCAATCTGCATGGCTGATGCACCATCACCAGCACCCCGCTGCAGGAGGGGAAAAAGCCCACAGCCTCACAGGCTGGATTCAAGCAAGCTGGGGCTCAGGTGGGGAAATGGTACCATAGGGAATCAATGGCGTCAGGCTTTTCCCCCTACTGCTCCTGTTGGCTAGAATAGCAGCAAATGGGGACAGCAGGGGATGGTGCCTAGTAGCAGCAGTGGGCATGGGGCCACATCTGCCCCTGCAGGGGTGCTTATCTGCGCAGCTCCCATAGACCTCATGCACCTCCCTCCCCACCCCAGCCTGCTTCTGCAACCCCCTACACCGGCCCACTCCTCCACTCTGCCATCTGGCTAGATCCTCCTCCTCAGCCCCTTCTTAATGCATCCCTGCTTGCTCATGCACCCAATCTCCCTCCCACCCAGACCCTGCACTCTCCCTGATGTCTAGACCCTACACCTGTATACCCATTCTGCTCCCCAACAGCCTCCTTCAGCATATTGAACCCCTTGTTTTTGGCCCCCACCCCAGAGCCTGCTAGCCCTAGGCTCCTGGAAGAGTTGATCTGGCCTCGGGGAAGCCCTGTGGGGCTGGAGCACAAGGGGAGTGAGGTAGGTTAGTCAAGGGCTACATCAGGGAGGGTTGCCGGGGTAGAGATTTTTGCTTCTTGTTAGGACACCAGGCTTCCCCCCCCCCCCCCCCCCCCCGGAGGATCAAGGGCCCTGACCCTAAAATAAAGTTTTCCTCCTCTGCTCTAAGGCACAGACAGTACTAAAAGATTAAAGTGTAATGTATTTATTGGTCTGAGTTTGGGATGACTTCATTGTTCACAAGCAGCAAAGCTGCATTGCAAACTCAGGAAGAATAAAGCCTTTATTTCATCACACACCATCATGAACTCTAAAATAGCTTTACCATGAAATACATATGTTAAGGCTGTTTCTCACTTTGATACTCTGAGTGCAGACAGTGGGCACCTGCAAGAAACCTTAAAATACCTTGCTGTTTTATAGGGTTTAAATTAGAAGCTTTTCAAGGTTACAGACTTCCTGACCCTGGGAGGTAGCTGCCATCACCCAATTGAGAGAACCCTTTTTAGAACCCGGGAAAGCGCACATGTGCTCTTAACCTTCCCTTAGCAGAGATCTTGAAAACATAGAGGAAGAAATTACGCTGCAATCTGATAGGTGACCTTTCAGTTTTAGGCATGCATAGTCAGAGACCCTTCTTTAGGACAAAGGAATTAAATTATTGCCTTAAAAAGGTGATTTATTAAGAAAACAAAAGATATACATGGTAAAACGTACTTGGTTGCTAGGTGTTACAGAGCAACTAAAAAAAGTGGACAGATTAAAGCACAGTGAATTACTTCCTTGTGATTAATTTAAAAAGCTAATGTAGAATGGGTGGGTGGGAGAGTAGGTCAGCCAGCCTGAGAAGTCCCCCACCAAACCCAAAATAAAAAATAACCTGATCATGCCTAACCAAACATTGCCTTTCTACTTACATAACTGTGTGCCCAGATTTCCTTGGGGCCTGGATATTTACTGAATTCCCCAAACCTCTTCAGGCTTAAACTATCTGGCTCTCTCTCCGGCCCCCCAGAAGAAAAGACCCCCTCAGCAGGTTAACTGCTTCAGTTCAGAAATCCTCCTCTCTCTTCCCATTGGCTCACCTCGTTGCTTGCCAGGAGAGAACCCCCTCTCTCTGGGTTTAACCCTTCACAGACATTCATAACAACATATTTGTAAAATTTTAATGGTGCTTTTTGTAAAGCTTTGCCTGTAAATCCAGAGTTGTCTTAATACCACTAATCCAGTTACACAGGCCTCTTAGAGAGAGAAAGATGGAGTGGAGAGAGGAAATACTTAATCTAAAAGCAATAGCTTTTCCAGAAAGGTGGGACACTTCACTTTTTTGAAGTCTAATATTTCAACACAGGTCAGATTAAAGGAACGTTGCACATATCTGGAAGGCCTGGAATCTCAGCTTTCCACTGGCATATGGACAGTTTTTCTTTCTCCTAACTATATATGATATTGGACTTTAAAGTCACTTTTTATGGACTACAATTTATCCAGGAACCCAAAGTAATATAAATTTGGAAGACTGTACTGCGTTCTGAGCAAAAGAAAGTTCTTCTGATAGGCATTTAAAAAAAAAATTAAGATGGGGTCTGTTTGAAGCTGCTCAGATTTTTTTCACTTTAGTAGTCTCAGAACAGAATGGTTAGTAATACAGCAAACTCTTTCATATCCAGCAGCCTGGGGACCAGGGGGTTCTCAGATATTAAAATATTCTGGATAATAGAGAGGTATACCGTGCAATGCATAACACTAAACAAAAACAAGATTAGATATGAAGAAACAAAAATATATGCAGAGTATTTTTAGCACAGTAGTACTGTACACAGTAATCTTACGCTCATCCCTCGTTAAACGAGTACTTCATTTACGAGTACTTGCTTAAACAAAGGACACACCTACCTACCTTAGTTCACTCTACGAGTGAACTTCCCCTGCTCATACAAGCCTTATTCCCCTCCCCACAGCTTCAACGCCCCTAGACTGACCCCCCACCACTCCTGCCAGCCCCACAGCCCCAACCTGCTGCAGCCTGACCCCCTGCTGGCCCAGCAGCCTGACACCCCACTGCTGCCTGCACTCCCTGCGGCCCCGCAGCCCTAAACTGCAGAAGCCAGACCCTCTTACCAGCCCCACAGCTTGAACCCCCCCCCCCACCGCCTGTACCTCTGGCGGCCCAGAAGCCTGACCGCTTGGCCACTTGTACTCCCTGCAGCCCCCAGGCCAGACCTCCCTGCGGCCACCTGACCCCCGCCCATGGCCAGACTCCCCTGCTGCTGCCTGTATCCCCCCCCACGCCCGTGGCCAGACCCCCCCCTGCGGCCCCACAGCCTGATGCCCCTGCCGCCTGACCCCCCCCCCACCTTGCCTGTAACTGCCGTGGTCTGACCCCTGCTGGCCCCGCAGCCCCAAACCATGGCAGCCCACCCCTCCCCTGCCGCCTGACCCCCCACTGCCTCACAGCCTGAACCCCTGCTGGCTCTAAACTGTGGCAGCCTGAACCCCCACAACCCACTATCAGAGTTTAACCCTCCCTGCTGCTCTCAGCCCCAAACTACCCCCAGCCTTTAACCCTTTCTAACCCAAGGTTCACTCACCTTTCAAAAGCAGCGCCACCTGCTGCCACTCCTTTCCCAAGCTGGGAGCTCTTGGAACTAATCAGAGACTTTTACATGTAATTTAATAGGAATTTAGTGTCCCTCTTACAAGTTTCTGCCTATGAGCAGAGAGTTGGGAACCAATTGTGCTCATAAAGCAAGAGAAGAGTGTACTGTATTTGCTGTGTTCATTTGTTGTATTTACTTTCACTATACTGTACTTATGGAAAACGTAACTAAAATTTACTTATGGTTAAAATGCCAGTTATTTGAGACTTCTGGATGATAGAATGCCAGATATGAAAGACTTTACTGTGGACTGCAGGTGAAAAGGACAAGATGCTGTTTCTCAAATGCCTATGTAATTTATCCTATGGATGGCATTGTCATATTTAGTATGAATAGATGTAGAATTGGTGAATGTGTGTACAATTAACATTACATTAATGTCCTTTTTAATTAGTTTGCATTTAAAATAATCAAAAGTTTGATTCCAATAAAATTGTTAATGGGAAAGGTGTATTTGTGTGTGAAAGAGAGAAAGTTGTACAAATAGTCAATTTACCTGTTAAAACAGGAGTACATTATAGGACAAGTTGGTAGCACTGCCTGTTAATATTGCCCAACACTTCCACCTTTTGGTTATGTCTATACTACAGAGATCTTTCTAAAGAAGCCATTTCAGAAGTTCTCTTCTGAAAGAACTTCTTTTAAGAGTGATCTGCTCTTTCGAAAGAGAGCATTCACACAGCCCCCACTCTTTCAAAGGAATGGGCCAGGAATCTAAAAATCAGGCCCCATGAGAACTGCTCTTTCAGGGGGAAAAAAGGGCCTGCGGAGTGTCTGTACCCTTTTCTTTCAACATAAGCCTTTGAAAGGGGGTGCTCTTCCTGAAACGGGAAAGGAAGAGTGATTTCTAATGGAGTACCGCATTCTTTCGATTTACTTTTGAAAGAATGTTTTTTGTGTGTAGACACTTCATGGGATTTGTTGAAAGAACTTGCTAGTGTACACATAGTCTGTAAGACCCTGTTTTCATTGCTCATAACTTTGTCGTACTTCAACAGTTTGAACTAAAATATTTTGTGCTGGATTTCTCCCTCAAACTTAATTATTTTGGCGGTGGGGGGTGGAATTTAAGCCAAAATGACTTAGCCGTTTCTGAGCTTCAAGAAATTAGGCAAGAAAAAAATTAAGTTGTCTGGACATGTTAAAGTTCTCGTGACCTTTTATTTTTGAAGTTCTGTCATCCCAATCTGTTAGAGCACGAATGCAAAATTAGACAGAGGGTGGTCTTTGTGTTAGGAGCTGCCTTTTTGCATTCCCAGGAAAGCAGATGTAAGTTGTGGCCAAATTATTTACCTTTCGAGAACTGCAGTTTCCATATGTTCAGTAGAAGCTTTTGGTTCTTAACTGTGAATCTATTGCAAATCTCTATCTGCACTGGACATGCTCCATCCCAGGGCTTAGTAGGATATTCCCCATTGTTGCAAGTGTGAGCTACTGTAAGTCCAGGTTTGGGCATCAGCATGGACAGCAGGAAGCATTTCTTCTCTGCTATCGGTACTTACCCCTTTCCTGGGTCCTGGTAGCATGGAAGATGAAGCTGCTTGATTCAGAGGATACAAGAGCTGGACCGGGAGGGGGAGAAAGAGGGGAACATGGGAATAGATAGGGACAAGGAGCCTGAGGTGGGATAGACCTGGTACTGAAGGGTGATAAGTAGAGAGAAGGAAACAGGGACTGAGAGTAGGGATGCGGGAGGAAATTTGTAGTGGCTTCGGAACAAGAATGGGAACCAGTGGGTGGGGTATGGAGATGGCAGGGGGAGGCAAATCCTGTTAGAGATCCAAGGTGTGGGAAAACAATTGAGACTGGCTGGACAGAGATTGGACAAAGGACAAGGAAGGTGGTGCGGATTAGGATACTGAATCTGACTGAGAAGAATAATCTGGGGGTAGTTGTGATGAGGGAGACTGAATGTAAGCTGAGATGGGAGACAGAGGACAGATCAGAAAGGAACAATAGGGAAACTGGACTGCCTGTCCAAGGAGAGTGGGCTGAGGATGAATAAAGACTATAGAATGGAAACTAACACTAGCTGATAAGAACTTCGCCTAGGATGAGAGGTGAGGGTAGGGCCAGGAAGAGACTGGAAGGGATGGAGCAGAAATGGTCACACTTGTGGGAAAACAGGTATTTGTCACCTTCCTGGCCCCCAAGTATGGTTTGGGATCTGAGGTGGTGGAGTAGACAAAGGGAAGTGCTGAATTTAATGTCTGGAATTTGAATAGGAGAAATCAGGCACAATGGGATTACTTATTGGATGAAAAATTAATCAGCTTTCAATATTTACAATTTTCTGGCACCTCTGGATAAGTCCAGGACTGAGCTTCAGATCAAAGAGAAGGTTCTGCTCACTCAGCTGCTGTCTGACTCCACAAAACTGCCATCAGCTTCTGTTCATCCTGTGGTCATTCCCTCCTGGTTATCAGCAGTAGTGGCCATAGGTGTCCTATTTGGCCACTCAGGGTCAAGGTCTCTGGAGGCCTCCCACTCTGACTTCCAAAGAGTCCGCCATTCTCTGTTTCTGCTCTGGCTCTTTCTACACGCAAACTAGAGGACTTCCTGCAGAATCTCTCTCCATACTCCAGGAGTCAGGCTTTTTGCACAGGCATAGGGTCCTGTGGGGAAAAACAGCATGTAATTGTAATAAAAGACTGTTTTTCATAATGCATAGACATCAGAGGTTCAAATTAAGGTTGCATGGGCAGTCTTAATTCTGGTATTTCCTAACTTTTGGATCCTTGTTTTAGCCACTTTTCAAATAATAATCTTGTTTAACATAGCTTGTGTGATAATGAATTAACATTAAAACTAAAATGTTTTCAATGTATTGAATACACACACATCACTGAAAACTACTTGATGCCAAGCATGAGCTTTTTGAGCTCATTTGATTATTAGCACTTTTCACCAAGCCAAAAATTACTGCTGATCAGACTTACAAAATAAATTAGGGTTTTTGATTACCTTCATAACAGCAGCTGTAATTTGTGTTAAACACCTTTCAGTAGATGGCAAGCATTGAAATTTTCAATCCAAAGAGAATTTTTCACAAAGTTATGAGCAATTAATAATTATGAGTCACATTTATTATCGCTGAAGTTTTGAAATCTTTAACAGTAGTTGCTAATAGCAGCTGTTACAATAGTTTTCAGTTTTGAAATACACAAATTAAAACTTGACTTTCCATAGCTGTGAGGGAAGGCTCATTCAGAAGGCTGTTCCCTTACAAATGAATTGTGTAATGAAAATGATAGTACTTGCACCTTCCATCTGAAGATCTCAAAAACCTAAAGACAGAGTAAAATCCTTTAGCACATATGGAAAGGGCATAGCATACTCTGCTTTAAATCCATCCTCAGTTCAAAGGAAATCCTGGCCAGTGGGAAGTCTTTGCAAGAGATCTTAACAAGTGGTGCCATTGTCTCCATCAGGGTATTGGCATCCATGACAGGAGCTGACTTCTACAACTTGAAGAGAAAAGAGCGTCTAGGAATCAAGCAGCTCCTGAACCCAAACATACACATTAGCAGTGACTGCCAAAGATCGTGCAATTTTCAGATTGGCCTGTTCAGTCGCATGAGACATTGCAAACCATCTGCATCATAGGCTGCAATTCACCTGTCTCTCTCAGACAAAAGGAAGCCAGCAAAATAAATAAATAAATACAGGTTTTGAAATATTTTAATGGGAGATTTTGGATCTCATGGCAATTCATGTACACTTCAACAGAATTCTTTAAGAACAACTAAGGCATTTTTGGGCACCTACTTCACTCCTTGTTCCACATGAACTTCAAAAGTAATTAAAATAAGCTGTTTTGAGAAGTCTCTTGAAAATACCCTTAATTATATATGCATGCATTTTTCTAATTTTAATATTTCTTAATTTGTAAAACCTATTAGTTGGAGGGATTATTAAAAGGTAGTGCTGACAATGGTATTTCTCATCTTTTCACATGTGCATGCATAATTCCATTAATATTAATTGAAAATACCAATTTATATTTATTGGTGTCAGGAGCTAACTTTTGGCCGAATGGTCGACTACATATGAGTATTTGGGATTGGGGAACGATGAAGTCTCGATTTTGAAACAAGACCACACATTTAATATATATAATGATTTTTCTTTAATTGTAGTAGTCAAATATTTTTCCAAATCTGTTCTCTTTTTTTACCCGACATTTTCTGTCCAGCGGCCTTCTCAGTTGACAACATACAAAAAGTCTTAGAGTGCTTTCCAGAGGACAGACTATAACAGTGAATAATTCATACAGTAATCGTAGTTGAATTCGTATTTCATTAAATTTTTGAGACAGAATCCCTAAACTGAAGGGAATAATAAAAATTTCATTCCAAATTCCTCAAAATCCTTTTCTAAGTAATAGTTCAAATAGCACAACCTGAAGCTTTCTAAATAGATTCAGACTTTCTCCTTACATCCTGAAGGAGACTCTTACATATATAAATTTTGTGTGTGTGTGTGTGAGCGTGAGAGAGAGAGAGTGTGTAAAAAATTACATTACTGGTGATGGTGAAAGCCTCAATTTGTATCTAATCCATGTTGCAGCTTAATATGAGTAGTGTCTATCATAGAACATTTGCATAACAAAATAAAAAATCTTCTCTTGTGCATCTCAAGTGTCCTGGTGAATATTTTAGCCTCAACCACATTAATATGAATAACTTATCACTAATAGGGCAGGTCTACACTAGCGGTGGAAGTTGATCTGAGCTACACAATTTTGAGTTTTGTTAATAGGGTAACTCAAATCAATATACCTGTGATCTATGTACTGCAGGGTCTTGACCACACTCGGTTGACAGGCGAAACTGCAGTGGACCTGATAAATTGACCCCCTGCAGATCAATTTGCTGCACTGTGGATCCTGGCTGTACAGTAAACCCTCGAAATATGTGGCTTCAACTTGCACATAATTCACTTTAACCTGAGTTAAGCGCAACTTGAAGCTGCTCTGCAGCTGCAGGCTAAGAGCCTCTAAGAGAGTGACAGCCATGTGGCTGGGGGAAAGCAGGGAGAAGCAGCCAGGAAACTAACCAGTCCTTGCAGTTAGGAATGTAACTCACGCGTAACTTGGAGTTTTACTGTAATGGAGATGAGCCCCTAGTTTTGGTCACAGGCCACATGTATCACTCACCAAATTTAACTGAGGGCATTTCTACACTACAAACTTCAGTTGAGTTAAGATTGAAGTCATCATCCAGCCATCAAGATAATTAACTCTTGTGTGTGGCCACATCACACTCCTTGTGTCTGTGGACAATATCCTCATTAACAGTACATTGTGTGGGGGAGAACAGCAAGGGGGCTTGCAATGCTTCATGTGACCAAAACATTTTTGCAGGGGTGGGGCTAGAAAGATGATTTCAATGTCCTGTGATGCAGCTTTCTCCTCTTCTTACCCCACTCTCAACTGCAACTTGTATTTCACATCTTTTTTCAAAAGTGTGGCATAGCTGTATATATGCCATTTATCGTAGGGCATGGATCCTGCATAGCTGTACACCAGTGTTGTGAACATTAAAGGCATCACACACCTTATCCTGCAATATTTGCAGAGCCAGGAGAGGAGGCCCTGTGTGAAACATGGTAATGTCCTTCAAGCAGCTCTGCTTGCAAGCATAGAATGAAACAATTACCAGTTCCTGATGAGAGTTGCACAACAGTTGAAAACAGTGGAGCACCATTTCTGGTTCCAAGAAGCAATCACTGATTTCTGGGATGATGATCAGTGGTTGCAGAACTTTCATACTGCACAAGGCCACTTTCCAGGAACTGTGTACAGAGCTCTTCCCCATCCTGCAATATAACAACAATACTAAAATGAGATCTACTGTGCCAGTGGAGGAGTGAGTGGTGATCACTGTGTGGAAGCTTACAACACCTGACTGATAGCAGTTGGTGGGGAATCAATCTGCATTTAGTAAATCCACTGGAAGGGCTGACTGAAGTATGTTGGGCCGTTTATGGCCTTCTGCTAAGAACAGCAGTGATTGTTGGCAGCATGCAGGAAATACTGGTTGTTTTTGCCACAGTGGGGCTATAGCTGGCATGTATATTCCTATCTTGGCAGCAGACTGCCTTGTCAAAGAGCACAAACAGAAACAAGTCCTTTTCAGTGGTGTTGTGAGAGGACTGGTGGATCACCAGAGGTATTTTACTAATCTTAGCATGGGATGGTCAGGGAAGGTGCACCATGTGTTCAGCACTCAGACACACACCGGTTTGTTCAGAAAGCTGCAAATGGGGACTTTCCTTCCGGAATGCCAAAACTATTGGTAATGTTGAAATGCCAGTAATAGTTCTGACAGATGCAGCTTAGCCCTTGTTCTTGTGGCTCATGAAGCCATATGCTGGACACTTGGACAGCAGCAAGGAACAGTTCAACAATAGGCAGAGCAGGTGCAGAATAGTGGTTAAATATGCCTTTGGCTGTTTAAAAGGTGGCTGGCACAGATTCACTTGTTTGACCCTAGGAAGCAAAACAATATTCCCATGGTTGTAGCTATCTGCTGTGTGCTCCCCTCCAAAAAAAAATCTGTGGCAAAGGGTGAGAAGTTTTACACGGGTGAGTGTGGAGGTAGATAGTTGGTCTGCTAATTTTTAGTAGTCAAATACTAGGCAATAAGAAGAGCGTGTCATGGAGCACTCTTTCCCAGGGAAGGTTGGAAACCCAGTTTAGTAATAACCCCCAATAATATATTCTGCTTCTTGAGTTACGCCTTCGCATCCTGTGAACCTTGCTGTGTCTACTTGGTTTCAGTCTTCAGAAAATGCCCTCCCTTCGGGTGGTTTCCCTTTGCTTCCCCTTCCCCCAGGGTCTGACATAATAAAGATAATTTCATTCTCAGGACCTGTAGGTTTTTTCTTTGCAAAAACATACAGGAAGTGAAGAAATCAGGAAAATAATACAACTTGGGATAGTCATTAGAATAACATTTAGAGGGAAACGACACTGTGATATTTTCTATTAAATACAGTGTCCTTGCCTGTCAAAGATCATATTCGTATGTGCACCTTTTATTCCTAGTACCCTCCTCCAGTGTGTGGAGTGGAAGTCCCCACTGGAATGTGAAGGGGGGAATACAATGACAGAGGAATACCATTCTTCAGGTGCTGTAGCTAGAGTGTAACCTCAAGATGTTTGTTGGTAAGGTCTTCTAGATCCCTCAACATGTCTGTTGTGGCAAGGCTAGCCTCACTCCTGGGCTCCAGGCCTGTGTTTAGTCCACTAATCCCACAGCCCGAATACCGTTGTCATTCTTGAGACAGTAGATGGAGAGGGTTGAGATGGTTGTGTGGGGCGGGGAAACTAGGCCCCACCCAGTCATTCCAGGTTCCAGCCCAGGGACCCTGTGTGGCTGCTAGTGTTGGGGGAGGGCTCCCCTCATTATGAACACCACTTCCCCAGACGATTTCTACCCCCTGAACCTCCTCCAGGTAGTGGAGTAGCAGAAGCAGCCTGTTCCCTGCCCTGGTTTGGCTCGTGTGTGATCAGCCTGCTTGGCCTGACACCAAAGCTCAGCACCTCCTGGGCAGGGGCCTTAGCCCCTTTCACCTGAGCCAAGCTCTCCTCTCCTCTGGTGCCTCTAGAAGAATTCACTTCACATTGCTTCTCTCCCCCTGCCTACTGGCCAAGGGTTCTTTTAAAAGCAGGCTTAACTGGGACCAGCTGGCCCAATTGGCTCAGGGCGGCTTCCTCCCTGGCTGTTCACTCTGCTTGTTTGCCTGCCCTGCTTTTCCCTCTTGTTCTTACCCGCTCCCAGCCTTACAGTGTCACACTGTTTATGTGTCCAGATTCCCCAGAATATTCTTCTGTGGGTTGTGCTCCTGCGTTTCTCTCTGGCTTGCCGTGTCCATATCCAATTTTTCAGATGGCGAAATCCTGCATTCTCTCTGCTCAGTGTCAGCTGCCCCAGAAGCATTCATGATTTCATTTAAACACATCACAGTTTGCTTTTGCCTTCTTCTAATCTAAAATAGTCTCTCTGGTGGTGTGGAGGATGAAGGCCTCCATTTCAGCTGAAGAACATGGAACACACAAAGCAATCATTGGCCGTGTCTACACTAGCCAAAAACTTCGAAATGGCCATGCAAATGGCCATGTCGAAGTTTACTAACGAAGCACTGAAATACATATTCAGCGCCTCATTAGCATGCGGGCGGCCATGGCACTTTGAAATTGACGCGACTCGCCACCACGCAGCTTGTCCAGATGGGGCTTCTTTTCGAAAGGACGCTGGCTACTTTGAAGTCCCCTTATTCCCATCTGCTCATAGGAATAAGGGGACTTTGAAGTAGCCGGGGTCCTTTTGAAAAAGAGCCCTGTCTGTACGAGCCACGTCAATTTCGAAGTGCCACAGCTGCCCGCATGCTAATGAGGCACTGAATATGTATTTCAGCCCTTCATTAGTGAACTTCAAAATGGCCATTTGCACGGCCATTTCGAAGTTTTTGGCTACTGTAGACATAGCCATTGTCTGTCAGTCCATAATTAGGATCTAGTGCAAAGTTGATTCTGTAAAAATTGCTTTCCTTATTGCAGTGACATACAAGACTGAATATTCTCATTTGCACAAGATATTCATTGGGTCAGCTTGCTGTACCTGGCATGATGAGTATGGCCCAAGGACATGGGTGCCATATTGTTTGCAGCATTGGGCAGGTAATCCGCAGCAAAAGCACAAGTGGCATTGCCCCCCTGCCTTTTGTAACATGGATGTTGTGTGGTGATCTGCACAAACTTCAAACCTTGGCAGAGGCAGCATGATATAGGGAGTTGCAGTGAGAGTGCACAAGCAAATTTCCTAAATACTCCTCTAGCCATCCCATCTTCCGTTGGTGCTAGCCATGCCCCAAGGCTTGCAGTTTTCAGGCACAACACTGACCCCCTGCTAGTCAGACCCTATCTTGCTCTTAATTTCTTTTAGTCTATGCACCATTTTACTGATTGAAAAAAATACTACCACTTTATCCCATTGGAGTGTTGTGAAGATTAAATTTGTTAGCCTGAAACACTCATGCTATAGTGATCAGCACCACAGAAAAATGTGAGGAAAATTAATAATTTTGTATTCAGTGTAATGTTTGGATGATACACAGTAAATAAAGGAGGAGCCCACATGTTGGATGCTGAAGATTAAAATACTGAATAATTGTCCATTTAGTGAACACTATCTATCCTGTGCACTTGTAACACTGACAGCCAGAACCAAACCTGGGACTTCTGGAGATTAATGCATGAGCTTTTATCACTTTGAGTTGAAAGTCAGATTACTGTCAGCTAAGGATATTGCAGAAACTCATTCTTTCTCTCTAAGTGGTCTAAATGCCACCACATGGGACAGGGAATCACACTCACTAGGTGTGTGGGTTACACACTCAATCAGGAAGAGGTCAAGTGGGGGAAAACAGTATGTGATAAAGTAATTAAACACTGTTCCATAACAGAGGTAGCATGATTCCATCTTTGTGTCCTGGAGCAGTGTGAACAGTGATAGCCAATTTATACATTTTCAGATTAATATTTACCAGTTCTTTCCTTTGAATGTTCACTGTTGTACAAGGATTTGCTGTTTTGTTTAAGGATCTCTGTGGCATGTTAATCCTGGAAAATTTAGGAATAAATAGTATTTGCTGTGGATCTTATCAGTCCAGGAATATTAAAACACAATTGTCTTGTGTTACTTGTTGCTGTCTTCATGATCTCATTTCAATGGTCTTGACTTTGCCCGTTGGATATTAAAGTGATGAGCTTCAGATTTAGAAGTATCTAAAGGAGAGAGTTTCATAGACACTAGTTCTGTACTGAACATAGTTTCAATTCAGTTTAAGAAATTAAATTCTGTTCATGGTATTCGACAGACTGTAGTGTGTGTTTGACCTAGTGCTTATAGGTCTGATTAACCCTATTTCCTGCAGTGTTCTGAAAATCCTATAAATTCATGCCTTACGTGCAGTCAAGGTAGACTCTTTTAAAGGCAATTTGACTGATAATTAAAGGCTAGGAATCACTGACCAGCAAAAACTATCTAGTTGTATGGAAAATAGGTCTTGTCAAACAAAGCCTGATTTAATTACTTGCAGCTGCGAGTTTGGTAGATATAACTGCCTAGATATAATATATTAGACTTACGCAAAGCATTTTCCATGCAGCTGTTCAACATTCCAATTAAAAGATTAGCACTGTAGAGCATTGATAAAGCACATGTTAAATGGATTAAGAACCAGATAATGCCAGATTTCAAAGTAGTCTTTTATAGTGAATCATCACTGGGTGGAGATGGTTCCACATGCTAAGTTCCCTGTAAATTGCATGGCCATATAGCAACCTGTCAAGCACTACACAGGTGCTTAGGGAACCTGCCAGATCGTGACCTACTGCTGCTGGGGTAGAGAGACCTTTCCTCTGACCCTAACCCAGCTCCAGACCTACTAAGGCTAGAGGATAGGTGCCCCCCCCACCCCAGACCTGCTACAGTTGGGGAAAAGACACCTCAATCCCAGGAGAAAGGTGCCTCTCCACGAACCCAAACCAAGCCCTGGCCTGGACCTGCTGCAGTTGTGGAAGGAGCACCTGTGTCGTGGTCGAACCCTCCCCTGGAGCTGTCATGGCAGAGAGGCACTTTCAGTGCTCCCTGTAAGCTGAGCACTTCAGTGGTCCACCAGGAGAAATTCAGGTGCTGCCCAGTTGATTAGCAGAGGGCTCACAGCCACATACACCCAGCAGCATGTGTTTATATGGTGGTGCACAGCTGCCTGCACCTCGGTGCATGTAACAAAATATATTTTGCACACAGATGGCAATAATTAGAGGGAACATCGAACACCTTTCTCCCCCAGCCCAAGTGGTGCTGAAAGGAGTCTTCCCTGTCCGTCACAGCTGTGGGGCAATGTGTACCTCAGACACCTCACCCCAACCCCACCCCAGAGCTATAACCCCAGCCATAGCCCTTACTCCTCCCTCCCCACCACCCGTAACCGTCTACCTTTACCCCTGAGCCTGTCACCCTGGGTCGTACCCTAGAGCCCACACTGCCAGATGTATTTTTTAATTTTGCAATTAAGAGTCATCCTTTTGGTAATTTGACACCCCCAATAATAATTATGTTGCAGGTTTAGTATGGGAGTTCCAGGGTGCTGCTTTGAGTTGCATAGTGGCACACAAGTTATACCTATAGAATGAGGTATTGCATCGCAGAAACCAATCACTCTCAAAAGTTTCGGGGGGTTATAGTGGACAAACAACTCAGCCTGAGCTTCCAGAGTGATTCTGTTTCAAATGTCACCTGAAGATTTGAGCACTACAGCTTCACTGCATTCAACAATAAAGTGAGGACAAACCATGTAGGGACTATGTTCAAAGGGACCAGGGCACCAACTTCATCCATTGCTGGGGGTCAAACCAGGGAGTTAAGCTGGTTGGTTCACTATATTATTGAAGTCATTTGGTTGGGGGAGAGTGGACACTTGAACACCATTTGAAAAATCTGTATTTCTGGGATCATCATGGATACCTGGCCACTCAATTACATGTGTTTATTTTTAGTAATACACTTCCAAAATTGTTAAAGTATACTTTTTTACCTTGCTCTTACATGTAAGCATATGTGAGAGTTAAGTACACCAGTTTTCATCAGAGACAATTAAGCAGTATAAGTTTTGGCTGCCATCTTTTAAAAAGCAACAAAAACCTTGTCTATTCATTTAAAAAGGTACTTTTTTTTGCCTCACATGAGTTACCATTTTGAAAATTAACTCACATTTTAGATCTTTGATTCAGGAATTTAGCAATTTTTAAATGTCTTCACTGAAGTATTTGTAGGCAAGAATTTTCTTCACTCCCAGTCACTCTCAGTCAACTAGGTATTCCTATGTAAAGATCAGGTAGCATATGCTAGCGACATGAAGGGAACATAGCTACTCTCTATAATAATCTTAATGGAGAATGACCATTTAAGATACATTGGAAAAGCAGAATCACAAATTGCCTTTTTCATGCTTGCGTATCTACGGGAGTTGTGGGGTGCAGTTTCCCTTTGATATTTTAATTCATATGCATATCCCCAAAACTTCTTTAAATGTAATGAAGAAAAAGCTGTGACTATAACCAGAAACTAAGCAGTTATATAAGTTTGTTACATTTTAAAAATATATATGAATGAGACCATAAGTATCTTTGTTTTTATTTTTCAGACTAACCCAAGTCATGGAGGGGCTGTTGCATTACATAAACCCAGCACATGCCATTTCTCTCTTAAGTGCTTTGAATGAGGAACGTCTAAAAGGACAACTATGTGATGTTCTCCTTATAGTGGGAGACCAAAAATTTAGAGCTCATAAAAATGTTCTGGCTGCCAGCAGTGAATACTTCCAGACGCTCTTCACAAATAAAGAGAACGAGGCCCAATCAGTGTTTCAGCTTGACTTTTGTGAACCAGATGCTTTTGAGAATGTATTGAACTACATTTACTCTTCGTCTTTGTTTGTAGAAAAAGGCAGTCTTGCAGCTGTTCAAGAATTGGGTTATAGCCTTGGAATTTCCTTTCTTACTAACATAGTTTCCAAGAGTCCTCAAGCTCCTTTTCCAACATGTCCCATTAAAAAAATACTGTTTCAAGAAGATGATGAAAGCAGCTCTCAGAAGAGAAGTGTCATTGTTTGTCAGAGCAGAAATGAAGCACAAGTTAAAAATGTCGGTCAAACACATGATGTAAGCCATAGCTCTAAGCCCTCACACTCCATTGCTGTTAAAACAAACAGTAAACCACAAGTAACAAAACCAATTGAACCACTTCACAGTTCATCATTAAATGATAGGAGGTGGCTAAAAGACAGTCCTGTGAGGTATACCAAACTTCATGAACCTTCTGGAACTGTGGATGACCAAAGTAGAAGTGGCTTGGTGAAGAGGAATGCAGTATTGTCACAAATGTCTTTAGATGAAAAAGAAACTTCATGCGATGAGCCAGGAGTGAGTGGTCAGCTTCTAAGAGGAAAGGCTGCAGAGATGTCATTAAAAAGACCACATCCTCCAATTTTATCTCTTCATGGTTCATCAGAATCTACATTTTTGTTGCGAGAGACGGGCAAAGGAAATAGTCAAGGAGAAGATAGGAATTTGCTATACTACTCCAAGTTAGGACTAGTGGTTCCATCTAGTAGATCTGGTCCTGAAAATCAAAGTATTGACCGGAGTGGCCCACTTGTAAAAAGTCTCCTTCGAAGGTCATTGTCCATGGATAGTCAAGTTCCGATTTATTCATCTTCTATTGAGTTAAAAACTTCACATGGATCATCAGTGACTACTGACTCTCAGGGGAAGACTTTTAATATTCTGTCTCAAAAGTCCTCCTTGAAAGAGTCCTCAGAAAAGGGTGTCCTAGATGACAAGACACCAGTAATACAGCCACACCGCCTTAGGTCCTTTAGTGCCTCTCAGTCGACTGATAGGGAGGTAGCTTCTACTCTAACTGATGTACGAATAAAAACTGAACCGAGCAGCCCACTTTCAGAGCCTTCTGAAATAATAAGAGTTACAGTAGGAGACGCTTCAACATCTGCTAGTAAAGACTTATCATTTAAAACTGAGGATAATAGGGATATGAGTAGACTTCCAGCAAAAAGAAGGTTTCAAGCAGATAGAAGACTGCCGTTTAAAAAATTGAAAGTGAATGAGCATGGTTCTCTTGCGTCAGAAGATAATTTTGAAGAAAATTCAAGTCCCACACGTCTTGATGCTGACTTTCTAGATTCTGATGTCAGTAAAGATGAATACAATGAATTGGAAGAAGTGAGACCAAACAAAAAATTTAAATGCAAACACTGCCTTAAGATTTTTAGATCTACAGCAGGCCTTCACCGCCATGCTAATATGTATCATAATCCAGAGAAACCATATGCTTGTGATATCTGCCACAAGAGATTTCACACAAACTTCAAAGTATGGACTCATTGCCAGACACAACATGGAATTGTGAAGAATCCCTCCCCTGCTTCCAGTTCACATGCTGTCTTGGATGAAAAATTCCAAAGAAAATTAATTGACATTGTGAGAGAGAGAGAGATTAAAAAAGCACTGATTGTTAAACTACGACGTGGCAAACAAGGTTTTCAGGGACAGTCCACTTCACAAGCACAGCAAGTCATCAAAAGGAACTTAAGATCAAGATCCAAAGGAGCCTACATTTGTACCTACTGTGGGAAAGCTTATCGTTTTCTCTCTCAATTTAAACAACACATAAAAATGCATCCAGGGGAAAAACCAATTGGAGGAAATAAGGTTTCTAAGCAAAAAGAGCACATTCATATTGCTAGTCCAGTTGAAAACAAAGAGGTGTATCAATGCCGTCTTTGTAATGCTAAGCTCTCCTCTCTTATTGAACAGGGAAATCATGAGCGACTTTGTAGAAATGCAACAGTTTGTCCTTATTGCAGCCTTAGATTTTCTTCTCCAGAGCTGAAGCATGAACATGAAGGCAAGTGTGAATATAAGAAGCTCACTTGTCTTGAGTGTATGCGCACTTTTAAATCCTCCTTTAGTATCTGGCGTCATCAAGTTGAAGTTCACAATCAAAATACCATGGCCCCAACAGAGAATTTTTCTTTACCTATTCTTGATCACAATGGTGAAATAACTAGTTCTTCAAGATTGCATTCTCAATCAGAATCTCATAAAACGAACCATTTTGTCACAGCAAAGGAAGATGGAGTATTCAGTGATTCTTCAGAACAAATTAATTTTGATTCTGAAGATTCTTCGTGCCTTCCTGAAGATCTGAGTGTTTCCAAACAGTTTAAAATTCACGTCAAAGAAGAACCTGCAGATGATATAGAGGATGAGGTCACTGAAACCAACAGAGAAGCTAAGGAAGTAATTTCTAATAAAAACACTGGCTTGTGGCCTTGTGAAAAGTGTGGAAAAATTTTTACTGTACACAAGCAGTTGGAGCGTCACCAGGAGCTCTTGTGCTCTGTAAAACCATTTATTTGTCATGTGTGCAACAAGGCCTTCCGGACCAACTTCCGTCTGTGGAGCCACTTCCAGTCTCATATGTCACAGGCTGCAGAGGAATCAGTGAATAAAGATCCTGAGGTATGTCCACCAGCTAACTCCCCGTCACCACCACCACTGCCTCCACCCCCACCTCTACCCAAAATCCAGCCTTTAGAGCCTGATAGTCCAACAGGTTTGTCTGAGAGCCCAACTACTACTGAGAAATTATTTGTCCCACAAGAATCAGACACACTCTTTTATCATGCTCCGCCACTTTCAGCAATCACATTCAAAAGACAATATATGTGTAAACTTTGTCACAGGACATTCAAGACTGCATTTAGTCTTTGGAGTCATGAACAGACACACAATTAGCTCGATCAACAACAGGTAGTTTTAAAAAATTGGTTAAATGAAGACCGTTTCCAGGATATTTCAGAAATATGCCATATAAACTAGAAATCTAAGGGGGCAAGAAACATCAAAAATACAGTTGGATTTATGATGCTGCTTGGATTTGAAGATTAAGGTAAACTAACTTTGATGTTAGTAGATAGAAATCTAAATAATTTTAAGTATTGTCTGGGATCTTATCGTGACAGTATAATTTAATTTTATTAACGCTGAAATCCGATCACATCTTGATTGTATGCATGGATCCTCATCCTGTGGTGTCGATATGTATATAAATGTAGAGTAAAAACAAAAAAGGAACAACAATGTGGATTCTAACTGTGAGTTAATAGTATTGCAGCCAACTACGTGTTTTGAGTGAAACAAACACAAGTCCACCATATAAATATTAGCACTGCACTTAAAGTTAGGAAAGAAGTGGATGGAATATTTTTCTTTAGTAATATAGATCTTAGTAATGTTTTAGCAATAACAAATAAACCTCAAGTTTGAGTTACCCTGGCATTTATTGGGAATGAATGTTTGGTATTTTATGGTAATGTGGAATTGTTCTGTTCTTACATAGAACTTGTGCAAAATACAATAGAATCTATGTTCAGCAATATTAATACTTGGGTTTTATATATAAAAGTAGCAGCAAGCCTGTTTCAGCCATTTAAATAACGTTTCTATGGAAGACTCTGGAAAAAAAATTAAGCTGCTTTGGCTACATCTACACGTGCAGCCGACATCAAAATAGTCTATTTCGATGAATAACGTCTACACGTCCTCCAGGGCCGGCAACGTCGATGTTCAACTTCGACGTTGCTCAGCCCAACATCGAAATAGGGGCAGCGAGGGAACGTCTACACGTCAAAGTAGCACACATCGAAATAGGGATGCCAGGCACAGCTGCAGACAGGGTCACAGGGCGGACTCAACAGCCAGCCGCTCCCTTAAAGGGCCCCTCCCAGACACAGTTGCACTAAACAACACAAGATACACAGAGCTGACAACTGGTTGCAGACCCTGTGCCTGCAGCATAGATCCCCAGCTGCCGCAGAAGCAGCCAGAAGCCCTGGGCTAAGGGCTGCTGCCCACGGTGACCATAGAGCCCCGCAGGGGCTGGAGAGAGAGCATCTCTCAACCCCCCAGCTGATGGCCGCCATGGAGGACTCAGCAATTTCGACGTTGCGGGACACGGATCGTCTACACGGTCCCTACTTCGACGTTGAACGTCGAAGTAGGGCGCTATTCCTATCTCCTCATGAGGTTAGCGACTTCGACGTCTCGCCGCCTAACGTCGAAGTTAACTTCGAAATAGTGCCCGACGCGTGTAGACGCGACGGGCGCTATTTCGAAGTTGGTGCTGCTACTTCGAAGTAGCGTGCACGTGTAGACGCAGCTTTTATGTAACACCCCAAAGGCTAATTACTGCAGGTATTTCAATAACTACAAGCATAATATAAAGTAGCACTCATGCGAACTACAGTACTGTTTATAAATATGAGATAACACTGAATGGATGTTAGACAATTCAGTTTTGTTTCCTCTGGTTTGTACTGTTGTGGGTAATTTTAAGTACGATAGAATGTATGAATAGATTACTTTGAATAGCAAAAGTTTGTATAAGGAAGAGATTATGAAATAAACTTGTGTGTGTGGCAGTAAAAGTGGCCATTAGCACAAAGATATGTTTTTTAATTAAATGTAAATATTTACATAAACTCCTGTATAAATGAACAAAATATGTATTTAAATTTTGTATTAAACATACATATCCCATTCAAAGCAGAGGAAAAAGCACCACACTACAATCATTGGGTTTTGTAAATACATTGTATAGAATGTTTGTTACTTTTCCGACATTCTGTTGTTTGTGATACTTTGTTAGAAGTGTTTACTTGGCTTAGTTTAAAATCATGGTAGTAATGGTTAACAATATTTGAAGCTTAGTACTATTCAGTTACTTCTCGTCAGAATTGGAATAGTTAGCATCATTAGTATCTGATGTTTGCCAGAAGCTATTGCAAGGGTCCAGAATTAGTTTTCCATCTCTTTTTGTTAATGTGCTTCTCTCATTTAGGACCTCAGAGTTAAAATCATCTTTCTGTTGCTGGTATGTTAAATTTGAGTGGAAATTGATTAGAGTACACACTGAGAATGTACATGGATGAAATACTTGACAGTCCGTTTTGGATCCAGACCAGTTGCAGATGGGGAAAGGGAAAAAAGTACTGCATTCAATATTGTGTAATTAGGGCCCAGTCCTGCTTTCACTGAAGTCAACAGGAGTTCCGTTGCTGATTTTAGTGTGAGCAGGATCAAGCATTTAATCCTATAAGATTATGATACTATGTTCCTTCAGCATCCAGAATTCCCACAGAACTCTCAAAGAATATAGGTGAAAGCCCAAAAAATAAAAGGTATAGACAACAATATTCTGCAGGACCGGTGGCCCTGATTCAGCAAGGTTGAGCTCTGGGCGCCTTTAAGTTGCTGGAGTAGGCCTGTTGACTTGAGCACGTGCTTTGAGCAAGGTATCTAAGTCCATATTTGCCATCATTTGTTCTGTTTATTTTAAAGCAGCACTTTATTTTCATTAAGAAGTCCTGTTTAAAAAGAGATGGCACAATATGACCCTCAGACTTTCTGCTACCAGCAAACTGCAATAAGTAGCTACAAAGGCTTTTGCTACAGCATGGCGGATAAAAAAAAAAAAAATCTAAAACTGTTACTAAACACACTAACACCTACCCCTAGGTGTTTTGTTGTTTTTTGATTAATCCAAGTAAATTGTGTGAAAATACGATTTAATCAAACATTTTTAGATGAACACTGCGGTTGAAATTGCAGTTATTCTAGATGACCCTGGAGGTCCCTGCTAACCTTATGGTTCTATGAAACAAGATTCCTATGTAACCTTTTATAGGTGATGCTTCTGGATGTGACGCCTTTTAATCCCAGCTAACAAATTTAGTGAAAAAAATAATTTCAGCATACAATGTAAGTTACTCAGCCCTTTTATTAAAGAAAAGCAACATGAAATAAAATGTTAAATATATTTAGCACAACTAAATAATTGTTTTGTGTTTACATTAAATGTCTTTTAGGGGAAGAAACCTATGTGGACAAAATGTGAAAGAAAGGTTTTAAAATGGGTGCCTAAGTTTTCACCATTGATTCCTGAACAAAACAGCATATTTCCTTTTTTAGTTTGTTGACAGTCTGTACCTAGCCTTCTAAGAATGAGTGTAACCTAAGAGAAAAATATGATGACCAATTCACCTATCAAATACTCATAATTTTCAACTGAAGCACTTCTTTGATACATTTTTGGTATAGTAATATTATAAATAACAGACATTTAACAATCTTGTGCTGTATTTTGAAGATATCTTAATTTTTTTCCAAGTGTAATATGTATTGTAAAGAAGCAGAAAAAATGGATAAACCAGGGGGTTTTTGTTTGTTAGATTGTTTTTAAAACTTTGTTTTTAATTTTAAGAATATTCTGTGTTTTTTTAAATCAGTTCCTGTTTGTTGTCCAATAAAGGACTACAGGATCTCTGAATAAAGTTTTAAATATGAGATATTTATACATCAATTCTGGTTTTCTATTAGCTTTTATACGGTATCTTTAAAAGCCCAGAGACAGAAGTGATTATTTTGGAGGATATGGAATAAATATACCACTCATGTAATTTTAATATATGTTAGAAAAGTTAAATTAAGGAATAAAATGTTAGTTACTTGTTTATACAGTAATGGTCTCTTAAAGAATGTCTAGTTTGGCCATACAAGAATAATAGGAAAATTGATACCAAAAAAAAAAGTCTACAGTATATTTTGTTTAGCTTTGCAGACATGTGACTTGGATACTAAAGACCTTGGCTTTTTTGTCTTTTCTTATTTAACAGTTGCAGAAAGTTTGTAAGATTTCTCTCAAATGGTGAGATTGTGAGCTCTTTTTCATGAGGCATGATAAAAACATGCTGATGTTTTAATATATACTTCAGAATTTGTTTCTTGGTTTGTTTTGACCTCCATCCACAAAATTTGACAGAGGCTTATCCTGTTCCAAATTATTTAGTTGGGGTTAGCCCTGCTTTGAGCAGGGAGTTGGACTAGATGACCTCCTGAGATCTCTCTCAACCCCAGTCATCTATGAAGTAAGTCACAATTCCTGTTCATTTTAGTGGAAACAGGATTCGGCCTGTCGCATAAAGTTAGTTCATGCAGATACTGATTCAGCTCAGCACATGCTTAAGTCCCACTGCAGTCATTGGGTCTTAAAACATTAATGTTAAATGTGCTTAAGTGCTGTGCTGCATGGAGGCCATAATAAATCACTCAAAGTAAGCAATGGAAATAATTACATGTTGTGGACTTTCAAATGATAGAAACAAAAATTTTAATGAATGAATGTTCTTCTGGATAAAGCTACATATTCTACAATTTTACCAAAATAGAGGAAGGACATGAAACTATAGTGCTACTCAAATACATTTGTAATTTTTTAAAATAAAACAATAGTTTAACTTCAGAGATTTCATATGTTTTGCCAGTCTCATTTCAGAATACAACTATATAGCTTTACAACCCTCCACTGAATCAAACACACACAGCTGTAGGGGACCAGCTCCTGTATTCCCTCCTTGGGCAAAGCTTCCAGTGACATCAAAGAGGTCTCTTTGCCCAAGCAGGAAGTACAAGTTTCTTCGTATTACATTATACTCTGAGATTTTGCCCAAAATTTCTTTTGATACCAGTTGAGGTTCCTTGTGAGGGACAAGAACAGAATATGGCCCAAAGTCCTTCACACTAGCAGTTATGGTGCAAATATCTGGCATGTGCCTATGAAATTTGGCACATGCCTATATTGTCTGTTTACATTTTCTTACCAGAAGGTATGGATAAAAATCAAAGCAAGATAGATTATTTTATGTTTTAATTAGTGAATCAGTGTTAAAATGTTTATGTTGAACTCAGCCTTGATAGTACTTAGGTTTCTATTTTGTTTTAGGTCCTATTGATTCTTGTTTGTTTAAAATGACTTGTGACAAAAAATTGTACTTGCTGTTGTACATAAAGGGATACTATCAAGATAAGCATGCTGTAGATGTGTTAGTAATACTTGATATGAATAAAACTAATATAATTTTAAGACCCAATGGTTAACATTTAAGATGTGTGGGTGTGAAAATCCCAGATAGGGATATCCTCAAACTTTTGCAGTGTGTCTGAAATTTGGATCTGAGCTTCTGCCTTGGATCCATATTTACTTGATTTATTTTGCTATTCTGTGACAGTTAAAACAGACACAGTTTCCCTTCCTAATTCTGATACACTGGCAAAAATACTGTGTTTGAGTTTCCATCACTATAGCAGAGTGCTGAATTTAAAACACCCTTTTAAAAACATAATATTTGAAAACCTATGGCTACAAAAAACAAAGCCTTCAGAGTCTAACCTTGACAGTATCCCTTTTTTATAAAAACAGGAATAATAGGATCACTTGTGGTGTTCAAAAAAGCTGTCTCCACTTTGTGGAGGTTGGAATAATCCAATATAAGCATGCTAAGTGCAGTATTTTCCAGTTTGAAGTTACATAAAGTCACTTGTCATTTTAAAGTGTTATAGAATTAAGACAAATAAAACCTGTTTTCATAATTCTGTACATCATGTCACCATTGTATATTGGTTCAGTCACATCAGTGTTGGATTTTAATTAATAGGCTTTTACTTTTTTATGACTGAGAATTAATAGGCTAGGATAACTCTTCCTTTAATGTAATGTAAATCCATTGCTGCTTTGTATGACTTTTTCTACTGTGTTTTCTTTACTTAGACTTTTGACTAAGAAATGTTGGAGTCCAATAAACTTACACTTGTTTCTTTTGAGTTGTCTCATATTGGAGTCTTTGGGCAAACTTGCTATTTTATAGTGGGATGGGAATTTTGCTTGCAAAACAGCATGACCATTTATAGCTAATATGATGAAGACTAAAATAGTGTTTTAAGTTTGTTTTTAGTAATTATTTTACTGAAATAGTATAAAGAAAGTGAAATGACATAGGAAATACCCTTTTACATTGTGCTTTGATGATCGGGTTTCCCAAAAGTTCAGCCCTAGCTTAATTAACTATGTTCCCTTTGCAGTCAGTGGGAGTTATACCATGGATCTATTGCTGCTTCCATTCAACTTAACTTCTGTCGCATCAGAGCGAGGCCAGCTGAGTTCTTCTGAAAAATCCCACCTCATGTTATCTAAAACTAGAGTAAATTAAAATGTTTGAAATATACTGTAGGAAACAGTTAAGGAATGTGGTAGAGCTGCCACAGAAGTCAATAAAGTTCTTATTACCACTACTTCCTATTAAAACTTCTGTGAAAGAATGCAGCAGAAGGATTTGCCTCACATAGATAAGAATGTAAGTGTTATAGAGGAAGGAGTTGGCCCTGTCCCATTATTTCACAGAATAGATTGTAGAATCCACCATTGAGCGATAAAGATCTTTGGGGTACACCCATCCCTACATAGTTCCTCAGCCTCTGCAGCTGCTCTGGCATCCATACTCATTAGACGTTTAAACACACATACCCACTAGTACAATTCCATCAGAGCTGCATTATAGGGAATAGCACTGGCTGTGACCCTTTGTTAAAAGGGGCCTTACATGACAGATGTTTGCATCTAGAAAAGATCATGTAGCCCCAGTGAGAGGTCTAGTGTCCTGTGACCCACCAGAGCTAGAAAAGGAGGCTTTATACCAGAGAGCAATTGGAATTTCCCCCTCTTTATAGAAAAACACCATTTGTTTCTCACAAGACACTGGCCAAAATCACAATGTTATACAGAAAATCTATTTTGGATAACTTAGGCATTTCTGCTATTTCTTTTTTCCTTAAAAATGCTATACTTATAGTACTGAGATAACAAACAGTTCTCTGGCACCTTAGAGATTAGCAAATGTATAAGGTCATGAGCTTTTCTGGGTAAGGCCCATAGTTTCACTTAAAAGGAGACTGAAAAATAGTTACTTATACCATAAAAATAAGTTACAGGTTTAATGGACTGGTGTCCTTTTCTGGTTATTCTCCTGCCATTTAAAAAGCAAACCACAAAGCCTCAGTACTGCAAGTCTTGAAAAGTAAACAAGAAGTCTCCCCCTTTCATGATTCGGGTGCAAAACAAGTTGGTGTTTGGTGCGGGTGCATGGCAGACCCAACAGTACTTTAAAAAAAATAATACTAGTTAACGTGACCCTAATGACAGAGCAGGCACCAGTCATTGGAGATTAAAAATCCTCATAGGTACAAGTAAAGGTCTCTCTAATACTATTTCTCTCTCCATCCCCCCAAATGAAGGGCAAATGTTTTATTTTCCTGCTTGGATGTGTTGTTATTGCAGGAAAGCTAGGTTTATGCATGAATGAACCTGAAGTTTGGAGCATCCTTTTTCTCACTTACCAGGTTGAGATTGCAAGTTGCTGCTGGGCACATCAGGGGCAAATCCTTTCCTTTGTACAGCCCCCCTGAGAATAGAGGAATAACTCGAACACTGTCCATACTGAAATGCACATGGTTATGAAATGAAAGATCTGATTGCGTGAAGCAAAGGAAAAGTAACATACTGCCCCGGACTGAGACAATGGTCTAGTGGATAGAGCCAGTGGGACTTGGACATCTGGTTCTGTGCATGGCTTTTTCCACTTTTTCCTCAGTGATTTCTGAGGCAAGTGATTTCTTTGTGCCTCCATTTCCCTAGCTGTAAAATGGAGATAATGATTCTGACCTCTTTCGTAAAGTGCTCTATAAGAACTAGTGGTATTAGTTTGCATATCAAGTCGCCAATTCTGTAATCATTACACAAATACTTGTACTGACGTATTTCTCCATTATTATTCCTGAACACTCAGAGATGTGCGTAAGCCAACAACCAAAATAGCAAGAAGGGCCATTTTTTTTCTAATTTGGTAAAAAACTCAATAATTCAAGAGCCACAAATAATGTCAAACCATTACTTTTTGTAAATCCTATTTTAAGAACAGTGCACATACTGATTTGTAATGCGATACATGTTCACTACAGGATGTTCACAAACTTTTTTCATGTTCTCTTTCCTCACGCTTCATGTGTGTGTTTGTACCACTATCTTCCTGACTTTCACTCCTGAACCTTCTCTCTCTGGAGAATGCCAGGGGGAGTTCTTCAACATTTTGAGATCACATATTGTTTGCTGTTTAGATATGAGTTGTTCATTTTTGGGGCTTTTAGACATTCCCTGTTTATCAGAAATAATCAGGAGGGTTCTTAGAGCATTGGCCTTGTAAAACCAGCATTGTGAGTTCAATCCTTAGGGGGCCTTTTAAAGGTCTGGGGCAGGTTAGATTTTGAAAAAAAAAATCAGTTAGGGATGGTGATAAGTCCTGCTGTAAGGTCAGGGGACTGGCCTCATTGACCTCCCAAGGTCTCTTCCAGTTCTATGAGATATGTGTTTCTTAAAGAGCTGCATGTTGCAGACCTCTGGTCTAGGCTCTTCACAATATGAAGAAAAAGTCAAAGTATACAGCCTAGGTTCAGCATAAGAATAAAAAAATATGCCAAAGGGTGAGGAAAGACACAAGTTCATTTAGTAAGGATTATGCACAACTTGCTGGTTAATTTTTCGGTTGCTACTTTTCTTGTCCCTCTCTTCTCAGCCTTGTTCCACAGATGGACCCAGTAACTTCTGCTTATTGTCCCATTCACAGGACATTACCAACTACCAATTTTCACTTACAAAATGTGATAAGCAGATATTAAAAGCCAGTGCTAACATTTTGGGGATAATATTGTTTATAGGGGTATGTATGTACTAAAATACTCTGTGGCTAATCAGACTTTCAAAGTATTAGCTGTTGGAACAGCAAATGCATCTTAGAGTGACAGAATAAGTCAGAGTACTTTAGATGATGGGTTCATTGTATAACAAACTCCACAACCATAGACATTACTGTGGTCTAATATTCAAAGCTGTCATTTTTAGTGAGTGCTGAAAGTTGGTCCTTCTAATCTTTTCTTTCCTTCTCTCATGCACAGTTCTTTGAATTTTTAAATGTTATCTTTATTTGCTGAGTTTCTCTTGATGCAACTATCTCGGGGTATCATTGCTGTGAACGAACTAGATCAGCACTTCCCAAGCTGTGTGGATTGAAACACTGGTGTTCTGCATGATGTGAATAGGTGTTCCATGAAAAAAAATTGATTCTAGTAATATTTTTCCTTCTAAAATATTACATATGAAATTGTGTGTATCAAAAATACTAAGGTAGTTGAATACTATTTAGATTGTAGGTACATTTATTTATAATGCATTCATAATAGTTTAGGAGCTTGTCTATACTACCACCTTCCTTTGAAGGAAGGATGGAAAGTGTTGGGAGTTTACTAATGAAGTGCTGCTGTGCATAGGCAGCACTTCATTAAGCAAATTCCACCACCCGCTGCGGCAACTTCGAAGTTTTAAACGTCGAAGTACCCACACGCATCTAGCCGCAGCTCACCCGCTGGTACTTCGAAGTGCGGGGGTGGGTGAGCCGTGGCTAGACGCATGCTGGTACTTCGAAGTTTAAAATTTCGAAGTTGCCGCGGGGGTGGGATTTGCTTAATGAAGTGCTGCCTATGCACGGCAGCACTTCATTAGTAAACTCCCAACACCCTAATTACCATCCTTCTTTCGGAGGAAGGTGGTAGTGTAGACAAGCCCTAGTTGTTGTTATGCAACTCATGCCAAAATAGCCAAGAGTTGAGTCGGATTGTTTTGGCACAAGTTGTGTTCAGAGAAATCACTTGATGCTGCACCAGATAAGAGGAGCCAACTCTGCAGCATCGTTCCTAATATTAAGTGGATTTGTGATCCAAAGATGCAAAAACACTCTTCCCATTAAAACAAAACCTGTCAAATGGTACTTATTTTCCAATAGCTTTTGGTAAAAATGCCAAATTTAGAAAAACTTAACATTTAAAATATTTTCCATACCTAATTTTTTTGCATTTATTTTTCATAAAAATGTTTTTTAAGCTTTAAGGAATGACAGTCCATTTTTGAACAATATCGTCCTTTCTATTTTTGCACAAAAGAATGACACTAACCAGCTCTCTTTCAGCTATTATTTTGATGTTTTGGGTCTGTACTTAATTGCTATTTTTTATACTTAAGGGTTGCTAACTGTCCTCCTGTCAGATGGACATTAATTGTTCATTTGGATGATTTTCTCATCTTATTTTTTGTTCTTTGTAAAATAAAATATCTAAAAAACTAACTCCTTTAAATCAACTTTTGCGAATTACGGGTGGCAATTTTTCGGTATGAACCCTTCCATCTCTTCTTACTCCACACCCCAACCAGCTTATGTGTGTTCTGTCAATATATTCCAAGCCCAAAAGTGTTCTGTGTCCAAACTGATTTGGGAAATGCTGAACTGGATCAATCTCTCCCGTGGTAAAACCTGGCGGAGGAGGCTGAAGGGAAGAAAATCTCCACAAGTTATCCTGACTGAAATTTCTCCTACATTTAGCCCATTAGGGGGCAAGGCTACTCCTTACAAAAAAGGTTTTGAAATTCACCCGGAAACCTACAGGCTGTCAAAATGGACGTTAGCTTTGATCCTCATCTCTCTGGCAACCTGGATCTAATGGAGCTGCACTAGCAGGGCTTCCCTCTGGTCACAAGTACTCTCTATTATAAAGCTCAACCTATCCAGTCCCTCACACCTTTCCTCATGTAAATCTGCCCTCACCCCCCACTCACAGAACAGCTGGTGCCAGTACAAGGGGTGGTGGAAGGGAGAGAGATTACCTCATCTTCACGGTGAGATGTGCAGCTGAGAACTCCACTGGCGGAAAATGCAGGGGTTGTATTGTACCCCACTAGTTAATAAAGCTTGCGTGGTTTGCCATTGCTTAATTACATAAACCACAGTAGGTGACTGTGTGGCCTAATGGTAATAACCACTGTCCACTGGCACTAGGAGGAATCTGTACCCAGAGCTGGTGATATTGCCTCCCCTACACTAGCTGTACTGACCAATATATTTTTCAAGATGCTTTAATTTCTAAACAGGTTTCACATTCAAATAAAATACCAGCTACTCAAGGACTGTTAACATGGACATTTGCTTTATGTAGTCTCACAAAATTGAAGGAAATTTACTCTTATGCCACTTTACCCCTATGTGCTTTCATCTTGCTTGGTAATGATAACAGCGCAAACTGAGCATATGGTTGTGTCTGCAAGTTCAATCTTTAGCTTCCTGGCCTAGACTGCCCAGAAGTGTGCCAATTAGTGATTTGTGAGATGTAAATACCTGCTCAGTAGAAAATGGACCAACACTCATTCATTCCATCCACCATAAGTGACTGATCAGGCATGAAATCATCTGATCTGTCAGTCTGCTGACATGGTCATAGTATGAACTGCTGACCTAAAGGTTAAAAACTGAGTTTCATTGTCTATTTCCTAAGGTAGGCATGAGGAACCTTTTTCAGGTCAGGGGTCACTGATCAGTAGACAAATTCGTTGGGGCTGGGGGGCACAGAAGTGAGAATCCAAAACCCCTCCCAAAACAAAACACAACTCACTGATGTCGTCCCCAACTCTGAGGGGGCCAGAGCTGTGGTGTCTGGGTGGGAAGGAGGGTGCACAAGTTGGCTGTGGGTGGGCAGTCTGGGCAGGAGGGGATGCTTTGTCTTAATCCTGAAATAAGAGTGAAAGCATGAGCAGGAGAAATTCTTCCTCCATTATTGTATCGATGTTGATGAATGCAGTTGCAGGGAGTGCATGCATGCACACCCACATACAGTTTGGTTGGATACTGGTGGGATAAAACAGTTCTGGTCAGGTTCTGTGTGGTAGATAAGTTCTCCCACACAAAACCATGAACCAAGTCCTAGAATGGGCATAGTACCAAAGGCACCAAGAATCCTGACATATAGCCCAGAAATAACGTCTGACTGCTCTATGCGGTGCAGTACGAATGCATTGGCAGATTTATGAGAATCAAATAGCAAGGCAGTGTGGATGCCCAAGCTTGAGCTTGGAAAGAATGGTTTTCCAGGCTCAGGCTCCACAGACTAGAGTTCACTATGCAGTGCAGCCATAAACCTCAAGGCCTTATGTATCATATATAAGCTTCTCTGAAGACATGAAGAGTATTTTATTAAGAAAAATGATGCCATTGCCGTATGCAGTAAAATGGTGGTTCCCAACCTTTTCATTAAAACAGATCCCCAATCACATCCCCAAGTGTTTGTGGACCCCCATCAAAGCCAATTTCAGCCACGATGCACAGTTCATAAAACAAAAAAGGAAACTTCAGCAGAGATTTTCAGACAGCAATTAATAACATTATTGGAAGATATTCAATTTTTAAATAATTGATTATAACTTTGTAATGTATTTATTTTTTATGATCATTTTTATTTATCTTTTTTTCCTGGATCCCCTGCAATACACTTACAGACCTCCAGGGGTCCACGTGCACCAGGGTGGGAACCACCGATGTAGACTGACAACTTTCAGTCAGGTTTTCTTATGAATTACACTGAACATGAATAGCCCAGCATGAAGCCTTCACAGGGTTATGTTTTTCGCACTTATGTGTCTTTTTGACTCTCTCTCACGTTAGTAAAAGAGGACCTTATAATATAGAGATGAACAGGTGTTATTTTTGGTTTTTTAATCCCTGCATAATTGTTAAGTAAATGATTTGCAGTTGAATTTACTGTGAAAGCTAAACATAAAACATCGTTAGTTAAATAATTGTGGGCCTGATCCTTCTCCTGAAGTTATAGGAGTTTTGCCAATTACTTCAGGCAAGCTGGGGAATGGAATAGAACAGAATAAAATGCTAATCATACACTGTCCACACCCCATAATGCTCTTGTTCAAAATATTTTGCAAGAATAACTTCAGGAATTTGTGTTTCCTGTGTGGTCACTGCTTGCCATAGTCCTATATTCTCATTGTATCAATAAATGGAGTCCAGGAGGGACCAAACTGGACAGAAAAAAAAAGATGATACACTTTCAACCTCTTCTCATTTGATTTTTCCAAATGAGGCATTGCTCTAGTAGATTATGCAGATATTCAAAATATGATCATGCATCTCTCTGAGATCCTTTGGGCTCCTTGAGTAGGGCTCAGTGTATCTTGACTGTGACCACTGGTTCTGCTGTGTTCCACTGGGCTTAGATCTTTCTTGATTTGGGGGAAATGATAACAGGTGTTATCTCCCAATAACCACTTACTGGTTGCCCCTCACAGCATGTTTTGCTGATGTGTGATCATCTTTTCTCCTTTCTAACATGAGAAATAAACTATAGACAAAGCTTAAATTACCATCACTTGGACATCTGAGTTAACACCTCACTGAGATAAATAATGTAGTTCACATCTTTAGAGCTATTGTTTCACTCTCTGCAGATTCATCTCTACATCACTTAGACCAGGGGTTCCCAAATGTCATTGCACTGTGATGCCCTTTGAACAACAAAACTTCTTCTTCGAGTGTCCCCGTGGGTGCTCCACAATAGGTGTCGGGCTTGCCTGGCGCCGCAGATCGGATCTTCCAAGCAGTTTCTGCCGGACCGCGCATGCGCCGGCGCGCGCCGCTCTCTTGCGCGCTCCTGGCCATGTGCGCGATCCGGTCCCCGCCAGTTCCTCTTAACCGCCGTCAGCTGCAGACGGAATCCGAACTAGGCTAAGGCCAAGTAGCGTATTCAATGACTTTAACTGTTTTTCTTTAAAGTTTTTCAAGTACTTAGGCTACTGCAAGTTAGCCAGTTGTTATTTTTGCAAAAAAAAAAAAAAAAACAAAAGCAACAAACAAACTACAAGCGGGACAACTTCAATCCAGTCCCAGTAACAAGCGCCGGAGGCCAGGAGCATAGGGCCATCAGCCCTCCTGCTGCGGCAGGCCATCGGAAGGGGAAAACAGCACAGAGAAGGTGCTAAGTACCCGTTTAACAACTGAAAGACTCACCAACAATGTCCTCTTCAGGATTTAAAAAATGTGAGTCCTGCCGAGAGGCGATGCCAGCGTCCGATGGGCACAGTCTATGCATAAGGTGCCTTGGGGAGTCCCATGTTGCACAGAAATGCTCCTTCTGTGCTAAATTAACAGCCAGAGCAAGGAGAGACAGGGAGATGCGGCTTAAAATGCTGCTTTTTGATAAGGCCCTCCAGCCAGACGTGCCGGAGCGGCCGCAGCAGGAGGGACCCTCCGGGGCCCATAAAAGGAAAGCTGCCTCCCTCACCCCATCAGCGCAAAAACGGAGGAAAGCCTCCCCAGCCCGATCCCTGCCGGCAGCAACAGCGAGCGGGACGGGAGGAGCGAGCAGCCCCCAGCCGCAGCAACAGCTGATCGGCGGCGGCACGGAGAGCCACGTGGAAGCGGCTCAGCCTCCGATAATCAGCCAGCCGCCCCGCACCGCAGGCAGGGCGGCGGCTAAACAAGCGCCGGTACCGGCGGCACCGCAGGCAGCGGCACCGACCCCCGGGGAACCGGCGGTGCAGAGCGCGCAGGCACGCAGCCTGCAGGCACCGAAGGACACCGCACGTGCAGCACCGCCTTCGAGTGTGCCTAGCACGGTGCGGACGGGGCCGGGATCCCCTGTGCGTCAGGGGGCGGAGTTACCTCCTCCAGGGAGGGGGAAGGCTGCACACAAGAGGAGGCATTGCAGCCCCTCTCCGGACAGGGCTGTGGAGTTGCTTTCTCACAGCCCTCCGCTTATGTTGCAGACTCCAACCAGAAGGCAGGGGTCCCCCCTAGCCTACCCGGAGCCCCCTTCTCCATTTTTGCAACCAGCTTCACCCTGGCTGGGACCACCTTCACCCTTCCTGGGGTTTGAACCACTGGACTATTATGCAAAATCGCTCTCTCCAGTGTCTCGACGATCTCCCTCCCCCAGACGCAGAGGGTATGCACCAAGGGAGTGGTCTAGGTCACCTTCCCAAGAACAGTGCCTATACTGCCATGGTCGCCCCTACCACACAGGGCATAGACACCATCGGCAATCTACTAGGGAAAGATCCCCACAGACGATCTCGTACCCCTGAGGGCAATTGCGACCGGGGACAGAGACTCAACCATCTCAGGGGGGACTGGTTATGGAACCCCGAGATTTTCCCTCGCAAACCTCTAGCGAGAGGGTGTACCATCACCAGCAGGAACCGGAAGGGTCCAGAGAGACGTACCCCAGCGGTTCCTCGCTCTCCTCCCCGGACGAGGCTACGGCCCCAGGGGACGTCCATCCTCCGGACGATCTCAAACAGTTTCAAGAGCTGTTTAAGAGGGTGGCCTTCAGGCAAGGCATCCACACAGCAGAGGTGCAAGAGAAACACCATAAGCTCCTCAAAAATTTGAGACCTCCGGCCTCCTCCAGAGTAGCAATACCGCTTGATGAAGCGATCTTGGAGTCCGCCACTACGATATGGCAGACCCCTGCGACTATTCCGCCTGTCCAAAAGAGAGCGGATAAGAAATACTTTGTGCCGGCGAAGGGCATGGAGTTCCTGTTCAGCCACCCACAACCAAATTCCTTGGTGGTGGAGTCGTCGCAACAAAGATCAAAGACGTCTCAATTCAGGACAGGGGGAACAGACAAAGATGCCAAGAAGCTAGAGCTGTTCGGCA